>NC_080633.1:16807457-17433705 GCF_027579445.1 Ammospiza nelsoni
TCCTTCAGTCTTGTTGAGAAATCTTCCAGAGCTCATTTCTCCACAGGTTTTTGCTTGCAAAAATCAGGTGGCAACTTTTGAACCTATCTTTGCTTTCTAGTGGCCCAATATAATTGGGCCCAACATAATTGGGCCACTAGATTAGGATTTATGCATCCCCTCTCAGATGTTGTATGCCCAGTCTGATGACCCCACTGATACCAAGGACGGAGCACTGAGACCCTCCTTGCTCTAAGACAGTGGCTATTGTAGGAACTGAAGCAGAGTCCTCAGAAGAGACAGTTCTTCCTTTCTTAAGATTCTACTTAACAAAACTCATCCTTACAAGATTTAATTTCATCCCTACGTTTTCTTATTCCAGTGATCTGGGAGCTACCAGGCTGAGCACGAAGAGCCCATTCTAAGGCTACTCTGCCATCTCTGGCTCCTCGCAGAAGCAGACCAAACCAAACTCCCTTTAGCCAGCATGGTTCAGTGCATTCATCCTTGTCTATATGTGCCTCAGGACTTTGGTCAGTGCTGATCCACCTGCTGTGAGGGATGGCAAAAGGGCTCTGCAGCTGCTTTACCTGCCAGTGTGGCTATTTTGTAGTTTGGATAACATCCCTTTCAGCATAATACTAAACAATTTCTCTCCTACACAACTTCAGGCCTTTCAACATACATGGCCATAGTTATTCATCCACCCAACCTGCCATAGCACAGAGAGTGCCAGGAACATGAGGAAATTCTTTGAATTTCAAATATATATGTTTACTGTGAAGGAACCTGCAGCTGAAGGGAGGAGCTGTGAGAATGTAACACCAATGAAATGTTTGCTGATAGCGTATAAAAAGTAACCAGAACAACAGACAAAAGCAGCATTTTTCTGGAAGTGAACACCAGAAACAAGAACTGTGTTTAGGAGCATAGATGGAACCCTACTGAACTGGTTTTGGGTTTTCTCCTGCCCATGGCTGGAGAAGGGGGAAGCAGGCAGAGCAGCACTCACAGCCAGCCCCAGTGGGGCCATCTGTGGCATGACTGCCCACCCCAGGTGGCAGGGCTGGGGCGGCAAGGGCTGGATACAGCCTCTCCAAGGGCCGGGATGCAGCCTCTCCATGGGCTGGGCTGCAGCCTCTCCAAGGGCTGGATACAGCCTCTCCAAGGGCTGGAGCAGCCTCTCCAAGGGCTGGAGCAGCCTCTCCAAGGGCTGAACAGCAGCCTCTCCAAGGGCTGGGGCAGCCCTGGGGAGCCCTGAGGAGCTCCATCACTTGCAGCCTCAGGAGCAAATTCTCCTCTAGGCTTGACAGCACAGTTGATTTTTTCCTGACTCCTCCAGTGGGACACATTAAGACCCAAAGCATAGCTTTTAGGCTCTTTCTGCACGATATCCCTTGGAATGTGCCTTGCTGCCCCTTTTTGGCATGCCAGCCTGGCCTACCAGCTGTCTGGAACCGGCACACCAGCATGGGCCAATAGAGGGGTGCTGCAAAGAGCGGCAGGGAGTTTTTTGCAGCTCTAGCCTGGCAGGTGCCTGAAGCCCTGCTGTGCCCCGGGCTCCTGTCCCACTGTGGGATGCAGGGGAGCCACAGAGCTCCCATCAGCTGGGGCTGCATCCTCAAGGGAGCCGGCTGCAGGCTGCGGTATGCGGCCGGCAACTGTTGACTTCTTTTTCCGTGCATGGAAGGGTAAGAAACCTTAATTAAAAACATGAAGCCCACAGTTTGTATCACATTCACGATGTTAAACAAGCTCTGGAAATAGAAACACTGTTTTCATTTAAGCCTTCCAACTGTGATCTATGTAATAAAATATGGAGGGGGCGGGCGTGTGTGAGATTTACATGTGATGATTTGGGAGATCTCACTGCTTCAGAGGCTTGTGAGGCGCCGCAGTGCCAACTGCTCCTGCCACTGCCTCACCACGTTTGGTAATGCCTGCCCCACACACGCTTTTGTTTTGTTCCAGAACTGCTTTCCAAATGGTGATTTCTGCCCTCAGCTCTTGCTGCTGTGATTTATTCTGGGTGTGGGTGTGGGATCTGCCAGGCCGTCAGCGACCTGCTGCCCTGCCCTGCCCAGCTCTGGACAGGCAGGCAGGTGAGCAGTGCACATTTCCACCACTCCTGGGCACCACACATGTCCTTGGGGACAGCTACATACCCTGCGAGTGCAGCGACCCTCCAAGCCCATCCCCAGGCAGCACCAGCATCAGTGGACACAGGGAAGGAATATTCCTGCCTTCCCAGATCCTCCTGTGTCACCTCACAGGGAGTGATCATGCATTCCACCACGGTGGACAGGCAGGGGGAAGGTTCTTCCAAGGGCACCTGCTCAGTACCTGCCAGTGCACGGATTGTCCCTTCTCCAGAGCCTGCCTCAGCCTGCAGGGCCCTCAGGAACTCCCACGCCCCATCTGCACCTCCCCTCAGGCTCTGGGGACCAGAACCTGCACCTCACCTGGCAGAGAGGATCACCCCTGCTGTGCTAGAGGGGTTTGGAGAGGGGAGTGGGAAGACAACAGGGCAAACAATTGTCTGACTGTGAACGGCTGAGATCACCTTCCCATGGGAGCTTGATTTGGGTCAAATCTGTCACTTTCTAAGACTCCTTTTGCTGTGACATAATTATAGCAATGTTTCCCATGTCATAAGCCGTTCATCTGAGCATTGCAATGATCAGAGCTGCATGTTTGCATGAAGCTCCTAATCAGCATGTTAGCTCTGTCTAACAGGAGGCATTTGTCCCACACTGCTCCCCTGTGCTTCTCCTGCCGCGGCTCCTGGATGCTCTGGCCAAGTCATGTCCTGAGGCACAGCCTTCCCAGGGCTTTGCCCAGAAGTCTGTGGAAGTTCAGGATGCACAGCCTGCACAGGAGCACTCCCATGGTTATTTACATTTTTAGACCTTCTGTTTTCTCAGCAGGGGACTGGCAGCAAGTTGTTCCTGTCTTTTCCTCACATTTTGGGAACAGTAATTTTTCTCCCTGGACATTGGGGCATCTTCAATGCATTGCCCTTCCCCAGCCTCTTCCCTGCTTCCCATCAGCAAATGGAGAAATTACAATCGGGTCGGTGAATCCCGATGCTAAGCTGTCCCTCTTCCAGGAATTCTTTCCCTAATGCGTATGGCTGTGTGACGTCCCCGAGAGCGGCCGTGACGTCACGCAGCCGTAGCGGCGGGGTGCGGGGATGGGGTGAGCCCCACAAGGACCCTATGGGGGGGTGAGCCCCACAAGGACCCCACGGCGGCTGAGCCCCGGGGCCGGGGGTTCTCGGAGCGCCGCACGTTCCCCCTCCGTCCCCACCGCCGCAGCGCCGATCCAGCGGAGATCCGCGCTCCCTCCGCGGCGGCCTCTGCAGCCCGGGAAAACGGGAGGGAAAGGCCAGGCTGATGGAAGGGGGATACGAATGGTAGCGGTATGCAGGCTCAGGTACTTTGGGGCCACGCTTGCGGGGACAAGGACAGGGACAGAGAGGTGCCATGGGGAGCGGGAGTCGCGGCTGGTGCCCGCACGGGGGATCCGCGCCGCGCACGTCCCGCCGGGCCCGCAGGCGCAGACGGCTGCTCCCGTTCACCCGCGGCGGTCAAATACCGTCTGAATTACATCCTTGTAAATATTGACTGTGGCCATCTTCTTCGTTCCTGCGCGCAGAAAACCGAAACGTTGCGCCCGGCGGGGCCGGGCTGCTGCTCCGCAGGGCTGCGGGGGTGCGGAGCGGCGCGGCCGGGGGAACAGGGGCACACCCGTGGGAGCGGGCCGGGGGCAACCGTAGGCATCGCCTGTCACCGAGCATCGTGTCTCTGCGGGAGAGCGCCCGGGATGCTAAAGGCAGCGGGCCGCCTCCCGGCTTGGACTGCCAGCTAATTTGCAGCCCTTGGGTTTATAGAGGGGACACACGACTCACAAGAGAAGACGGGGAAGCGTGGTGGGAGATGGTTCCTGGCATGGCATCATTAAACACCGGTGTTAACGAGTGGCACGCGGCTGTGGCTACGCCCCGCTCCCCGACGGGGGTCTCTCCTGCGGTCAGCGTGACACCAGCCGGTGTCCTCAGCCGCCTTCCCCGGGAGGCTCCCCCATCCCGACGGTGAGCTGCCCAGCCGTGCACCGCCGCACCCTCAGATGCCCCTGGCCGGACTCCTCCCGCCCCTCCACGCAGCGCCCCTCGACGCCGCCGTGCCCGGGCGGAGCCGTGCCCCGGCTAGGGCTGCCGGGGTCCCCAGGCCAGCCGTGACGCCCCCCGGCCATGGGGAGCGGCAGTCCCGACAGTGCGAGTGGCTGCGCGGCGGCTGTGCCTCCGGGCGCCGGCTCTGCGCATTTGGTGGTCGTTAAAAACAATTTGTTTCCCTCCCCGTTCGGGGAGGGGGAAGGGGAAAATCATTCCGGGGGAGGGGAAGGGAGGAAAAGGGAAGGGAAAAGGGGGGAAAAAAGGAGTGAGAGAGAGAGAGAGCAAGCGAGACAGAAACACCAAAGCCGACAGAAAAGCCGCGCTCCGAACTCTTGCGACACAGAGCGAAGAGCGCGGCGGAGGCTGGCGGCGAGGTGCGAGCGGGAGCGGGCCGGGCCGTGGCAGCGGGCCGGGCCGAGGAAGCGGACCGGGGCTGGTGGGGGGGCCGTGGGAGCGGGCCGGGCCGTGGGAGGGGCGGGCTGCCTCCCCCCGTGGGTGGGCAGGCGGCGCCCGGTGCCTCCGCGCTGCCCCCCCGCCGGTCGCGCCGGGCGGGTCTCGGCGGTTCGGCGCGGCTGCCCGGTGACCGCTGCCGCCTCCCCGCAGCGCACAGCGAGCCCCCGCACCTCGGAGCCGGCGGCCAGCACGACGGCGGCCCCCAGCCCCCCACCATGAACACCATCGTCTTCAGCAAGCTCAGCGGCCAGGTGCTTTTCGAGGAGGACGCCAAGGAGCGGGAGCGGAGCGGCCGGTCCTACGTGGGGGTGGTGGAGGGCCCGCACCACGCCGAGGTGCTGCTCCCCGACAGCCCGTCCATCAAGGAGAGCCTCAGCCTGCGCAACCGGCGGACGGGGTATGCCGTGCGCTCGTCTCCGCGCCGCGCACCGGCTCCGGGGGCGGCCCTGCGCCCCCGGCCGCCGCGTCGCCGATTTGGGGTTGCGAGATGGGTTTCTAGCTGGGTCTTTGGCCGCGGCCCCGCGTTCGTATTTTCTGGGATTCTCATTCCACAGCTATGGTGGGAAATTCCGGCGATAGGTGATGCAGGGGCGTCCGACCGGGCTGGAATATACCAGACAGAGCGCTCCTGTCCGGCTGTGCTTGACCTCCCCCTCTGCCTCCGAACAGAAGCGTACCGGGAACACCGGGGCTCCACCGGCTCGTTCGGGCGCTTTATGTGATTAAAGTCTCCAAAACGGAGGCGCCAGGCGGGACGTGTGGGACCCGGGGTCCGGGGCGGCGGCGCGGCCGATCCCCGCGGGCAGTGCCGTGGCAGCGGGGCCGGGGCGGCGGGCACGGCGCGGCCCCGGCACTTGTTCCGCCCTTCCGCGGGCTCGCAGCGCGCCGAGCGAACGGGCGGGAAGGAGCTGCGCTGTCCGTGCGTTCACAGGGATGGCATTTAGATCGGACTAGCGCGGTGCCAGTCGGGGGCTCGATAACGTGATATTAGGATCGGGTTTGCTAAAACGGCAGCTGAAGCTAAGCCACCCGAAGCCGATTTTGGGTTGTTTTTTTTTTTTTTTTGGTTTGTTGCTTTTTGCGGGGGTCAGAGTTTTGGTTTTTTTAGTGCCGGAACAGGTGAAATTGAAGGTGATGAGAGGACGTGAGAGCTCTGGCGTGTTGACAGCCGTAGCTCGGAGGGTTGAACTGGCGTGCGCTGACCAGACATTTCGAGTTAGCGTTACAAAGTAAAGATCGAGGAGCGCAGTCAGGCGGCTGCGAAACCGCGGAGTCCGGGGGAGTTGCTTGTGCTGACCAATTTCCCCGTAGCGATTGCATCAGCTCGCAGTTTTACCGGCGCTGCTGGCCCACGGGACGCAGGTGTGTGTTGTGTCACCGGGATGTTGCTGCGGCCGATCCCGGGGCAGCCGCGGGACCCGGGAGGCGGCGGCGCGGCCCAGCCCGGCCCCGGGGCGCCCCCTGCCGCCGGCAGCGGCACCAGCGCCGCCCGAGCCCCCTCCGCCCGCAGCGCTGCCGCCGGCCCCAGCCCGCCGCCGGGCTTGCCTTAGCACTCCTCCGAGTTGTTCACTCACTTTTTATTGTAGGCCTTTATTTACAAAGGGACTATTTTTTGTTGTTTTTTTTTTTAATCGGAACCCGACTTTCGTTCCCCCGGCATTCGCTGTTACTCGGCAGGCGCGGGGCTTTGCGGGCGCGTCGCTGCCGGCAGCATTGGGAGCGGCATGCCGGCTCCTCCAGGAGCACCGCTCGCCGCCGGCTCCGAGGGGGGAAATGAATGATCCAGGAGATGCTCGGTGCCGCGGGTAACATCAGCGGGAAATAAACCCGGGCGGGGGAATCAGGCTGGGCTGGCCCGGGGTAACGCGCACCGCAGCTGCGGGATGCACCGTCGGCCGTGCGAGGTGCGGCCTGGCCGTGCTGGAAAGCCCCTCTGTAGACAGACCGGCCACACTCCGGTCGGGTGCCGAGCACCGAAAACATCGGGACACAGCCCTGGCCCCGCTGAAATCCCCGCGGGGCCGCCGCCGGGGCCCGCAGCATCCCCGCGGCCATTCACCAGCTCCGAGTGCGCTCGCCCAGACCCTGCACAGGGAGTTCGGGGAGCTGCTGGCATCACCTTCTCTTGAGCTGTCGTCCGGGCCGAGGGTTGCGGATGTGGAGATCCCCGAGCACCCCGCGAGGGCCGGGCTCGGCTTCTCCGGGCAGGGGCAGCCGGGGCTGGGTCCCTCCTCGGACGGGGCGCATCCACCGCGCCGCGCTGGGGAGCCCGGGGCAGGCGGGCAGCGGGCAGGGCGCGGGCAGCGGGCAGGTGTCCCTCCGCTCCGCTCCTTTCCTCAGCGCCCCTTCTCCGCGGCAGGGCGCGGCAGAGCGGCGGGAAGGTGCGGCACAAGCGGCAGGCGCTGCAGGACATGGCGCGGCCGCTCAAGCAGTGGCTCTACAAGCACCGCGACAACCCGTACCCCACCAAGACGGAGAAGATTCTGCTGGCCCTCGGCTCCCAGATGACCCTGGTGCAGGTAAGGAAGGGAACCGCTTATCCCCACCTGTAAAAACCGCTCCGAGGCGTTTCATGGACGGGAGGGATGGGGACAGCAGCATCTGCCAAAGCTCCTCTGAGAGCTGAGCAAAGGACAGTGCTGGGTATTGGGAAGCATCGGTGCAGCCAGCAAAACCAGGGTCCTGTGCACATCCTTCTTCCACTCTCCCCTGGGCTCCCCACCCCAGCAGGACTGGTTCTCTCAAACCAGAATTGTCGTATCTTAGCTATCGTGGCTGGAGAACTGCTAAAGACAATCAGCAAAAAGTGTGTGCTTGCACTCCTAGGAATAGATGCCCTCATCCTTTCATTCATAAATAGGATGAAAATATTTTTGCTTAGTCTTTCAAAATTCTCAAGTAAAAATTATCAGTCACGGGAGAATTAAACACAGAATAGAAATTGCTGAGGAAATTTCAGGGGAGCTACTCTTCCCTTTTGAAAAGAGGGTAGGATGGAAACTGTTCTATTGTTCTGATGATAATTGTCATCACCTGTTGCACAGACATCAGTGTTACCATATACACTGTGTGCATTGGCTCAGCACACACACTCTTGCAGGAATTATCATTGTAATATAGTTATACATGGGGAGTAATTGTTTTGCTCTCAGGTAATTCTCCCCTGAAGTTCCTGGCAGTTTTCTTGCTGTAAGAGGCATAAATTTTGCTGCAAATGTTTATAAATCTCACTTCTTTGTTCTCTTTGCCATCTGGTACTCTACTGAAATATGTGGTTAAATGCTATCAGTTGCCAAGTGATGCTATCTCAGGTCTGGATGCTGCAAAGATTTATGCATTGTGAATAATCTAATTTCCTTACTGCAAGCTACTGCTAGGTGTGTAAAATGAAACCCATGTGTTTGCAGGATTGGGTCCTCATCACTCTGCCTAACACATTATGTGTCACTTTGCAAAGAGCACAAAGAGATCAAAGCAACCTAAAGTATTAGAAAGAAACAGGTGGTGATTCAGCTTTATTATTTTGAGTGCCCCTTCAAAAAAACCCTGTACTATGAACTTCAGTTCTAGTAATGGCAAAATGGGAATTTTTTACACTTCAGTACCTCACTATGAAACTATTGCACTAGGAAAAACACTATAGCTTTGACAAAAATAATATTAATGTCTCAGAAAATGCCAGTTATAACTGGAAGATATAGTTAAAACAACTTCTCTTGCTTTTAAAAAATATACATGAAAGGTTTAAACTATGATTACATAAACACTATCCCTTCAATGGCACAATTCAATAGGAGTATTTTATTGGACTATGGCTCTTAGAATATCCCTGCATTTTTACATGAGATTTAAAACATATATCCAGAATATGTGTTGGGACACTTTCACATTAGTGACATCTTGAAGAGTTCTGCTGTTCTTTTAAAAATGCTTCGGAGTGCAGCGAAGGGAGAAGAGCTGGTGGGGTTTTTCAGGATTTCTCTCTGGCAGCTTTGATAAATCCTGATGGGGATAAGGAGTGTTAGCCTTTATAAAAGCATCAAGTGAACCATGGCCACTTCTCCACAGAGTTTTATGATCTACATAAAGTGTAGAATAAAATTAAAAAGATTCAGGGAGAGCTGCTTTTAGCTCTGTTAGACCCGTGACTCTAGCAGATTTACGCTGAAGCTGAATTTGACCAGTTTTGCTCTATGAGCTGTAATATTTGAAAGAATTGTGCAAACAGGCATATCTATCTTCATTTACAGAAGCACAACATCAAAGAGAAATCCCGGGGTTTTTTTTCATCTTTTTGTGCAATGCTCTTTTAATCCAGGAATTTGATAGCATCTGTATGAGATGTAAATACATATGTCTGGCACCAGCAGTAATTCCTGAGCCACAAAGAGCTAAACAACACACCCTACACCCTACTTTTTGGATGCTCAAAAAGAACAAGATTGTAATTCAGTTCAAAATTTTTGTTCTCTAAGAGTGAGAGAGAGCATGGCAGGGTATGGTCCCAGTCATGCTGGGTACATCTGAAACAGCTTTCCTGAAGGCTGTGCTCTTTTAGACAAGTGGCATAACCAAGAGCAGGTTTGGGACTGGGCTGTGGGTCTGTTGGAGAGCTTTGCTTCTGTCCCAGGAGGGGCACTTTGCAAAAGCATCAACCAGGGTTGCCTATAAATTGTTTTTCTAATCTAGTAATATTGTAGGTCATCATTGGAGAACAAGGAATCAGTGTATGATGTTTCCACCGGGTTAAACACCTTCACATTTGCTGACCTGTCTCATATTTCCTACACTTTTTACATTTCTCAGTGTTGTCCCGTGGTGTTTGCTCCCACAGTTTTCCCCTCCTGTGGAGGCTGCTGTCTGCTGACAGCTGCTGCCTCTCCCCAGCATCCCTCACGTGCTGACACCTTGTCGTCACAAGCCGTAGGAAAGGCAAAAGATACTGCTGAATATCCCTTTGGTTTTCTGAGTTTCTGACAAAATCCCATTTAGGGAATGAATGGTTGGGGTGTTTTTTTTGTTTTTCACCTGGCTGACAATCTTGGAAAAGGTCTTCAGCAGCTGCCTGGAAGATGATGATGGTCGCAGTAATTTTGATCATGCAGATGTAATACTCTCCTCCCTGTGCTTTGATCATACTCTCCTCCCTGTGCTTTTCTTTCATCTAATGAACCTTATTCCAGTATGTACCATCTATCCAAAGGAGCTTTTTTCAGGACCATGACATAGATAAAACCCATTATGTGAGACAAAGAGATGAACATCCAGTCCTGGCTTTTTTACTTTTGTTATAAGAACAAACTAATGACATGCTAATGGCTAATAATTTTTGCATCTGCATGTAAAATCCTCCACAGCTTTATTTTCATTAGTTTTTCTATCACTCAGTTGGCTGATTTTAAATTAATTTGTTCTACTTTACTAATACTTTGGCCTACCCCACTGCTCCTGGGTGCAGTGGGACAGTGAGGGGACTGTTCCAGATGCATGTCCGACTGCAGTGCTGGAGAAAAGTCAGACTCTTTCAAGGAGGTAGGATTTTGCAGAAATCATAAATCATCTTGTTTCTTAAGTAGTAGTAGCAAAACCTGGGGCAAATTCTGGCTGACTTTCTCCTGTGCAGGCCAACAAGGTCTTTGGGAGTCCTCAAGGCAAACGTTATTGCAGATTTCAGTCCAGCAGTCCAAAGTTTTCTACTTCCACAACTGCCAAAGCAGGAAACCAAAAAAGCAATATAGTTTGAAAAGGCATTTTATATTTTACTCCAATTAGATTCCAATTCAGAATCCAATAACTTGTCCTATTAATATGCTACATTTTCATTTGTATTATTACCATAGTGTTTGATTTATTTTATTTTAAATTTTGGTTTAGATGTTCTTGTGAAATAAAAAAGAAAAATGGCAGTATACTCCTTCCAGAAAGAAATACGAATGTGTGTATTGTTGGAAAGAAGGTTTTTCAATACAAAGATTTGTATATCAGTCATGTGCTGCTATGGATTTAATAATGTTCAGATTTATAAAGGCGTATCTGGATTACTGGAGGAGGTGAATCACTTGATGTCTGTTCTCTTTCTGAAAGTTTGGCTGCTGTTAAGCACTGAAGCAGAACAAATTACAATAAAATTGAAGATGTGTCTTCAGAAGTAAAGCCAGAGGGTCAATATTTCATGATGCTGATATAAGTACCTGATGCTCTTAGAGAACAACTGAACTGCTGTAAAAAAATGAATGCTGGAAAGCACATCTATTATCGTTCCCCTTGGGTTTTGTCTTTTTACTTCTCAAAGAACTACAGGATTGTTACTTCACAAGAATAGTGAGTTTCATCATGTGTTTTTTCAAGATACTTCTTGGGAGGTTTATGTGACAAAGACTTCCCCACTGGCTTTTATCTAAGTTTTTTGTTGTTGTTGTTGTGTTTTTTTATTATTTTTGGAGATCACAGTAGCACAGCTTGGGACCATGGGAAAGGTTGGATGTTTTTTGGCAGCTTTGGTTGTTTCTTTTTGTAATGGTTTAGGTAAGTGTGTTGCAAACTGGCACTCTTTGTGAGTGGGACCTACAGCAGTGGACAGGCAGGTTTTTAAAGACCACGCGGATAGACAATGTAAGATTTGGGGTTGGTTGAAATGAGTGGTAAACCTGTTGTTGTCTTGGAAGGAGGCAGGTGGAGGTCAGGGTGAGCGTGCTGCCTGGTCCAGCCTGTGGCCATGCAGCCTGTTCCAGCCCACACACCTGGAGGCTGTCCAAGACTGAACAGTGACAGAGGTGCTGACTGTCATGATGTCTTAGAAATCAGGATTTCCCAGCAACATGCACCAGTGCCCAAAAGCTGGAAAGCAGCTAGAGATTACCCCATCATAGATTAAGCCCAAAAATCTCTTAAATGGATTTGACTAACTTTTCTTTCTTCCAAGGCTTTAATGGGCCTTGTTGTAATTGCATTTGGGATAAGAGTTCCTAAAGTGAGTTTGCTGCTTCTTGCTTTAGTTAAAGTTTTCTCTTCTAAAAGTGGACTGGAGGTTCTTTCACAATGATAGAGTCATTTAGTTTGGAAAATACCTTTATAATCATTGAGTCCAACCATTAACCCAGCACTGGCAAGTCCACTGCTAAACCGCGTCCCTAAGCACCCTGTCTACATTTCTTTTAAATACCTCCAGGGACGGCAACTCAACCATGGTAACTTTCACTGGGCAGCCTGTTCCAGTGCCTGGCAATCCTTTCTGTAAAGAATTTTTTCCTGATATCCAATCTAAACCTCCCCTGATTGAATTAATTTCCTCTTGTCCTATCACTTGTCACTTGGGAGAACAGACTGACCCCCCACCTACAACCTCCTTTCAGGTTGTTGTAAAGAGCAATAAGATCTTCCCTGAGCCTCCTTTTCTCCAGGTGAAACCCCTGCAGATCCCTCAGCTGTTCCTCATCAGACTTGTGCTCCAGACCTTTCCCCAGCTGTGTTGTCCTTCCCTGGACTCTATCCAGAACCTCAATGTCCTTCCTGAATTGAGGGGCCCAGAACTAGACCCAGCACTCAAGTTGCAGCCTCACCAGTGCTAAGCACAAGGGTACAATCACTGCCCTGGTCCTGCTGGACACATGTTATGGTCCAGTTCTTAAAATTGTTAGAAATGCCTCTGCCTGAATTAAGATGCAAACCAGACCACGTACCAAAGGGTTGCAGTCTCTGACACCACACTATTGCTGATCCAGGCCAGGATGCCATTGGCTTTCTTGGCCACCTGGACACACACTGACTCATGTTCAGCTGATGTCAACCAGCACCCTCAGATCCTTTTCCAGCAGGAATCTTTTCATCCAATTCCCCCAGCCTGTGGCACTGCAGGGGTTGTTGTGACCCAGGGCAGGCACTTGGCCTTGTAGAACCCCATGCAGCTGGCCTTGGCCCATGGATCCAGCCTGTCCAGATCCATTGTGGAGCCTTCCTGCCCTCCAGCAGAGCAACACTCCCACACAGTTTGGTATCTCTGCACACTGACTGAGGGTGCCCTCCATCCCCTGATCTAGATTAATGATAAAGCTGATAAAGTGACCAGGTGGATGTAGCTCCATTCACCAACACTCTCTGGGCCCGGCCACACAAACTGTTTTTTATTTAGCAAAGAGCACACCCATCCAAGCCATGGACAGCCAGCTTCCCCAGGAGATGCTGTGGGAAATGGTGTCAAAGGTTTTACTGATGTCCCGGTAGACACAACCACAGCCTCATCAACTAAGTGGGTGACCCTGTCATAGATGAAGATCAGGTTGTTCAAGCAGAACCTGCCTTTCATAAATCCTTGCTGGCTGGGTCTGATCCCCTGATAGACTTGTATGTGGTGTGTGATGGCACTTAAAATCATCTGCTCCATAAAGAGCAGGAGGACAAGATGCAATGTATTTTTGTCATTATGAAATAATGATCAAATACTACTATTCCCTTCTCTCACAGCAGAAGACTTAAAATATGACTCATCTTTTCATATTGATATGCAGAAAGCAAAGCAATGGCATGGGAAGAATGAGCCCAAAATAAACCAAGAGTACCATGCAGAAATCACTCCTGCTAAATTTAATTGCTTTTATGTATGAATCACACTAATACTACCCTATCTTTTCTGTAAATGGCACTTCACTGATGAAAAATTTCAATATGTAATAGAATGAAGCATAATGAAATCTTTATTGTGAGAGGTTGGAGAGCTGTCAGTTTGGTAAAATGCTACAGTAACTGCAATCCTGTTGATTGGGACACTGGATTGATCCATCTCTACTGTTAAATACTTGATTTCAGAATTACACTGTCATGCAGCAGGTGACTGCTGCTTCAGCTGAGCAGTCTGGTGTGACTTTGCTAACAGCATTAGAAAGTGCATGGATTCCAGCCCGTCCCTATCTCATTTAATGTAAAAACTACTGTGTAAATACGAAGATTACAAGCAAGTAGCCTCAGAAGAGAATTAGAATTACTTTGCCAGCTAGAGTTTTGGTTTTCTAACCTGTCATAGTAAACTACATGACTTGTAAAGTTACGCGTTTGCCATCTGAGCACTCATCCGGTGCTCACCGTATTTTCAGTGGAACCCTGTTCAATGTAAACGTGATTTTAAGTCAAATCAAAGTGACAGGCATAAGGCACCACTGCTAAGTTCTAGCTGGGATTCTGAACTGAAGCTTTGCTTTTTCTTTAGGCACATAGTGTTTATTTTTCTCATAATCACTTTAGAAGAGATTATTGATCCAGAATAATTAGATACTTCTGTGTGATTTATACAGTAACCTTAGCTACAACAGACAGATGACAGAACTAGGGACAAAATCCAACACTAAGGTCTACAGTTTGGCTCTCTGTTAGGTGGGGTAGCATGTATTGATAAAACATGTATGAATTGCTTTGCAGGTTGAAGTAAATTAAATGGTGATCATTCCCAGGTCAGAATATGACAACAGTAGTCTGGCTTTCTCTTTGTGTGTGTTCACAACACAAAGATGTGAACAGGGCTGTGGGCTGCTAACATTCTTTACATTCTCCTTTGCAAGTGATGCTACTCTGCCTCCTCTTGCAGAGGTCATGTCAAAATGCACTTACTCCTGCCAGGGTTAATTAGTACTTTGAACACCTTATTTATCATTTAGCAAGTATCATTAGAATGTAGGTCACTTGCCTCTGCTCTTGCTCATAGTAAAGATAGAGTTCTCAGTATTTTCTATTTTCTGTCTTTTTAAGTTGCAGTAGAATCAAGGCCAGCATTTTCTCAGGTGTGCTTTCATGCAAAGTCACTGCAAGTACACGCATCCCATTTGGTGTTTTAATTAGCACTGCTGGCACTGAAGAGTAGACCGTGCCTTTTTGCTCATTCAGTGCCTAAAACACTGTGAAATACTTGTGTTTGAGCCTGACTTTGTAATGAGTCTGTGTGCTAGAGGGATACCAACATGAACCCATTTTGCTAAGTCAAACTCTAGAAAATGCTTTGACGTTGGCAAGGAAGACAAAACAGGCTATTGTTTAGTAGTCACCTTGTGAGGAATTGCATCTTTACTATACTTTAAACTGTTCATGACAAAAAGAGCTTGTAAAATCAGCTTCTCTTTAGAGCAAATGGTGGATTTCTGCAGTGAGTCAAAGTACGCTGTACTCTGTGTAAGACTTTCCTGATGCCCAAGAGTTCTGTTAAAGTGAAGGGAGAATTTGGGGCTTTCATATATATATGTATATAAAAAACAAGGGCTTTTATATTTACAAATTTAGAATATCTTTTCAATAGCTTTATTGTAGCCTATATAAATATCAAAGGAAATTCCTGAATACTAGATATTAGTTTAGGATATTTAGGAAGTTGGTAATATGTTAAAGGTTCATATTAAAAATTCAGGGTTTTATCTTTAAAATTAAAAAAAAAAAAAACAAAAAACTGGTATTTGGGACACCTTAATTGAAACCTTGTGATAATGTGGTTTTGCTAACACTTGGGAAGGGTGGGAAGCCTGAAATTGCCTTCCTGTATGAGATTCCTGCTCTGCTCAGTGGTAATTTCAGTGGACTTCTGTTCATATTTCTCTTATTTGTGGTCCCCTTGAAGCCTTGAAGCATACATAAAATTCTTGAGGGCTCTATAGATTGGTGGATTTGCCTCATTTTCAAGGGAAGCTAATGGACACGCTTGTGTGCAGGTCTCAAACTGGTTTGCCAACGCAAGACGTCGCCTGAAGAACACTGTCAGGCAGCCAGACCTGAGCTGGGCTTTGCGAATAAAACTGTACAACAAATATGTTCAGGGAAATGCTGAGAGACTCAGCGTCAGCAGCGATGACTCCTGCTCTGAAGGTTTGTTGATGCTCTTTTATTGATTTTAAACAGAGTAAAATATATTTAGAAAGTATTAGATACTCTAAGTTAGCTGTAGTTTTTAGTCACAAATACCCCCAGTGGATCTGCCTTTATTGTTTTTGTGAATTAGGTGCCTCTTTTGGCTCCCAGCTACTGTGCAACCTTGCAAAGCAGGATTGTGTAAGTTGTTCAAGGTGGCAATCTGGCTGTGTGTTATTATATTTCATTGTTGCTAGAAAGACAATTGTTTGTTCATTACATTTTATAAGTCCATTCCTTTAGTCTGCATTAAAGGAAAAAATTGATTACATTTGTTGGTATAAGGAAATGAGAAATCACTTGGCTGTTACTTTCCTTTGTGGAAGGGCTATAGCAATATACATCATTAAAGGGTTGATTGTGGGGCATCTTAGATGGTAAATTGAATATTACTGTTATTTATTTGATGTATTTTGCTAGCAGCTGTTTTACATAAAGGAGGTACTGGAACTCTCTTTCTTACTCAAATTAACAAAAGCAGGAATTTTTTTTAAGTACCCTGTATTTTTAATAGAATTCTTCTATTAATTCTGTCTATGATTGCTTTTTTTAGACAGTTGTGACATGGAGATACAATGACAGGAACAAATCCTACAGAACATTATCAGAAATCTGTATGTGAATTTTTAGAAGAGTATGTCTCGATCTGTACTCAATTTTAAATATCTTTGTTCCAATTTCAGTCTGTACTCACATTTCTTGAAAAATGTGGGAATGTACTCACATTTCTACTCACTTCCCTTGAAAAGATTGCTTGCAGAACAATTAAAAGAGTACAGTTTAAGCAAATGTACCTAAATATTCTGCAGTGTTGAGGCAAACCAAATTTCAAGTTATGATAGTAGTAATTCAGCCTATTCACACGGCTTTTTAAATGCTTATTGAGTTAGGGCACTTTCCATTTTTTTCTACCTGTCTTGTGTTACTCATGAACAAATTAGACTCAAAGATTTTTCTATAGCTAATTAATTTAGAATACCTGGAACATCTGAGAATCATGGGAACTACTATGAGCAATGTGTGAACAGAAGCAAATGAAAATCAGTGTCTAATGCTGAAGTTACTGTCTAGTTTCAGTTATATTTATCACAATTCAAAACATGGAGAGAAAGCCTCATGTTAAATATTAAGTACTCAGTGTATTACTGTATCTTTGTTCTTTTGTTTTCAGATGGAGAAAATCCTCCAAGAAACCATATGAATGAAGGGGGATATAACAAACCAGTTCACCACACTGTGATTAAAACTGAAAGCTCAGTAATAAAAACAGGAGTGAGACCAGAAGCAAGTGCCAATGAGGATTACGTGTCACCCCCCAAATACAAAAGCAGCTTATTGAATCGGTACCTAAATGACTCATTGAGACACGTCATGGCTACTAATGCAGCTATGATGGAAAAAACAAGGCAAAGGAATCATTCTGGTTCATTTAGTTCCAATGAATTTGAGGAAGAACTAGTGTCTCCATCATCATCAGAGACAGAAGGCAATTTTGTCTATCGGACAGGTAAGGGATATTTTTCTGCATGATTTCTGTTACAGACATCTTCTGTAGACATTGGCTCCTGGATTAAGTGTCTTCTGATTGTGCCCTTTATGAGACTTCTGTCCATCCTGTCATATCACAGTGGATAATTCCTGTCCATCTTCTTGCTTGAGAGTGGATTACTCCTGCCCATCCTCTCGTAGCAGAGTGGATAAATCCTGTCCACCCTTTCATTTTCTGGAGAAGTTCTACCTGCAGTATTGGAGTTAAGTGCTGTTATTGACTGCTAATGAAGCTGGTTTGCTTTTCAAATGGAGCAATGGGAATAATTTTTGAAATTACACTTACAGGCCATTTTTTGTCAGCACTAAGATGAGCCTAAGGAAGGAGAAAGCTCTTGCGTATTCTATTACAATAAGGGAGGACTGGAGGACTGAAGTTCTCCAGGGCCACAGCTGGGAGGAGGAAGAGGGCTTTGAAATTTCAAGGTGGCTGTTTGTGACACTTACATGAGTTATATTTCCTTCAGGGGAGTGCATGTGAGCGCCCTCCCCTGTTGCACAGCACCTTTCTGTCCTCAGAGTGCCTTGCCCAGTATGTGACCCTTTGGTGCTCATGCTTCTCTTAGGGATACAGGCATTAGTGAGGGCTCATTTCTGCATCACTCTCCAGAGCTAAGGGGCCACAGACTTGGCCATTAAACACCTTGTCTTCCTTTTTTTTGAAGGGTTAGACATAGTTTATTATTTTAATTTTACCAATAAAAACATACAAGCATGATGTAATGTCATCCACTGTATTACCAGTCAGAGCAAGGCACATGGGACTGCCTGGTTCATGCCAATAAATTGTTCTAAGTCAGGGCAAGATCAGGACTTGCTTAAATTCCCATAAGTCAGGGGGTGCTGGAAGGCTCCTCTTGTGAAACTTCTGTATTTCTTTGGGACATAAGGTAAAAAAAAAAATTAATTTTGAAAAATACGAAGTTTTGCACCCCAGTCTCTGAAGGTCTCCATCAGTGTCTCAGGATTTTGACTCATTGCAGCAGCCCCTTGTGTTGTCCTGGGCCTTTCTTGGCAGGTTATTCTGCCAGGGACCACCCCGGGAGAAGCATCACTTTAGGGATGGATATTGCTGAAAAGTACTGGAGGATTTTGCAGTAAAGTTAATACAGATTTAGATTTTGCACTTGGTTCCCCTTGGCTTCCTTGGCAAGCAGGTTCAGGTGCCTTTGCAACTTCTCCAATTTGCAGCCTTTGCTCTCTCTTTTCTGCCACATTTCCTGGTGGGGGGATTGTTCATATGGAGTTCTGTTGGTGGGGATTAGGAGGATGTTTGTGTGTGCAGGCTGTTGGGAATGACCAGAGAATGAGAGGGGACCCTGTAGAGAAATGGGGTCTCATGGAGAGAAAGACTAGTGCATGCTCAGTTAATAAGTTTCAAAATAAACTCTCTCTGCTTAATTTTTTTTTCTGAACATACCAAATGCATTTGGTCTGCATTATAAGTATATTGTCTGCCAAGCTTTATTTTTAAGTGAAAAATTACTCAAGAGCAGATGCAGAAGCTCAGATATGTAAACTTCTGTTTTTCTGTACTTTATACCATAATCTAAAAATGGATGCAATGACTTTCTAAAATTTATAATAAATTTGCTACTGGATTAAGTTCTTCTTGACAAATTTCAAGTTGCGTTGAAAAATATGGTCATTAATGTGAAGGCTGAGGGCGTCACACTGTAACTGTGTAAATTCACCAGCTGTGCTGGAATGACTGAAAACTAGTATACTTGTCCTTAAAGTTCCTGAGTGACAGTCCTGGAACTCCTCCTGAGATTGCATTTAATTCCGTTCTTAAATATCTTCCTTCATATTTTCACATTTTTGAGAACAGACCAGCAGCTCTTAGGATATAGTTTTATTGGTTTTGCACTTTGAAAGCAGACAAGCAGTATATAGAAAGAAAAAAAGATCCTATATATACACATTATATACATATGATAAATATATATACATGACTTTTTTACTGTATCGTTGCTATATATGTGTGAACATTCAGGAAATACAGGTACAAATGGGCTTTTTTCACTTACAAGATTACAGTCCCATTAATGATTTTCTGATGTTACACATACAGGAATTAAACTTTTCACGAAGAAAGCATATATTTACAAGGTATTTTTCATTTATGAAAATTACCTTCAAATCGATGAAATTATCCACATGATTGTTAGTAGGGAGAGATAAATAAGGACTATATACTTTTAAAATGTTTTTTCTTTGTAATTTGAATACCTGGGTTGGCAATTCCCAGTGCGGTACAGTACTAGATCTGTATCTGTGTTTTCTCTAAAATAGTTGTAATACATTTCGGTTAAGCAAATAATGGGTATGGCTGACTTTACCACTCTTACCCTCCTGAAAGTGGCAAGTGTGTTTTGAAGTGAGATGTCACCACTTACAAGAAGTTCCACACTGCAATTTTTTGTAGCGCAAAACAGCTAATTTTTAACACAAAGGAGCTGTTGCAGGATTGTCAAGTCCCTACTAGAAATTTTAATTTATGAAGACATGTTAAGCAGCATTTCGAAAAGCACAGAGTGAAAACTGATTGATGTTTTATTTTTGAGAAATATTTTGCAAGGTCATTGTGCCTGTAAGGACGGGAAGTCACTGGAGTTTAAACTAATTCTCTATTGTGCTTTCCTGGAAAGGCAACTTTTTGTAGCAGATCAGGAGTAAGAAATCATCCTCGCCCTGTCTGGTTCTGATTAGGGGCTGGACCGTGATTTCAGGTACATCAGTGTGTCTGGAGCTGGTTTTTTTGTGTGCCCAGTGCTGGGGTCAGCGTGGCCACGCGTGTCCCAACAGCCTGCACCAAATTAGCGGCGTATGCGTGCAGCGTCCAAAAACAAAAACAAGAAATTGCAGTTTAAAGTTTATGAGGAAAACGGGTTGTAGAGGTTCCCATTTCAGTCATTAACATGCTTATAAACACGGGACCATATGCTACTCCGGCTTCATGCAACTGGGAAATCCCACATAAAGATCAAGGACAGGCTGTATAACTGACTGTCGGCAGAGCAGCCTCGTTTATACCTCCGTGCAATTACCGTGAGCTCATGGGCAGCAGTTTGGGAGCTGGGGCAGGAGCAGCAAGCCCTGAGCAGAGCCCTGGCGGGTGCTGTGCCCTCAATTCCCTGCCCCATGCCCGGAGCCCTGATGGGTGCAGTGCCCACACTGCCCTGCCCCATGCACTGCCCTGCCCCATGGCCGGAGCCCTGGCAGGTGCTGTGCCCTCAATTCCCTGCCCCATGCCCAGAGCCCTCTTGGGTGCAGTGCCCTCAGTTCCCTGCCCCATGCCCAGAGCCCTGATGGGTGCAGTGCCCACACTGCCCTGCCCCATGCCCAGAGCCCTGATGGGTGCTGTGCCCTCAATTCCCTGCCCCATGCCCAGGGAGATGGAGCTGCTGCAGGAGGCAGCACGGGCGGACAGTGCTGGCAGCCTGGGGAAGAGCGGCTGTCACGGGTACGGCACAGCCTTCCCAAGCCTGTCTGTTGTAAGCTGATATTCCTATGTATATAACAGGACATACACAAGTGTGTTCACTTAAAGCAGAAAATTTCAGTTCAGATCAATCCTGGTGCAAGTATAATATATAAGTATAGATAATTGGTCAAATATGCATCTTAAGCTGATGACTGAAAGGCTCGGTTCAGTGTTTTTGTTTAGTGAAAAAGCCGTGTTGGAGAACTGCTTTTCACTAACTGCTTGGCATGCAGTCACTCACAGCGGGTTCTCTGTGTGACAGGAATAAGTGAAAGCAGACTTGTCTACCCCTATTTGTTTTACAAATGCATGCAGAAATAACAGTCTTGACTGCAACAAGCACTCCAGAAATCTACAAGGAAAAGATCTAATGTTTGTAGTGAAGCTGAATATTAATCTAAAGAGGCAATGTCAGTCTTTGGTTTACGGATCACTAAAATGCTGACTTCTCTGTAATCAAGCTGCAGTGCTCCCTGAGTGCCCTATTGTCAGTCACCTGCAGAAACAAAATGTTCTGCATCGTTGTAGCACAAGGAAATGAAAACTTCCAGTTTTCTGGGATATTGTTGTCTAGTGAAGGAAAGGAAAAATTAAAATGAGAAAAAGAGATGAAATGGCAGGACAGGGAGTCCTTTTTCTGTAGGCAGATTTTTCATTGATTTCACTTTATATGTTACTTAGCACAGTAGAAAAGCCAGAACAAATAAAAACAGTGAGGAAGCTCAAGACTTGCAGGGCTGGAAAAGAGGGTGGTTTTAAACAAGTGCTTGAATGACTGGCCGATTTTTGAAGATGTTTGATCTCTGTTTTTAGACATTTATACTCAGGAGTGTGCTCTGTTTCTGATGTTTTCATTACTACTGACTTTTTGTTTCCTCTCACCTTCCTTTCTTTCTTTCCTTTGGATCCTGCAAAGTTGGTGATTTATAAAGCACTATCCTGGTCATTTATTGCAGCACACTGAGCACCTCTGATGAGACCCTCATCACTCTGCAGGATCAGGGCCACATTCCTACAGAGCACTTGAGTGTAAGGGTGTAGCCATGCACAGAACTACTGTAGAGAGACACAAACTGCAGAACAGTGCTGTGATTTTGTGTGGTCCTTGCCAACTTCTCCTCGCAATTTAACATTTTTAGAAATTAGCATGTAATTTAAAAATAAGCCATAAAATTTGAAAGGATAATATGAACACAATGGAACCTGTTTTCAGAAACAACTCAAGGGACCTACAAAAACTGCTCACAGCAGTGACTTTTGCAAGTTGGATCTAAATGGTGCTGGAAACTTTGGGGATACTTTGAAATAAATGGCAACCTGGGAAAGCTGAAGGAGGTCTTTTTTGCAGATCCTAATGTCATCCAGAAGTGAAATGTAAAAGGTGAATGTCAAGTATAGTATTAAATGCACACAGCAGCATAACTGCAATTTGAAGGTTACAATTTAAGATCGAATTTCTGCAGGAATTTTATTATTACATGACCTGATTCGTCTACTAAAATAGCATTGAATTGAGAATTGAGGAGAAGATTGTGTTTAATTTACTGTTCTGTTGTTTTTTCTAAAGAAAGAATAAAAGGAAATGGCTTTACTGCACGGGAAGCGTCAGGTTTAATATACCAGATGTGATAGCCCAAACCTGAGAGCTTTAAAGATCCCACCCGTTCCCTGCTAGTTTGGTTCACTTATTGCATTTCTTTCAGTTCAAACATCAACAATCAAATAAGCTGGTTTTTAAGTTCTCTTTAGTTTCTTGATTTCTCAGTACTTGAGCTGCAAGGGGAACGGGTCAGGATTTTCTCCACATGACCCCAAAAAACAGTGCTTCATCAAAACGGAATCTTTTTTGTGGGAAGGTAGCAGTTCCAACCTCTCTCAAGTAGGAGAATGGAGGAAGAGAGCACTGGGTGGGCTGGGAACAGCAACGGCTGGGGCAGAGCACTGTCCCAAAGGCCTGGGCACCCAGGGACTGCCAGCCAGCAAGGGAGAGCTTTGCCTGGAGCCAGCCCTGCTGAGAGGGGAAGCAGCACTCGGGCAGTGCAGTTTTCCTGTGCCACTTCACTCCATTCTTTCACTGGAAATGAGAGTATTTGTTTTCTCGCAGGTGTAAGTGCAAAAACTGTGCATTCTTGGTTTATCTGTTTGTTTTCGGATGCAAAATGTTATGAATGTTTAAGGCTTTTTTTCCCGTTTAAACCCAAAATATTAAAGATTCTCACCTCTATGCAGATAAGGTGTGCTTCAAAGAGCAGCATATTTGTGCCTGTTCTATAACTCAGGTATAATTGCTGTGGGGACCCCACAGAGCAGAGGTGGACTGTAGGCACATCTTCTGGTTTTGCTTCTCTTGATGTCATGGCAAATTTTCCACATGCTTCAGTAAAAACTGTCTTGAGCCACTTATTGGCTGCAGAGGATTTTTTTCAAATCAGCTTGCCTCAGAGCAGCATGTGTCAGGACTCCTGACAGCTTTATCATTATAGGGAATGGGATGTTCCTGCATGAATGATTTGAAATGGAAAAGATTACAACATTTGACCAAAAAATCAGAGAAGGCACCAAAAAAATCAGGGCAGCAGCCATGTTTCCATAGCCACAGGCTGTTGCTGCCCGTGCTGGTGCAGCAAGCCCGCCTTTGTTTCTCCAAGACCATTAAAATTTTCCCAATGCAAATATTCACAGCAGTGGCCAAAAAGCATCAGATCCCTGTGCTTGTCCAAGACCTCTCTCAGACATGGCAGGAAAAATGTGTGGTACTGTCACCAATTTCTAACAACTATATTTTATTCTATTTTAATGCTCATCTTTAGACTTAGTCAATGCTCCAGACCTCAGGAAGGGCTGTTCTCTGACAAGCCTTAGGCTGCACTCATTTAGTGAAGGTGTTTTCAAAGAGAAAAAAATATTTATCCCCATTTTCCCATTGTTCCAAATGTCTTCAGAATTATGCTTGGTTTTAAAGCCTGGGGCCAGCCAAAATGTGAATGTTTCAGGAAATTATGTGCATGGAAAAGCACATAGTCATAAATCAGACTTTTTTCCAGTTTTAGCTCTAGACTGCATGGTTAGTAATGAATATAATAGGGAAATTAGTTAGAAAATTAGCAGTTAATTTAGGGATATTTAAAGAGTGTGTGAAACTACAGCTTGGGAAAACTCATTTAGTGAAATGGATGTGATTCCTTCTCTCCTTCCACTGCCTGAGCAGGATTTTCCCCAGTAGCCAAATTTGTGTGCAGATCTCTTGCAGCAGACACGCCAGGCTCTCGTGCTGCCTTGCCATGTTCTGCCCTGATTCAGGGGTCCCTCAGCCTTGCAAAGAGCATCCAGCTGCAGCCACTGCTGCAGAAAGAAACACTGCTCAGAGAGGAGGGCAGAGTGGGGCTCCGGGGAGACAATGAGACGAGATGAATGAGCCATGCACCAGCTGCAGCAGAGCAGCAGAAAGCCCTGGGTGCTGCAGCCCTGGTGCAAGGGGCAGGGGCCGAGCAGGGCAGCACCAGGCAGGAGCAGTGGTTTGCATCCCAGGGATGTCTCCATAGCCTCACTCTGCCTTGGTGTGCATGCAGAGGGGCGCTGGCACTGCTGCTGTCCCCCAGAATGCTTGTGAAGGCACTAAGGAGAGTGTGTCTGCTCTGCCCCTTACCCAGGAAATCCAGCAGCAAAATGTGAGTGAGTATCAGCTGGTTTTGCCAAAGGGGAGATGTATGCCAATGATCTTTAAAAATATGGCATGATTTTATACTTGGAATAGCGAAACAGAGAAATAAAACACAGAGATGTGTGCTGTCATCTCATCAGAAGTGGCTCAGAAATCACACACAACTTTGTATCAGTGATGGGGTAGCACCTCTGAGCAGACAAAGCCATGGCTGGAGGCACATCACTGAGTTGTGAGCAGGACTTGTGCTGGCTCCAACCCTGAAATGTGCCTGTTCTGCTCCTCGGGGCTCTTGTGGCAGTGCAGCTGACTCTGCTCCTGCACCAAGACACCTGCTCATGGCACCTGCATGAAGAAAGAGCAATGACAGGGACAAACCTCTTTATTGCCCAGTGGATTACTTTTACATTTGAAATCTATAATTTCCACCATGAGTAACCACTGCCTCACAAATATACTAATCTGTGTGCAGTGCAAGGAAGTGTGACCAGGAGGGGACAGGCTGCAGACAAGGCAGGCACAGGCGAGACAGGGGAGGAGCAGAAGGGGAAAAAAGGGCTGGACTTTTCACATTCTGGCTGGGGCAGTAAACTTAAAGGAATGGCAAGCCCATAAAAGTTTCACTTCTCTCTGGAAAAACATCTGAATTGAAACTTCACACCTGGCATGAGTTTTCTGCATGTCCCAGCCTCCTTCCGCCGCTGCTGGGGAGAAATAATGCGACTTTGGGTAAATCCTGGTGGATTCTGCTCGTAGTGCAGACTGTCCCTCGTGCAGTGTTGGTTACCTTGCTGCTGTTGATGTTGCTGTAGTTAAGGTTGTACCTGTGTTTCCATTAAACCCTTTTAATCTGCAAATTTATGACCCAGCTGTAAAAATTCAATCCAGACTGAAACTTGGCATGAACAGTGTTCACTCTCCCATCTGTGGAAGGGATTTAAGCAGGTACATCCCAGTAATAACCATCTGAGTTAGGCTTGTAAATTCGGAGCATGATGACTGGTGAAAAAAACTGTGAGCTTCTCAGTAGTCCTGGAGTCTGAAATATTTTATGCCTGTGGTGAAACTAGTGAAAAACCAGCTTGTTTGTATTCAGTCATATAGCTGTAAATAAAGAAAATGGTTTGGGTCTCTCTGTGTTTGCTTACATGCACAAACACATGCATTTTCCTTACCATGGCAAGATTTTTATATGAGTGGCAAACAATTGAAATTCTCCAGTCTCGTGCACCAAAGCAGTGTTTGATGATTCTCAAGTAGGTTAAGAAATTGTATTTGTGCTGGAGTAAATGGTAAAATTTATCTATTGATTGTAATAGAAAAAATTAGGGAAATAAGAAGACTTTTTTTTTCTTGGATTTTTTTTTCTTTTGGATGAGTTTTTTTAAATTTTTCTTAAAATACTGTAAAAATGGATGCAGTATTGAACTGCAAAATTAGTTTTATTCACCATTGCTTCCTCCCATTTTAATTTTCATTTCTAAGAAGCTACACAGTGAACATGCCTGATGATATAAACTAGTGATCTTATCTGATCTAGCAAATCCTATTTCCCTTTGCAGGTTTGTGGGTTTTAAAAGTAATTCTGTAATTTGAAAAAAAACAACAACCCTCCTATATGTGTTTAACTGAAATTTTTTAGGTCATTTGTCCGTAATGTGAATAACAGAAACATAATGATGAAAGCAGTTTAGTGAGACCAGATTTCTGATATTCCATGTGTACTCGCAGAGAAGATTTTGGGAGGGTTTTGACACAATTTGAGAAGTGGACTGAAGTGATATGTGCATGGAATAATGCTGGGCTGTGGGTAATTTTGTACAGAGCAATTCAGAAAATGTCAGAAACCTGTAGGTATTGTTTGCAAATGAGAGTTTTATCAGCTTGAAGAAGAAAGGGGAGTGCATTTAAAAACACCTGTTCTGCAAAACCTCGTCTAGTGTTCATCTGTAGAGTTTAATTTCTAATTATTCAGAAAACCAGAGTTGGATTCAGTGATATTAAATCAATTTCACTACAGACTTAAAAATTTGGGTATGAGATAAAGAGACAGATGTGGAAATTACCAGTGATTACTAAGACCTGTTGAGGTCTTTTATGCTTTATGGCATTAAATTGGCATTGAATCACCACTTTAGATCTGCTAAAGGAGAAATATGTCCTAACAGCAAAAGCATGCAAAAGGCTTGTATAAATGAGTTTTATATGAGCTAAAAAAAAAAGGACCAGGAGTTTTTTAAAGCAGGGAAGAGATTTGGAGAGGTAAATTACATTGTAGAAAATCTGGAAAAGTGAAAAACTGTTCAAACAGAAAGAGATCAGATAAACATTTGAAGCTGGAATAGCTGTAAAGAAACACAAAAATAGGTAAAGCAAAATTCCAATGAGGCATGAAATCTGTTTTCCTTAATTTTTCACTGTGGCCTTGAAAGCCGATGTCAGAGACTCTATCTCTGTTCTTTCACTGATGGCCAGAAATTGAGGTTAGGATGACCAGATCATTTGGTATGGCACTGACATTTCAAGTTAAAAGGGATTGCCAAGACTCTCAGTTATGACACTAAAATATACCACTTTTTCTAGAGCCAGTTTTCAGTCCCTCCCTCATGCCTCCACATTGATTTAGGCAACAGATGCACGAAAAGCAAAGCAACATTCAAAATAATCCCCTAGCTGAGGCTGGGGGAAGGCTGGCTAGTGGGCTGTAGCCAAAATTCCTTAAATGTTACAATGTTTTACATTTCTAAATGTAAAAACTTTCTTTCCAATGTGAGGTACCAGCCAAATGTCTTAGTTACGGTATCTCGGAGTGAAAACTGGCATGTGGCCTTGTGGTCATTTGTGGGTATTGACAGATTTACACCCTCCAAGATCAAGTAAAACCTTGTCGGCTTCTCCATCTCCCCTTATTTTGTCAGGGTGTTTTTTTTCTCTCTGTTACTATTTGTCAACTTAAATCCTTTTTTTTTTTTTTTTTTTTTGCTGGAAAAATGAAGGCTCTTCACGACCTGGCTCTTCAGGAGCAAATTGCCTCAAATTCTTTCTGCTAGCCAAGGTATTTTGTAATGCATTGCAAAACAGCGGCGGGGCTGCGCTCCTTGCACTGGATGTGCTTTGTGGGCCAGACACTGCGGGCAGTTTTAATGAGCTCTTGGTGTGCTGGAGAATTCGTCTTGGCCCTTCACTTCAGGGAGACTTTGGTCCCAGGTCCCTGTTTGTCTAATTGCTCTTTCTAGCCCAAGGAGCAGGATCTGGCTTTGTCCCATTGTGGGATGGATCATACAAAGTCTGGATTGGTGGCTGCTCAGGGTGCAGATTCTGGGTCTGGTGTGCAAATCCAATGGTCTGCTCCTGACTATTTATGGCAGCTTTGCACTGTGGGGGTGGATTATCCTCTACACAGACACACTAAAATCATTGTCCTGCTTTTCTCCCTTTCATGCTTTTTAGCTGGTGTAGTTGTTGACTTTTGCATCAAATAATTTCTCTGGGATCATCTTCAAACAGGAGCTTCCTCCAGAAGACAGCAGCCTTTGTCCCTCTATCAGGGGAAGCTCTGGGTGTCTGCAGCACTGTTTGTGCCAGCAGTGTCAGAGGGAGCCATGTGCAGCCTGTGAAATTTATGTCAGCTGGGGGAGCAGGGCTGCAGGGTGAAGCCTGGAGCCCTTCTCTGTCTGCAGTGCCATAATCACAATAGTTCTGGGCCTCCTACTTTTGGAATCTCAGCAGTGCTGGGTGTTTAGTGACACTTTCTGAAGTGAAGAGAAACCAAAAAAGCTGTCCTGCTCTGGCCAGCGCTTGAGATTGTAGTGGTGTTTGTAAGATGTACAATGTTTCATATATACACATACACACAGATGCACATGCATTTCCTTAGTGCTCTGTTACAATTTCTCTTGCTGTTTTGCTGTGCTTGTACCTTCAGCTCAGAGCTGGGCAGAAGTTTACCATGGCAGTGAATTTTGCAAAGAGAGAGGAAAAGAGGCTCCCAACAGTATTGTCTACAAACAGTGACATATCTTGCTTTCAAATCCCATACCTTGCTGAGTTGCTTACTCCAGATTGCCCCTGCCAACCTGAAAACCCTTTTCACGAAAGTCAGCAGAGGTGACAAGGTTGACCTACAGGTATCGATCCCATTAATCCTTTCTTTCATGGAAAAGCTTGTTTTTGCTGTCTAAACTGATGTGAAGAAATACTTGTTTAAATATTTAAATGAACAAAAATGGCAGGTGTCTTTATAAGCCTGTTTTCCTTTTAGCATTTTGTCCCAGCCTTTCTGCTGCTGTTTTCACATCTTGTCCAATGAGACTGTGATTGATAATTTCTCCTTGCTACTTGTGCACATAAGCATTAATTTGTGTTTATTGCATTTGCTGTAAATCTATATAGGGTAAATGTCCTTAATATTTTTCATTCTTCTATACCTCATTCAAATCACAGATTGACACACCTGATTCTCTTCCCTCTTATTTCAGAAGGGGTTGGTAATTATCTCTATTCCCAACTCAAAGGGCCTTTATCTTCACCTGATAATTGTGGTACAGGCACTCAGATATGTTTTAAAACCAACCCTTTGGAAGTGATTGGAAGTGCAGAAATCCAGTTTGCCAGGATCTGGTCTGGGTTTTGAGTGTTTTGGCCCTAAAGCGTGCTACATGATGTGACACACAATGTTCATGTGTTCACAGAGCTTTCCAAACTTCATTTTGTGAACTTCTGCTGATTTCAGTGGGATCTTTACTCACAGATCAAAGACTGTGAGCCTCAGAGAATGTAAGTGCTCATTTTTGGGTACTCCTTATCCTTCATTCCTTGCACAAAGTAGGAAAAATAAAGGCTGTATTCAGTGCTGTGGTGCTACTGCATTTGCTGAGGTTTGGGGAGCTCTGATACCTGTCCGTGGGCTTTATGGCTGCTCAGAAACACCCCTTCCCTGTCCAGAGCAGTGGCAGCACTCAGCCTGGTGTGAGCCCACCAAACCCTCTCCTGCCTCATGGCTGCGTCATCTTCCCATCATGTCTGGACGGGCTCCAGACAGTGGCTCCACACTCCCCACAGGACGAAAAATCCTTTTACAGAAGGTACAGGAGACAGGTCTTCTGAGGCAAACTCCCCACGAGCCACTGGCCCATGGGGAGCCCATGTCCCACCATGCAGCAACTCCAGCCCCCGGCCCAGCTGGGAACAGGAGGTCTCAGAAAAAAGCCAGGTCTGGGTGAGCTGGCCAAAGGGTGAGAGGGAAGTGTTGGAGCAAGGTGTGTGAAGGAGGTAGCTGGGAGAGATGGGTTTGTCCTGCCCCTCAGGCTGTGAGGGTCATGTGGGTTACCCACTAACGGGGCTCAGCTTCGTCCTTGGTGAGCTCTGCTCCGTCCAAGGATATTGCTCTGGATATTGCTCCCCTGGCCCCCACACATCTTCCAGCTGGAATATGGGCTAGGTAAATCAGACACACCGAGTTCACAAATACAGGGCAACTGTTTGGAGAGGAGAGGAGGGAGAAAATCAACAAAGGCCTTTGATATATTGGATGTCATCTGTACGTGACACTCCAAGACCTTCAAATGCTTAAACTAAAAACCTAAATATAATTTAGTTAGTAAAAATATACCTTAGTTATAATAAAATGATAATAGTGGAACTTGGCAACAGAGCAGCTAATAAATACTACACTTTTGAAATGTGCCTGGGATCCAAGTACATACTCTTTTACTGTGTAGTTAAAGCATGTGGCAGGACATGCTAGACCAAGATTTTCTTTTTGTCTTTCCAGTGGAAAACTAAAGTTCTTTGTTTAAGTGAAGCCCATTGGGAATTTTTCTTAAGTAAAACAAGGAGCTAAAGAATTCCATTCCCTTTTGCCAACTTTTTTTTCCTTCTTCAAGCCAAATTATCGATTAATGGGGCATTAAGTAACAAATACAGCCTAGTTAGAATCCCACACTTTTTAACTTAGGCTCTTTCAATGCTTTCTTATTGGTGCTTCAAACACAGCTGAATTAAAAGATGACATATTTTATTGGAAAATACTACCCTTTCTAAACCTTTTTGACCTTATAAAAAGAAAGGTCAGTAATCTGAAAGTAATTACATTTGCATGTTTACCCCTATTTTTGAATTTTTAAATGAAAAAAAAAAAATCTGTACTCCTTTAAGGTCTTCTTCCTGAGGTTCATTCTTTGCCTTCCTCATTAGCTGTCTCCATTTTGCTACCCTATCGTTTTGCCAGCAGAGCAGCCCAGTGAATGCTTGACCATATTTTTGTCTGGCTCTAGTGAAACCGTGATCTGACAATAGAATACTTTTCTCTAGGTTTTCCTTCTTCCCCCAGGGAACCATACTTCAAGGGCAACCTGCTTGTCCAGCATATGAACATGTGGAAAATCCACTGCTATGCACTAATGATTTTCAGATGGGCAATTGTTGCTAAAAATCATCCCAAGAGCAGCAGCTTCTCCATTGTAGCACCTAACCACTGTGGGATCACATTGCTTGTAGCTGCTCTGGAATAAACCCTTTTCATTTATGTACAGGGTGGTGACATCTGCTGCATCACACATATGTGGTGACAAAATTTAGGGGAAGAAAAGGAGGTACAAGTTACAGTTGTGGTTATTTTTTGGCCACTGTAACATGAATCAAAATCTGACACTTATTTTAGATTGAAAGTATAAATGTAGGAAAAAGTTGAGCTCTGCCAAAGATTCACAACAGCAAGGCAGAAGCACCCTAAATATTGTCCACAAATTAATAGCTTTGAAAGTTGTGTTTTAAATATTTACAAGGAGACTTGTCACACTCTGGGAGAGAGAAAAATGAGTTTTAAATTTTAAATAATTTCTATTACTGTTCTTAGAATATGCATTCTTTTTAAACAACTTTCACTTTTAATCTGCAATTAAAGCCAAAGTTTTCTTTTAATTTTAAAAGCTTGCCCTTGGACTAAACCAACATGGAACATTTTTAAACATTGATCCAAGCTGCTGTAGATACATTTTATTTAAACCACAGAGCCTGCAGTTGGATTCCTTGCTTTGCCAGATCGGCTATGAGCTGTAAGTGTGGCAGTAACGATTGTGGAGTCCTGGATGCTTCACTAACAGTGAGGAGGGTTGTTTTTCTGGAGTTGTTCCTCCCTTTGGGCCCTATTCATGAATGACTTAATCTCTGTCTATGATCAAATGTCGTGCAAGTTACTGCGCACAGAAAAATCAAGGAATGCTTCTCTTTCCTGCGTTCCTTACATGGAATTGCTGTGCCTGCCCAGCAAGCAGTTGGAGAGTGGTAAGGGTGGGAAGCAAGCAGCAACAAAAACACACAGAGAAAACCACCAGAAGCAATATAAAAAGAGTGAGACAAAGAAAACAGAGAAAGTTTTGTAAGATCTAGTGTGCAAATTGGATTGAGCCATGCACAAGACAGCTCCAGCTCATCCAGGCAGCACCAACTGGTCTTTCGACTGGGGAGTGTTACAGGGGCAATTTATTCACCATGAAAAACAAGAGTGTTCCCCAGTAATTTGTCTGCAGTGTTGGCCATAAAGATGATTTCTACTGCATGTTTCTGTTAGCTTGTTTTGTCTTGAAAAGCAAACATTACTGCTTCAATGGGCAGATCTCAAGAATTTCAGGGAGCGAATGCTTTTTAGTCTTTTTATCCTCTTGACCTAATTGCTTGTGTGGTAATTCTGTCCTTTGACAGGATGTTACACCACTTTATTTGAAGCCAAGAGTAAGACTTTCATTACTAGTGATACTGATTACACAATGCATGCCATGCAAGGAACTTTTCTTGTGATGTTTTGGTATTTTGTTAGAGATCCAGCAGAATACGGGGGTGAAGTGGTGCATAGCTGTCTCCATATTTATACAGGTCTCTTCCTTACTTTTTAAGTTTCAACAGTTTTCACTTGAGTTAGGTTATGTTCTTAGTTAAGAGTGAAGAAAGGACTTACATTATCAGAGTTGTTTTTCTCATCACCAACACCCTGCAGGCACTGCATGAAATTCTGTCTGTCTCCGTGCCCTAGTGTGAGGACAGATTGCTATCACAGGACTCCCACGCCAAACAGTCACTGGTGGCAAATGGGAAATAACTTGACTCAGGTGCTGAACTCCTCCAGCTGTTGATGGGAGTTACACTTGTTTGTCCAGGACAGTGACTGGAATAGTCATTTAGCTCTTTTTGAGATATTTTCCATCCCTTTAGTCCTGACAATGGACTTAAAAGATGTAACTCTCTTTTCAGGTAGGTTGCGGCTGGAGTATGATTTTAGCTCTAGGAGGGAAAAGATAGAAGAAAGGATAGGGAATTAAGGGAAAAAGAAAACTCAGAGCCAGGAAATAAATACAGATAGGAAAATAAAGAGCAGAAAGTTTTGGAAGATTGTAAAGAGAAGATAGTGTTGGGAGAGGACGCAGAAAGGGGAATGTGAGATTAAGGACAAGAACAAAAAGGAAAGAAAAGGGATCAAAGGGATGAAGGCAAGAAGATAAAATACTGAGGAAGCAGTTATGGAAATAATGGTAGGAATCTGGAGTGTAACAGGAAAGGATTCTAGAATAAATTAGAGAAGGGAAGGAGATATCTGCATTTTTAAGTCAAAAATTAGAAGTTTGATATTTTCATTTTCAATGTGTTTGAGAGATGAGGGTAGATAAGCATTCAAGACACTGCCACTCTTCTTGGAAGGAACCTTTGAGTGCAATTGTGGTGTCTTGGCATTTCTTTCCATGTTACACAGGCTAAGAAGAAATGCACTTCCAGGAAAGGGTACGACCTTGCTTAGGATACAAAGCAAATTAATCCAAACTGTTGCTCCATAACTTAGGGCAAAAACACAGTTTAGTCTGGGACTGGGAAATGCTCCAGTGTTAGTGGCAGTGGTGGCAGTGATGGAGGCATCTGTGTGAGGTGTGTGGTTATTAATTTCCCAGTCTCTTGGTGCATCTGCAATCCCTGACTAAGCTGGACACAAAAGTATAGAATACTTCTCATACTTTGGCTTAATCATACCCAATCCAGACTTTGGCGGATTCTACCAAGACCTGTTTTGAAAACTGTAAGTAGTTTTCAGGCTACTGTGAGACAATTTGGCCAAGTGTGGAGGCTTCCTTGGCCCAGTGCTCCTGAAAGTTTTAACTTCTTTTAGGTCTGCTGCTTTCTGTAATTTTTTCAAATCAAATATTCTCTTTGAAATTTTTTCAAGTCATCATCTGTACATTAAAGAGAAAAATCTTTTTAACCTAATGCATGGTTGGCTGGGGCAGTGTCTTTGTGCTCCTCTGAGATGAGCATCTGTCAGTAGAGTAGAAAGGACATCACCTGGGATGGACTGGTTGTTTGATCCTGTATGTCAAAACATGCATTCCTATACAGTTCATGGTACATATGAACCTAAAATATGTCATGCCAGATCTGATAATTACACGTATAATTTTCAAGTTCAACAAAAGGTTTTGTTTCCTTTTCCCCCATCATTTTTTAAAGAAACAGAATGTATCTGAAATAAAAACATGGTTGGTGATGGTGAGTGGGTGGTTCTGTTTACCCTGCCACATTATATAGTACCACTTTTACTCCTTGTTTGGATAGCAGTCACAAGACCCAGATATCAAGCTGTGAAAGTATTTTTCTTGCAGCAGCCTTTCTTTTTTTGGCAGGCAGTGGCTTTGGAGATGCTTTGCATTTTGTCATGTGATTGGACTGCTGATGAGGTTTGTGTGTTGCCTCATTTTCCTGGATTCCATCTGAATTAACTCTTCTTTGGGTCACAGTCATTAGCACATTTCTGAATGAGTGTAATGAACACTAATACTTAATCTCTGTAAGGAAACACCCTGTAAAGAAGGAATTTGCTGCATTTGTTCCACGTGACAGAAATCTGTTTTCTGTACCTCCAGCTGTCCACATTGAAAAAAATATTCCTTCTTTGTAGTAATATTCCTTCATGAAACAAGGGAAAACGAGGGGAAATTACTTGTATTTAATTGTTCCATCTAAAAATATTCAGCTTAGTCTTGTAAACACATAAACTAGTTCTTTGTAAACAAGCCTCTTAATTTTCTTTAAATGGAGTATTTAGATGTTATGTTAGAGAAGCCGGGTATATCAAACACATATGGTTCCTATTGCATCAGGGACTTTCCTAATTTTGGTGTTCTAATTGAAGAGATATTTTTGAAATCATGCTAACTTTACAGAAACTAATCTGACTCTGTTGGGTCCAGGCTTTATTCTTCCATCTATCAGCACACTCTGGAACCATTTTCCACTTTAAATGTGCAGCAGTAACAGTATACCTCATGGACTTTGAATAGCCCTCAATACTGCTAGTGTGTGATGTGGAAAATATGGTTTGGGGTAGTTGAGGTTGTGGAACTGACAGAGCATTACTTGAAGGGGGAGAGAATTAGGAAGAGGCATCAGGGAAGGAATGAGAGTAGGGACTATAATTTATTCGTAAGATTTTGCCTTATTCATGGATAATTTATAACACAAAATACCCTAGACCGAGTAGTATCTTTAACTGGACAAAATTTCTATCCACATCAGAGAAATACTGCAGTTCTCCTTTAAAATATAAGTTATTCCATAGATGTCACGAAACAACTATTTCCCTCAGATAACACAAAATTTCACTTTGGCATCCAGTATGTATTAATTTTCCCTCCTACAAATAATAGGCAGAGAGCTATTAAGTTTACATTTGAGGTGGGAGCACTTGAAATAGAAAGCCCATTTCTCTCTCAGGCAGTGCTGTTGTGGTTTCTGCCAGTGTGGGCTCCCACTGCAGGTGCATGTTCTGCAGGGCTGAGCAGGGCCCCTGGGCTTGCAGGTGCTGATGGGGTGGGATGTCCTGTGGAGCTGAGTCAGAGAGTCAGAGCCCCCTCCCCAGCAGCACCCTGAGCCCTTTGCACTGCACCTGCAGCCTCTGAGCTGAGGCAATGAGCACACCAGGTTTGCCACTGACTTGGGTCTGAATTCTGGGTAAATACACTAAGAAACCAGAATATTTAACAATAAATTGCCTTTTTTTCTTTCTTTTTTTTTTTTTTTTTTATTATCCAGCAACATGCACAATATAAAGTCCACAAAGGTCATAGAGGTAAATTTTTTTATTAAATGGAAATACTTGGGTCCAGAAACCATTATGAATCATTTTGGTGTTTTAAGTTCAGGATGCAGGGTAAATTATTCCAAAAATAATGGTAGCCAAATGTCATTCTCTCCAAGTGTTTGTGTAATATCTATTTATCTGTGGGCAGATGACTGCTATGTATAATCAGAGGCAGACTTTTGTCAAATTGAGACTAAGTAAACACAGCTGAACACAAGCAAGTTGGACTACAATTTTTTGAGTTCTGCCAGCACTGTTATGACCTTGAAAATGAATGTTTTTTCAGAGCAATCTGCTTTCAATATGGGAGAATTTTTAGTGTTTCAAATTAACAAGTGTTGACTGAAAATTTGTTCTGTTTAATTTTAATATTTTTGTCCAAATAAATGAAAAGGGTATGATTGTCCAAAGGAGGGCATCCTTTCTTTCGTTTGGAAAGTAGGGATGTTTTGTACAGAGGAGTTTCTTGCATATATCTATGAGAACAGGAACAACAGTTAGAGCTGTAAACTCATCTGAAACGTCATCATCAAAGAAAATTTTCTATTGTTTGCTTGAAACATAAATGCTCTTTTTTGTGTTCCATACAAGTAAATGTAGAATTCAGGCAGTAGATTTTACGCCATTACATATTTAGTACTGTTTTCATCATCCTTGAAAACATAAGACTCCTTTTTATAACTTTTGCCTATTTTTCTAAAGCTTAGTATCCTTCTAAATTTTTTGTACAGACCCTGTTTTTCTCTGATACCCAAAAAGAAACTAGTCTGATTTTATAGCCGAACAGTACAATTTCAATCTTTGTTTTAATGTGGATTTTCTGCTTTTACAGTACCAGTCATTAAAACAGAGAACATTTTGCTCCCTTGACTTTAAAGGTCACAGCATTTGGAGCTCAGAGAGGGTTTGGAGAGAATTCAAATAGGAGTCCTGATCAAAAATTTGTCTTTCAGTAATTACAGCAAGTGAGTGTCATCCATTGCCAATATCTGTGTTTCAAGGCGCTTCTTTCAAAGGGATTTTTTTTTTTCCATTTTAAATGCTGTATGGAAACCAGCTTACATACCAAACTCAGGAGTAGGACATGTGCACAGAGTTGTGGCCAGGGGAAACTTTATCAATGTCTTTGTGCTTCATATTCACAAGTCATTCTTCCCAATCTGCCTCTTTGGCAGGCAGCAATTACCAATTTCTACCCAATTCTTACAGAACAAGGGTTTAATGCCAGCAGCTGAACATGCACTGCTCCTCGTATTTGATGGTTGCTGCAGTGTGACTTTGGCAAGCCCGGTGCCATCCCAACAGGTAGTCCTGGATGTTTTTTGAAAGATCTCTTCCTGCTTCAGTTTTCTCTTCCCTTATCATAGCAGAGAAAATAAAATGAGGATCCAGTTGGAAGTGGGGAGGAAGTGGAAAAAGATAGATGTGACAGAAAAGATGACAACACAATTGAGAAGCAATTCTGATTGAGAATTGCAATCACTAATTATGGCTGAACATTCCTGTGTTTTGTTCTCTCTACTGAAATGCAGATTTCACAAATAAAGCAGAGGGTGTTGCTCTATCTGAGCAATGTGGCATCTTAATGTTAACCAAAATAATATGGAAAAGTCCTTGATGCCAGGGTTTTAGACACTCTGTTGTTTCTTCTGGTTAGGTCCTCCTTGGGGTCTAAGGGTGTGGATATTCACAGTGTCAGTGTCCTGGTTTGTATTCTGGAATCTGGAATCTCTGCTTCTCCACAAAGGCTAAAGAGTCTTATTAAAAACAAAATAAAGGAAAGGGGCAGGTGTCATCTAAGCCCCAAAGTGGGCCTCTGGGTGTTTGAAGGGTGCAAGGCAAGCACCAATTGCAGAGCTTAGGAGCAGAACTCACCTTGTGTTTAACAGCCTGAGGCAGCCAGCTGTGTTGGAGGTGTGAGAGGAAGGGTGGGTGTTGCTGCAGATGGGGCTGTGGGTGGTCAGCAGCCCTCAGGTTGCTTTCATCAGCTCTCAGGATGCTCCTACCTTGTGGGAACCCAGGAAATTCCTCTGGCTGTCCTGGATTGCCAGGACCCCTGCCAGGGGGCTCAGAGACCCTGGCACAGAGCCCAAAACACCTGTGGGTTTGATTATGACCCATGGAGCAAATTACCAACCTTATATGAAGATCAGCAAGCCACAACAGTTTAGGTAGAATAATGGTGAAATTATCACAAGGTAGATTTTGAGGTTTCTAGAATGGGGGTTCAGGGGGCAAGATAGAGGAATGTGGGTGTGTCCAGCCTTTCTCCTTCTTCTTCTTGGCCTCCATCTTCTGCTGTGACGTTGGCACTTTTAGATTGTTTTAGAGTAGAAGCTCACTGTCTAACGTAGGTGATAGGTATTGGAAAGGAATTGTAAATATTGTATATGTAGTTTTTAGTATAAAGACATAACACTCCCCCAGGGGCAGGGAGAGTGCCTGGACTGTCGTGCTGAACAGACCTCAGCTGGACAGGAGAAACAATTTGGCTGATAAGGAACAATAAACAATCTTGAGACAGAGAACTGAAGAGCTCTGACTCCTTCTTCAAGTGCCAGGCTGGGAAAAGAGACTTTCTAACATTTCTGGGGGTCACTCTGACCAGCGAGAGATCCCAGCACTACCTGAGACAGCAGTTTCCTGGGATGTGCTATCCAGAGAGAATTTTTAAAATATTTGCTCAACCTGGAGCCTCAGCTGGGGTTGATGGTGTCTGCCAGCACTCACCAAGACCTGCCTAAGAGCTGGGTGAGCCACTGCCAGGGCTGCTGGAGGGGCTGGTTTTGCCAACACCTCTCTAGTTTGTTTGTCTGAAGTAACATGTGGGTCCCACCCAACTAGGGTGAATTTTGTGCATCCTGATGAATCCATATTATCAAATACAGCATTTGCTGGTGATGCAAGGTCTGTTTGTCCTTTGTTGGAGAAGGACAGTGGGCAGGAACTCAGGCACTGTCCACACATGGGATTTGCTCTGTCTGCTTTGCAGAGCCCCATAAACTTCACAGACTGTGATGTATAGGCAATTGTTCTATGGGAAAGCTTTGGCTCAGGGGCAAAAATAAAAAGTTCTTGCAAAATTAAAGAAAAAGCCTTTCTTGTTATAAAAGTGGAAACAGAAGTACTACTAATAATAGCAGCAAGTTAATTAAAAAACATGAAACAGTTCACAGAGCTTAAAGACTTTGTGTTGTAGCTGCCTGGCTTGCATGGCTGCTGAGTCCTCCTCTTATCCTCTGTTCAAAAGCTCAAAGCCTAGGGTTGAACTGTGTTAGAGGGATCAAAGGATCTCACTTTCTTTTACCACAGTTATTTCCTAAAAAATATAAATGTTCTTTATGTCTGGAGCCATGGCTTCATGTCTCGTTGTTTTCTTTATAGAAGTAGAAATTCAGGATCTTAATTCTTAAAAGGCAGGTGAGAATGCAAGGCTATCTGTACAAATGTATGACTGTTGCAGATCCTGCTTACCCTTAGGAAAACATCTAAGTAGATTAGGGAAGACACCTTAACAAATTCCATAAGTGTGAATTACTCTGAGATGAAGTTAATTTAATTGCTCCTTGAACAAAAAGTTCATAGTGATTTCCAACTGCATCTGTGTAAGGAATTGTTCTATGAATGCTGGTATTTTCTAATTTTTTATTCACACATCTGTAGCTCAGTTTCCCATTGCAAACCTTGTTGGGTGAAGAATTTTTAGGGGTTGTTTTGTTTTTTGTTTTTATTTATGGTAAAATGAAGAAAGACCAATTATTTATAATGCTAATAAAGCTTCTGAGCTGGTTTTGATTTATAGACCTTCCAAATTAAGCAAAATTTATATTTTTGAAGTATTTCAGTTGATTTAACCATAAATACCATATGGCTTTACCATAAATATATATGTGTGTTTTAAGTCTGATATGGCAAACTGTTGCAGGAGAGAATTCCCTGGCAAAAGTCTCCTGGCTTCCAGAAAACCACATATGAGCTAATGTAAAACAAAGTATATATGACATTATCACCTTCTGCAACTGTCTTACATATTTTTAAAGCATCTTATGTCTGCACCAACCTGATATTTTTAAACAGCACTCACCCTATTTTGAGGAAAAATGTTACAAGGGCTACTTTAGATAGCATTGTCTTTTATCTTGGAAGCTGATAGCCAGCAATTCAGTTAGGGTTTAGAGGAAGCTATTGGCTTTAACTGCTTTTAGATCCCATTCACTGGTCAATGTGTTGATGCCTTTTTGGGAGAAGTATGTTCAATACCTATGGACAGTATATTTTTCCTGTGGTAATAATACACTGTGCATCGATAACTCATATTTGTATTATGACATTTTATTAATAAATTTATTACAAAATAATTGTATAGTATGAAGGGAATGGATTACTTTTTATTACTCACTATTTAAAAGATATGTATTATTACTGTCACAATTATTAGTAATACTATTTTAGTCCGGTGCCTGTTTAGGTACAGCGGCTAGTGTAGCTTTTTCAGGTGAGAAGTGTTTGCAATGATCTCAGAAAATCGTCTTCTTCACTCGGAGAAACAGCCTGAGCACGTTGCCCGTAGTTCAAAAACCCTGTTTGAAAGCCAATCTGTTTGCTGTGAGATGCTGCGGCTCGGGGTCCTCCCCGGCTCAGCTTTGCGAGCAGCTCTTGCTGAGCTGAATGGCAAAGGCTGTGAATGCGCCTCGTTGTTCTGCAGCGTGTCCTGCAGGAGAGGAGCAGAGCAGAGCTGCTCTGCAGCTCCACAGAGGCTCTGAGAGCCGGGCAGTTGTGCTGTACCGAGAGGAGCAGGCAGCATGTCTGGTCGGGGTGGCTGTAAGCGCTGTCTCTCTGCGGTTTTGCTGCCATGCAGGTCCATTATGCGCTGCTGTCACAGCTCGCTGCTCTCTGCCACGTGGATGGATGCTCCATGCCTGCTGCTACTGCTGCTCATTTACTCAGCCTGAGGCCTGGGGCGCAGGGAATCTGAGCCCAGCCCCCGTCCTGTTATCAGTGACAGTGCTTCCCTGCTGGTTTCTTGAAAATCACTGTCTCCAAAAGCAGCAGTGTGTGTGCTGAATAACAAACCCCTTCACATTCAGGCTCTTCAGGTTGGGGAACAGAGCCAACATTCTTGAAGAATGATTTAGTGGCCAATAAACATCTGCAAGGTCTGTAAGACTGTCAGAAGCAGTAACATTGAAAGTGAAGATCATATCAGTAGCAATTTCTCTGTCCTGACAAGGCATTCAGTGCAAATATTTGTTCAGTCATCCTCACTCTCATTGCTGTTATCACAGACGGTTTCATACATTTTGCCAGAGAAGCAATTTCATCTTCTTCCACAAAGCTGTTGACATCCAAGGCCTCTGCAATGTTAACTACTGGCCTACTACTGTTTCAGGACCTCCCACACGTGCTCCTTCAGAGTCCAGGAGCCTCATCAGTCTAGGGCAAAGGCTCTGCTGTGAAAGGGACTTAAAACTTCCAATTCGTGAGTATCTGCAGTGTTAAAGTTCAGCTGCTCCTTGAGAATTCAAGTCCAGTGTGGCTGATTTGTTCCACTGCACCAATCTCCATGATAGCCCAGACAGGCTTTGAGCTCTTCTTAGAATGATTCTTCTGCAGGGTTACTGGAATTGCACTGCATTAGGACTCAAACCATTTTAAACACAAGATGATGTTTTGAGTACAGAAGCTCTTGGCAAATAGGCACATCTTCCTGAATAGCTCTGGGCATGATGCTCTGCTCCAAGAGCCTTCTGCCTTTTAGTGCACTGGCTGTCACTCACTCAGTGAATAGGAAAACTGAAAACACAGCCCTTCTTGATAGGCCTCCCAATTTACTAGGATCTCTGAGGGCCTGTTTAAAAGGTGCTTGGGAATATTTAGGTTTGGGAAGAAATCCTGTAATGGAAATAATAATAGTGCAAGTTGTGGTAAGCAGGAGCATGAAGACTGCAATAGCTTCACAAGGGAAAGCAGAGGAAACAAAACTGAAGAGCTGACTCAGAAATAATACTGTCAAACACTAAAATCACTTTTGTTCAACTGGAGATGGGAATAATCCACAGGCAGCTCCTTCCCCTGCAGCTCACTCAGCACTTTCCTTGTGCTGATTATTCTGTATATGGTCAGGGAGGTGTGTGACTTAAGCTTTCTGTGTATGTTGCTGTTATCCCTCAGGATGCTGAATAAAGGGGTTCCCATCACATTTAGAGCTAGATGAGGAAAGAGGTACTTTTCTGACATATATGACCTGGCCTAGTTTGAAAGATGTCTCAAAACTTATCTTAAATCCTCATTGGCTGCTCACTGCTGGTTCTATACCACCAAAGCCACAGCATGAATGTAGCTGAGCTCCTCTCAGGACAGGATGATTTCATGATGTGCTGTTCAGTGCCACTTGATACATTCTATTTGGCCCTTTTCAAAGTTTAATAAAGGTATTTTCATAAGACATCTGTTGGATTTCACAAATGGATAAGTAAGGCATCAAATAATTACAATTTAAAGTAATTTTAGCTGCGTAAGACCTTGAGGATGCTCAAGGTTTCATGGCTTTTTATGCATGCAAAGGAACACTCTTGTTTACCTCATTTGCACCTGTGAGTACTCAGCCATGCTGAAGTGGAAAGCCTATGCTCTCAAGGCAGAGAATGTTCTCTCAGACCAGGGAATGTACTGTAGCACCTATGAGAAGGTTAGTTAGAATGACTTATTGAGCCCCACACTAACCTGTAGCACAAGCAGAGAGACTGTCAGCCCCTAACAGGATGTACTCAATGTGTTAAGTCCATCTGTCTTCTCTCTTCTTGTGTCCTCTTCAAGCAACAGCCTTGGAGCTGCTGTGTCATGGCACTGAGGTTGTGCAGGGAAAGGTGTCACTGACTGCTGCAGGTTCAGCCTGGCACAACTCTGCCATGTGCCTGCAGGAAGTGGTGACCACAGAAAATACCATATGTGACTGTACTGCTGTATCTCATAATATACCTAGTGTGAAGGCAGAATGCTGAGCCATTCCCATTTCTATGCAAACATAATGTAGAAGCAGATACAGGTAGGTATATATTTGAAAATATCTATATCTCCTTGGAGATATAAACAATCTTAAATTTCACATGTAATCCCTGGATTTACAGGATCTGTTGTGCAACAGTTGTCTGGGTTACCATGAGGGTTTCAGCTTACAGTCATTTTTATAGCTGTTTGATTGCTGGAGCCCTGCTGATGCACTTTTCTTACAAGCTCCTTGAATTTGTAAGCTTATGATCCCACAGCACAGTAGGTTTGGGACACTGCTGAGCTGCCTGGGGTTCAGTATTTGCACACGTATCAGTGGTAGTTTGTGTGGATATTAGGAAAAGGTTCTTCACCCCTAGGTGGCTGGGCACTGGGACAGGCTCTCCAGGGAAGCAGTCACAGCCCCAAGCCTGCTGAAGCTCCAGAGGCATTTGGACAATGCTCTCAGGCTCGTGGTGTAATTCTTGGAGCTGTCCTGTGCAGGGCCAGGAGCTGGAGTTCAATAATCCTTGTAGGTCCAGCTCAGGATATTCCATGATTCTGCGGTAAGTGTTGTGCACATTTCAGTACCCCATGCAGCGGGTGGAAGAAGCTGTGTTTAAAGAGACCATATTTGTAATTTCTTTATCTTACAGGTGAGTGAAAGGAACTGATTTTTGTCTCTCAGACACTCACTCATTCTTTACTCCATGCTTCTGGCTAAACAGACCATGGAAATCAGTTCTGACATCTACTGAGAAGTTCCTCCACTTGCCTGAAAATACAGCACCTTGTAATTTAAATTGTCTTTGTACAGCATATGCTTGGCTCCCAGGAGCAGGAGAGGAGCTGGCTCCTGCAAGCAGGGCTGCAGGAATGGGTGGCACGTTCCTCTAAATTCTGCAAGAAGCTTCTGAAAATATCCTGTGTGTGTGCATTCATATCATAACATTACACTGCGTATATAGGGTCTGCTCCCAAACCCACAGCCAACTAGCATAACAAAATCAGATTTTACTGCTGTCGTGTCAGCCTAGGGTTGAAATATGGCTTTGAAACCCTCTCTTTCACCCTGCTTTTTTAATGAAAAACAATTGTGCTGGAGTGTAATAGTGCTTACCCTGGCTGCATTTGACTTTAGCTTTTTATTTTTAAAGCCTTATTTTAGTCTTTAAAAGCTCCCAATTAAAATCTTTAGATCCAGAATGAAAGACTGAACGTGACTGCCTGCACAACAGCAACTTTCCTGGGTGGGAGAAGGATATTTTTGTATTAAAAATAAAGAAAATTTATATAGTGACATGTTTTCTCCCTTTATATTCCTTACTCTTATTTTTCCTGGTGAATCTTCATTTGCCATTTTGTAATTTTCCTCCTTTTTTTTTTTTTTTTGGTAACATCTAGTCTTTCCTTTATTTCTTTTTTCTCTTCCTTTTCTCCTTTTCCCTCTTTTCTTTATTTCACCCTCCCCCTTACCTGCTGCCTAATGTGGTTTTCAGTGTTAACCCCCAATGGTTTGCAACAGAAGGGCAGACCACTGCACCTGATGAGTCAGCACAGCACGTGTTGTAAATACCTTCCCAAATAACACACACACACACACACACACACACACACACACACACACACACACACAGAGAGAAGAAGCCTAGGTCAGATGTTCCTTTATGCATTGTGAAATGCATGTGGGAGACTATCACCAAGGAATCTGACAACATTGCACGACTCAATGAGGAACATGCCAACTCAATGAGAAAAAAATGTATTTCAGCCAGCTTTGCAGCAAACTTGTAAAGAAAATAAAACCGTATAACCATCATTTTGTTAACAGCTCACCTCAACACTCACAGCCCCAGCTCCTATTATAGGCTCTGCTAAGGTCTGGCTAAGAAAACAAGACTCCCACAGAGCCCTGAATCTCACCAAGGAGAACACATTGTCACTGGTCAGTGGAAACCTGGAGTCAGCTGTGACAAGCCTGAACAATGAAGTGATTTACACCAGTTTTTTATCTATTTTGCTAACTCATAAATTCTTATATTCACGTGCATAATTCAAGACTCTAAGACCATTTGCACCAAGCCAACTATTATGTGGGGCTTTCAGTGCACTTATTAATGCAAATATTAATATAGACTTGCAAACTCAGTTCTCTTTTATTATTTATAAAATACAGCTATCACAGTCTCTGTGGGCATGTACACTCATTTTATAAAAATCACATGTATTAAAATGTAATTAGATGCCTACTCCCACTGCAGCAGGCTCCAGGCTGCACAATGTAAAAAAGTCTTTGGATGCTCAGATATTCAGCAAAAAACTTGATTGTTAGCAGTCCTTCACAGTTAAAGCTTATATGCGAAGTTTGATGCAAGAAACAAATTGCAAGGAAGTACTTTCAGAGAAAAGGTTTAGTCTGGGGCACAATGGAAAAGGGATGTTTCTAACATTGGCAAGACCCACCATATGGATCTTAATAGAAGATGTCAGACCAGAGCTATAGCTGTTCCTGAGAAAAAACCCACTGGGTGAGCAGGCAAAAATATTCACTCTAGTGGTTACTGTGAACATAAATTGTCATTATGAAGTTTGTTCATCTGAAAGGACATAACAGCTGATGACAGGTCAGTTGTTATACTTGGTGTCCCTGGGAAGCCAAAGGAGTGAGGTAACAGGGTTGTGGGGGTGACTTCATTACAAGCTGCTCTGTAACCTCCTCCTGGAAGAAAGAGAGCAGTGGTAAAATAAAGCTTTGCTGAAAAGGAGCTTTCTCTAGAGCCTGGGCCCACAGCTCATTCCTGCAGGTTTCTGACAGCTTTCCTCCTCCCACCCAGCTAAAGGACATGGCAATAAATCTTTGTCAGTAGAAATCCAGTACACCCCTGAGATGGGACCAGCTGTGATTGGTATCCTGCCCTCTCCCAGGTCACACTGCCATGTTGTGTCTGCAGCCACAGGTCACCTGAAACTCCAGCAGGGGCTTTCATTCCTCCACCTAAAGGTTCTGCTGCATGACTGCTGCCAGCCCCAACCAGATGGTTTCACGCTGACCTTCCCAGCCCAGGACCTGCTTTGGGGCAGGAGGGGACTCACAAGGGGCAACACTGAAGGGGTCCCATGTGGAGGTGGCCTGGGGTCTGCAGGAGATCAGGCTGCCAGGGCGTGTTTGGGGAATATTTATGTAGGAGACTCTGTGGTTTGGAGTCTCTTCCAGCATGAGCTTTCCTGTCTGCACTTCTTCATAATTCATCCTTAATTGGTCTGCTGTCCCTGAGGAACCTGGGAGGATGGTGCAAAAGGAAAAGGGTTTTAGGAGTTTCGGTGCTGGGTGGGATGAGCCCTGCCTGTGTGTGGAAAGCCTGTGGTAGTGTGGGTCTCTGGCTGAGCAGTTTTACAGGCTCATTTGTCTGTTTACATTAGGCTCAAAATGGGAGGCTGCAAGTGTAAATATGGGATGGCCAGTTCCTTCTTCCTCCAATTCTAGCTAGAGAAGCTGAGGCTTTCTTGTTCTTCAAAACATTACTGTAGTTTTTGCACCAAGATTAAATGACGTTTTTTATAAGAGCCCTGGCCTGCTGCTTTGGGCTACAGTTTCCCCTCCCTTGCACTGCTGAGCAGCCTGGGCTAAGCCACATTCCCTCCCCAGATGTGGGTGAATATCAGTGGTGTTGTGTGGTTCACAGTTTACTTTGGGATCCTTCAGGGGTAAAGGAGCTGTGTCAGTGCAGAAGAGCACAGGAGTATTAACTCGAATTAAGCCAACTTTGTTCTTGGGGAAACAGAGATCTGAAAGTCTTATGCACCCTGAAATTGTGGTTTGGAAAATACTGGGATCAAGGTGTGCGTGAGTATGTCACCTACAGAAATTCTTCATCTCCCCACTAATTTACTCACACATGTAATGTTCATTTTTCTTTCAGCTGCCTGGGTTTATTTCCTGTTTCTCCTTCTTTTTCCTCTTCTTGCTTGTTTTGAAAATGCTGGTCAACACATGTTAAGCCAGAGTCTCCAAAACTAACAAAAGAAAGTTCAGGAGTGGCAGTGGGAGAAACAACTGAATAATATTGCCAATTTTAAAATGAAGATAAGTTATACAGGACCTTTTATTGAACCAACAAATGTTTTATAGTATTCACCATTTGAGGCCAGCAGTTCTTTTTTTTCCCCCTCTATTTTAAGCTAGAAGATGTGTAATTCACCAGGAATCTGTACATGTTTAAGTAGCTTCAAAAAATACGACGGTCATGTGAGACTGACCTACTGTGCCTTGACTTCTATGTCCATTTTTTCCCCACTACATAATGTTCTGTACCCTTCCATCTCCGTCTCATTCCCTCATTCACACATTCTTTCCCCTGTTGGTTTCAAGCCATCTTTGCTTTGTCAGTGTTACCTGATAACACAAAGCAGGGTTTGAGCCAGTTGTTGTGGCTCAGCTGGACAGCAGGGTGAGTGGGGGAGCAAAGTGAGGCTGCTTGGTGCTGCATAAGGGCTCAGCCCTGCCTTCCCTGCTCCCTTGGGGTGTACTTCATCACTGCACACATGCAGTGCTTAGTTTAGAATCCTCAAATCCAAGTGATAACATCTAACTGTAATTAACGTTATTTAGCACACCCCTGAAGTCGTCCAGATATATAAAAAAATTCTTAGTCTGGATGCAGCGAGCAGTAAGGGTCTGAGTTGTTCTGAAATGTTTGAATATGCTGCAAGCTGTGTCACCAGAGAGCCTTTGCACATAGTAAATTGGAGGTATGTGATGCTATTGTGCAGTTTAAGGTTGGTTTGCCTGCAAGAACCCTAGGCTTCATTTTCTTTGGCTAGTCCTTTCTGATAGCAGAAGAACAAAGGAAAACATTTTAAATATAAGAGAAATCCTGGAAAACTCTGTTGTTGAATGCTTTTGAAATAGTCAAAATATTGCCTAGGCAGTATTTTGACTTTTGACTTCTGAGTCTCATTTACATCTCTGCTGAAATGGGACAGCAGGCTACCTTGCAAGAGAGTTGTCAGGATCAGTGAGTTAATATTTATGAAGAAATTTTATGGTAAAAAAAAAAGATGCCATGTATATTATTAATAATTATGTGAGTCCTGAAAAATACCATGCTGTATCACAAAGCTGGTATTGTCTGGTGTCTACACTCTTGGCACTATGCCCTACAGTAAACTGTATACTGAAAACTCATATTAATGGAAAGGTATACAGAATTCCTTTGGTAGGTGATTTATAGTGACTTCCTATTATAAACAAGAGGGAACAAATATCCTGCCTTGCTGGTTTCTTGGGGTGGATGTTGAGAGCAGAATGAGACATTCTTGGCCAGGCAAAAGCAATTCTCTGAATGGCTACAGAATGAAGCACCAGAAAATGAGGTATAAATGACAACTCCTAATTTTAAATTATCCAGTTTCTATTTTCACAGTGTTTAAAACTTTCTGGCTACAGAGCAAATGACCACTGTTTTAAGTGATTTCCAAATATGTAACAAAAATGTATTTCTGAGGTTTAATACTAAATAGATTTATTATAGAATCTCAATATATGTTGAAAGCCTACCAACATCCTTTGACAAGAAGCATAATCCATTCTGAGATGCTACAAAACACCTTCAGCAGCAGCTTCTTCTGGTTTCAATTACTAAATATGCTATTGAGCACTACTGGTGTTTGTTTAGGAAAACTATTTGTGCTGGCCAGTTGTATGCTGTTAAAATGTATTTATGTCTGTGTGTAGTAGGGTAAACATAATTTTTAACCTATCAAATGAGCCTTGGGAAAATTGTGGAATACAATAATTCATCAGTGCTGGCTTTCCCAGGAGTCACTGGGGACACTGATCTAAGCTTGACCAGTCTGTGGGGGTTTAGATTTGTGTGACAGCTTGCCTTGATCTGACTATGGAGAGAGCCCCACACTTTGTGAAGAGACCAGAGGTTCTGGCACCAAAGGTGCGTGAGGTTCAAGGTAACCACAGTGCCTGGAGACAACAGCTCTGGTGCAACTTTGGCACCTCAAGGTTGGTAAAATGCTGCTTCTCACGTCGTAGAGAGAGGGTCAGGAGTGGAGGGCCCATCAGCACTTGCTCTGGGGTGAGTCCTCAGCTGAGGCTGCTTGGTGAGATTCAGCATGCTCCACTGTTTTTCCATTCCTTTCACCACCATTTCCAGAGGTTATCCAGCCCCAGAGCCATTTCCTAATTGCCTCAGAGATTAAATCTAGGGATGTGTTGTGTGATGGTCAAAGAAGTGAACACTTTCCATTTTGAGAGTGCAATTCTTTGATTATTTTCATGGAGCAATCTCACCAAAATAGTCTTATAGTTTTTAATATTTTATAGTTGAAATATACTTTGCAATTCTTGTGAAGGTACCTCAAATATTAAAAGCTTCAAATTATCAAAATCTTTAATTAGTAGTTGGAGGCAGAGCAGATAGATTACAAAAGATGAAGAAAAAGCAAAATATTGGGTAAGACTCACAATTTTGCAGGTTTTTTTATATGATTGATAACATTTTGTCATCTATGTTCTTTCTCTGGGGACTGAAGAGCCAGACATGAGTAGCCTGCATTTCTTCCAGGCTGAGCTAAGCCATTAAGGCTGTAGTTATACTAGCAGTGTCTAATGTCTCTATATAAAAATAGATATGAATCATTGATATACTGAATAGCCAAAGGAGAGAGATGGTCCTCCCCCATCCAGCTCTCAGCATATCCACATGGATGATAATGCTGTCCAAAGGACAAAGTGTGAGGAAGGGGCCACAGAACAGGACTCAGGGATTTGGCTTTGCAGCAGCACACAGGGATTTTGGGCTGCAGTGTTGAGTAGAGTGGCTGAATCCACTTTTTGGGGAACATCTCTGTTCTTTATGAATGGAGTCCAGACAAAAAAATATACAAATTTATGTGACTTAGATGGCACTTTCATGGCATGTGAAGTGAACCCCACTTTTGCTTTGAGTCACATCAAGTTGGTTTGACTGACAAGATGTCAAGGACAGCATAAGGAAAGGTCTTTGTCTATCTCACTGAGGTTATCCCCAACCAAAAAAAAAAGGTACTACTTATTTCCTTTGCTAAAGGCTGTTCAGACACAAGGGAGCTGCTTGGATGCTGTGGTAGTGCAAACTGGTATATGCTGTCAGAGGTTTGGTATAGCAGAAAAGGATTTTTGGCAAGAAAAAGAGGGCCTTCTTTGAAATTATGAATTTTCGGACTTCATTGTGCTAACATGCTTCAAGAGCAGTTATTAGCTAGAGCTTTGCAAATTATCAGTGATGGTTTTATTTTAACCTAGCTTTGAGTTTTTTTGACATAAATTATTTGTTTGAAAAAACCATAAAATCTGAACAGAATAAGAAAATATGTGTGATTCAGGAAAAATCTTCAGCAAAGTTAAAGAATGGGCAGCTGTTTCCTCCTGGATTTTATTTTTTAGTTTTGCTACAGCTTTTATATACCATGGGCAAGATGCTTTCTTTGAGAGCTGGCTAAACACCAGTAAAAAATATTTGCAAATACTCCTTCAAATAAACGCTGGAATTGGAATGTGTGTCACCATTCACACCTACTTCCCTCAGAAGTTTGTACAAGCAATTTTTTTGTTCATAGGAAATATTTTCCAACAGCAAAAGAAACGGACAGATGCTTGAGAGAGGTGTATTTATAGCCAGGTTTGCTCTGGCCATGATGTTCTCTATTACTTGACATTTCCATTTCTATACCTACTGATCTATTCAGTCCTAAACATCATCTTGAAAATTGTCTCTAATTAGAAAAAACAATGAAGCAGGGCTGAGGAATTCTTCATAGTGTAGTACAGTGTGAAGAAGGAGATTTTTGTGTAATCCAGTACCTCTTTATGGATCAAATGTTTCTTTTTTCCTTGGTTCCTTCCTCTGCATAGGCTGGTCTTCCCCTTCTTGAATCCCATTCAAGCATGGTTCTAGGAAATATTAAGAGACACTGATTTAAGCTGTGCAATTTTTGAACAACACTTAAATCTTGGTCACCTGGGAACATTTATTTATAAAGCTGTTTTTCAAAAGGATAGAGGCCTGCTAGATCAAACAGGCAAACAGCTGATCTCTGAAATTGCAGCTGGTCTCCCTGTGGCTCTTTATTGGAACTGTGGTCTCCATCAGTAACCTCCAAGTGCTGGGCAGTGCAGCTGAGCTGAATTATTGCCTGTAGGAGACAATGGGCTGCTGGCTGTGGTGGGCAAGGTTGCTCCTAAGGGAAGAGCTACCAAGGGTTATTCCACTGGATCTCTGTTTAAAGAAGATCAACTTTTTATTAATAATCTGACGGAAATCTAGCAGTAAGGTTGATTTTATTTGGGAATCTGGCCTCACAAAGATGTACATTACTTTTTGAGATTGATGTTGTGTTTAGAGGCTTTTTGGGTCTTGTAGCCATTAGTGCTCATACCATTGCTGTTTCTTTGGTTTGACCTGTTTTCCATAGGAATTGCAGTTGGGCATCAGCTTCTTGCTCCTCTATAATGTATTTCTGTGTCAGGATAGCAAACCCACTGAATAAAGCTTATACATTTCTGTAAATATTTCTGGCTTCTCTGGGACGTGAGGACTCAGTGAATGAACAAATATGACTCTTGATGAGGAAGTGTAGTTTATGCCTGTGATGCAATTTCACGTCTGAGGGCTGTTGACCAGGTGTGTTTGTTCCTTGTGTCCCTCTCAGCTGCCTCTGTGACTGAGGCACTGCCTGGGCAAGGGGAGCACTGAATCCCACACACATCAATTGTCCTATTTTTAGTGCATACTAGAAGGCATTCACTGAAAGGCAATGAAGCTGATTTTTATTTTTAGGTTTTGCAATTCCTTATGTCCTTGGTATTCAAAACATAAATATGTTTTGAAGAGCTCCTCTATTGCCCTGCAAAATGTGGGTGAACCTTCAGGAACAGCTACACCTTCAGTGTAGCTTTCTCCAGGAAGATGCCTGCATGAAGCTGGTCCTTTATGTGTGTCAAAGCAAAGGTTTTCTTTTAGATCTGGTAGCAAATTTGGAATAAATCTTGGGTTATTTTTCAATATGCCTATTCCCTGAACATGCTTGTTTTTAAAACTATTAAAATAAAATAGACTTTTCTTTTCCTGTTTTCAGAAAATCTGGAGAATGGACCAAATAAGTGTGAAAGGTGAGTAAGGGACTTCACAGTTTTCCAAAACTATTGTTGCTATTACAGTTTTCCTGACGCCATGTAGCTATGTAAGATGTGTGTGTAAATATTTATTATTGCTTGAATCTAGTGCAGCGAACAGAAGGGGACCCAGCAAAGACGAGACGTACTGGAAGGAGATCAACGCAGCCATGGCCCTAACGAACCTTGCCCAGGGGAAGGACAAACTGCAGGGAACCACCAGCTGCATCATTCAGAAATCATCACATATATCAGAAGTAAAGACTGTTAAAGTGCCATTAGTTCAGCAGTTTTAAGGGATGGGTCCTCTTTCTTTTTCACGTCAAACAGACATTTCCCTCACAGGATTTGTTTTCGGCAAAATGCGGTTCACAGACAGGGGGAAAATGTGGAAAATAGGTCCCCTTTTACAGAATGGTCAGTTAAAAAAATTGAGGTCCCTTCTGACTCAGATGTTTTCATTGTATTAAATGAAATGTTCAACTGCTTCTATAAAAGGCATGTAAATTATAAAAACCCTGTTTTTATCAAAATATTAACTTATTTTATGTTAATCGAAGTGCGCATAAGATGTTTGCATTGCTATTACAGTAAGTGCCTTGCTTTGAAAAAATAAGCTATAACGTGGGCATAGTACAACAGTGGTATGCCTCAAAATGACAATGCCATAATGCTTAAACTTTGTATATTATTCCAAGTGGGCTTAAGCAGCCGAGGGCTAAACACATTACTGCTGAAGGCCCTGGAGATTTGTGCTTATTTGACTTGTACAAATTGATGAGTCTTAATGAAATTGTTACATCATTCTCACTCTCTTTTTTTTTAATCAACAGTGTTATAAAAATTGTACAGTACGTTTTGTCAAAGTGACGATAAGGTTGTTATGCATGTTTCCTACCTGTATATGCAGTATATTAAAATACCAAAACCATTCCTTTGAAAAGTGCAATACTCTAGAACACACAAATTTAGGAAATAAGTTAATTGTTCAGATTATTTTGAACTTATACATATGCTGTGTTGCTCATTAAAGATTTCTAGTTGAGAAGGTTTTAGTCAGACTAGTTATAAATTCAAGTTGAATTTCTATAATTTTAAAGCTTTACTGGTGACTTACTGAAGTTTTGATAGAAGTAAAATTGGTTTCTTCTTGTACAAAACTAAAACTATAGTGCCATTCAGAAATGTTTCCATGGTGGAACTTATTACTTTAATGTGGTTTAAACATTTTTATTTTGTATGTACTGCATAAATGACGACAGTTGATTGACATTTCACATTTCAGTAAGAAAAGCCTGTAATACAAACTATCAAAGCCCAAACAAGAATTAAAGAAGGAACTGAAACATTGAAAAATCTCAGCATTTAAGACAGGAAGGTTTTAAGAAGATACTAAACCATGTATTAAATGTCATGTCTCTAAAATTGACTGCTATTGAGTTTAATAACTGTCATAAAACCAGGTTTATTTTAAAACTTTATCTGGAGGTGTACAAGTTATTCTTAAGTCATATAACAATAGTCTAATGAGGTTTACAGTGCTTGAATAAACAGTGGCAAAGCCAAAACCAATTTATAGAGAATCTGTTACAGAAAACTGGAAAAGAGCTGATTGTTGCTAGGATTTGGATTTTTTCCTGTGGGTATCCTGTTGGGTTTTTTCCTACTTATCCCTTTCCTTGCTTCTCTTTCTGGTGAGCCATCAATGAACAAGACAAGACTTCAGTTCTGCTCCTGCTGAGTTTAATGGCAGAACTCCCACATCAATGGAAGCAGGACTATGCTAATGATGTAACTAACTTGCAAATAGAGGCTGTTTGAGTTGCACTAAAATAGTCAAGACACATTGCAAATATCAGCCTTGGTGTGACTTCTTAGGAAACTTCTTGATGTAACATAACGTTGTTGGTTTTATTTAGTGTACAATGAAAATTATTTGATATGAAAATATTTTGTACATATATATTTTTACTTTGTTTTCTAAATTGCTGATTTGCATTGACTTAAAGTGCCAAGCAAGAAATGTATGTTGTGACTGTATGAACAGTTGAAGTATGTTTTACTGACTTGCATCATTATATGTCTAAGATTCCATGACATTAATTTTTAATACTTTACTGGATTTTGGCATAATAATGTGAGTTTATAACTAATAGCAGAGTTAATACTTCACTTTTGTTCATACTATTATAAGTTATTCTGGTATTAAATATTTTGTGACAATAAATTCATGGTTTCGACAAACTCTTCTGTTAGGAATATTCAGTGTTTTTGTCGGTATAAACAACAAAATTTGTCATGTAGAAAGGGTACTTCTGGGGACTCCTCTGAAGTAAAACTGGAGAAGGCAAGCCGTTGTATAAACAACTAGTTAATGGTTCTCTTTTCCAATGATCAAAGCACAAGAATAATCTGTAAAACACATCAAGTGGGTTTTAAATTTAAGAAATACTTGGCCTAATTTCTTGTTACTGTTTCCTTTAATTTATTTTTTTTTCTACTGCTGCTTTAGAGTTTTCTGAAAACACAAATTCTGATGAATTATGTGTGTGTCTTTTTTAAATAACGAAAGTCATGATCAGTGCTGAGCCAACAGCTAATGAAAACTCAGTAATTATTTATGATATTGGAAAAACAAACATTATTACTATTGCTCTTCTTTGTTTCAACATATGTAACCATTTTAGTAAAATAAATAACTGCAAACAACATCTTGCTGGTTTGAATTAAATATTCATTTATCTGTCCTTAGGCATTTGCATTTCTGGTTTCCTGTAATAGTCAGGGTTTCCCTGTTCTGGGACACAAGCCTGTGATGGGCAAGGACGAAACAGAAAAGTTGTTCTGATCCATACACCTCGTGGTACATAGTTGTGTGAAGTAGTTTAGCTCCTACCCAATGAAAATGCCTGCAGCAAGGTTTTAGTAATGACTGCTAATGACAACGTGGCCTGATGCTGATAAATCCTCCACACTGGAGGAGTGCAGGAGGAGGCCATAGCTACTCACAGACCTGAGTCCCTGGAGAAGGTCCATCAGCTGGGGAAAAGCTTTGGTCATTGTATTTTTTTGGGAGCACAGGCTACATTTGCCTACATTACCCTGTGTGGATGTTTGGCTGGGGAACCAGGTGGAGAAGGAGATGAAGTCAGCCCATCCAGGAGCTCAGTGCTCATAGCAGAGAGCCCAGTGCAAGTGATCTCTTTTTAACTTTTGTGCCTTGGCAAAGCTGCTCCACTTGTGTGGGAGGGGTGATAGCTCAGATTTGGTGGGCAATCATCACTTTCAGGTTTTATGTCCTGCTGATTTGTGATAAAAATGTACTTCTGCAACACCTCTGGCCACCCAACATGTCAGTGGAGATCTGGGTATTCAGCTGATACGTGAGTTCCTGAGCGAGTATGTACAGCCTGACTTTTGCTGTTGGGAATGTGTAAAAACACCCACATCTTAATGATGCTGAGCTACTTGGCACCTACTTTGTACCCGAGTCTGACATGAAGACACCAACTCAATCTGCTCCCACCTACTCTGTCACATCATTTGCCAGAGCTGAGCACTCCAAATTCTTATAAACCACTGAGTAAGGGGAGCTCCAGTTTTCAATTCAGTAGTTAGAATATTTCTCAGGCTCAGGATTGCAGACTCTCCTAGCACCACAGAACTGCTGCAGCCACTGAGCTATAGTTCTCACTTGGTAGCCTCATATCCTCCACTGGTGACCAAATGCATAAATACATATGCCAGGTGAAGCATTCCACCAGGGAGACTGAGATCAAGTCCCAGGACAAAACACAGACCATTTTGAGGACATTTGATAACTTGGTGGCTTATGTTTTAATTTGGAGTTTGGCAAAGGACAGCAGCTAGACCTGGATACCCACACACAAGTGTGTGAAGTGGCCACTGTACCAGGAGCTGGAAGGAGAAGATGAGGGAGGAGGTTGATAAGATGTCTGTACTGTGAAAGGAAGAATGGGTTTAGCTTTGGCTATGGGAAATGCTATGCAGGCTTAAACCCCTTTCTTCATTATTTCTTTACTCACAGAGATTTTCATCATATTCCCTGGTTTTGATGAATTATGTTTTTTATCTACCTAAATTATCCATCAGTGGAGATCAACCACATCAAACGTGAGCTGCTATTACAGAAAGCAGATTTGGTTATTAAAAAAATCATAAGCTTCTGGAATTTGCCGTACTTTTAATGCTCAGAAAGTCCTTCTTTTTACCCTGTGTGTCATCCCCAGCAATGGGAGACAGTTTAGGAATTGTTCTGCATTAGTCAAAAGGGGCCCTGCACCAGGGAAAGGCCTTGGTGACTGCTCTGGGGATGCTCTGAAATGCCAGGGAACTGCCTTCTCTCCCTGATTCACCACAAAGAGTGAATGAGGAATCACTGGCATGAGGAGTCCTTCAGGGCCAGTCAGAGAGCATGCCAGTGGAGCACAATTCACCCTGCCTCCTAAGGCACTGCCAAGTAGTGGGACCGCAGCCAGCAAGCTCGGATCCTCCTTCAGGGATCTTTCCAGAGGCTTTCAGGTTCCATCATACCTCTGTATTTTGTGGAAGTCTTGGGCCATATTCCTCACAGGGCTTCTAGGGGCTGGAGGAGATGGCTTTATCTGCTGGTGAGTCCCCTGTATGGGGTTGAAGATGAGAGTAAATGATGAGTGTTTAGTCACCCAACTTTCCAATGTACAGAAAAACTTCTATAAATTGAGCTACACTAAGGCTATACAAGTCTTACGCATAATTTCTGAAGAACACTGAGGACCTTGGAGCGGCCCTGGAAGAGCCATGATCCTGGTACTGCCAGGAGAGAAAAACAGAAAAGCAAAGCTTGCCACTGCTCCTGGCATTGCCTCAGATGTCCTCTTGGTGTGTGGCAAAGGGAAGGGTGCAGCTGTTTCTATCATGTTTGACTTTCACAGAATCACAGAATCATGGAATAAGCTAAGCTGGAAGGGACCCATCAAGTCCAGATCCCATCCCTGCACAGCACCATTCTCTAGAATCACACCATGTGCCCAAAAGCATTGTCCAAACACTTCTTTAACTCTGTCAGACTTCACACTGTGACCACATGACACCACCACTGTGTTGTCTTTCAGGTATTTTTCAATACCTCCCAGAATCATCAGGCACTTCATCAGGCACTAAACTGACTGACAAGCCTGCAGTTTCTGGAGTCCTTCTTGCTCTTCTTGAAAATTGGGACAACGTTCGCCAGCTTCCAATCAGCTGGGACCTCTCCAGATTCCCAGGACTGCTCAAAAACCATCGAGAGGTTTTGCAATGACACCAGCCAGCTCTTTGAGGATTCTTGAATGATTCCCACCAGATCCCATAGATTTGTAGGGATCCAGCTGGGGAGGCAAATCCTGCACAGTTTCAGGGTTGAATGGAAACTGATCATTCTTGCAATCAGGGTCCTCCAGCTCAGGGCACTGAGACCCCCTTGATCCATCGTCCGTGTTGAAGATAGAGGCAAAGAATGCATTAAATGCCTCTGCCGTGTCCATGTCCCTCCCTCTCTGTGAGGTGAACATCTTCATCCTATAATGGTCCAAAGTTGTTTTTGCACTGCCTATTACCATTAATACATTTGCAAAAAAATCTTTTTTGTGTTCCCCACATTTCTGTCCAAATTCAATTATTTTCTCACACAAACAAATTTTTCTTGCTGTGAAACCCCATGTTCTGCTATGACACCTTCAGCACACGTGTGCCTCCATGCAGTCCTTGGTGTGACCACACTTTCTTAAACCTGAGCCTGGTACTTGCAGGAAAATAGAGCCTGGACCTGGCACAGACTGAGAATAGCAGATCCTCCAGTGCTGCACTACCAGCTCTGAAGTCCAGTTGGCACCGATTCAGTGGTCACAGTGACAGCTTTAAGCATGACAACCCCTGTTCTCATTCCTGTGCAACTATGAATGATCTGTGAGACTCTTGGAAAATTAGAAAGAACCTCAAAGGGTTTCAGGCTCCTAACCTAACAAATTGAAACGCTTCTGGAGGTCTGAGGGCCGAGTCATGTTTCCATGGCCAAGTGCAGGCAGTTGCATGCCTACTTTGAGCCAGCTGGACAGAAATTTGGGTAGCCAAGTCTGGCATCAAACCTGAGCTGCTCTACCAAGATTCCCCCAAAGAGCATGAACTGGACTTAGTATGGTGTGAATATGTCTGTGCAGCTTTGGGATCATTGATTTTTCTATGTCTTATTCAGATTATCCACAAATTTCTCTATGCTTTGGTACAGTGTTTCAAAGAGGACAATAATACAGCTTTGTGTGGTTGAGTCGATGTTTGTAGGAGGACATTGGTAGTTGGAAGCTGCTCTGGTGACATCCCTGCCCGTCCTAGTTAGGTAGGGCAGGAAAGAAAGGTGAAGCATGATGCAAAGGGCCGGATTGCCTGAGAGCACTGCACTGACACACTGCAAGGGAGGCTACAGGAATCCAGCCTTGATGCCAGTTCATGTTTTACAAGCTGATTTGCAAGTGCCAGTGTGTGCTTGATTCTCATTAGCAGCAGAATTGAGACCCAAACCCACAGCTTTCACAGTGCTGGGTTGCTGAGCCAGTGTTTAGGTTTGGGCCCCATCTTGAAACTCCTCTTGTTTAACAAGAAGGGAGGCAGTTGGCTAAAATACAAGTACCTTGAGGGGGGAAAAAATTGAAGAGGGAAAAAAAAGAAGAAGTGGAAAAGACACATGAATGCCTAATGCAACAGAAAAAAAAAAAAAAAACCCAAACCTCCTTAATGTTGCTGTTATGTCAGCTTGGGTTATTGGCAGTGGAAGTGGTTATTGGCAGCGGAAGTTAGACCTGGCTCAAGGCTAATATAACTTGTGCACCTGATGTTTTAAAAGGAGCTGAGATCTGGTTTCTTTATGGATGGGCTTTTTTCATTCTTGGTATTGGTCCTTTCTCCAGATTTCCTTAACTTTCCTTTCAGCCCGCTTTGGACTTAATTGTCCTTCTATCTTTCCTCCTGCCTGAAAAGTCTCCTGTTTCATGCAGACAGCAATGGGATCCTTCAGGCCAAGGCTCGTTCTTCTGGCTTTGCAGTTCCTAGGGCCATGTAGAGCGATACATGATACAACAAGCTGCTGCTCAATGACAAAGTTTGGTATCTCCCTTCTCACAGTCCAGCCAACGAACATATGAAGCCTCAGGGGTGTGCAATAGAGGCTCTTCAACCAACAAGCTCACCATCTATCACTTCACTCCTAACTACTACTGCTTTTGGCTATATTAACTCCCAAAAGGACTGTCAATTTAACCATAACTACCTAAGAACTGCCAAGTCTCATTTTATGAGCTGCTTTTGAGAGTTTAGCTATTTAAGGCTGATTTTAAACAATTTTTATTGGTACTTCGTGGCATGTGCCTGATTTACAGTGCTGTAAATAACCACAAATTAGGGACATTTCTTTCTTTACAGTAAAGGCACATTATCTTGAGCATAAGAAAGATAGTTTGTTGGTAAAGAACTGGAGTGCAGGCCCTTTCCTGCCACAGACTCCCTGTGTGAGTCCAGGTGAGCCTTATCCTGAGTTTGGTCCATGCAGACAAGCTGACTCTTCCCTGGGGATGCTCTAAAGACCAGGGAATGTCTTGAGATGTCCCTCAGTGCTGTGGTAGGAGACAGCAATGCTGTTTTGTAAGTGGCACACTCAGCTGGATGCCCTCAAGGAGTGATGGCTTTTGGATGTTGAGTGTAATTTAAAATTTCACCTCAGTCACGTGTCCCAGTGCAGGCATCAACTTCTGCAGCACTTCCATCTCTTCACTGACTGCAGGAAGAGACTGAGCTACTGAGACCAGATATCCAAATCTGACACAGCTAAAGCTGGGGAAGACAAACCACACTCTCAAGAAAAAAGACATTGGGACCCACACCACAAAGACTCTCACTGGGCTCAGGCCAACACTACTGAGCTTCGTTTGCAATATCAGCTGAGGAGCACACTGGAGCACATGGATAACCTCATCCTAGGAAGCCAGAAATGTGTCTTTAAGAAAGACTTCTTGCTGCCCAAGAATTAGTGGATGAACAAGTTCAGGTGTAACATAAGATGTTTCATTTAGGACTGTCCCTGTGACTTGGGAATGTTCAGCAGAGAAGTTTGATTTGCCTCAGATAAACTGGTGCAGGGAGGAGAATCTTCACTTTAGAGGGTTTAAAGCTCTGTTTTTGCACCTTTCAAAGAATTTTTCTCCCAGGTCTGAGACCTGGAGAATGTGCTCATAAGAATCAGAAGAAATAGAGAAGTCAGGCAGCAGAAGAAAACCCTGCTGTGATTTTGGGAAAGGACATAGACACCACACTGGGGTCTTCAGTGCCATCACTGCACTGCACAGATGGGTTCCTTTCAACAGTAAATTCCCTATTCATGTTTGTTTCTTTCACATACCGAGAAAAAATCTATTCATAGGGAAGAGTGAGAGTGTATAACTGAAGCACATGGCTAAATGCTTTGGGCAGCACTTAAAATGTTAATCTTAACTTTGAGAATCTTGTGAAATGGCCACAAAATATGTGGCCAGATTTTAAAATGTTCCAAATACTCAGTGGCAGCCAGTGTAGTCATGAAAAATGGTCAGCAGCATTTCAGCTAAATCTTTGTGAATTAAATGCCAGGTCATCAAATTGGAAACATTTTGTGGAACAGGACAACTGTGTTTAATTTCTTTGGATTTCTTTTAAGAAAGCTTGGAGATGATAAATCCCCAATTTATATATTTTTTTTAAAATTAGTAAGTCTAGTTTTTCATATTTATTTTTGTTGTCTTGAAATGTAAGATAATTACAGTAAAAAGGATTGAAATCAACACCAAAATATAGATAATTGAAACTTACAAAAATATTGATGTTTCCAAATTATGTTTACTGACTTTTTAAAAATGCTCTTCTGGCTATTTCTCTTAATTTGTTTCTTTATTTCCACTTTCTAACCCATTTTAAAACAACAACAACAAAAAAGTTCTACCATTTCAAAAATATGTACAGGCAGGGAAAATATATTCTCCATAGTTGCACTGAAGAACTTTTAATGCTCATTGTCTTGAAAAATAGACCACTTCTGCATGGTGACCTGTGGATATAAAAGTCTGTCTCTATCACTTTGCTTGAAAGTACTGGTTTTTATGCTGAATCATTCCAACCAGCACAATGCTGCTTTTACTGTAGGTCACTTTTGTATCAGTGTCCTGTTGCCTTCAAAAAAAAAAGGGTTTAAGAGGAACCCTATTTGAGGTTTTTTCTGCTGTCTGGGATATTGAAAGGAATTTGCATTCAGGTGGAAAATGAAGATAGTGAGCATAGCATTTGCTGGTATTCCTCAGCCTTGGAGATCAGACACCCACTACAGTAATGGACAAATCTCTGTGGTGTTCATTCATGCATGCTGATTACAAATAATAGAGCAAGCAAGAGTAAGCAAGGGGGTCAGGTTGAAGAAGGCATCTCCATCACTTAAAAAGAGACTGCAACAGCAATAATAAATATATTTCTCAGTGAGAAGTGTAATGGCAGCCAGAAAACTGAGAGTGCTCCAAGTTTTGCACCAACCTTTTACTGGCAGTGAAACCACATGCGAAAAAAAAGTGAGGAAAAAGCTCAGCAAACCGCCAAGAGTGTCTTACCACGCTTCAAGACGCAGAACAAAGAAAATCTTAGTAATTTCCAGTCCTTGAAACCTTGACTGCAGTCCTGAAGCTGACGTCTGCTGGGCAGGGTGTCTGTAGGTGGGCAGCAGAAGGGTCTTCTCAAGAGCAGCCTGCCCAGACTGGTGCAACCCCATCAGGCCGCACCCAGTGCCAAATTGGAAGAGACCCGGCTGGAGAGCCTGGTGCTTTTGTCACTTTAACTTATGTGAAGTGTTATACAGTTACAAGTTATATTTATCCACCCTCTTTTACTCTTTTATTTAAAAGCCTTTCCTTTATGGACTGAGTTCCTGGAAAATCACATCTCCCTTACTGCTATCTCAAACAAAGCTGCTTGCAACAAGTGTTTTCTGTGAAAACAACATTATAGGCACTGCTGTATAATCCAGTCAATATCAAACCTCTTCTAAGACACATCAATCAGATTTCCCTCCAGGAACAAAAATACAAGAAGGTTGCAATCTTTTTGAGATTTCCTCATGGGTAGCTGGGGTGGGAACTATAGACATAATTTATAAAATGAAATATTCCCTGTATCTGTTTCACAAGGACCTGTAACAGCATGAGAGGAGGATTTGGTGGTACCTGAATTTACAACTTGAAATTAAATACAGGCATGTGGAAACATTATTATGTAAACAAATACTAAGCTGCTTCTTGCTGCATTCCCTCAACAGCAACAAAATAGCAGCATGGAAACCAAAGGCCAAGTGTAATTTTTTAGCTTGTTCTGTGAGAATGAAAAGAAAACCTATTCCATGTAGAAGAAGGAGTCATTACTTTTTCATCTGTGAACCCTTAAATGTCACAGACCCTGGGCTGAACTCTGCTTTAATCAAAACCAATGGAGCTTTGATACTGGTTTCCACTTGAGCATGAAAGATCCCAGAGACTCCATTTTTCATCTTTTACTGAGAATCCTGGCAATGTACTCCAATGTCTTGCTTTCAGTAGTTTGTTCTGATGGCTCCTGTTGCTCAAGTAGGAAGTAAATTTCAGAGACACTGTAGCTCAGAGACATGACAGCTCTGTGCTGGTGATTCTAGCCGGAGGCATCGCTGCACCAACCCAGGCAGAAGGGCAAAGTGTTCTAAGATACAACCAAGTTACCTTCATGTGTCTTTTACCCACTTCTCCAGGCCCTGCAGATCAACCAGGAAACCACCAAAACAAACACTTGAAGCTTACCTGTGCCCTGATCCTGACCACACCTTCATAATAGCAGGGCAGAAAGAGGCACTTGATCCTATAGGGCAGGATAGGCAGCCCCATTTCTGGCTATTTGCCCTGTACAAGGGTGTCAACTGAGCCACCAACACATGTGCTGCCCAGCCGTGTGAGGGACAAATTGTGGAACTCCAGACAGTTGGCTGCCATCTCAGGGATCTGCAGGAGCAGACAGTGAAGCTGTGCCCAAGGCAGGAAGGTACCAAAAGTAACAGTCAGCATGAGCTTCTTGGAAACATATCACATAAACCAGTTTGATTTCCTGCTGTGACACAGGGCAAACTCCATGTATGGGAGATACACAGTAGAGCAGACAGCTACTGGCACTCTAGTTAGACTTCTGGCAACCTCTCATATGACATTGTTATAAATAAGCAGAGGAAATATCATGGAGCTGAAATTACCATTCAGAGTGTATAAAACAAATGGAAAGCTCAGGAAAGTTATTAGGGACTCATTGTCAAAATGAAATATCCATCAAGGGCTTCCACTGGGGTCTGTCCTTGGCAGTTTGTGTTTAGTATTTTCATCAATAGCTTGTTTAAAGGAATAAAGGAAAGGTTCCCCAGATATGCAATATGTGCTATTAGCTTTATATAACCAGCTCCTAGGGGGCATATAGCCTGGAAAAGACACCTGGCTGCTGCTGCTGGGGCATGCTCCCCCTGCCTCTGCTGCTCTTCATGGTGGTCTGGAGCAGAAAAAAAATTGAAACTCTTGAAATGCAGAATCCTGATACTTTTTTGTTGTCAGCTTGGTTCTCCTTGCAAGTCTGTCAGAAGCCAGGGTAAGAAGTCCAAATTACCTTGATGCATTGGAGAAATGGTCTGAAAAATAACAGAATTCATCTGCTGTCTTGCAAGGACCTGTGAACAAAAGTGATGGACTGTACAGTGCACAATGAGGTAGTGTCCTGGTTTCCTTAAAACCATGACAGGAGTTCTGTAGAAGATGAAGGCTGATCACAAGGTGAAGGTGATCCAAAACTATTCTGATATTGTGAAAAAAGAAATGCCACACTGAGTTGTATATGTAGTTGTTGGACTGTATGAAGTGTAAGTGAATGTCTTGCTCTGTTGGGGCTGCACTTACAAGAGGAAAGTATCAGCTGGAGGTACTCAGTTACCATGCCAGGAGTGAACATGTTCTGAAAGGTAAATCTAATTGATCTGGTGTTGTTAAGCGTAGAGAGGATTATGAGCTTCAGGTATATGTGGTCAGCAGAGACACAAAGAGAATAATCCCTTCTTTGTACAGCTTTACACTTGAGTAATAATGGGTTTTAATTGCAGCAAAGGACATGGTAGGTGAGTTCCTGGGTAGGACATGCCAACTGAAGGGGGATCAGACAGGGAAGCACTGGAATACATATCCTATGTGGGTGGCCGACTTTCTATTAATGAAGCTTTTTAAAAGAACAAGTTAGAGACATATTAATCAGGAATTAAATAGGTATCATTGATGATACTTTGAGACAGGATGGCTTCTTGAGGTCACCTCTGCAACCTGATTTTCCATTTCAGCAATCTGCCTTATAAACATAGCATGGTCTGTTGCTCAACAGAGGGTTAAAAGAGTGAATAGCAGCTGGTTTATTCCTCTGTTTTTGTGAGGTGTGTTTACATTCCAGGCGTAAGAGTGGAGGGGAAGGACAGCAAGTTCTGATCCCACCAGCCAGCCAGCAGAGGAGACTGGGCAGCCATCCATGGGAGGTTGTTTAACTTTCACAGCCTTTCAGAGTCTAACATAAGGGACAAAGGTGGCTCCCAGATGGAAGACAGCAGACTTGAAAAACATGCAAGTTGACAGAGAGGGATGTACATTTAACATGTAAGTTCAAATTGCCATAAGAAAGCAAGGAAATTTCCAACTAGGTGCAATGGAAGAGCTCCTGAAGGATCTGTAAGTGCTTTTGGCCTCCACAGAAAATACTTGGGCAGAAACCCTCCAGAAGGTATGTTTGTTTTGAGCAGAACCTGGAGTTCCTGCACAGAGCTCTCTGAAGGCTGTGTTGCAGGATTAGCCCATATTCTCTCTACTCAATGTTATGGGAGACTGAATGTTTTCACTGTTTTCTGGAGCCTGACACAGGCAGACAGACCACAAAGAAAAACACAGGAACAGATCCTATAAGCCGCTGCAAATAACACTTGCTCCAGAGCATCTGGTGAATGCTGAGAAGTTCTTGTCTCACAAAAGATGCCAACAGGGAAGAAATTATTTCACAGTTTGCCTCAAGCTTCAAAAAGGGTTGCTGAGCATGTTAACCAACACACTTTTGGACAGGCTGGTTTGTGGCCACTGCCGCTAATGAACAGGAAAACAAATGCCTGTAGTCGGAGCAGGGATTCACACTCAGCACCACAAAGCCAAGGAAATTACTGCCAGAGAATCCCCAGAGCTGCTCAGCGAGCACACACAGGCTGGTAAGTTGTGTGAAAAAACAGCAGGAATGTTCCTTATGTGACAAGATGGATCATTCAGAAGGAAGACTGCTTGGAATGTAAAGATTTGGCTTATTGACTCAAGGAGACACTGAATGCATTCCTAGGTATGAGCAGCTCACTTCAGAAAGAAGCTAGATGACAGGGAAATGGAGGGAGGGTTGGAGTAGGAGACAAAACACAGTCAAGCTATATACAAAGATGAAGAATGAGCCAGAAGTAGAAAGGGAAAGTAAATCACAAGTTAAGAGTCTTGCATACATTCATTATGATATGGGGTGTTTTTTGCAAGCACCAGCAATTCCATTAGCCAAAGAGATACACAGTTATTTTTGATACAAGAGAGACAAGAATTTTATTACCACTGCATCAAATCCAGTGAATACAGAAAATTCAATCCCCTTTCTCTGCCAGCTACATGATTCACAAGGTGCTCACTAAAAAGACTGACAGTCCTTCTGTTTGTCTGTGCCGAATAAGCTATTCTGGATGCAAAGAACTCACATATATGGGCAGAAGCATTCAGAAGGATGATGAAACCTGAAACACATCCAAGTACAGCATAATAGAAACAGACTCTGGCTCTCAAGGTAGGAAAGAATATCAGAGATACTGCTAATGGGAACTGGTTATTAAACAAAACTACTGATCGCTCGAGGATGGAAACCAGTCAAATGTCCTAAATCTGAAAGACCTGACCAACATAAGAAATTACCTGTTAGTGACAGAACATGAATTCCTCCCCCCACCTTCACCTGGTGCCAGGGATTAAAGACACCCTGATTGTCACTTGCCAGTATTTCAGTAAGGCTGCAAGTCTAGTTCTTTTTTTAGAGCAACATCTCTTTTCTTATATTAAGATTCTGCTCCTTTAACAAGAGTTGCAAGACTTGTGAAAACATACTTACTTAAGGAAACAGCAGAAATGTCTCACGAGATCCTTGCAGGAGCAACACATAATACTGATACTGTTGTCTGTCTCTTGACACCAACTTTTTATCAAATGGCTTTTGAGAGATCTGCCTGGAGAATATAGTATTAACTCCATAGTCTGAATAAATGAGTGTGAAACATTAAGAATTAGAATATGTCTTTTCAGAAATTACAGTCTGATTGTGTGTAAAGGCAGTATTTTTTCTCTCTTGCAGTATTTTTACTCTTTCTCAGAATTGCCAGACCAAGTATTTTTCAAATTGCCAGCATAAGCAACTCAGCAATTAATGTTCCAGTTCCAAATTATAATTATTATTTATCATTTAATTATTTTCTTTGAACTGAATCAAAATGCAAACTTCATTCCTCATCCCTTCAGGCTGGAATTACCTCTGCCCTTTAGACTAAGGGAAAATGTGAAGTCCTAAACCATCACCATAGCTTTGTCTGCAAACTTTCTCCCTCCCTCCTTGCATTTCCCAATATATCTTTACCATGTAGGAGAGGAAATTTTTCAGGGATGAGTTGACTTTTACAAGACCTGGCTCAATAGGGCACAGGACTAAATTATGGCTTCTTTTTGACAATGTTTACTACTAAAGAAGAAGCAACTACTGAATAAAAATAATCTTGAATAAGAGTAAGCTTGTAGGGTTTGATCATATTTTGATCTTGGTTTACGAATCCACCCATTTCCATTGAGTGGAATCTGTATTTTGTCATGCTGTGGGGAGCCAACACTTCTAAGGCAAAAAAGCTATGAACTAAATACTGTAACTGTTGGATAAGTTGATTTGCATTTTGAGTGCTGCTATTTGTGAAGACAAAAAGATGGTGCTTTTGAGATAACACTGGAGCCGCAGAGAGGGCCGGAGAACATAAAACCCAGTTGTGAATGGACCCTTGCAACATGAATCCAATCCTACAGCCAGCATTCACAGTCCTGCTGAGAGAGGCTTTTTATTTACTTTTCCATGCCATTGAGAGCAACAATTCATTTACTCCTTATATATAAATGCAGACACACACGACACCAAGTAATATCCTGCTGATGTGAAATGCTCCCCTGGCCTCACACCCTCCCAGCCCAGCTCTCTTTGCTCTGCAGCAGCGCAGCCCTGGGGTGTAACTGAGAAACCTCTGCTTCAGACAGGGGAGAAAGCTTCATGAATCACCAAACAACACTTCTCAGGTGGGAAAAACACATTCTTTGTTCCTCTATGTGGAATTAGAAAAATATGTGAAGAAGTAAAGCCCCTGAAAATCCCAAGAGAGCAATTGTGCTTTTTTTTTTTTTTTTTTTTTTTGGTTTTGTTGAACTTGTGATTTTTAGGGTGGTTTAATTAAAGTCTTAAAATTCTTTAACACTAACACTCATATTTTTCCCCTGGACTTGCAGAGTTTCTGTCCTCCACTTTTTCTCGTGTCACTTTTACTCTGCAATAAAACAATTGAATCACATGCTGGTACATAAATATTGGCAGATTTTTAGGTTTGCTGCTTCTTTCACTCAGCCTATTGGGCAAACAGCCTAGAAAGGCTAAGTTATTTGCCAGAGTTTGAATTTCTGGCAAACAGTGCAGATCCAGCACAAATCTCAAATCATATTTTAGGAATGCCGTGCTTCTACCGCGCCTTTCCAACTCTTCTCTCTGTGCTCTAATGACTATTATGGGGAAATGCGTTCCAGAAATGTGAAAATCAATGTAGTGGGAAATGCACCAAAACCACCTTTCCACTTATACAATCTCAGTTGTCCAAGAAACACAATTAATTAGTGTTATTGAGCTGTTTAGCTCCCCAATAAAAGCTTTTTGAGTGATTATATGAAGAACTATTGGTACTGGAGACATCATACTGAAGTAATTAATGGAAGTTGATTATATTCTGACAAGCTAAACACAGGTTTGTTTGATATTACACACACATGGAAAACACATGCTCTATTGAGCTCAGTACCTAGGAGTTTAGATTAATGGTGTTGATGAATTATGTGCAGATTATATACTTTGCAGACACATAATGGACCTGATTTTGAAAAGCAGGCTCTCATTTTGCTCCTGCAATTTTGAGGGTGTGAATAATTGCAGGTGATTTTCTAGCAGCTAGACATCTCGCTGCCTGGTGGAATTCCTTTGGGCAGAGGTCATGCCTGGTTTTGTGCAAGGCACCGGGAGGCACAGGGACAGCTCCTGTAGACAGTGAGGAACAAACCTGCACTGCTGCTGCACACTGCAACCACAGAAACAGCAGGGACAACTCTCCACCTACAGTGGCAGCTCAGTTGGAGCTTCCAAGAAACGTGTTCTCTGTCCAAGTTCAGGGGCATGTGGTGAGCTTGAGGCTCACGCACAAGAAGGGAAGAAGGGAGCTGTCACTGTGCTTCCTCCTGCTGCCAGGCAGGTGTTGGATACAGACCTGACAGCCCCAGGAGCAGCTGCTGAAGCTGTCTCCATGGGACATCATTTAGGTTCAGCCTAATGTCTCAGCCCACCGTGTAGCATTTTTCTCTTGAGACTGTCTAAAGGCAACTGCATGTCATTGGGATGAGGATAGAGGTAGTAAGGAATGCTAATGTTTAAGGCCTGCAGGGGATAGCTGGGAGGTAGAAGGCCAGGTTCAAGTGAATGGCTTGACTCAGGCAGGAAATGAACTCAGCTTTTGGTTTGGTTGCACTAGTCTGCCATGTAGAGCAGCCAGCATAGAACACTCAGCCCAGATCTGATGCCTTCCCATGTTGCTTACCCACAGGAACATATCAAACCAGTTTTTACAGGGCATTTACTGAGGGCTTGGATCACCAACCAAGCATGCTCCATCAGGATTTTCCTAGGAACCTGCCCAGAAGAAGCTAGCACTACAAGTATCCCAAAGCCATGCAATGAAGGCAGGCTGCAAACTGCAGATAGCAGTCTGGCTTTCACAGCACTCCTGGGAATGGCTTCTGGCTCCATGGGGAAGCTCAAAGATGGATGAGCATCTCCTTCTGAGAGCAGATCCTGATGAACCCCGAAGATGTGATTCAGTTCAAGACTTCAAATTTGTGAGCTAAGATGCAACTTTCCTTGTGAACCAGGCAGATAAACTCCATCAACATGACAGAGATCTCACCTAAACTGACAGGGAAGGATAAAGAGAGATTCTATCCCTCTAAAGCACAGTTCTCTTGCTAAACTGACTACACCTGCCCTGTATCTCAGACTCCTGTGGACACCTACCACCAGAAACCCCCAATTAGGTGTCAGGCACCAGGTGAAACCCTGCCCCTGGAGATGCAGAACAGGAACAGCACAGCAGCAGCAGCAGGCCATTTCCAGCACCTCTGGGATCACAGCTGTAAACTGGCTGCTCTGTCCAGACCTGTGCTGTCCCTTGGGTGGGACATGTCCATCCCCCAGTGGCAGCAAATCACCACCAAAACCACCCAGCTCTATCCAGCAAAGAAAAGAGCCCCCTGATTGCTGCTGGCTGCAGAAGTGTGGGATATCAACACCCAGGGCAGGGCAAGAAGAGCAGACAGCCCTCCTCCTGGGACTAGCAAACCTTCCTCAAAATTTCAGTGCTCAGAGCTATAAAGTTATTTCATTTCAGGTCAAGCTGGCAGAGAAATGACTTGGGACACATTCTCCATATTCAGTGGTTGTACCCAGAGACTTGCTTTAGATTATAACTTGAGGTATTTTGCACAAGGGGAGAAGGCAGACCTGTTTGAGCTTTGATCTTAAAGGAACAAATGTGAAACACCAGCATGTGCCTACAGAGGTACGGTAAGTGGGAAGTTGAAGAGGGCAACACAGGAGGGTGAGTTTAGATACATATTAAGAAGAAATTCTTTACTGTGAGGGTGGGGAGGCACTGAACATGTTGCTCAGGGAAGACGTGGATGCTCCATCCCTGGAAGTGTTCAAGGTCAGGCTGGATGAGATCTGAGTAACCTGGTCTAGTGGAAGGTTCCCTGCCTATGGCAACAGAGTTGGAAATAGATGAACTTTAAAATCCTTTCCAACCCAAACCATTCTATGATTCTGTGATACCCTGGACAGTGCAGCTGGGATGGAAGAACTGAATCACAAAAGAGGCAAGGGCAAGCTCCTCTTTGTCCCTCCACAGAGAAGACCTAACATGGAAGCGCTGGTGTGAATTCTTTATACAGTTTGCTTGACTATATAAATACCCAAAAATATATAATATATAAAATATATTTTTATATATATAATATATAGTGTGAATACCCAAATACCTTTTCCTAATGCTCTGCTTTGATCACTCACCTAGTTGACACCCTATAAGAAAAGCAGAATTAGAACTTAATCCTGCAATTATTTGCTGCCTCCAGGAAAGTGTAGTCATTGTTGGGAAAGGACTTTTAAGTCTCCCCCATGGTGATTGTCTGCTGGAGGCAGTGGATGATCACAGAAGCAAACCCCAATTCTTTCTGTGCCAGAGGACAGGAAGCAGTCCTTTCTGAGCAAGGGGAAAGACCTGGCTTCAGCCCCTGCTTCTTAATTAGCTGCTGCAGGTGGAGAGCTGTGCAAGTCCCTCACATAGCTTTTATAACTATCACATCTTTATGTGGCTGAACTGTTTTTTCCACTGTAACTTGGACATTTTTGAAAAAGAAATATTTTGGGTCACATTATCAATTTTCCCCCTATGGAAACTTATGAAAATTAATCTATAAGCAAATTGATGTGAGGAAAAAAATTTAGCAGAAATGTTTTCAAATGGACAACTTTCAAAGGACCTGAGCTCATTCCATTCGAATTACAAAGCCAGAGCTTTGGTCCAGCCTCTCTTTGATTCCCTACCTCTCTTTCCCACCCATGCTGCTTTGCATCATACTTGAACAGGTCTCCAGTGAGTGCATTTTACCCAATGATTGAATTTACCATTGGCAGAGGTATCTTGATAGATTGTTCTTGAGGCTGAATGCTCTGTTTGCTGCCCACAGCAGGCACAAGAAGCCTCTGAGCTGCGTTTTGGATGGTGATGTGCTGATCCCTCTCAGACAGGTGGAGGAGGACACTCCTTCTCCAAGGCCTACACATCACTGTGACTTTCTGTAAATGGTGCCAAGACATTTCTCAGTTAGGGCAGCAATTTGTCTGCAGACATCAAAATAACCACCCCAGACTAAGGCCACCATGATGATGACTGTGTACTAATCACATGCCATTTTAATTAGTGCTAAAACAAATTAACAATACTGAACTAAATGGCTGTAACCTACAAAAACACAAGCATATCTTTTCTTTAAAGTGAGATGTCAATTGTGCAGGCAGACAAGCACTGAGATTGTCCTCGGAGGAGTCAAGCAGACCTGTAAGAGCCACCATGACTTTGGGATAAATGCAAGAGACAAAAGCCTTCAAGATGCTTTGTGTAACCAGAAAAAGTGAAGCAGCCTCCACACAGACGCATGCATTCCTGCAAAAATGACATAAAGAAATTACCTCTACTTACTGGTGTCCCATATCTCATAGCTATTGGTTTTGTGTTTATGAAAAGAAGGCAGAGCAGATCAGAAAAGCCAACCAAGGACTTGGCCTAAACAAACATCAGGATTATGGCTCCAAGAACAGAGGCAGGCTGGGGGAGGAGAGAATTTTTGGCTAAGCTGATTAAAAAGCAATTGTAACCTGAAAAAAACAGCTCCTAATTCCCCCTGTGCCTGAGATCACTGCACATTCCTTGTAGACAGAGGACCATAATAAAAAAAGTCTGAGTCTATCATCACCTTCATCTCTGCTGTCAATGTGTCTCACCTCAATGTTACCTGTATTTCCAGTGTGGTGCTGGAAAAGGACTAGGACAAGCCTCAGTACATTTGAACTCATTCAACTCCCCCAGGAAAAAGGTCTCCCTAGAGCCAGCAGCATGAGGCATGGTTAAAGCAGAAAGCATCAAATAAAGAAGGAAGAATCATCAAGAAGTCTCTTAGTAGCAATGGAGAGACAACTTGTAGGTGAAGATGGAACTGCTTTTGAGGCAACATCTGCACATGCTGCACACAGTGTCTAGCCAGGCTGGGAAGCCCCATGGTTGGACAGAGACCTGTCTGCTGTGAAAAAGGAGGATTTCCATGGAGCCAGGAGACTCAAAGGGGTCCTGACAACCCAAAATCTGCTAACAGACATGAGCAGCAGCAAGGAATGACAGATCTCAAAAAGTGTGTTGAGAAAGCAATGAAAGGGGCAGAGGTTAGAGCAGACCTCACTCAGCCACCTGGCTGCATGAGGGAGTTAGCCAAATGGCCTCAGTAAAGCTATTTTCTACTTCATTTGTAACCCTCAGAGGCCAGTCAGGGAGAGGAGAGATTGTCCAGTTCAAATAATGCAAAACTTGATTTCTTTGAGAGAAAACTCCTTGACAGGCTCCTTGGCTCTGCTCAGCGTCTCAGCCAAGCGAGTGGCCAGGAGGAGGAACAGGAGAGGTTTCCAGCAGGCAGCCTGTGCACGCAGCCCATGACACACAAGAGTGCTCCAAGTTTGCAGGAGCTGTTGAGATGAGGTGCACAGGCAGCCACCAGGCAAAAAGAGCCAGATCAGAAAATTAGCAGCAAGGGGAAAGCTGAATCCTCTGGCCTGGCTGAGGACCAGACAGGACCTGTTCTTGGCATAATCTGGTGCAAACAAGGACTCCCAGGATAAATGGGCAGTGGAACAATTTATACAATTTATATTTAGCTGGACTTCAGCTTGCAGAGCCAGATCAGTGAAAGGAAATCAGACAGCCCAAGGGCTTGGGGGAATTTGCCCCATCATTTGAGTTTTCTCTGCAGCAGCCAACCAGGAAAGGAAGCAGCTGCTAGCAAGACAGACATTAATTGTCATGAACCCCATAAGCACAGATATGTCAAATGGAAAAGGTGACGCTAGTCTGGTCTGTGGCATTTTGGAACAATTAAAAATAGTGATAGATTTGGTTTGTAAAACAAGAGAAGTTGGCAATAATGCAAAAACTAAAGAAAGCAGTTAAGCGCTGGTACAGTGAAAAAGTTTGCTATAAAATGTCAGCCTGTTATAACAGGAGTCTGGGCCAGAACAAAACATCACAAGAGCCTAGTAAAAACTCCTCTTTCCCAGTCTGAGGATTGCAAGGACACTACACATTATGTTGTTGAATCCCAGAGGTTTTCGTTTAGATCCTTGCAGTTGAAGAACAGAAGGTGGAGGCTGGTTACAAATCATCGGCTGGTATCTGTGAAATGCATGGAAAAGGTGGACATTGCCTCAAGGATAACCATTAATAGAGCAGACATGCTAAAAACAGCAAGGGGTAGATTGTCCAAAAGTGAGCCAACTAATTGGTCTCAAATGGAGACAGTGACAGAGAAATGTGCATTTGTCCAACAGTTGGGAAAATTGGGGTTGAAAATTAAACATCTGGAATTTCAGCTTTATTTCTGGATAATCAAGATAGTGGATGAGCTAATAAACAGTTTGGATTTCATTTTGCCTAATAGCTATATAAGTGCCAGGAAACCATGTCTTACAAAACCTGCCTGTGAAAATTCTTTTAAGATGTGTATCACAGGTGAGTAAAATGACTCGTAGACAACTGTTTCACAGTGTTTCCTACACAGGGAATGGCACCTTTATAAGTGACATTCCATGGGAGCTTTTCATACAAAAAAATCACTTCCCAGAGGCTGAAACTGGTTTTGAGACTCGGATCTCAAAGGGATTTTAGCTGCTTAAATGTTGGTCTATGGGATGCAGGAATCTGTTCCCCCTTGTGTGCTAGACATTTCTGACGATGAGCAAATAAAAGAGGGAAAAAGAGAGTAAGTGCCAGAAAACGCAATAAAGTAAACAGATGCAGCAAATATACAGATGAGAACTAGCAGGGAAAGAAGAGTGGATACAAATGCAGGGATCTTGGTGTTCAGAGCTGAGGGTGTCCTACAAACCTCTGCTGCTGAGGTTTCTGGGGGTGTCCTCCTTCTTGTTGCCAAAGTAGCACAGGATTACTAATATAATAAGGACTAATATAGAAAGGTGGCCACAGAGCAGCCATTTCACTGCTTCACTAAAGCCAAGTACAGGAGATACTCTGGGCAGTTGGGAATTTCAGAAAGGTGAGACTGAGCTCTGACATCACCTTGAGTATCACTGGTTTTCCAGAGGAAGGAGAGCAGCCCCACATCCCATTCAGGCCACTGCAGCCTAGTTTTCCACTCTGGATGTCACAAACAGCTGTGGACTCAGCAGAAAAATCTGTTACACAGTGGCAGAATGACTGAATGTGGCTTCTTCCCCACGGCCACAAGGCAAGGGGTTTTTCCCTGAGCACAGCCCTGCAGAAACACAACCAAACTCCCTCCCCGTGGCCCTGGCACCTCCATCACATCCATCCTGGGGCGAGGTGCCCTGAGGGAGCTGCCTCCCCTGGCTCCTTGGCAGGGACCTTCTGCTGCACACCCCAAAACCCATGGTCTCTACTAGGGAGTGTACAGATGTCTGAGACAAGCTTGAGTCTATCATTAACACTCCAGAGAAAGGAAATATGTCCTGATGAAAGAGCAGTTTGCTTTGGGCAGATGAAGGAGGGGTTTCTGCTGACAGAATGACAGTGGAGAGGTCCTGAAACAGCCACTCTTCCTGGATGTGCAGGATCAGGGAGGACTTTTGCTCCTAACAAGAAGTTTACTTCTAAACTTGCAGATACTGCACAACATCAGCTACTTTGTGTAAGCTTGTGGCAGAAAAAAATTGCAATGATCACCAGAAGATAATTTAGTATTTGTGGAGTTACTAAGGCTCTTGTGACCATTCACACTTGGTTTTGTTGATTTTAAAATACCTTTTACACAGGAAACAGATGTTATGACACAGTGAACTTCTAGTTTAGAGACAGTATTTCTACAGCTATATAAAGGATTTGAAAGTGTTCTGATTGCAGGAAAAGTTTCAGGCCTCTGAGTCAATTTATTGTATTACTGAAGAACACCCTGGCTTAAAAGTTTTATTTGTATATTTTCAAGACTGATTTGATGGGAATAAAATAACTATTGAATAACAAAACACTATGACAAGAAGACATTGCACAGTTATGTAATAATTAGTTTTTAACTATGACTGCATCAAATATGATTGTGATAGATGCCATATTTCTGTTTGCCTAGAACATACACTTCAGACTATCATTATAGACTCATGACACTGGTAAGAATAATTCAAAGGTGCTTTTAATCGATTAAATGTATCTACTCTCTTTCAACAGGTTTTTTGGGAACTCAACCTCAACAGCCTCCACATGAACCATAGAAAATGCTACACAGGCAACTCTGGAAAGACAAATCTCTCTTGGTCCTATTCTGTGAAACGTGGGTGTTAGTTGGGACAGCATGTAGCAGAAGAACAAGAAAAGAAATATCTTGACCCAAGAAACTAGGTGAAAAGCTCAAAAAAAAAAGAATTTCTTTGGCCAAGTATCCTGCAAAAGGGGAAAGGATCTATGAGCAGGATGCTGACCACTTGCTGTTTAATTCCTCTTCAGTTAAGAAGAAAAAACTTTGTGTGATTGCTATGAATAAAGAGGGTACCATAAACTCCCATAATATTCAGTGAGCAATTTCTCTTCCTAACAGATCCCACCTGCAGGGCTGTAAGTTGCAACCACTCAGGTTAAAAGGCAATAGTCCTATTTTTTTCTTAAACATTTTGAGTGTCATTCAAATTTGTATATGAAGTTTGCATGCAAGTATTCAGCAGACTTATTGATAACATTGTCTTTAAACACCTTCTTCAGCTACATAACCCAAACTCCCTCAAACCAGTCAATCTCTGTTATAAAATTAACTGATTGCTGATAGAACTACCACTAACTTTTTTTCCCATCAGAAAGAACAGTCAAGCCCTGTTTTCTGCAGCACTAACCGAGGCAAGGCAGAAACCTGTCCTTTTCCAAATTGAGGTGATGTGCATCTGTGTGCTCACAATAACTGTGTCTTCTAGAAACTCTTTCAAGCCACTGAAATTCTTTCAATAAGCTCCTTATTTCCAGGTTCAATACCCTTCCCCTGCAGCAAAACACCAAGTGTCAGATTTGCTTTAAGAAAATCAAACTTTCATATTCCGTTTGTGCCTCTGAGAACGATGGTTGTGTGCTATAGGATATGGCAAGCTCATGCTAAAACAAAAGGACACATTCTCTATGGCACATCCAATATTCTCCCCTACTGAGTAAGTGCATCACCTGCCCCCTACAGATTCTTTATGGTTACCAGAGATGCTACTTCTGGCCAGAGCAGCTTCAGTACAGAGTCATGGCTTCCAGGGATGTGTAATCATTTACAACTGTGCAAAGTAGATGTAAACTCACTTTGCGCTCACTTTGCACAGGTGAAAATGACTACACAATGTGAGAGGCAGTGGAGAATCAAGCTCATAATGACTGCAAAGTGCTTAAGCAGGGTTTGATGGAGACCAACCCATGGGATACAGTGATCAGCAGGCAAGCAAATGTCAGCAGAGCTTTTGGGAGTCTATTTTCCCCCATTGTGCCAGCAGTGTCTATTGTTTGCAGTGGAATTCACCCATGTGTGCCCAGCAGACAGTAAATCAGCTGCTGTGGATGCAGCAGGCCTGCCTGCTCCAGCTGCCCCTGGCACTAATGCTGGGCTGCAGCTGCAGCAGGAAGCCTGTGCTGCCCCCCGGGCTGGCAGATGTGTGCTTGTGAGATCAGTTTATGGGGAGAATCAAGCTAAGCCTCTGGGCTTTGGCTTGGTTTAGGGCATGTTTCTTGTTAAACAGCTTATCCAAAAACCTAGCTTGAGCACTGCTGAAATAGTGCAGGTGCTCCTGGTCCTTTTTGTTATATTGCCTCCTAAAGCTGCCCAAGAGCTAAGGAGTACAAGAGCTTTCAAAGGAAACTTTCCTTTTTATGAGCTGTTGGATAGGACAGAGTAGACAGATCTAAAATTAATCTGCTGCCCTTTGTCAGAGTTCTCTGACCATAAGGATAAAGGCAGTAATTACCACAATGGGCTATTTGGGGGATGTTGGAGAGAAATTTCTTCACGCTGGCTTTTTTTTAGCTTGAAGATTAGGATTTATATAACAGCTTTGCCTGGTAGTCTGAAAAAGACCTTCTGAAATGTGTTCCTCTTAGCCTTACACCTGCCAGCTTTCTTCACTCTTCTTTCCCTAGCCTACTAATAGTGATGGTAAATGCATCCAGAGAAATACAGTTGCTATAAAGTACTGAAGTTTCTGTGTAGCGTGACATAAAATTACTGAATGCGAAATAAAGTATGTGTGTCATTTTTCCAAGGGACTTTTAAAATGTGCCTCTGGATATATGTGAAAATATAAAATACTGCTCACAAAAAATGAAAGCAGAAAGCATACACATGTGAAAGAAAACTAATTCATTTGTTACAGCTATCTTTTCAAGGCAAAGCAGTCACACCCTGTGTGTGACAGGCTGGAAATGTACGTGTCCCCACTGATTTTGCTGTGTTTGCAGTACCTGGTGTGAGAGAGGGCTGGCCATCAGTGCAGGAGTGTTTCCTCATGTCTACAAAGCTCTGCAGAGCCTGCACTGAAGTCAAGCCCAACATTCATTCACATCCCATGACAATCAGCCTAAATGATTCACAAGCAAGATGATGACAGCTAGGACAAGGGATCATTTTTAGTTTTAAAACAAGCAATTTTGAGCATGTGATTGTGGCAAATAATCCAAAGAGTCTCTTATTTAGTGAGAGCACTTACCAAAGACAGCATCAAAGCTGTGGTGACAAGGGAGGGTGGGTGAAGGGAGGGTACTAACCGATTGTGAGCCCCTGTGGGCTGGGGAAACCAGACTCTAGAAAAAGACAACTGTCTCAGTACTTACATTAACAATAGAGTGAAAGAAGCCTTTATTTTCAGGAACAGGATTGAGCAAAGGACTTTTGCCCTCTATTCCTGTTTTCCTAGTAAGTTAGGAAATATTTATATACCCCAAATCAGGTACCCCCAGTGGCTTTTTCTGTAATGGGGTTTTAGGGGTCTTTTCAGAATGAGCTACAATTAGCAGAAAGAAAATGTTGTCTTTAGGTAGAGCAGGAGCTTAAGGGCTGTTCTGGGACCTCCTTCCTTCAAGCAGAACAGTGCCAGGCAGTGCAGCCTGAGCTGGCTTTCCAGTGGGGCAGCACATGGAGCCAAGAGCCAGCCCTGGCCCTGCCCTGGGCTCCTGCAGCTGCCAGCAGAGCCACACCTGCCCCTCAGCCAGGGAGCTGCAGCAGTGGGAGCACGGAGGGGAGCAGGCTCAGCCTCCCATGGCTGCTCCACTGCAGCTGGAAACTGTGGTACAGTGCAAGGCCTCCACTCAAGGGGAAAGCAGCTGCTCAGAGGGCCTGAAGTTCCTTCAGCCCTCTACTTCATCTTCTTCACCTGCAGTCCCAGACACAGCACACTCAAGCATGTGGTTCTTCACAGTATGGCAACAACTGTGACATTTCTGTGTTGAAATCCCTGGAGGCAGCTAAGAGAGGATGTGGGCTACATCACCATACCTGGCACTTGTCACAGGATTCCTCCATTTCGCTCTCAGTGACAGCTGGCATCTGGTAGTCCTCCTGTAGTACCCTGCTAGTCATGGCCCTCGGTGTGCACAGTCTTCAGCTTCTGTGAAGGACAGTGGATATTGTGACAAGATCCTTGTAGACTTACCAATTTATCTCCTAGGTCTATTCAAATGCCCTAAATTATAAAGGGAGGCTGACAGCAGCCTGGTATCAGTGGTATCTTCTATGCTGCTGCTATGAAACCATTTTCTTCTTCTACCTAGTCACCATGAAATCTGCTGGCATTTGCTTAAGATGTGTTTAGGTACTAAAATATGCTTTCTTTTTAAGTGTTTGGGTATTTTTTCATCAAAACTTATCTAAAGCTGGGGTGGTTTCTTTATGACTTCATTATTTTAAAATCTAAAGCCAAGGAAGATTTAAATAGTTAAGTCTAAAACTGATTATCTTGAAAATGGTCTCTTATTAAAGAGGCCCTCATAGTGCCTAAGTCTCCTCTTCAGCCCCTATTTGTCTTTTTGGAACCTCAAGGAAACAACTTAGGTCAGTCCTCTCTTACACCTAAAACCATCTGGGACCTTGGGCTTGACTTTCTTCTTTTTCTTAGTCTCCAGAGGATTCTATTTGCTCTCCTATATGCATACCTATATGCCTCAGCACAAAATCATGGGAATGCCTTTCCTTAAAACACATCCAGCAATATGACCCCTGATACTTCCACCTGGTCCAGTGGTCAGAGCATTTTACTGGGAACTGGAGGACCAGGTTTCAGTGCTGGTGCATTCCCTCCTGTGAGTGTGCAGGACCACCAAGAGCACTGTGTGGTTGTCCAGATTTCCTTCTGCTGAAATGAAGAATTTCTTGTGAGAGGAAGGTACAGGAGAGATGCAGAAACCTAGAAGGGAATGGGAGCACAAGAAGTGAGCAGCTCTGGGACTAGAAGGGTCAGGTCCTGCCCCTGGAAGTTCCTTGGAAGGGAAGCCCATGTGCCCTTCTCCCAGCAAAGTGTCCCAACCAGTGCTGGCAGCCTGCACCTTCCCTGTGGGACAGCAAATGCCCCAAGGACTATGTGCCAGGTGAAGGGCTCCATGGAGTTTCTCATTCCTGGAGTGTCTGACAGCCTCTTCAGAGCTCCCCACACCAATGAGAAGCTGCCTACTGCATCTGCCTTATGCACTTATTCACTTTATCATTCATGCCTTGTGTACATCCCTTGTGTTTTAACTACGGAAGCAGAACAAATTGATCATGTCAACCTTTCTTGCCTCCAACCTGTCATCCAGCTGTTTCTACAGGTTTTCTCCCCACTCCTGAAGGCTGCCATAGAATGTAAACATATTGGTCTTCAAGTGTTCCCATTTACATCTCCTTTTTCCCCAGTTGCACGCTCAGCAAGCTGTAGGGGAAGCATTCAGCATGCCCCCAAAGCATGTGGAGAGTGCTGCTTCTGTGACCATCTCGTGTGCAGGAACACTTGGTCTGAAATCGCTTGGTCTGCTTGGTCTGAAATCATCAACATTGACTGCACCCAGCGCACACAAGTGACCCCACATCTCTGTTGCCTATGCCTGCAAAAATCCAGGGGTGTCTGTCTCAGACTTGGTGTTGATCTCTTGTTCCTCCTGTTTCCCTTTGCTCTTCTCTGGAGAGTCCCTCAGCATGAACTCATGGACTTGCCTTTCTTGGTGGGCTCCTTTTTCCCATCTGCCAATGCCACATTTTGAGATTACAATTTCTGAAAAGCTTTCAAGAGCCTGAAACTGAGCAGAACAAATGGAGACCACTGAACTCTAATGTGTCTATCAGATCAAAGAGCACCTCTTTTTCACCAGTCTCTTATCTCTCTGAAAATGTGTTTTTACAAATGAGTGCCTACAAGCATGAGTGGGTGCAAAGGCAGCAATGCAGTCTGAGAAAAAGCAGTTCCTCTGGTCCCCAGCTTGGCTGCCCCATCATTTGGCTGCCCTTGCACTGCCTGGTTGTGATCCTGTTAGGCTCAGGCAGGTCTGAAAATGCTGTCTTTTATTTTTTTTTACCAATTCCACTGCTAAAGTCCAGCAATCACTGACATCCAGCGGCAGCAGAGGATAATTACAAATGTTTATTTTCTGAGAGGCTTGCTTGCTACCTGGGGAAGACCCAGTTACACTGAAGGTTTCTTTTTGAGCTGTACAAGTCAACTGAAGTAAAATACTGCTTCTGTCAGGCAGGAGAGGGCAGGTACCTGGAAACCAGTATTGAAAATCATCTTTATGTTTCCCACATGAAGGGGTTCCAAGTCTAACTCTGCTGCTTGGGAGTAACCCCAGATGGCAAATTGAGTTCTGCCTTTTGCAAAGTGCAGTGAGAGCAGACCTGAAGTTTCCTGCCTCAAGCCATTTTGAGTGGAAAAAAATTAGGCCTTGAGCAACAGTGACACCACTATGTCGGTCTAATAAAACAACTGTGGTGCAGGGTGAGCCCTTCAGCCTTGCCCCAGTAAGGCTCAAATATCAATTAAATCCTCTGGTGGGTGATCCTGCCTGAAGAAAACAACATCAAAATTACAGGTTTTGCTTAATTCCGTTCAACACAGATAATTAACAATTTCTTCATGCTTGAAGTGGGGTGGGAGGGCATAATGTATGGTTTTTATTACAGTGCAAACACTACTTGATCCTAAATGCTTGTTTACTCAGATTTCTTTTTGTATAAAGCTGTGTGGGCTATGGGACAACTGCTGAGAGAGTTACCTAGTTCTTTGGTTTGGGGTTTTTTTCTATGCAGACACTCTCTGCAGTGTCTGACAGCATTTAGGGAATGCTTAGAAATTGCTGTAAGGAAAAAAGGTCGGATTGCCATAGCATGGAGGTAAGTCTTTGAATGGCACAGTCAGGCCTAATTACTACAGAAAAGTAGATTCATCAGTGAAAGCATAATTATGAGACTGACTTCTGTGCAGGACCTCTTTGATGCATTTTTCTCTTTTTTTTTTTTTTTTTTTTTTGTGGTGGTGGGGAGTAGGGTAATAAAATGAAAAGAGCAAAGCCATCTTACTTTTATTTTTATTCCCATAAGTCTTTCAAGTATATTAGAGCAGAAGGTAAATTTTGACAGGCATAAAATACTTCCAGTGCAGCAAACTTTAATGGTTGCTGACATCACCATAATTTAAACTTTCGGCCTTTGTAAACAGTGTGCACAGAATGCCTTGTAAGCAATCTGAGCTCATTGCAAGGGCTCTGGCACTTTCTGAATGCACAATTTCATCTGTCTCTTCCCCCTCAGCCTCCAATCCTTTCTTTACTCTTTCCACCCCTTCTAATACCTCTTGCAGAGAGAATATCCTTACAAGTTTTTGGCAGCCACCACAGGCCCCTTCTCACTGATGTGGTACAGCAGCATATCTTGGAGCTTTGGCCATAAACAAGACCCCATCACAGGGCAATGGCCACATAACAGATGCTCTCTGCAGGAAGGGGTTCAGAGGTGGAGGATGCACACAAACAGGGGATCCATAGCCCATTGCTGGGATTTGAGGCCACTTTCATTTCTGTGTCCTGCTCCAGGTGAGAATATGCCCTGAGGGGCAGCAGAGGAAGCTGGGATAGAGCAGGGTGAAGCAGCATCTCATCTTAAAGAGGCAGGTTTAAATGTAATGAAAAAAAGAAATTTTATTTCCTTCCCTTGAGTGTGATAGATTTGTTTTTATGTCCTCTGCCTATGTGGGAAGGGAAAATTTTCTGTTTTGCACTTTGTGGAGGGCCAAACTGAAGAGCCATGGCTGAAAAAGTGGGAGAAAGAAGTGACAACACCTTCCTTGCAATGAGCCCACCCTCCCTGGATCATCCTGACTGACGGCGCTGGGATGAGAGCGAGGGCTCTCCTCTTCCTCAGTCTCACCAACAGTGAGGGCCATTACATGCTCGTGGAGAGCATGAAGAGAAAGCTGCAATGATCAGGGACATGCTGAAGGAGCTGAAGGAGCTCAGTTTGCTCTGAGGCTGATACAAATCTCCACACAGCATCACTGATGAAGGATTGCTCTGCCCGTGTTTGGGGAGAAAGCCAGAATCTCTTTTCTGATACTGAAATAAAGCAGTCCCTTTTCAGACAAGTCAGGAAAGGAATTGTTCGTTCCTCAGGTTGAGCTGCACATATGCAATCTCTTCGTTAAGTAGCTTTCTGAATTTTTGCTCCTTGGCTCCTGTAGCTGCAGGCTGTGCGATTGCCAGCCCCGAGCGCCGGCCAGGAAAGCCCAGCCCAGGAGGGGCGAAGGCAGCCCAGCTCTCCCAGCGCAGACACAGCTATAAATGGGCTGCTGCTCTCAGCCACTGGAGGGGGGCGGGGGGGGGGGAAATCCACACCTCCCAAATACAGCTTCCAAAATTCAGGTCCTCTGGTTATAAAGCATGCAGAGACCTTACTTCTAAGAGGAGAGCAGTGTGTGGAAAAGGAAGGGAAGCCTTGGTGTCTACTGCTGGCAAAAGCAAAGGTGAGATGGACAAGCAGAAAAACACTTTTTCCTGCAAAATAACTGTCAGCCTCAATGTCATCATTCTTTAGGTAAATATGCAGGAAGTCCATCAGTGCAAAAGAACAGGGTAACTAGTGCAGATAGAAGAGAATTAAATTTGTGGCAGATTAAAGCCAAAGCTGGATCTGTTTGTAGTATTGAAATAATTGCTACTGCCTTGACCACCCTTCAGAGTGAAGGGGTGGGAGGGTGATGTGGGGGAGACTGGTTAACAGATGTCTTACAGATACCTGTCCCTCTCCTGCATGGTCAGGTCTGCAAAGTGGCAGTCTGTTTCTAGGATCTGGAAGTGTTGTTTAGGTAATCAAAACTCTGGTTCCCATCTAACTCACACCTTGCAAAGTCACCATATATCTGTGTAGTTTTGATATAAAACACCACCATGCCAACAAAATAATATTTTATACTGTTTTGTACAGGCATAAAGGTTTCATAGATTTAGGCTGAGAAGAAATGAAGGGTGAGAAGCCCTTCTCCCATATCATTATCTGTGCATTGAGAGTTCTGGACTGGAGGAAAGAAACAGCATTGCTCAATTCATTTCCATTAGAAATTGAAAGGGCTTCCACATTCCTGGACAACACATGACAGGAGGTATTGGCTCATAAGGAGCTATTTTGCAATTTAACCATGACTGGCTGAAGGACTTGGAAATAAGAAGTGTTTTTCCGCATGGACGCTATTGAAACGTGAGCCTGAAAGCTTGTCCAGCCAACAGCTGGGACTCACGCCTCTCTTTCTGTACCTTATTTCTTGGTCCTGCCAAGGTTGGGTATTATCTGTCTGTTTGATAGGTTTAAGACTGGAGAAGGCCTTGGATAAGCTGAGGGAATCTGTCTGGAAGCAAATCATAATATCAGGGTTAAGAAACAGGCAACTTCTGTTGCTGGTGCTGTTTTCTGCAAGAGGCATCTCACTGTTGTGTGCTGAGCACCTCAAGCCAGTGGTTTAGGTACCAGGCTGCTAGACATCACAAGGAGTGGCAGAAGGGGCCAAAAATACCTTTTCTGCATGACTCTTCTTCCTAATACAATGTGTGACTGGTTCCAGTCTTCTGTGACCACAAAAAGTCCTGCTTAGGTTCCTAGCATCTGCTACTGTAGGGAGATCTAAAAATGTCTTTCTCTGGAGGAAAGATGGTTATTTCACATTTTATGTAGAAACAGAAAAAATGAGCCTGCAAGATCTCTCATCCAGAGCACCAGTTTTGAGGCTGTTTACCTACTTTGAAGAAGAGACATATTGAAGTCCCTGTTCTTTGTCAAATGAAGGGTTTGGAAGTCTTTGCCTCCTTCTACTGAGCAAGAGAATAGTTGCTTGCTGGCTAGTGCCTCTTGTGAACAGCTCCACAGACAGACACTCAGCTTGCAGCTTAGCAGTTCAGTTTTAATCTTTACTCTAGCTAATCCTTACACAGAGCAGAAGAGCTTTAATTCCAGATGATGTGCATGTGAGAGAGAGAGAGAACTCCAGCACTTCTGGCAGCCAAGTTTAGGATTTGCCACACAGATGAGCAATTTGAATTTTCCTTCTCCATATGTTTAACAACTATTATGGTCTGCTGGGCTTTTCTGAAATAGAGTTGCCTGCCTCTGACCAGAAATTCTGTCATGGCTCTGGGAAGACACCCCATGCAGTCAGTATTTTCCTCATGCTTTGTCCCAAGGCTGCTGCTCTGGGTAAGCACAATTATCACGTCAGGACTTGGTAGTGGAGAATATTCCATTCCTGTTGTGCTCATCAGGACCACAAAACTGAACTGTTAATTAAAAAAAAAATTGCTTTGGCTTAGACCTGGACTTTCAATAATTCTTGAATTTTCAGCAAACAGGAGCCCTGCACTGATTGAATGGGTCAGCTTGTTTCCCTGTGTGTTTTTAAACCAGCACCATTGAGCCACAGCAACAGCAATGGCAATACAGATCCATGCACCCTTCACAGCATGTGGGATGGCATTTCCCCTGCACCAGCCTCCAGAGCTGATGCCAGGAGGTTTGTGTGGGGAGGGGAGCTGGGATTTTACATCACTATGCCTAAGGCAGAGCAAGGTTTCCAACCAAAGCAGGTCTGCGTGCAGCACACCCTAGCCATGTACCATAGGATCCACGGGGATAGAGCACTGCCAGAATCCCCTCTCCTTGTATTTGACACATCATTACTTTACCTGTTGGAGGAGGAAGACATTGGCTTTGCCATTCCCACACTCTTTAGTTGCTGTTTGGTGGTACAAAGCAGCACAGCAGCTGACACACCTCTGATATTCTCAGCTCCCTTTGCGTGAAATTTACATCAGAAAGGTTAAAAATTATCTCACCACTTCATATTGCTAATTCCTTTGGGTTGACAAAATTGCTGTGCTGCTATTTCTCTCCGGATTTTTTCCTCTTTTGGGCAAATAAATGAGATGTGGAGTGGAAATCCTTCAACCTACTGGTTATGACTCTACACGGAAGGCTGGGGTAAAATTTGGAGGACAAGCAATGGGAAAGACCATCTCCAGTGACACACATTAATGGAAAAATGGATACAAGTGACAGAAGGCAGGTTTTCTGTTTTGTTACCTTCTTTCTGAGCATTCTCAGTGCAACTATACTTCAGAGGCTTATACTAAGCCATGCTTGAGGAGAGGGAAATAAAACTAAAGGATCCTCCATCTCCTTGGGGCTGGGAGGCAGCTTGGGTTTTCTGTGGGGTGACTGGGGCAGCACTCTTAAGGTCTTGTGGGCTTTGCATGCTCAACTTGTTCAGCATACTAACTTGCATCCACTGGCTAGTCTTTATGAAGCATTTAATTCTGTCGTTTTAGAGCTGTTGAAATAGCAAAGGGAAGATTTATAACAACATTTGCTAACTCTAGGCCAACTGGTTTGGCACAAGAAATAACTATGTTTTTCAGAACAGCTTTTCAACATTCCACTGCTAGCTAAAATGTATGAAAATTACAGTTTTTAAATGACCAGATGTTTTTGCTGAGAAAGAAATAGATTGCCTGAAAGGGGAAGATGAGGCCTGAACTCAGGCTTCTATGCTACTACTGTCAGCTTTTCAGCTAATGGATGACCTACTACCATCTAAAACTACTAAATTTGTGTGATTAATGCTGCTAAATTGCAGCCACAGTATATTTATAATTTTCTCTGTCAGCTTGATACCATTTGTGCAGCATCACTATAAAAGGTGAAGGAGAGAAAAGGCGATTAATCTGTTGTCCTTGTACAGAACAATATGGCATGGTTCTCCTCAAAGCAGAAGCTTTCAAGTGAATTAAACTAATGGTTTCATCTGTTTAATTTCCAGCTCTATTTTTTTTAAATCAAGAGCAGCGGATCCTTTCCATGTTGTCTGCTTCTCTAGACAGAAACTGAGACTAGAAATGTTCTTGCTTTTGGCTTCAAATTGCTCAGCAGAGCATGATCATCCAGTACTTTATTCATGTGACTTATCAAGAGCATGGGGATCTTATTTTGGCCACCCATAATAGTCTAATTGGACTGGCCTGTGTTAAAAATCTGTGCTGGATAGATGGGATTCTTCAAATGCTTTTCTTATTGCTCTGTTGAGCAGTTACCAATCATACAAGATTAAGAACAAAGAGAAGATGTGATGAACTTGGGTAGCAATCCTCCTCCTTACTTTATAGCCATTGTTTAAGGTGTCCAAAAGAAATCCTATAGTAGAAAAGCCCTTTTTGCGTCTTTTCCTTCAAAGCAGACACTTGTTAAGGGGGGAATTGAATGAAGCTGAGGATGGTGGAGGAATTACTGGAACTACAGTTACGGCTGTGCAGTGTCATTCTCCCGTGAAAAGGCGCCAGATCCTTTGCAAGGCCCAGCTGGCTGCCTCCATGCCCAAATTCCAGGAGTTCTTATGGTGCCACCATTGCACTGTAGGTAGGGGCAGGAGCACCCCAAAGCTCCCTCACCAACCCCACAAGTGCAGCTTAGCCCATGGCAGCAGAAGCCAGGGGCAGTCAGCACCATGGGGATCAAGCCCAGAAAGCCCCTGCTTCTGCTCCTAAAAAGGCATTATCATCTGGCTCTGCTTCTTTTCCAACAGAGTTGACAAAAAAGCTACTTAAAAATCTGTTTGAAATTACGTATTCTCTGCTTGAGGGTTTGCTAAGCTCATTATAGAAGTGGAATGAAATTCCACAGCACGTTTAGCATTTTTCTTGTTCTTATTTTCTGAGCTTTTCCAACCTAATAGAGAATGACTGATCCTACTGGTGATCTGAGAAGGACACAGTGGAGGAATGGCAGCAGGCTGAGCACCATAGCAATACTGAGACTACCAGTTTGGCTACTTCATTGTGCAGGCTGATCCAAGCAGGGATTAAGAGGATTTTGTTTTCCATTTTTTAAGTTGAATGGGCTGGGATGAAAGCCTTTTACTGCATTTCTGAACAAGTCAGGATATTTAGAAAAGCAGTAACAATGAACTGCACCAGACTTGGATCTTGAGCAATATAAAATAATTTTCCATAGGAGACTGACTGTATGCAACCACCCAGCTTCCCTGTCTTTGATCCTTTAGTGGTCACTGATGACCTCTTGTCTTTCTTTGTTCCTTAAAGCTTTCTGCAGGGAGCCACTCTCCCGCTGTCTGGCAAGTAATGGGAAAAACGCAGCCCTGGAACGAAGACATTCCTGATTGCCAGGATGTATTAGAGTCTGAGGGATGTGTGGTGGTTCACATCAAATACAAATCAACCATAAGCCATGGCTTAAATTTAGGTTGACCTTCACCTTCTGACAGGTTTGAAAATGATTGATTGTTTTTCATTTGTTCCTCTGCACCCACCCCCCCCCTCCCCATGCCTGATTTCTAATTAAGGACAGAAGCAAAGGGAACAACTAATTGTTATCACCAGTTTGGATTTCCAGACTAAGAAACGTCAGTTCAGGGAAATGTTGTCCAAATGTTTTGCTAAACTGACCCACAGCCAGGAATTTTCAACACTGCGCTCATTGCTAATCTGTATGCACCAAATGATGCACATTTTTCTCTTTTAGCACCTACACTTGTGCCTGAGGACCGTTCAGGTCTTGACCAAAGCTGCTGCCATAGAGGCAAGATTATTTTTTTCCACTAGCAAAGAGAGTGCAGGTGAGGAGGGACTAAGCCTCATGTTTAATGACCAATACCACATTGTGGATTACTGATTTCAGTCCCTGCCACCACAGCCAGCTGCAGACTTTGTTGACACTTCCTCAAAGCCAAGGCCTCAGTACCTCAAATATATTAGCTTTTGTGACCCTTTGAAGGCTACTGCTATTTAGATAACTTCACCCATATATCTGCTTGATATGTACTCGTTCTATGCAATTAAGGGCTTTGCAGTTACCTCACCTAAATTGGGCACAGTTTTACAAAAACTATTACCAAGGCTGTACAAGTGGCTAAGCAAGTGCTCAGTTCAGCAGATTGCAAAGGAAAAAAGGGCCCCTCGATTTGAAGCAGGCAAAACAGGATAAAATTTGTGATTAAACATCTACTGCAGCTCCTGCAAATTTGCACAGTAGCGTGGGCACATATGGAAGCAAAGGTTCATCAGCTGGTGCTCAGAGGGGAGGAGAAGGTGGGTTTGTCTTCTCTCCCTCGCTCCCCCTGTCTGTATCCCAGCAGTTATCTCAGCTGGCTTATGTATAAATGATCCAACCTCAAATCTTGCCTGTCTGATTTGGAGGGCTCCAGAGGCTTACCCCAACTTTTAGCTTCTTTCACAAGGAATACCAGACATCTACACCAAGCAATTATTTTATATAGTTTCCCTTTAGGTCATCTTGCAGCAGGAGGCCCACCCTGGGAATCACTCCAGTCCTAGCACATGAGGACTCTCAACAAGCCAACACACTGAAGGACTGTTTCTGCTTTAAGCACTAGCAGCAGCAACCTGGGCCAATAAATCTTCTGTCCTTCACAAATGAAAAATCAACCAGAAAAACCCGTACAAAATCCTATCTCAAAGTAGGTCACCACTAGATTATCAGGTGTACTAAAATCTATTTTTGTGCATAGTGGTACTCATCAGAAATCTACCAGATTAGAAAATAATGGAAAGTTCTTTTTCAATGTGTAGATGGGAAAGGTGTCAGAAAGACAACAGATACTGCCAGCAATCACATATAATAATTTGGAAGTACATTACACCTCCAAATGAAGCATGTCTGTTAGTGTTCACACACATCACAGTGTCTGAGTTTATGTTTAAAGACCATAAATAATTATGCAGCCAAAGTAATAAAGCACATGCAGGCTACTAACATAGAGACTGCATGACTACATCAGTCCAGACTGTCAGGTATAGTTTACAACTTCACAAAATTTTGGAAACAACAACTGTGAAAACTGGCTATCCACATGTAGCAGAAATTTCTTCTACTGGATGAGATCAAGCACAGAGCTGAATCCCATATGTGTATTTTTGTGAGTATCCACACTATAGCTATATATGCACAAATACTAAGACCACCAAAGATATTTTTTTTTGTTTTGACAATTTCTAAAGCTTATTTAGATTTTTATCTAACAGATGTAATGAATAACAAATAAAACAATAAAATCATTATGAGGATAATCCACTACCATTCAAAGTTTTTAATAATATCTGTAGTTTTAAGACACAAAGCCAAGTATGACTGATACACCTAAATTCAGCCTGAATTTAATTTGGTCTGAATATATCTGGTCAATATATCTGGAATATAACTTTTATTTATACTGATACCATGCAAATGAATTGCAAAAGAAGACTGTAGTCAGATTGCTCTGTGTGAATGACATTATATTTATGAAAAAGCACGTATACACACATACATATATATATATATATATTTAAAATACTGTGTACAAAGAAATATCAACAAATTCTGTCAAAATCTCAATCTTTTAAAATTATTCCTTGGAACAATACATACAAACTTGAGCTGTGATCTTGATCTCAGTGAGTGGAAGAGATTTGTTGGTACTCTCAAGTAGACATTTTTCACAGTTCTCATTTCCAAACTTCTGCAAAGTAATAAATCACACCTAAAAACTACTACTCATTTACTGTATTTCAAAATTGCTTTGTTCAGAAATAAAATTAAGCTTGTGAAACGGCAGCAACTATACTTCCTCATTAGTTCAGACTGCAATTTTTGTGTAGGACATTTCTATTTGAGTGTTTTGAGTTATCACTGCTTTTTAATTGTACATGTGATAAGTAAAATCAACCAGATTCACAACTGCCTGTGAAAGAACTGAAATGTGGAAAGTTTAGGATACATCTGAGCAGACAGTGTGCTGTTAATTATAAACTTAGAGGTAGTTCCCTAAAATTTTATTGGCTTGGTTCTGTAAAATATGCAAAAATTATGCCCATTCTCAGTATTAATTTTAACACTAGAATATTTTCAAATACATGTATTCCTGTTTGTTGGTATCAGTTTCCCTCATCTAGTACTTGAAGCCCTTGGCTGAGATTTTTGAGGCGAAAGAGTCAATTCCCACCAGCTACTGTGTTCTTTTTTTCTAACTGAAGGACAAAATCCCCATGCCTCTCAAACCACTGAAGGTTCAGGTTGGAGGCCAGAATCTGGCAAGCAATGTGTTTGGTGTCCATCTCTTGGGTTGATCTGTTTCTGTGGGAGACAAGGGACCCATCATGGATCCATTCCCAGCCTGGTGCTGTCCAAGGTGACGGTCCTGCCCCGCTCATCTGCCCTGGTGCTGCTCCATGGCACACAGCTCAGCACAGCTCCACTGCCCCAGGGCTGCTCCATGGCACACAGCTCAGCACAGCTCAGCACAGCTCAGCACAGCTCCTCTGCCCCAGGGCTGCTCCATGGCACACAGCTCAGCACAGCTCCTCTGCCCCAGGGCTGCTCCATGGCACACAGCTCAGCACAGCTCACACAGGGAGAGCATTGCATCACCAGCACTGCTTCCATGCTCTTGAGTGTCAAAGCCATGGCTGGAACCTCTTCCTCAGCTCTAAAGGCAAGACATCATGCATAGATCCAAGTAGCAGCTTTCCAACTTGGAATCACAACAGGCCCCCTCAAAACAACTCAAAGCAAGCAAAGGTTAATAGCTGTGCTTAAAGATCCTGTGAAATTTTGGCAAACATCTCATCATGGTAATTCAAAATGCATCATACCTTATTTTAAGCTTCCTTAAACTTCCCAGAAACATGTCTATTTGGTGTCTCAGTAAGTCTGGTAAAGTCAAAATTCCAAGCACAAAAAAGTTGCACTTTTAACAGAGACTGCATGCAACCACAGAGATCTACTTGGCAGGAAGAGAGAAAGAGAGATCTGTGTGCATGCTTGCATTCACCTTCACTGTTTCAGGCAATGTACAATAATTTCCTTTGTGAATAGCTATAAAGTTATTGTAGCATTAAAGCTGGATAGACCTACAGTAATGGTATTTCCTGACTTTTCCAAATGTTAAAGGTCAACAAAAACAGTACGTATGGAAACAATCTCTTGTCATTACATTCTATAGCATGAATTAAATAAACATTTCCTCTTTTTTCTGCCTTCTCCTGTCATTCAGTGTAAAAATCTAAACTATGCTATGCCACCAAAACAGCATGAAGAGCTTTAATTAAAGAAGAATTCAATAAAAGCAATCTATTCAGTTTCAGTCAGATCCACTTTTTCTTCACTTACTAAGACGTAATAAAACTACAGCAGTAACCACTGACTTAAACATGAATCTGTCCAGAGAAACTCTTCCTCAAAAGGAAACTTCTAGCAGCAAGAGCCACCCATCCCTAGCCAGTACACAGCTTGTTAACACACTGTGTTACTGCCTTTGCTTCACACATTGTGTGAGAGCACAGGTCCCAGTGAGGCATTAAAGTTTAGACACTGCCTTGTACACACTGGCAAGCCCATCAACAATAACTTTTAAACTGCTTTTGAAATCGGAGTAGGATCCAGCTGCTCTAACATCAGCCTTAATCTCGATAGGTCACACATTAACAGACAGCTCAGCATTGGGATGGTCAGCATAGATGGGCAATGCCCAAAATCCTCGAATCATTTAGATTGGAAAGGACCTCCAGAATCATCAAGTCCAACCTGTCACTGAACACCATGTCAACAAAACCAAAGTGCTGACTGCCACGTCCATATTTCTTGAATACCTCCGAGAATGGTGACTCCAGCACTCCCCTGGGTAGCCATCCCAATGCTTAACCACCTTTTCAGAGAAGAAATTCTTCCTGATGTTTAATGTGAACTTTCCCTGGCACAACATGAGGCCATGTTCTCTTGTCTGGTTGCCTGGGGGAAGAGGCTGACCCCCACTTGGCTACACCCTCCTTTCAGGCACTTGTAGAGAGTGACAGGGTCTTCCCTGAACGTCCTTTTCTTCAGACTAAACAACCCCATCTCCCTCACTGTTCCTCAAATTATTGACTCTCCAGACCCTTCACCAGCTCTGTTTACCTTCTCTGGACATGCTCCAGCACCCCAGTGCCTTTCTGGCAGTGAGGGGCCCAGAACTGGACACAGGACTCAAGCTGAGGCCTCACCAGTGCTGAGCACAGGGAGAGCAATGTCACAGCCTGACTGTCTGGTCCAGGAGAGAAATGCAGCTATTTTTGCAGGGTGGATCTGAGACACTAGCTCTGCACAGAGAGCAGAGGTTCCCCTTTCTTAATAGCTTCTTATATTGCCAGACAGCATGGATAATGTCTTCAGTGTGTTAAGTTGCAAATATTATTTCATATAACATCTTGGTGGACACAATGATGATCTGCCAGAGCATGACTGGGCTAAAACAGTAAAACTGTGATTTTTCTGACCTGATATTTTTACCAGATGACCTCAGTCATCTGATAGGCTGGAACAAGAACAACTAACACGACAGGTTCTGTGAAGAGCTGTCAATAACCTTTGAACCAGACTGTTGGCAGCAATGCTCACTATAAAAGCAATAGCACTGTGAGGTTCCCTTAAGCTGGGTGTAAACAGAACCCTTTTGCATGATGAGACTGAAAAGCCCTGAACAGGAGACCAGCACTGCAGCGCAAGAGGAGTGGAGGTGTGTATTGACCAGGGAGAATGAGGGACTGGCCTGCTGTAACGCCCTGGAGATTCTGCTGTGCTCAGAAGCGCATGGCTGCAATGTACAGCAGGTGTGAAGAGCTACACTAGCAAGAAAGGGTGAGGTAGAATATGCTTTCATTAAAGCCCCTCACTTTGGGCCACTGATATAATTATTTCTTAGGTTTGCTGAAGTTCAGGGTGAAAGAGCCAGTCTTGCTCTGGATAAACTACAGAAGTCACTTAGCTTTTTAATGGACCCATGTAAAGAACTCATGTCCACCACTTCTCTATTGCTATGGACTTCCATCACCAACCATTTAATACCCTGTTTTGGTTGTCTCTATCCCAGTTTTCCATTTCTCACGCTTGAGTGACCTCACTTCACCTGAAAATGGTGACAATATTCAGGCAAATACATCATGAACACTTGCATTAAGTACAATACTTAGTCCCCTGGATGAGGAATTCAGATGGGTGATTTGTGCCACCAACAGGGGGACAAGGCCCTGGGACCATCAATCCCATGTTACAATGGCACCTGATGATAAGAACCACCCAGAGACAAAGAGGCAGTAATAAATCAAAGTTCTGGTCAATGAATCAGTGCTATGGGAGGCCTGACCAAGTATGGCTGAAGGAGCAGGCAGCTCTGTCAAAGTCAGTAAGAGAGACTTGGAAATGTCTTTGGCTGCCAATTTGTTTCATTGTTGCAGATGAGTTTCCTGTGCTTTCTCTGCATCTAAATACATAAACAAATAGATAAATAAGTTGGTCTGTACCAAGGATGTTTCTCACTTCATCACCAGTTTCTTTCTTCTGCAGAAAATAACCTGGTAAAGCACAAGTAAAAAGGAAGATTTCTAAAATGGCACCACCACCTCTGTGCTATCCAAAATGCTCCCCCTGAAGCAGTACAACCACACTGAGTTCTATTCCCCCCAAAATAACCAGCTGTATCTGTTGGGGGATACCAACAAAGCTATTGCTCAGCTTTGATTCTGTTGCAAGGCCAGTTTACTCTAGGCATCCTCAATGCCCTTGGTACAGCTCACCAACAGCATCTGGAGAACAGTCTGACATAGCGAAATTCTACTTTGCTGTCATGTTTTGTGTGGGTGTGACAGCAACTTCTCTTGTGGCCTTCTGCTGCCATAATTTGTGCTGCTTCTCTTGTCCCACATCTGAAACAGGGCCTGAAAACTGTGTCCCTCCAAAGAGAAGCTATTTGCCACCCTGGCTTCGGCACTTCTTGGCCTTTTAGACCTCTGTTATCTTCAAATTATTTTCCACAGATGGAAAATGCACAAACCCATACAATGGTTGTATTGTGCATTGTTACTTCTGTCCCCCTCTCTATCCTAGGGTAAATTTTTCTTCTGGAGGAAAAATTACTTCTGCAAACATCTGGAATAAGGCATTCTTACTGTTTGGACCCACTGCTTTCAGCTGCACAGTAGCACACACCTAATCTATGTGCAGAGGATGACACTTCACCTTTCACCAGACACAGAGCCTCACATACGAAATGGAAAAAGGAGAAGGTCTGGCAAAGTAACAGTTCAGGCACAAACTGCTGCTCAGATCTTCACACACCCCATACCCCTCAGTTCAGAGGAAGACACATGAGACTCCAAGGACAGATTAGGGTCAACTTCGGGAAGTTCCATCCCAAGTTTTCTTTCCAGGGCCTGGACCCAGAATGAATACAGTAGGAAAAGCCTTCCTAATAAGTCAAACTCTTTCTTCTTTCACTAAATAAACCAAACATTTTTCTAACCTATATTGTTTCTGGCTCCGCTCACTGCTCAGCCCCTTATTACAGCTTACTCCAAAATTCCTTACTGGGTGTTTGGCAGAGTGAGTATGATCTATAGCGTGACCTTGCAATTCAGTGCACTGCTGTCATTCTGCATAATGCACTGTAAAGTGTAGCTTTTATTGGAAATGAAGCTGCATAAATAAACACTCTTACATTAATGTGAAGTAAAACATTTTGTATTACTAATGTGCAGATGTATTTTGGGAGAAATTAGTTACTAGATAGCCAAAAAAACCAAGCAGTGATGTGCTTATATTATTTTGATCCTTTAAAAATGTAGCCAGTGTCTAATAATTTTTTTCAGTTTTGTAGTTTTTCATTAGGGGGAAGATTTGTTTGCATACAATGGAAAGCTGAAGGGGATAAACCCTTCCCAGGAGCTCTTTTTATCCACTGTCCTCGGCTCCAATACAATGTCTATAGATGGACAAAAATTTCATGAAGTAAGGAAAAAGTAAAGGGAATCCAGTTTTGCAAACCTGATCAAAGATGAGCTCTGCTTTAGTTATCTAAGTGCAACTTCTTTGTCTCTACCACAGTAGCTTTACTTTTCTTACATATGCTGTCTGACAGCTTGTTGAAAAGCCATCTTGCTAATGTATGCACTCTAACATGGTTTAATTTTGTGCTTTTTCAGCTCATTATTAATTGACCCATCACTATTTGTTCAGAATTCAAGGCTGACTGCCTCTAGTGCACTTAAAAAACATATGGGCAAAATTCATAGGCATCAGCTTTGCATACCATACAGCATGAGAGGTGACAGTACCAATTATGTGTCTGGAAGGAGACGCTCCAGCCGGGCTACAGACAGTTAGCTAATATTATTCCAATGTGTCATTTTGAGAGGGAATAAATCTGTCGTGATCATCAGCTATGTAAAGTGCTGGGATCATTAGGCTAACTCTGGCAGTATCGTGCTGGTTGGGTTGGTTTTTCAGTAACAATGCTCACAGTCATTCAGTCAAATACTTGTGCCAGTACTTTCACCCCAGAAAATGCTGCTCCTCCTTTACGAGCACCTTGGTGCCTTGCTTAACAGGTTGCAGTCTCACATCTGGCACCCGCTGGAGAGCCAGAAACAGGCATTCAACCTGGTCCCTGCAGCAGACCATTCCCAGAAAGGTTGTTTGCTCCAGAAAATATACCCCAAAACAAAAATAAGAGAGAACATAATGAATAACACAGATCCAGGGGATACATCTGCTTTCTCCTGCCTCCATTACTTCAAGGCCATCCCTGCAATATGGGTTTCATTAACGGCTCAGAGACAACACTACAGAATTACAAGTTCAAGATGTTATTGGAAAAGTCACCCCATGACATTTTTTATGGTTTGGGACGGGGGTGGGGAAGAGGACTTTTTAAAAATTATTTTTATTTTTTTTACTTGAAAAATTATTATTAGATGCATTGTAACACGGGCAACAATTGGGCTGGAAATGAAAATATGCATATACACTTAACCAACAGCAAAAACTTTCTGTTCAGCTTTGTCCAAAATAGAAAAATAAGAGGCATAAATATGAGACATAAGCTGGCTTTGAGCAGCTGAGTACAACACTTGAATTTGCTCAGCTGAAAGGCCTTTGGATCAGGGTCAGTTACTTCATCTGTGCTTAGACACAGATTGATAGAGGTCCCTTCCCCTGTTCATAGTTTTCTACTAACTCACATGAACTGTTCCTTCACAGTGTCATCATATTTGAAAATCAGGTAGTATAACAATAAAGCATTATGATATCAGACAGCATGATGCTAGTGAACTATTAAAACACAACCTTTACATAGAGAAATATCTGGATTTCACCTAAATATCTGGGTTTCAACATGGCCAATTACCAAAGATTCAGATATATAAAACAAATGTATGAAATCAGAGTGGAAATAAGACAGTAAAGATCTAAAACTGCCTCTAAGACACTAATTAGCATTTGAGGCTGCTGTAGAGACAGCCCCAGCACTGGCTTTGCAGCCCAAATAAGCTACACCCATTGCAGCTGAGCCTGGCTGTGGTGGCAGCAGGGCACCAGTGCCAGGCTCAGCCCTTTGATCATCCAGCCTCAGCTGTCACTGTGCCCCACCACACACCCTGTGCTCCAGGACACCCAGATCTACACCACTCAAACAAGTGTTTCATTCATGGCTGGCAAAATGGAATAATTTTCCAAAGCCTGAATTTGCAAGTCAAGCAGAACCTTCCCAGAGTGTAGCAGGATACTGTGGCCTCAGCTGGGCACAGCCTGACAAAGCCCAGCTGCTCTCAGCCTCTCTGAGGTTATCCTGCTTCTCTCGCCAAGCAGTGGGGCTGCCTGCACCAAACAGCCCCTAAGGAGCTGTTCATAAAGCAATCCTACTGGATACACTCACTGGAAATGGAGAACAACAAGAAATGTTTCAACTGATGCCTTGCTCTGCTGCAGTCCAGGACAAACTGACAACTCATGTTCCACCTGCTGAGAAAGGAAAGGGCCTGTCCAATGAATGCAGGCTGTCTAGTCTCTTGCATTGCATCTACAAAGCTAAAAAAGCCAATTAAGAGGCTTCTATTCTAGAGTATATTTATGCATAAATATTCTAGACTAGGCAGACTTTCTATATACACTCCATATATGCTCTATGTATACATGCCATTACAGGTTCCCTTGGCCATTTGTGGTGAGCTGTCCTGGTACTACTTGTTAGAGAAAACACTGGATGCTGAAAGTCTGCTTAGGTCTTCTCACGCACTACTGGTGTAAGAATATTAAACTCAACCCTCCAGTCTTACATTATATATTCTATGCCTGATTATTTTTTGTTTTTGTGTGTGTGTGTGCACAGATCCCAAGGCAAATGTGCAAATTAGGATTCTTGTCCCATGCCAGTGTGGGCACATGATTTGTTTACATGGTCATTTAAAAATGCAAGTCTTGTCATTTCAATCTGCCACAGCAATTTAACTCTAATGTGGAACTGGTGCCAGGAGTTTGAAGGGTTATTTTTCCTCTCTGTGGACAAACTGCTATATTGTAGTTACATTCCTACTTAGTGGCATGAAGCCACTTAAAAGAATTAACCTGCTCTATGCAAATGTTAACAATAACAATTTTCTGGTAATACCATTCTACTTAAAATAGAAAATCAACTGCTGCTATTACAGAAATATGCAGGTATCCTGACCCATGGCATGATGGCAGAGAGTACTCCTTTGCTTGCATCTCTGTCACAGAAAAAAGCTTGACATGAACTCTGAAATAACTAGATTTCTTCTGGATATGTTTGCAAATAAAATGAGCATATTGTTAGCTCAATGTAATTGTCTCTCACAGCATATCCCATTCTTTTCCATAGTGTGACAGAGAGCAACACAGGAATCCAGGACTGTGCACCATGGTTCAAAGAACATCAGCAGCAGACTTGGAGACAGGTAGACAGCTTTGAGGCCAAAGCAGGGGCCCAAAGCAAACCAAAGGGTAAGAAAAGTGCTGGCAACTGGATGCCATGTCTGGAAGATGTATAACTTCATCTTGCAGATGCTGAGCTGAGCAGCCAGAGCAGTTGTCTTCAATTATGGTGAGAGCCAAAGGGCGGAGAGAAACAAAGAGGGTAATGAGAACTAGATGCTGTTCTGCCAGTTCCTGAAAGGTTATATGTTTATTCATTTAGTTAGTTACCAAAACACCAAGTGTTTTCAAGAGAAATCTAAACTTTGTATATGTCTGGGTGCAATACAAGTGCACAAAGCAATCTGCGTGCAAGACAGTAGTTAGCTACAGTGGATGGCAATGTTACAGATGTTTATTATTTGTAACACCCTCTTGGTCAAAATCCAGGATTCTGGCATATATATTGGCATTATGAAATCCTCCAAAATTATCATCAAAAGTAACTCAGAGATTTTTGTCTGCAGAACACCAAGAACGTGCTTTGTAGGATATGCTGTCCTTGTCTTAAATGCTTATATTCCTGTTTGAAATGTCACTCATCAGGAGCAAGGACATTTGTCCAGGGAAAGTTTAAGGTCACTAATGGCATGATTTATTGCAGAAACATCATTACTCTGCTCAGGAGACATTGGCAACTCTTCAGGAAATGTTGATTAGATAGTGAAAAGCTTAGCTTTCTTCATGGAACAATACTCTCTAACTGGGTTTTTGTACCGAAACATATTGTATGTGAAGCAAATGACAGGCAGAGAACATTGACTTGGAGAAGAGACTTAATTCATGTCCTCAGCACCTCCTGCTTTCAGCATTGCCTTAAGCCATGCAAAACATCTCTTTGAGACACAGGCACTACAAACAAAAAATCAGGCCATTTTTAGCTCTGTCCCTGTGAGTCTCCACAGATGATGTCATTCACAACTCCCCTTTCTGCACTGCCTCAGGTTTAATTGTCACTTACTCCCAAGGCTGTGCCTCTTCCCACTGTTAGATCTGCAGTCACAGGGCATCATCCCTCCCTTCCTGCTGCCCACCACTGCTTTGGGTCTGGGCACCACCATCCACCACCTTTCCCAGAGAAGCAGTTCCAGAAGGCTGATTGCTGCTGAAGGCATCCCGAGGATCAGACCAAAACCAGGCTCTACCAGCCTGCAGGACTCATCTTACCATGCAAGGGCAAATTTCACTGTTGGCACACTGGCATCTTGTGATTAATGTTTTCCCCTTTACTGTATCAGGTCTGGTTTAACTTGTAGATGTTAATAGTTAACACTGCTTTTGTAGATTTTACTTAATCTAAGCCACCTTGAAAACTCTGGGTGGCATTAAATAACAAAGTACGTGCAATAAAATAAATGGATTGTATATACCAGTAGGATAACATTCTTTAAATGGTTGGAATCTCAAATGAAGCATGAATAAGAAGCAGTCTAACACCTTTGCAGTTAGGCAAATCTGAACCAGCCAGACTATGGGTACTTGGCTTTTCAGATGTACGAAATCAGTAATTTTATTTGTCAGAACCTACAGTAGGTTTGAATGTTTTTCTTATTCCTTGACTAAAATAATAAATCAAAGAAATACATGGTGTCATATGCAAATGGAGACACTACCAGTTCAAAACAGAAGGAATACAGCTTAAGGCCTGGCTCTCTGAAATCTTAACCTTTTAAATGTAAAAAAAAAAAAAAAAAAAAAGAAGAAAAAGGACTGATATGATTAATTTTGCTACAAGTTCCAGCAAAATGTTGACATAATAAATTACAGCAAAGACTGAACCATGATTCTTATATCTGGATATCCACCCAATGCTTCAGGCAGCAGCCCTACAAACTGTGCCTGTATGACTCATTCTTCTGGTGGATTGAGAGTCTTTTGTTAAGCCTTCAAAGCTTCAAAACATACTGTTCTGAAGTCCACAGCCTTTTGAATCAGTGGTTTGTGAAAATAATTCACAACACACAATGGTTGGAGTACTATGGTATATTATACAGTGTACTGCTATATCAGTCATAGCCTCAGTGTCAAGAACACTGTGAGTTTAATACAAACTGTTTGCCAAAGGAGAACATCACCTGGAAAGAAGAGAGGTTACTCAAAGTTTTTCTTCCAGATCAATGAATGCCTTACTTTTGAAGGTTACTTTTACCACCAAGTTGTTCACATGTGCAGGGCTATAAAAATTTCCACCATTGGAGTTCAAGAGATATTTAAAAAGTGACAGGCATAATCCTAGCCAAGGAAGTATTTTATCTTTGTAGGCAGAACTTGTTAAACTAAGTTTCACATTTTTCACGATCAATCTCTGCTCCTGATGGAACATGTAGATGATAAACACATCATGCTGTTCAAAAGATGGCTGTCAAAGACTCTGACTTCTGCAAATACAAATATATCCTCTGATTTAGCAAATAAACACATCATCTTATGTTTTTGTAATTTTTTTAACTCCAACCATGATGAAAACCTTGAACAACCAATTCATAATTTATACCTGTGCCAATGAGCAATTTGATAAAACTAGAACTGTTAACTAGCAGAAATATTTATTTCTCCCCCTAGTTCCATCTTATCCTATTTACAATCTGATAATGTGGTTTAAAATGGTTTATAGATTTATAGGAGTCATATGTGGTCAAACAAAGAACATACCCTTGAAAATATATATTTGAAGTATTGTCTCAAAATAATAAGTAATGTTTATTTACCTAGAATCTGTCTACACATGCAAAGTATCAAGAGTCATTTCAAACTTAAAGATCCATAATAAAATTCTGAACAAGAAAAATAACTGCTATGAACATATGCTTACAACCACTCTATAATTATAAACAAGGCTTTCTTTATGAACCCCTGTTTCTCTTAGTTGCTGCTTTATTTAAATCCACACAGGACCACAGAAAGGGAAACATTTCAGTTCCTGTGTAAAGCACAATCTTTTCCCTCAATGGTAAGAGGAAAATCATGCTGCATAAGAATTCTTTATTATATTTGCCTTTAGAGTTTATTGACTTTACTTCTACTGGTATTCTACCATATAGGAACAACATTTCATTACCAAAACTGAATCCTTGTGGATTTAAAAGCCCATCCATTCAACAACAGTTTTGAATGAGTTGTATTAATTTAAGCAGTATGAGGCTAGCTGGACAGAGAGCACTAGGTCAACTAACTATATTTTAAAGGTTTCTTTCTTAAAAAAGGGGGGGAAATCAAGCCTAAAAACATGGACCATAAATCAGGATTCAGTGACTGAAAGGTGGAGCAAACATCCCTCTGGGAAAATAAATCAAGTTAGTACTTGAATTTGTATCATCTTAGAACATCTTTCAACTTTATTTATTAGGTAGCTGAATGATTTTATCTTATCCATGTGTAGTCATCTAGTTCTGCCTGTGTCAAGCTGTTCCAGACAGCATCTCTCAGAGCAGTAGCCTGTACTCTGTTGGAAAGAGGCTACCATTGATGAATATGGTTTTGATTTTGGAAAAGTGAGCTGTCTGTCTTTATCATGGATTAAGGTATCATTCAAAGGCACACAGCACACACTTGGCTCAGAGTGGGGCAAGGTAGTCTCCATCCCCAGCAGCCCTCCAGCCAGGCTCCCCATCTGGTTCTCATAAGGCTCCCCAGCTACATTTCATCCTCAGAGCTGAAGAGACAATGCGAGATTAAAAGCAGGCCCAGCAGCGATAGGTTTCAGCAGCTGGGGCAGGTATTCTAATTATGTAACACATGTAGTCATTTCTGGTACATAAATTGGCTTCTCACTGGTACATATTTTATTGGTACCAGTTTCTCCAACAACAGGCACACTAAGGTAAATGATATCAACCTGCAACAACCCATCAGGATAAGGAAAATTTCTGTTTGTTTTACCTCTTTGGTCCACTTCTATCTTTTAATTAAATACCAGAAGACTACGAACTACAACCTGGTTAAATCATTGCAGCTCCAAAAATGTCATTTCCCTGGGCAGGAGATGCTACAAGAGGACTCCTCTTTTCTCAACCCCATCTCATCACTCCATTTTCAACACTGCAGCCTCCACTTTGCAACAAAGTTCACCCTGGCACAGACCCTCAAGCTCACACAAAGCTCCCCAGAGCTCAGTGGGATTCAAGGGCTGCAAGCTTCCTAACAGGCAGATCCTATTGCAGCACTGGGGACAATTGTAGCAGAAAAATGTGATTTAGAGTTACCATAGGTACTATTTCAAGAGCAGCATACAAAGCCATGTAGCAAGCATTACACTCGCTCAGTGATATCCTTCTGTGTATTGAGTGAAGTTACTTCCATTGTTTTTGAAATATAAATGATTTGTTTAGGCCCATCTTCAGGAATGCATTTAAGTATAATTTTAAGTATAATAACTTAGAAATAGAATAAAATAAATCATCTAAATACATTGAAATATCTGGCAAGGAGTTATTCTGAAACCTTCTTAGTAAGTTTCTGACATAGTTAAAACAGAGCAGAATGAACATCCTAATGCAAGGAATCACATGGTTTGTCTAGTAAATAAAAGGTAAATAGCCTCTCTCAGTTGAATATTGACACTTTAAAGCCCAACATCTCCAAAATCAAAACAAAGTCAGTTTGCTGGAAGTGGTGAAAGCCAGAGGTAATTGTGTATGCTATATCTCTGCTTTAATGGAACAAGCATCAACTCTTTATGTGTTTCCTGGATAATTGGGTTTATCAAGCAAAACACTGAATTGCTATCAGTTTTTCTGTAACAGAAACCAATACCTAGTGCAAGTGTCACGTCAGGATCTACCACCTGGTCAGAGGAACGAGTATATTTGCAACAATTGTCAGCTCTGGTGTATACCACTGCAGGCCAACTTCTTTTAAACCTATTGATCAGCTCCATGACTCTTTTGGCCACCCAGCCCATGAGCAGACAGTGAACTAGCAAACTGCTTTGATTTACAGCAGATTTGAAAACTCCCCAAAAGTTACCTCTTTCTAGTAGAGAGATTTTAACAGATTTATTGGATTTCTCACTCTTACTTAACTTTTGTGCCAATAAACAGAATACCTTCACGCTTGGTATGAATCTCACATTTCTCCTGAACTGCACTGGAATCTTGCACTTCCACCTGTCTGACATGAAAGGACTATTTCACAGAATTTACTGTTTACTGGCATTTACTCTACTGAGTTCCCTTTTTTTTTCTTATTCCACAGGAGGTTAAGGCTTTAACACAGTTGAAAAAGTTCAGCAGTGTACACACTCTGTGTGCATTGCAGTCCTATATTTAAGAACACATTTAGTTACAATTTATTTCCATGGCCTGCTTTCTTTTTCAGCAGCCTGTGTGAATTCTTTTAGGATGACATTAAATCAATCAGCTACACCCATTGTGTTGGATTCAATATAGAATGGCCCAAAGAACACATAAGCCCAATGCCACCCTGTCTCTTAGGAATTACATGCTTGCTTAAAGTAGATTACGGTGTATTATAATACAAAAACTGTCAGGAGTTATTTGTGGCTAAACACCAAAACAAAGTAACATGTGACAACATCTGATACTCAATCGACTTCAAGATATTTGCTCCAAGGAATTAGTTACTAACCAAAATTATTGCCATTAACTTGTTCTGTAACAAAACTTTGCAGGAAAGAAAAGAAAAGGCACTGCATGTGGCCACAAAAAGCCCCATCCTTAAAGTAACACTCAGCTCCATGCTGGGCCAGCCCTCTCAGCCTCATTCACTCCACCTAAACTGAATAAACCAGGCATTTTACTTTGAACTTGGTCTTCCCCATCCAGGCTCCAGCTCTGCTGATCTGTTCCTGTGCTCAGTGCCACAAGCCAATTCCAAACTGCTCTCACTACTTTTCATTTCACCCATTTTGTTTCCCCAAGCCCTCTGGAGTCATCCTGACCAGAGTCTCTGGATGCTATCACAAGGCAAATAATCTGAGGTGTAAAAGACCCCATTCCAAAAGTGGAAGAAAGAGGACTCTTGAAAAGAATGTGAACTTGTCTAGAATAAATACATTTCAAATATTACTCAAATAACTTGCTTTCATCTCACTTTTTATTTCTTTAAAGTTAATTGGAAAGAAAGAAGGAAAGAAGTCACCAGGACACACATTCCAGGAGTCTCCTTGGTACAAATGAGGCAACACATGCACTGCACACCAGTAACAATGAAATGATCCCTTAAAATGTTGCATTTCTTGCCAAGCATAACTTCTTTGTAGACTTTAAACTTCATTGGCCAAAATTTTTGAGTTCAAAGTCCTTCTTTTCCTAGTTCAACCTGGGGCACAGTTCAGAGAAAGGAAGAAAGGACTAAAGCAATTGCTCTCAGTTGATGTTTTCAGTAGGAAAGCAGGTCCAACAGTTAGGAGAGAGATGCTCCTGGCCTCTAAACACCCAAATTCTCCTTTGGGACTAAAACTATCAGACTCCTGCCATTAGTACTTGGGGCACATCCCTTTCCCAGCACCTCTGTGGAAACCTCTCACACTTGCTGTGCTTGGCCCACTCAGTTCCAGACAAGATCCAGCCCTGGGGCCCTCACCAAGCCAGAGCACAAACTTGAGGACAGGGGAGCAATGTCAGAACTGACTCAGCATGGACCCCATTTGGGCTGTACTGCAACAGTACATCAACACCAGAAATCAGAATCACTGATTCTTAAATTAAAATTAATCCCTTTAATTTAATATTTAACAGAAGGCAAATACCAGAGTCTTGTTCCTTGAGTCTTCAAGTTTACAACTTTGCTACTGTGGCTCCTGCACACTTGATTGATTGGATTCTAATGGGCCACAGGAAACCAAAACAGATGACTAACATTAGCCATAAGTGTAAGCACCAGGAAAAGCAAAAACAGGCTGCTTTTCACTCCTCCCATGTTATCCAGCTACTCAGGATAAACACAAACACTGAGAAGATTATTCACAATTTGTACTTAAATAAAATCTTCTATTAGTGGGTATCACAGCAGTTTATGACTGTTAAGTACTTGGAACTAACAGGATAAGTGTCTGATGCTCCTCTGTAGAGAAAAAATACATGAAAGAACAGAAGACTGTCAAACTGCACAAAAGTATTGCACACACCACTGGGGGTGTCACTGAAAATGTGGAAAACCTTTAGAAGGGAAAGTGAAATGGCTGAAATAGAAAATCCTTTATGTCATAAGACTTTAGAAAACAGATCTTCCCATATGTTTTTCCTTCCACTGTTTTCTGTTGGAGGGGAAATCCCCTCTTTCCACAGTCTCCCTTTTCAAAAGAATATGAGTGTCTTGATTCCACTGAAAAAGTTGTTTCATGAAACTGAACTCCAATTATGTGAGGAGAGAATAATCCCAACAGTTTTTCTACCTCCTCCGTTCACAGAATTCAAGTTGTTTTGGGCAGTTATTAACAAAACAGTCACACAAAGTGAAACACTTATAAAATACCAATATAGGCCAAACAACCCTGTCACTCTCCCCACATCTTGCACACTAAACCCTTACAAATGCAAAAGCATCTGTGCTTGAATTCAGAAAAAAATAAAACTACATTATCTCTGTACCAAACAACAGAAAACAGTTTTCCACACAAAGTAAGGTTCACAACTGATCTACACTGGGACAATTATAAGGGATGTGTACCAAGAAAATAGAATTAAAGCCTTAGACTGAATGTCTATTCTGTAGAGCTTTCAGATCAGTCTCCCAGTCCAGTTGACAAAATAAGCTGCTGCCATCTTATGGAAGAGAAGTTGAAAAGCACTTGATGCAAAATCCATTCTGCTCTTCCTCCTCCCCTGTGCCTCTCCACCTCCCTTGGTCAACTCTGTAATAATTTTTTTTTAAGAATTTCCTTGCCTTGCAAAAGTATGCTTATTGTGATGAGGTATTCTTTGGGGAAGTAACTTTTTCACCTCTGATTTTACAGTAACTTTCACAGCATCCAGGAAGTCAAATGGAGTAGTTTTCCAAGGAAGTGAACAAACCAGCCAGGCTGTTAATCCTGACACTGCCTCAGACAGAGGTTTCTTGTAAGATAAAACAAAAGCCAGCTGGAGCCATTCAGCCACTACAGGATAGAGTCATCAATTTTGCCCAGTTTTCAGGCAGTCATTTTGTGTGTTCCATCTGTGGACTTCTCTACACAGCCAGCTTGAACCAGTTTAACTAAAGGTGTGACTTATAAAATGCTAAAATAAATAAAAATAAGCCCGTTTAAGCCCAAAGCCAGCACAAAGGTTCAGTTTCTCCATCTGTAGGTCACAAAGAGATGCATTTGCAGAACACCAGAGAGATTTGTGCAGAGAGTTTGCTTTTGTTCAGAAAGGAAATTCTTTCCACGAGTTTTCATGTTAAGCTTTATACGAAACCAAGTTTTTAGATAAGGACTTTTTGTGAAAGGAGACTGTTCAGCAAGGCCAAGATACTGCATTTGTATGAACACAGGGCTCATGCAAGTTCAGCTCTCATCATGACCTAGGACACAATATTCAGCTTGAACATCTAAATCATTAGATTCCAAAAATCATAAATATTTTTGAAAGGAGTATGACCAGCATGAGAGGAGCCAAGTGTCCTCCTTGCCCCTCCCAAAGCAGCTAACACTGACACTCTACCAGCAAACCTGAACTTCCCCAGCCCTTCTGGAGCTTGCACCAAGCTGTAAAATTACAATCACGGGTCAAACACTTTATTCATTTTATCTGACCTGAGCTCTTTTTTTCCCTCTTCCTCCTCATGAAAGAGTTTTCAACCACAGAAGATGTTAAAAAATTCCTACTGAGAATGAACAGCTACAATGCAATAACTCTGCATTATTAAGCTGTACTAGCTAAATTTGGGTAGAATGCAACCAGGACTCCTACAACACAATAGCCCTAATCCTCATTTCCCCATATGCACCTAAATGAAGTTTATATAGAGCAACTGTGAATTATTACAGGAAAGCTGCAACTACTGAACTAGGGGAAGTAAGTGGTTGGCATTAAGTGGGAATTCAGGTATGTTAGTGCAGGTTTCTGTGTCCTTGTAAGATCTTACACAAATAATTTGTGCCCAAATACTCAAAGGGAGTTTGCCACCAAACGCTTCTACAGCAATCAGGACCCATCTTGCACTGCCTTTGCAAGCCTCTCTCTGCACACTGCAGAGGACTAATGAATATGGAGAGCTCAGGCTTTGGGGAGGGCCAACTGCAGGTGCCCAAGACAAATATCTTCTCTCTCTTGTATCAGTTTGGCAAGTCTCATTTAGCACCATTTCTCAGTTATGTCTGAAAATATCTTCTAATGTTCACATTGGCCTTTAAATAAAAATCCCAGCACTTTCATGGCTGCTTATTAACTGAGAGACATAAAATTTCAAGAAGGAAAGAGACTGTGGTTTCAAGGGTCCACTTAGTCTCTAATCAGAGCATAAAAAAATTTTTAAACATATTCTATAAAAAACACATTGCCTTTTTTTCTTGTACTTTTTTTACTTTTGTAACAGATTCTTCCAAACACCTTCATTTAAAACAGTCTTTCTACAGAGCCCAATGTTTTCTTTGGCAAATTTGGAGGGCTGTGTTTTGGGATAAAAGTAAATTGCACCATAAGATGAAAACAGATTGGGAGATTTGACAGGACTTGGTAGAAATCCGTTGTGCACAGGCAAAGGGAGAGTTTTTCAATTAGTCATTTAAAAGATAAAATCTCTGGAGAAAAGAGTTATGCTTGGTGGCAAACTCATCTAACCCTTGCAAAGCCTACAGTAGAGGCTGCAAGGGAGGCAGAAGTTACAGAGCATGAGAACACACACAAACTCTCTCACATCTGAAAGTGATTTTATACATGATTAGGTATAATTTTTCATACAATGCACACATGCACTTGAGCAACGGCATAGTCCAGAAAAGGGACATTTATGTCCATCTGACTTGCAAGCAGTTGGCAGGGTGGGGGAGCTAAAAAGGAGCAGATTCTCTCTTCAACACTTAACATGGGCCATCCCAGGTCCATTCAGCCCAGCTACCCTCCAAATCCAGCTCAGGATGAAACCTGGATCCCCACCCTTCTCTCATATAAGGGATCCTGGCAAGTAACCCAGTGTGCAGGGCAGGCAGGAGCCAAGTACCACCACTTCAGCCCCTGAGGGGGGCAGCTGGAGCAGGAAGACCCCAGGGCACACTATGGGACTGACCTGCCCCACAGCTTCAAGGCACATGGTGTAGACTGCCTTACAGCACAGCTTAAAATACCAGAAGAAAAGGAAAAAAAGGAAAAGGGAACAGGAAAAGGGAACAGGGAAAAGGAAGCAGCTTGCTGTCATACCCCCTGCTAAGAAAGACTATCTACTGCTGCTACTGAGAGTGTGTTTTTCTCCACCTTAACAGTTCCTATCTCTCAAAGTTGCTCCAATCCCTTCTTAGTTTACACATCTTCCTATGCTTCTGCAGCTCAGTGACAGCACTTCACCAGCAATGCCTTAAGCAGCACTCCAAAGCACAGCCCTGTAGAGATTAAACTTACTAATTTTCAAAAGCAATTCAACCATTTTCAAGCCAACTTTTTGCTGTATTTCCTTCAGCAAATGGACAACAACAAAAAGGCTGGAGTACTAAAACAGTTTTGTTCTGGCAGAAAACTAGACAAACCAGGTACAGATTCACTAGCTCAACAGAACTCAGGTCCTGTCATGTATCTCAGTTCATATCCTTTTTTTTTTTCCAGCAATACACAAGGGCACACAGAGCAGGAGGTTCCACCTTTTCCTGGCTGAAGACTGACAGTAAAAAATACATATGCCCCACTAGCATTGATAACATCTTGTTTCTTTGAGGTATGAAGCTTAAAAATGCATACTTCTCCATGAAATCTTCCCTGTTCATTAAGATCTGCCCAACAGCTCTCTCACCTCTAATCCCCAGTTCCCAGCTGCACTGAGATTTCTGCAGTCAGTTTGATATCTCACAGTCCATGTTCTGAAGCATATCCATGTTTTGCTTTAATTGCATTAACATGCAATTAACAAGCCACATAGGTTTTCAGACATTAAAGCTAAATTTCCAGAAGCACAAAAAGCAGAAGAAACGGTGCTGTTAACTTGGAACAACTAGCAAATTGCCTGGCATGACACAACCCCAAGACCTCCTCTCCTGAGAGAGGTAAGTATGAGGAACAGCTACTTCAAAAGAATCTCATCCTTCACTCCCCACAGGAGGTAACAGCATTTCCTGTCCCTGCATACTGACACAATAGCACGTCAGGTTTGCTGCAGCAGTGTGCCTGCAGTGCTGCAGTCGTTGTTCAGCACACCCAGCACTGCTCAGCACCAGCAGCACTCACTGGACACAGACAGGAATTCAGCTCCTCTGGGAGTGCAGCACATCAGTCTCTGTGGCGCAATCGGAGAGCGCGTTCGGCTGTTAACTGAAAGGTTGGTGGTTCAAGCCCACCCAGGGACGGAGGGGATCCCTTTTAAGGGTCAAAAAGAACCTCCTGAAGCCCAGTAAGGGGAGGTGCCAAGTCCTGCCCACGGAAGGAATGACCATATACATCAGTATGTGCTGTAGCCACCCCACTGGACAGCAGCTGGACAGAATTGGACCTGTCACAATGGCACTTTGCTGGCTTTGCTTCACTCAGTGTCTGCTAGAACCCCCAGGTCCCTTTCCAGGGAAAGCTCAACATCTCAAAGGATATTCTGAGTTGGAAAGCACCCAAAAGGTTCCTCAAAGTCCAACTCCTGCCCTCCACAGGACCAGCCCCAAGAGTCACACCATGTACCTGAGAGTATTGTCCAAACACTTCTTGAACACTGTCAGGATTGGTGATGTGACCACTACTACCCTGGGGGCGTGTTCCAGTGTCCACCCACACTCTGGGTGAAGAATCTTTTTCTAATATCCAACCTAAACCTCTCCTGACAACTTTGTACAGTCCCTCAGGTTCCCTCCACCTTGCTTCCATAAGCATCCTTACTCTTGCTCTTCTGGATGACACCTGCCCACAGGCTTAGCATGCATGCATGCATGCATCCATCCATCTTCCTCATACCTACTCTGAACTAAAGTAATTATTTCTAAAGCTGAATTTCTAATTTGCAGTATTTATATCTTAAGCTGTCATCTAAAGACATGACAGATGCTCCCTGATATAAAAAGTTTATACATTTATGTATTTTATTAAATTTTTTTAATAAAGTAGTGTTAGATATATTAAATATACTTACTATACCATGCATTATAATAGTTTCTGTTTTGTGTACAAAATGTATTACACATTACTAAAACTGTCCTCACAGTTTGGGGGGCTGCTACTGCTCTACCCTGAACCCCAGTTCACAGCTTCGCTCCTAATCCTAAGTAGCTACATCTGGACCTTCTCATCACTGTTAAAGAACAAGTTTTGTGCTGTCAACAACATCTGGACAGCCGCATTCCTCAGAAAGTCCAGCCTGACAAGCATTAAGAACTGGGAACCAAGCATGCCTGTCAAAAGGTTCCAAGCAGACATTACCAGATGCTAGTAAATCCAGAGCTGATGATACACAGAAAACACTAGACGGGTTTCCTTCCAATCATGATTTGACACTTCTATATTAACACTTCTCTGAGGTTGTTTTAAACTTCTAAAATAAAGAACTAGAGCTCAGAAACTCTAGAAGTTGACTGGGAATTTTGCTATCATTGTACATAAAATGTGCATAGATGCTACAGAAACTGGGAGCATGAGAAAAAGAAATATTTACTCACTGTGACCATTTTCACTCTAACAGATAGGACCAGATGTTACTCAAGCACAAGGATAAGGACAAAACTTCCATTGCATTAAATCAATCACAGAACACATGCATGCAGTAGTTTGAAAACACATCTTCACAGTTCTTTGCCCATATAACATCTCATAAATTTTTAATTAAGGTGCCACAGGTACTCACAAACAAAGGGTGTAGAAACCAAAAAAAAAAAACTTGGAAGTTTTAATGGAGAGCTTCTCTCTTTTCTTCTCCCACTGCTGGACAGCGGCCAGGAAAAACACTTTATATTTTGCCCTTCAAGGCTTAGCTAGGTCTGAAGTGTATGTAGTGATTTGTCTGGCAACATGAAAAAGTCCTGCTCATGCTAATGTTGCTCAATGATGCTTTCATCAATAAGGCATTACTAAGGCATCAGTAAGGCATGCAGAAGGACAGCAAGACACAAACCTACCACAGGGGCTTTGGATTGGATAGATGCAGTACCATGTAGCACCATGAACACAAATAGGCCCACATCAGTTTGGAGCAGAGCTTATGGTAGAGCTTATTGTAGTTTCAGATACACTCGTATTACAACTACAACAGTGGATGTGCACTTAGAGATAACCTGACCTACAAAGGGGGAAAAACTTGCGAAGCATGGGAACAGATTTATTTGAAAGATGGCAGCTCCACAACCCACACCCTCACAAAAAAAAAAAAAAAAAAGGCAAGAATAAAAAAATGTAGCACAGTAACTGTTGCTAAATTTTCTTTAACAAATACTGGAAGTGCAAGAATCCAGCTTTCCAGTGTAGAGCTTCTTGACAGAGAAATTATGAAAAGAAGTGACACTCTAGGAAAAACATTCCTCAGAGACAGAAAGTGACAGAACTAAACATGCTTAAAAGATGAAGACAGAAAAGCTAGTTGCAAGTCAATTAGAAAACATCTACTTAAAGAAAACCACCCCTCTAACTGCTTTCAGTCTCACTAATTATGCTGTTTCAGAATACTTCTCTCCCAGAAATATTTTACTGTGCAGTAAGGAAAAAATGACTTAATTCTTTCACAGAACAATACCCAGTATTCAGAGTGCCCTGCCATTCCCTCCCTCTGACAAAAGCTGTCAGATCTGGCAAAGGCAGAATAAAAGATGAATCCAGGTCAGGTGATAAAAGGACCTTCTGTGAGAAATCAAAAGTTGTCTCTTCTAAGCATAGGGATGCACCCAAACTAGGGGGGAAACTAATATGGCAATAAATTACAAGCATCTCCCAGCATTATGATACTTGCCAACTACTGCTGACAAAATTAAGTTGTTGAATTTTAATTCACCTACAACTTTACAGTGAGGCTACAAAAGCCAAAATCCTTTGACCTCAGTGCTAACAAACACAATTTGCTCAGCCCACATACTCTGCATGCAACAGGAATGCAAATCTAAGATTTTAATATAATGTTTATGCATATTTAATATTAATTACATTTACATATTTAAATTATCCTACTACATTAACAATACTAGATACAATATGTAGAAAAAAACAACTAGCACGGTTAAGCCTTCAAATTTTGGTAGTTTTCTATCAAGTATAAAACAGAATAGAAAACAAAGTTTCCATGTAAAGAAGAAAAGGTATTTTAACAGAAGCAGCCAAGACCTGCTGCAAAACACAGATCATGTATGCTGACATTTAGACAAAACCTTGCAGTAATAAAAGATGCTGTCATTCACTATGTTTACAAGATACTGCCTAATAACTCATTTACTGACTGCACTGTAGTGATTATTTAAAAATCCCACACAGCATCTTTGTCTTGTCCTTTAGAAATAATTTGTACATACGAAATGACCTTGTTTAACCATATGTGCTAGAAAATATAGAACTCTGCAATAGAAAGAGGTTAAAAAAAGTTGAATACTGTGGAAAAAATTTATTTAAGTCTATACAAGTCTTCTGAAACAAACCATTGGTTTTGACACAGTAAATTCAAGTGAATACTCATTGCAATAGTATTTTTTCATACAGAGATCAAGAAGCCCTATAGCTTCCCATTTAGTGTCTGTGACAGTTTTATTTCTGAATAAGTAGCTGCACAAAGCAGACGTGATAAGAGATCTCACAGTCACAGTGAGCTACAGTTGAGATAAACTTAAATTACAAACATTTCAGAAAATTAGGAATCCATACTGAAGTGTGGCAAAATGATTCACAATGAAAGAACAATGACATCACTCAGACCCCTTGCCAATAATGAAGACTTTCTGCAGCAAATCTAGAGTAGACCATCATAAAAACTGAGAGTGCAAGAGTACCACAAATTTAGTATATAAATATCACAGGATTAAAACTCCAGTTAAGCCATCAACTGAAGTGATGATTAAAAGGAAAACATGGCGTCTCCCAGCTTTGCAAAGGAAGCTTTCAAAGCATCTCTTCAAGAAAGTGCTGATGCCAACTAGGGCCTGTGCCAATTTGTGTTTTAGACTGCACTGCTGAAAGACAAAATTTTAGCAGATTTGTCTAAGAACTGTATAATCCTGCTGCTTTTAATACCTTAAAAAAGCATTTACTAGAAGAGATGAAATGTAACATTTATAGCTCATACTGTTTCCAAGATCTGTGCACACTATATAGTTTTAGAATTTCAACAGAATTTAAAAATAAGACAAAGAGCAGACAATGCAGTATTAGTTAGATGGATTTGTTTAGAATAGTTACACAATTAATGTATACAGTTGTAAAATTTTTAGTGCATTTGTTCTTGCACATTATTAATGCTACTTATAAAAACCTGAAGATTGCAAATTGGGCATGCTTACCATAACATTTTCAGACTGGGAAAGCTGCAGAACATTTTTTTCTACAAGTGTTCACTGCCATGATACAAAACAAATATGTGCAAACTGCAAGGTCCCTAAAAATAGCATTTAATGACTTTATGTACAGAAAGATGTAACTATCTGTTTAAATATGCAAAGAATAAGCTTCCCAAAGTTTATAACATAGAACAATATCCACCACATGCTCCTCCTCCTCCATATCCTTCTTCCTTGTTTGATAACTTTACACCTCTGTTTTGGCTTTCACTTTCCCACAGTCCAGGAGTCTGAATGATTTTTTCAACAAGTTCTTCAAAGGCACACTGCACACCATCACATGTTTTTGCACTTGCCTCTGGAGAAGGGACACAAAAAGTCAAGTGTTAGCATAACTTCTGGTAACTTGTTTAATATTTCTCTTTCAGTTAAGTTTCAACCTACAAACTTAAAACTTCTACAACCTATTCCTAAAAACATAGCAGTGCCAAAATTGGCAACTATGGGGATTTGTCACCACACAGGTAGCACCTCAAAATATTTTTAATAGAAGAGCTTTCAAGTCAAACTTCACCAGAACATACAGACAGCTATAGCTTAGCTTTGTTTTCCTGTAGAAAGCACTCCAGGTAAGAAAAATTTGGATTCTTGTCTGAAAAAACCGTTTGCTGTTCTGTGTTTCAGTTCTGTACATTAATCATAATTGAAGTACCACAGACCATATGAATCAAGGATCCATACTGCAGGATTCTGAGTCAGTCTCCATGATAAAATTCATCTGATAAAAACAATAACAAATCTCATTCCTTTTGCAATTTGCAGAATTCTAGGTAATTTCACTTAGGATCCTTACTTTAACCAAGACTAAGAAACCTGCCCAGAGGTTATGTTATGAGAACAACAGACACCACCAGAAATTTTTCAAGCCCCACAAGGGCTTGCCCTGTTCATCTATGCAGCCACACAGATATTCAGCATATGCAGCATGCATATATATATATACATACACACATATATAGTTATGCACACTTATAGTCTAATTTTCATTTTTGTTTTCATCTCCCTTGCACTTAGTAGCTTGTGCCTCAACTTTGAACTTTGATTTCCACATCTGATGCTGTGGCTAAAAAGAAACACAGCAGGACACAAAAAAAAAAAATTAATCTTCAGTCAGAGATGAAGAATGTAAGTCTAAGTACAAGAATGAATGAGTACATATTAATGAACTGCTTTGCTACTGAAATAATGCTGTAAAATAATCCCTTCTGATCCTTAGGTGAAACACATAATAAACATATGCATAAAGAGTCACTTCAACACCCATTTTTTAATTTATCATTACATGGCTTTGCCTACAAGACCCATTTCATTTTGCAGCAAGATGAGACTAATATATTTGCTCCAGTCATAATTATGTCATTATTCAATCCCACCCACCATTCATAAGTTAATTATATACCTACCTGTTTTTACATCCCAGTTCTGATACAGATTTCTCTCAGTTATTTTGCTACAGTGAAGGCTGGCCACTAGCACCAGCTTTCCCTCTTTCATTTTGCTTCTGTTATTAATCTAGCAAGTCAGCTTGGGAAAGAAATCAGACAAAACCCCAAACCCAAAACAGTTTTCATCATGCTAAGGAGAACCTGTACCTACATAACCATCCACAGCTACAACAGGGATCTGGACAGGCATCATTTTAAAAAACTCATTATCTTTGTGCCCAGCACAGGTGAGAAATATAATTAATTGGATTGTACACATAAATCCTACAGAAGTGGTACTTTTCCTTACATAACAAAAATCAAGAAAGATCTCTGCAAGTATCTACAACATACCTATGAACAGCATGGAATGTTTTCTTGCAAATTTGAGGCCTTCATTTCTGTCAACTTCACGGTTTTCCTATAATAAAACAAAGCATTAATATTCCTTATTAACAAAATACACCAGCAGATTACTTACTGCAGTTGAATTTGGTTTACCTTATCAATCTTGTTTCCAACTAACATTTGCACTATGTCATTCCTTGTGCAGTAAGTTTCCAATTCATTTAACCAGTTATCCAGCTTGACAAAAGTATCTCTTCTTGTGACATCATAAACTGAAAGATATTAGTGGTATTATTTCACAATATTTTTCCAAGAATTACAGCTTACATTACAAAAGTAGCAAAAATGATGGCTTTTTGAATCAGAATACTGAAGGAGTTTTAAGGATTCAAATTTACCTTCTGTATGAACAACTGGAAAGAAAGTAGGACATCTAACAGCTCAAATCACTGATGCAGAACCACTCCAGCTTCAGTCACCTACAGTTCTCAGACTAATATTCCTTGATATATCCTAGCTTACAGACTAGAGACTATCATTCTCCAAGGAATACTACACTAGCTGATCCCTCATCATGTAGGATACCTAAATTCACTACATAACAGCTACGGAAACAGGATGGCACAACCATCAGTACTGAAGCTATAGAAGTGTTTTTTTCCTTTGTTTTCACATCCCATGTGCAGATAGGCATAAACAGCTTCTTTCAATCAAAACTGTAACTTGATTTGCATGAACAACCTTATTTTTTGGAAGACAGGTAATAAAGAAATAGTCAGGAGACATTAAATGAAAGGGGAGAGCAAATCTCTCGAACAGCAGAACCTTTTATCTCCCAAACAGTGCTTGTTTACAGCTTTCAACAGTAAGTAAGTGGCAGGTTCAGTGCAATAAAGTGACTTGATACAACATGTTTTGACAGCACTCTCCTATACCAGGAAGATAACGCAACTCACAATTTGGGAAACCTACCAGGTCACATGACAGATGTTATTCCACATTAAACTATTTAACTAGACACAATAGCTTAGCAAGATTCTCTAAATGTACATCCCTGCCCTTGCTTTAGTCAGCTCCTCACTCCTAGCAGTGGAGAACTTCAGAGCTCAGTGCCTAGCAAACATGCTTCCATACACCAAAAAATAAAAGCACAAATGAGACTTCACTATGAAGCTGACTTCACCATGAACTGGGGTTTCTCAAACACAGATTGGTGCTTTCTACATGTCCAGCTGGTCTTTTCTAAGTCATTCTGACTGTGTAACATTCCATCAGTTGGAAAACAAATACCAAAAAACCTCAGCCAGATTCCACATGGTTTATATCATTAATTTAATTAGGAAAAAAACAACAGGGAGAAGAAAAAGCTGTATCATACTGATACAGAGAGACTACACTGAGGAGAATTTGTTTTTACTCTGCACTTAGTAAGCACAGGTAAAAATAAAAAGCAATAAAGAAAAGACAAATTTATGACAGCACTAGGACAAAGCTCCAAGCTATCCTTTCAGATAGCAGTAGCTTTTATTCTCATGCAAAAAATCAGAGGTTCTCAAGCTGGTCAGATTGACTACATGAGAAAGAAGTTGAGACACCAAGATGCTTTTAAATGAGTTGTTCAACACAGACACAAAGATTTTAAATATCACTTAGATATTATATAAAGGCTATATGAGTTTGTGTAACTCCAGTGCATGAGAAAACCACAAACATTTGAACTAGCATGCAAAGAGATACTTACCTAGGATAACACCTTGTGCACCTCTGTAGTAACTGGGGGTTAATGTTCTGAACCGCTCCTGACCTGCGGTATCCTAACAAGCCATTCAAAAAGTTCCATTATTCACAATTTGAGCAGAATGCAGTTTAGCTTTCAGGTATTCTACTTCTGATGAACATGCAGAGTAAGATTTAAATTATATTCCACTAGCAGATTAGCTGAGTTTATTCCATCCCCTGCTGTTTTACTACACATTAACTTTGAGACTTTATGTAGTCTGTCCCAGGAAGCACCTTTGAACTACTAAATGTAATATGTAACTGGACTATATAACAGTAAGATGTCTATTTCTGCAAAGGCATTTGATCTGCAGCTAGTATTGCAGCAACCAGCAAGAAAGCAGCACAGCTGCAGTACTAACATTTTCTAACAAGCATCACAGCCCATGACAACAAAACCAGTTCTTTCACTTCAATCACTTGGTTCAATTAAATTTAATTGAGTATCTGGGAAAATGGACTAACATGCTATAACACAGCAGAAGCAACAATAAGTCAGAGGTTTCTCCGGTTTTAAGCAAAGTTGAGTTTACATCCTAAAATTAAAGAGTCAATAGCTCTGGAAAATAAAACAAAACCCACAAAATTAGAATGCTGTTTTCTTGTCAGAGATTAAGTTATGGTGCACACTCATTGAAGGCTTTATGCACAGAATATTTAAACAACTTTTTTAATTTACCTAGGTTAGAAGTGACACAAAAAACACTCTGGATTCCCTGACAAACAACCTGGATAAGCAAAGTAGACTTCAACATTCTACAAGCCACTCAGTCAACATCACATATCTAAAACTGGTTTTGTGTCATGATGCACTTTCACAAGCTTTTCTTTTCCAGTTTTTCTCAGGATTATTTCTTTCTATTTATCAAAATGAAAGAAAAAGAAAACCCTAACTTATCATTCCTTGTTTTGCTAACAGTCTGGTTTTCCTCCTGTATGCATTCTTTATTTTCTGTCAAACTATTGCATTTATTTTCCTTGTCAAACCTCTTTATTTCACTGATGACTACTACTGTAACTAAGACATAAATCCTGTTTGTTAGTGAGGTATGGAACACCTTCCAAGCTACAGAAACACTGCAATACACATTTCATGTTCTGCTACTACTTCCCAAGGAAACAAAGGTCTGATATCTTACTTATATGAGAAACAAAGTTTTAATCTTGCTTGGTACAAGAAGACACAACTGGTCTGACTATTCAAAAATGTGCTTCAAGTCACAAGTGTGGAAGCTGGTTTACACAATGGGGAATATTTTTTAAAAGCTTGGAAATATTTTTTCTTTGCTTGCTGTAATGGAAGCTCTACTTTTAACTAGAGCAGAAGTTGAATCCACTAAAGCTGCAACTACAAACACTGCCCCTCTCTCTTTGAAATGCATCTGCTTCAAATAATTCTGATGTTGAGCCTATAAAAGTCTTCATAAGATGGCTATGAAGTTTAGACAAAAAATGGCTCTAAAGAGGTAACAGATGAGCACACAACTGTAATTCTTAATCTATTAATACACAACTTCAGTGCTATAGGCAAAATTTAGTAATGAAATGAAGTACATCCCTCTACTGATTTAATACCATTTAGTTCCTCCTTTTTTCTACTTCTTTCCCAACCAGATCTGCAATTAGTACTGCAGAAGCTCACAGGCAGCAGAACTACCCCCTCAGCCAGCCATCCCACAGTTCACTGCAATTTCTGAATGCTGCAGTATTAACCGCCCACATCTCCAAATCACCTTCATACTAATAGAAAAGGATTCTATACAAGCTATACATTATAGAAACCCTAGCTATTCCTAAAGCAAAGCAACACATGAAGAACTTGGGAGAGACTCACCCATATTGCCAGTTTAGCTTTGTTTCCATCAACTGAAATAGTTTTCACCTTGAAGTCCACACCTAGAGGAACAAAAACATTTTAGTTCTTCAAACATATTACAGTTATCTTTGAAAAAGACAATAAAGAGAAATGGAAAAAATAAAATTAAACTCAAAAAACCCCCAAGTTTTGACACAAGCAGGAAGAATAAGTTCCACTAGCTATTTATGAACTTCCCTCAAAATGTAAGGCTTTCTTGCTGACATGCTCTTGCAAAAGCCTAAAGGTCTTTTAAGCCTTTAAATATTTTATGGAAGTAAGTCAAATACTGTATCTCTTGTATTAAAGCACATATTCCAGGACAAGTTTTTAAGTTTATAATTCAAATGATTAACTTTCTATTCATTACTCACAAACACTCTCCAAATAAACAAGACAATGGTTCTGCTGGTCAGTCATCTACTCCAACAGGTAACAACTCTTCCCCCTTCATGTATCCTCCACCCCAGGAACTAAGCAGCCTATCAATTGCTCAAGGACAAGATGCACAAAACTCAGGCCAAGGAGAAGCAGCATGTTAGTGACTCCAAATTTAAAGGATATAGTGACACACATCTGTTTGAGAGGCTCATCAGTTATGATGCATTATGCTTTAATTTAACCCTTAGGTTACTAATAGCAAGTAACTACCTAGAAATCTGTTTCAAGTATTTTGGAGTGACTTTCACTTCTCACCAGGCAGCAGCTCCAAAATGAAGCAGAAGTATGGAAAGTTGATACTTCTACAAGAACAACTTTCAAGTGCAACAGCAACCTTTTTGTACTTGGAATTACAATGTCAATCAGACTCCCTACCAGAAAACATTCTGATACAAAATGAGTAGAGCCTCTGGATGAGTGCACTGCACTTACATTCCCAAATTCATGCAGATTACAAACAAATACAAACAGCTGCCAAAACATATTCAACTTAAAGTCACAAAGGATACATAGCACGATTAAGAAACTGCATATTAAAGTTGAATTAAACTTTAAAAGAGCTTTGTTTCAAAAAACAAACACAATTTTTATTCCACTGTTTCACAGCTTCAGCTCACTGACATGTTCCCTGAAGTGTCAGGTGTTTTTCAGACAACATCTTGCACTGGAAGAAGCCCACACTCTCTTTCAAGTAAAGTTTTCCCAAAGTACATCAACTTTTGTAGTAACTGAACAGAACTTAACTTTTTCCAGGTACTAGTACTCTTAGTCCCTAGCTCAGCAGTAATACAATGCTCAATAGCATGCACAAGAATGGTGCATTATTCTACAGTTGTGTTCACAGAAAAAAAGTCGTTATAAAGTTTGTTTTAAACACCAGTTCTTAGAACATTACCTAGTTCACAGAAGACTGCTATGCTAGCAATTTGACTCAATCCTAGAGAACATTCTGTTCTGTCCCCTTTTCAGCACTCAGCAGTAACTTTCAGGCTAACAGAATCTCTTTCTTCCACTGCAATTGCATGTTTCTTCCCCTGAACTCCAAAAATCCCCATCTGCAGTTCGGTCAGCATGTCCAACAGTTCACAGTGCATTCTTTTATCCATTAGTCTGGCACCAAAACCTGTAACTGCAGATATTACAAGTCTATTGGATACTTAACATGACAAAAGACATCATAATATTTTCAAGAAAGAAAATTTCTTCCTTAAGACAAAGATATTTTATGCATCCTGAAGCCACAGTATTCTCCTTCCATTCAGTAAACAGATTCTGTATCTTGTGCCTGCACAGTTCAGCAATTTTCATTTAATGGAAATGGATATATACACCTTTATGTTAGCTGGTTTAAAATTTACTTCGAATTTTGCAAGACCAATGCAAGTAAAATAAAAAACCAGAATTGTGACTAAGCCCCATGCATTAAACTGACTGCTGAAAAACAAAAGTATGAAAATGGACTAATAACACACCAAAATCCACCCTTTAAAGTGATTGAGGCAAGTAAAATAGAATTCTAACAAAAAAAGGAGCTCAACATATATAAAAGTCAATTAACAAAAAGAAAGCTTTTAAATACAGAGGTTTTTGGTTGCCCATCTGCTACAAGGTAGGTAAAAAAAAAGGTTCAAGAAAATCTTGTTGAATTGAGCAAACAGGATGCTCATATTTCCTAAAGCCAACAGTGAAATACAGACATGTTTGTGTGACAGGTATCAGTTCTGACCTTGCAAGAGTGATGTGTCTGCCTCAACAGCAGAAAGCTGACAGTGCCTTCCACCATGCCTTGGAAGGCAGCCAGAAACAAGACAGCACTACTAGAGTGTACTCCTGTGTGTTATCACCTCCTGCCTCAGCACTACACACTAACATACTACAGATTTACAACCTGTAAGAAGCAGCTCTGACACTGATACTGCTCTCACATCCAGGCCAGCAATGCTATGCTGTGTTTACAGGAAGTGCACAATTAGCTACAGTGCAGTATTTGTGTTGTAGGTAAGTGACAAGTTGGACAGCTTAGGAGTTTGAGGTCTCCAAATGCAAAGAAAGCTAAAAAGTTAGGAGACATAAGATCTCAATACATTACTTTATTTGCAAAATATGGATTGCACTGAAGACTTACCTAGAATCTCTCTTACAAAGAAAAAGCAAGTGAGGACAAGCATGATCAATAAGGCCAACAGAAAATACTGGGGTAAGCAGTCTGGTAAGACCCATGTGATGAAACCAAACAAACAAGCCAGCCATTCTCAAGAGAATACAAGGACAGGTAATCTGCCAGGTTAAACACAACATGTTCAATCCAACTGAAGCTACTAAAGCAGAAGTATTTGCCAAAAGCAGCTTATTCTTCGAAGAATATCACAGGATTTTTACTAAGTTCTGAAGAATAACCCACATGAAACAATCATTAAAGGTTTCTTTTAAATTGCACCCAGTAGGTCTGTGCAGGCTATGAAGGTTAAGATGTCTCAACAGGTCATCACAGGGGAGCAGCTGTACTGCTGTCAAGGCTTTCCTCAGTATTGTGGGCTTGTGTGCAGTTCTTATCTTAAAGAAAACCAAACCAACCAAAGTTCTCCTCACTTTCTAATCCAAATTAAAAAAATATATAGCCACATCAGTCAGTTTAGCAGTCAGTACACAGATGACATCGAAAGAAGACATTATTTGTAGTCCATTCATTTTGAAAAAGCACCATACTCTTCAGTTTCAACAGAAAAGACTTTAAAACCTCTTCTGTCCTTCAGTCCCCCAACTCTCAAAATAAAATAGTATGTTTAATTAGCACAAAAAGAACTCCAAGCCAAGACTCACAAAGCGTTTTGACATTTCACCATCTTGTAAGTACCTGAAACTGGCATCTAGCATCTGTCTTCATGCAGCAGAATAGCTACCTCTAGGAACCCCTCCAACTGCTTTATCTATATGAACAACAATCATGCCCTGAATTGGAAGCTGACATTTTGCTTCTTAAAAATACATTCACCAGAAAAATGGCAATGGCACTGGATATTAGTTTCAAAAGAAAAACAAGAAAACAAATAAGAACATAAACTTTGTCCTCTTCCAGTTAAGCTGACAAAAATGAATCTGCTATCCCCTAGGAGTGCCCCTGACACCATGCTGTAGGACTTGCACAGCTGGGGCCACAGCAGCTCTTCTGCAAGCACTACCTCAAACATCACCTGGTTGGGCCTAACAGGGCTTTTGCTCAGGCTCTAGAAACTGACTTTTCCTGCCAAATGATCATATTCATTCCAGATTAGTACATTTGTTTCAAAACTCAAACTCTCTCTGAAGTAATGTTTACATTGAGTACTCTTCCTCCTTTTCCACACCAGAAATAGAGCAGAGTAGGACCTGCCAGCAACAAACCTAAACCTTGAATTGTTACTATTTAACAATCAGTGATTAGCTGCCACATATGCTGTTGTGCATGTTTACAAACCCGAAGAAGAATTACTTCAGGAAATATTTGCTTAGTTTCTCAAATGATGCCAGTTTTTGACACAGATACAAACAGCAGAATGGAAAAAATAAAAAAGAAACTCCACCATTAAAAACAAATTTTAAAAAAATCCCCAAACAATAAAGATCCCCACTCAGAGACTGAGCTACTCTTTTGGTATCCAAAACATCATGAAGGCTGAAGTAACTATTCTGCACCAACTGCCTGGCTCGCAGGGTTGGCATATCAAGAAATAACAGGACATGAAGTATATACAGTGCCAAAACTATTAGATTAGAATCCAAGATTGCCATCTTCACCATCTGATCTATTTCATTCCTGTTTACTTCCATACTATCCTCCCTCATGAGCTGAGGTGGGGCTACTTGCACAACTTCATTTTTCATAAGCAATGGAATGAACAAAAACAGGCCATTTTCCTCCCCTTGGCTTCTCAGTGCTTTATATGAAATAGTACTCCTGAATCTTATTATGTTAGTGAAAAAAAAAATTCAATTTATTTAATTATTAATAAATTACACAGAGCTGGTTTTGCTTACCAACAGCTGAACTCAAAAGAAAAAATTGTATATAAGCTCTTAGGCAGAAATCTTCCTACAGAGAAAATAAAGAATGCAACTGAAATGGTGGTGTGAAACAGTATCTCTATTTTCCATAATTTCAGTTATTGCTTTGGCACAGAGCTGCATCATACTCTTAAAAAGTTCCATTTTGCTTCCTTTGAGAACCAATCCCCTTAGTGTATCCTGCATTCTGGGTCACTCTCCTGAGCACAACTGACCCATGCTGGTAGGTACAATACCAGCACAGCAATGACACGTCACTGCCTTTTTCCCCAGCAGCTCTGGATTCTTGGCTCTCTTCCACTTCTCTCAGGAGTCCTGCTGCCAAGGAACTGATTGCTAAGCAGAAGAAAAAAAAGCAACACACATTGTAATTTCCTCTCTACAGAGGAAAAGCAGATGCCACGCAGAGCCCAGGGCACTCCAGCACTGTCAGAAGTTGGAAGAGTTAACACTACCCTGCTACAGAGTAGGAAGACAGCTACCAAGTATCATATTACAGAGACACAAGGCCTGGACAGCAATAGTATTAGTCACAAACCTGACAGCTATTTTGCATAGATAAATCAGTAGGAGAGTAGTAGTTCTTACAGAACTGTTCAGACAAGCCTGAACAAACCACAATTTTACACTGAAAATGTTATCAGTTTTTCTAAGGTAGTATCAGCACATACTTACCAATTGTTGCTGCAAGTTCTGGGTCAAATGTATCATCTGTGAACCGCAGCAGAAGACTGATAGGGAAAAAAGAAAAAAAAACCAAGATACTATTATTGCAGCATATCCATACCTTGCTGAAAGACTATAAATTACAAGTCTGAAAGGAACAGCACATCACATAGCTAAATAAACTCACATCTGATTTTACTTTTTTTTTTTTTTTTTTTTTGGTAGGAGAGAATATATGGAAAAAGGAAAAGAACATGGAAAGAATAGAGCAGACACCCTCTGCTACCTGAGCCCTTATCTCTGCATGCACTACCAAGAATGTCTCTTTGAAAACAAAGTACCACACAAGTTGTCAAATCAGTTGCCTGCACAGCCCTGTGATCTGCTTTGCAAAGCATTTCACTTCAACCTTATTCTATTTTTCTTCTCCCAGAAATCAGTACAAAAGTAGTATTTTTTGGTTCGTTTCAATATTGCTTCACACAGTATTTCTGTAAGCTTGAGAAATAAGTTCCAAGTTAGCTTTTCATCCCAGACATAATTCCTTGAACTGGGCACACAGGGGAACAGCAAGGACAACACCCAGGAGAAATAAAGACACAGAAGCTGAAGAGTAGAAATAGCTCCCCAACCATCTTATGATTTTGTATTTCTTTGTATTAACAACTCGTGCACACAACATTTCCCCCATTGTGATGAAAGTGTTTGCTAGCAATAGAAAAAGTTACAACTAAGATTAAACAGGACATCACACCAGAGCACTGCAGGGTCCCTTAAAGAAGTGCCCATAATGCCACCGGTGTCATGTAAATATTTCTGTAAGAGACAAAGATTCTGAGCATGCAGTCCCTAAAATCAACAGACTTATGCATCTGTGGCAAGGCAGCTGTTTGCTATGACCATGGCTTCTACTCATTCCCAGGATGGAGAAACAAAACAAAGCTTTATTTACTTTTTGATCTTCCCCACCACCCTGTTCTTTTCTCTTCTTTTGCATGTGAATTTAGAAGTCAAGTGCTTTCTAGCATTTGGACACAGCCCTGCATTGACAAAAAAAATGACCACTGAAATTCCTTTATTTCAATGAGGATGAGTGACAACTCTAAGTTAATCACAGACTAATGTTTTTTTCTCTCCTTACTCCAGAATCCCAAAACCAAAAGGTAGCTTCACTTATTAAAGAATTAAAATAATAATAATTTCTCTTAAAATCACAGCACATAGGTTTTTACCAGTCCCTTCAGATGGTTCTATAAAGATGCTATTTCAGAGCAGCTATTTTTAGTTACAACCAATACTAGTTTCATTCAGAACAGAGAAATTATGGAACCCTTATACTGCTACTAGAATAAAACCATCATTTCACCAGTTTTGCATGCCTAGCCCAGCCAACTTCTACCTTTTCATAGGCAGCTATCATCTTCCACAAAGCATAGCAGGAATAATTCTATATTAAGTTCCTGTACCTGAACAACTCCACTACTATAATTTAATAGCATTTTTACTTCCTCCATATAATGCATCTATTAGCAAGCTTTCTGATATAAAGAAACATGTATATAAATAGGTATGTAAAACCCCTGTGTTTTATCTGCCCCAGGAAAAATTCTTCCATGTGGCCACTCATATGTGAGGTGACATCAACTAAAAGAAATTTGCTCAGGTCATGTCTGTCACCAGGGGCCTACTGTAATAATTACCAACTCAGTAGCTAACTCAAACAAGTAACTGACAGACTTCTAATAAATATGGGCACCTTTTTTCCCTAATTAGCAACTTGTATGTAATTTGGGGTCACGGCAGGGAACATATATTACTGGCACAAAAATATCAAATATAAAATTACCAGTGTGGTACATTCCTAGACACCATCCTGCATTTATATCCCACACCCTTTAGTAAGAACTATGGTACTATCAAAAATGGGGAAAAAAACAAACAATACACAAGTAAAATCCCAACTCCTTAGCGTTGCTATCTACAGCTTAGCCAAAGCCATGAATACAGCAAGGAGGAAGAAATCAACCTCAATGTACTCGATAAAGCCTAGAAGTAGCAAAAAACCCTGTATTAGAACTATTATGCTGAGTCCCCGTGCTCCCCGTCACACACCCAGTGCTGGGTCACCTGTGACTCTGCATATCCGTATTACGGGCTAGACGTTAACCCCAAAGCGCTGTGGGGCTGTACAAGGGGCTGTGCCCATCTCCGCAGCACCCAACGCTGCCCCGGGCACAGGGCGGCCCGGTGACCTGGGCAGCCCGACAGAACCCCGGCTCCATCTGCGGGCACCTGAGCCTGGCAGACACCAGCTCGGGGCCGGCGGCCGCGGGAGAGTGGAGGGGGAGAAGGAAGAGGAGAAAGAAGAGAAAGAGGAGGAAGATGAAGAAGAAGATGAGGAGGAAGAGGAGGAGGGGGGGAACCTCTCGCCCGCCGGAGAGCTGGTCGGGAAGGGAGCTCCCCCCGCGGGCCCGGCCCTGCGGGGCGCAGGCCGCGCCCAGACGGCATTGTCCGAGCAGAGGCCTAGGCCGGAGCCGGCCGGCCAGGAGAGGCTGTGGAAGGCTGGCGGGCGCCCCCTCACCTGGACTTGCCGACGCCGCTCTCGCCGATGATGAGGATCTTGAGGGTGGTCAGCACGTCCTCGTCCATCCCGGCAGCGCCCCCGGACCGGCCCCGACCGCCCGACGCTCCGTGCGCAGCTGCGGTGGCGGCGCTGCGCCTGCGCGGGGCCGCCCGCGGTTTGTTTACAGCGGGCGGGGCGGGCGGTGCGCGCATGCGCGGGGCCCGCGGCGGGGGGAGCTGCGCGGCCGGGCCGTGACCTGAGGGGAGCGGGGGGGCCCGGCGGGGTTTGCGGCTGCTGACGGTGTCAGAATGCGGGGCCGTGGGGAGAAAAGTGACCAAATAAAATGGCAGCGGGTTATTAGACATTGGAATGGGCTGCTCGGGGACGTGGTGGAGTCCCCGCCCCTGGAGGTGTTTAAGGAAGGACTGGACGTGGCAGGCAGTGCTGCGGTGTGGTTGGCGAGGTGGCGGTCGGTCACCGGCTGGACTCGATGAGCTCAGAGCTTTTCCAGCCTCACCGACTCCGCCATTGCTTGCCCCGCACGAAGGTGGGCGGCCGGAGCCCGGGGCGGGAGCGGAGCCAGCTGCCGCCCCCCGCGGGGAGCAGCGGGTCCGGGCCTGCCACCAAAACATGGGCTCGTTTGGGGACGAACCGGGACTAGGGCCAGCTGCTACGTGACACCAACGTGCTTTTCTACCAGCATCGTACATTTTCCCTTAGAAGCCAAGAATGTTATTTAGTTGGTTTTCTTCCCGATTCCTATGAGAAAGTCTCTTTATAACCAATTCAGCTAACCTGCTATTATGGCTTGAAGCCTACCTCAGGCCATGTGTAAACAAGTGCAACTCTTCTAAAATTAACAGAGTACATGTCAGATGTGAGATTCGTCGACTGGTGCTGTAGTCCTTGGCCCTGCTGGGCAGCCTCTGGGCAGGCCAGAGACTGATTCCATCAAATATAAACAAGTTCAGGCTCCTCCGTAATCACATCAATCAGTCACACAAGCAGTCTGTCCAAAGGAAGCGATCAGGCCATGTCAGCAGTTTGCACAAGGCAGGTGCACCGTGAGGCCGTCGTGGTTTCTGTCAGAGCGATGGCTGCAGAGGGCACAGCTCCTCTGCTGAGCATTTGCCTTCGCCTGAGTTCCAGGGTCAACACAGAAACCGTTCTCTTGTGTTTTTGTGGTAAACCTCTCTGTTGCCTGGCTTCTTCCACTTTCAGGATCTGGTATCCTGACTGTTTTACCTTAGAAAAATAACTCCCAGGGTGAGTACAATAACAGTAATTATCCTATTAAACTATGGAAACATATTCTATAATTAGATGTGCAAACGGCTGGCTGTGTTTACAACAGCACTGTGCCTGTTTATAAAGAATAATCTAAAATTTGTTGAAGGTGTGACAGTTTTTGTAGTCTGGATTGTGCTTCGCAGTTGTGCAAGAAAGCAGAATGTCTACACTCTCTAGTTTTGTTGAAGTGTGCAAAGAGCAAAGTATTACACTAAAGTTACTGGATTTCTTGAAGTCAGAGGGTATTTGTATTCTGGGATTTGGTTTTTTTCCCACTGCAGCCATAGAATTAAACTATTCAATATGGGTATTAGTCCTGATTCAGATCATAATGCTGTATCTCACTCAGAATGAAGGGTTGGTGAGGATGGCATTCAGATCTTTAATGATGAGCATATGCCAAAAAAAAAAGGCAAACCTGCCCTAAATGAACAATTCTGAACTCATACTTATGGATGTGACGTTTTAGACCTTCTTAGGCATGCCCTTTGAGAACGGGAATTTCTCCAGGTTGTCCTCCTTCAGGTGGAACTGTGTAGTCTCTCACTTTGAGATTGGATCTGAATGCTGCAGTCAGCCTGTTTGCTGTCTGCATATCTATTTTAATTCTGGAAATCCAGCCCTATTGCAGGAACCAGCTGTTGGATAATTAAGGTGTCTCACTCCTTCAAAACAAGAATATTATTTATTCATTGAAAGCTGTACAATGATCAGAACATCTTTTAACAAATTTTTGTATAGTTTCTTCATTGAAGTCATCTCTGAACTGGGAGAGACATCTAACATGTAATTCATGAGTGCCTGTCTTTTTCCTTGCCTGCTTTTCAGTACTCTTCAGGCGTCTTTGTTTACTCCTAACAACTAGCCCAATCCCTTGAATAGGGCTGGGAGGATTTCTCTTTTTATTGTTTACTGTCCCATTTGATCCTGACCTCAGATGTGGCAGGGTCAAGCCATAGCAGTGTGGTTAGCCCTGCCTGATAATCAGTCTTCCTAGAAAAACACTGGAGATCCTGATAATCAGTCTTCCTAGAAGAACACTGGAGATTTTTCTTTTTTTAATGCTATGCTGTTTCCTCTTGATTTCTTTTCAGTGATCTCTGCATTTCTCACAGAATAGCACAGAGCAGATCAATTTGTCTGGAGATAATATTTATAAATAATTATGCATATATACTTTCTGTATTGCAGATACACCACTAAGGGAAGCAATATAATGATGGAAAACTGGCATAACTTAGTCCAAGGCAGGTCACTGCTATGGGGAGACAGAGACAGGGACAGAGATCAACTTTGCACTTCAGAGCTTCCCCTCACACTTTAGAGACTTGCATGAAGTCTGCCTGGTTCCTGGTTTGATACAGGGCTCAGACTAGAGAAAGTCCCTCTCAGGTGAGGTGCAAATATATGCAGTCAGTGTTCCTGAGCTTTTGATTACTTCAGGCATGTGACGAAGGAGGGACATCTTGATGATGATATCGTGTACTCTCACCATTAAAATTCTGTCCACTGTGTTACAGACTTGGCTATATCTTTGCCCATGAAAACAGATGGGAAGCTATTTATAGTCAGTCCCTCAGGGCTGGGATCAGCAATGAAAGGACCATTGTATTTTATGTACCCTCAAGGGACTGCAGGGCAGTTGCATAGTGCAGTGCCCTTATGCAGGCACCGGGAGCAAGTGAAGGTGAGAAGGAGCTCCATCCAGTTTGTTCCTGCTGAACCAGCTGCAGGGTAACCTTGGCAACAGAGACGAGTGTGCCTGTAATAATCAGCCATTACCGTGAGAGACAACCTGGAATAAACAACAAAGAGCTCCCTCAGTTTCATTCTGTGTCTGAAAGACACCTGGGAGCCTTTGGTAAATTCACTTGAACCATCTGCCTCAGTTCCACAGCTTCAATGTAGGGATAATGGTATTTGCTATTAGAAGACTGCAGAAACAGCAATGGGCCAAGGGACCTAAGCTGCCAGCACTGCTTTGTTTAGCAAGAGCTCTCAAATTCATGATGGGAGAGTGTCCCCTTAACTACATGGCTGTCCTCCTGTCTCTCTATGCCATCACAGGTGAAAACAGGCTTTGAAATATATAGATTCTGTTTAGGCTGTCTAGGTGCCCACAGATCTCAGGCACATGCACCTCTTGAGGTGACAGAGTCCTTAATTCGTTGACACTCTCAGTGATTTTCTCAGGCCAATAATGCACAATGTGCAGCAGAAGCTGAGAAGCTCAACCACTTCAGAGAGAAGTTGACAGTAATCTACTGCTGCAAAGACTAATCCTGCTGTCCCATTTCCACATTGTGAGGCTGACCCATATGTTGTTGTGGCAGTGAGTCAGGAGTTATGATTCACAGTGAAACAAGCATGATTGCTAAACTCACCAGTCCCACCCAGCAGAGATGACACACATACACACACTCATTCTCTTTTGCTGCTTCATGAAGTAATTTGCAAGGTTTGTAAAATTGGCACTATATGTGTCATATTAAAGGAGGTTCCTTCTCTGTGTGACATCCTTAAACAGACTCAGCACATCTATATGATTCACATGCAATGAATAAAATCTAGGAGTAAAGGTGCTGCAGCAGTCCCAGAACTCTGGGCAGGATTCCTCTTGAGACCACGCTGCAATGTAAATGACTCTGCTATGTCTGTCCATTCCTTTTCTAAAGAATCCAGCCTATTTTTATGAAGAAACTACATAATTGTCTTTCTCTCTTCCCTTCCAACAGCAGCCAGAGCTGAGCACTCCCATCTGTTGATCTTCTCAGTGTTGATCTTCTCTGCTTGGTTTCTGTGAACAGTAAGGGGGATTTAAGGCTATAAGCACATTAGCTCTGGACAATTAAAAAACACTGCTTATAGTCAACACAGTTTAAAAAAGCATTGGGGCTGTGACAGAAACTGGCTATTTGGGGAGGAACAACAAGAAAAATATTGTTTCAGCCACTCTAAGTGTCATGGTTGTATATGAGAATGATATGCCAGTATTTTTCTGAGGAAACCAACAATGAAGATCATTAACTAAGACCTGCATCATAACCATTGGTAGATTCTGATTTTGTGCTAGAATATTGTGATTGCTGAAAATAAAATGAAAAACTTGATTGCTTGCTTTGCAGTTTCATTTTGCTAGATGCAAGGTGTAACTTACGAGACACCACATCTTCCTTCTCTACTGAAAATCATGACAAAGGCTAGCCACCTCCTACTTACATAAAATTTTGTTCAGATTAATTGGCTAATCATTTAATCCCAAGTAATGCAAGCAGTAATCTTAAAACCAACATTTTATCTTTCTGCATTATGTAATGAACCTTATACCAAGGACAGCTTTTAGTACTGGAAGACCTAAATACAATTTTAAAATGTCTCTAAAACAACCATTGCAATCGTAAACAATGAGAGAGTAGATTATTGTTCATAAATGTTAGATTCCTTACAAAACATTTATTACACTTCACACCATAAGAAAACATCTTTGCTGTTTGAAGTAAATCTATCATCTACTGCATCAACAATGAAAAAGGCGAGACAACAGATTTCAAAGGCCACAGTAAGAACAACAAAATTGAATGTTAGAGTTTTCCCACAGTTGTGCTTCATGTGCATTTCATGAGCACACTGAACTGTGAGTGCTGTGAATCTGTCTTTTTTCATAGCAAGTGTAGTTGTATCCAGTGGAGCACAATAGATAATACATTTACCACTCAGATCACAGGATCCCTTACAGTGGAAAAGACCTCTGAGATCATCCAACTGTTGAGTGATCACCACTTCGTCAAGTAGACCATGGCACCAAGGGCTACATCCAGTCTTCCTTAAGCACCTCCAGGGGCAGGGTCTTCACCACCTCCCTGGGCAGCCCATTCCACTCTTTAACAACCCTTTCTGTGAAGAAATTTCTCATTATGTCCAATCTAAACATTCCCTGGCACAGCTTGAGGCCATGTCACAGCCTGTGACATGATCTCCCAACAAAGACTTCCTGCCCTCCGCCACAACAACACTCCCACCCAGCTTGGTGTCATCTGTGAACAAATCAACCCCCTCAACTGGAAATCAGAGATTATCTGAGAGACCAAGTTGATGGAAGTGTTTCCTCTCAGTCTTAATGAAATAAAAACAACTAATACATGTCCAAATCTTGCTATTTCCACATTGATGCCTCAGTTTTTCAAAGGGCACGCTAGGATTTTTGGATTTCCTGTGCTGGAGGGCAGCTAAAGATGGATTTGATGAATACAGCAAACCTGCTAAAGGAGAAAAAGTAGCCATGCATCTGTGTGCAATACCTTCCTGCTTAAGCAAGGTCTGTTTTTCTCACAAGCAAAATAACTCAGGTTCCTTTTCAGAAAGCAACTGTTCTGAAAGAACTCTTTCAAAGAGGGTATACTCCAAATTATCATTTCATGGGGGGGAAGTATGGAATGGAGTGAGTTTGCATTTAATAAAGAACTTATTTCTCCTTCTCCAGTTGCTTTCAGTACTTACTATGGTTAATGTTAAGGGGGAAGGGAAGAAATAACCCCTTCCCTGCTGTGAGAGTCTTCTCCATAATCCCCTCTGAAGGGATACCATACCTCATGCAGCATTAGATCCCACACCCCTGCAGGATTAGCTGTGAGAATGGGACAGGGTGCATTGACTAACCTCTGCCATCAGTATGCTGCTCTTTGCACAACACTGTGTGAAGCAATTCTCTGGTAAATCAGAGAATCTGGTGGGCAAAGGACAGAGACATAATGTCAAGGCAGGGATTGCCAAGTAAGCCAAAAACCAATTTGTATTAAATCTACAATGATCGTTGAAAGAAATGCACACAGAAATGTAAATTCATATGGGGGCAAATCAGGACCTACTATGGCAACAGTTTTATCAGGTTTAACAGAGCAAAGTCCATCTATCACTAGTGACTAGCTTTGCTTAGGCAACAGCATACAGACAGGACAAACATGAAATAGCACTTGCCAAGAATGTTACTGCAGACTGGAGCAGCTTGTGACCCAGGCCTTTTTGAGCCTGTTGTGATGGTGTCTTCATATGTAATAGCTGTATTTCTCCTAAAGAATAGCAGTATTTCTCTTCATAGAAGGTAATTTCTCATTCAGGTATTTTTAACCCAAAAGAACACATAGAGCCTCCTGTGGCAGAGTTGCACAAATTAACTACATAAAAATCTTTCGTTTTGATTTATTCTTTTGACCTGTTGCCTTCATTTGATTTCCCTTCTCAGATTAGGCCCAACTGTGAGCAGCTGTCTATTTGCTTAGTCTATACCACACATGATTTTGTAGATCTCCACATACCCTCCCATAGGTCTAATGTTTTAGCCAGAAGAATCATGATCTGTTTAATTCCTCATATGGAAGCCATTAAAACTTTAATTATCATCTTTTCACTTTGCTGTACAGTTACTTTCCTGATGTATCATTTTTCAGATGAGAAGACTAAACTAGAGAAAGTACAGAAAATATTACTACCCGTAGGGCTGAAAGTAAGATGTTTCTGGTTTACTCTATGAGAGTTTTTTAATATTTTCTAACAGTCTGTTTGTTTTAATGGTTACCAATTAGCCCCGAGCTAACATTTTTGTAGATCTGTACATCATAATATTTCCTAAGTCCTTCCTTTGCCTATTTATTCCTGTCCTTTTACTCCTACATTTTAAACAGAATTTGTCTGTTTGAAGTCCTGCCCTCCCATTCATTCTGAGATAGTAACAGCCAGGTCAGTGCTCTTCATCACAAATGCACTTTTATGATATTTTTAAAAGAGAAGGAGAGAATTTCTTGAATTTTAATTTGTGCTCATTGCCACTTGGATACTGCTGAGGGAGGTCTGGCTCTATCTTCTTTACTCCACTCCCATCAGCTGTCAATCCATATTGACAAGATTCACTGTGAGCTATCTGTTCTCCAGGATAAACAGCCACAAGAAATGCCATGAGGGATTCAAAACTCTCCTTTATCTTGCTCTTTACTCATGTTGGTCTTTTCAATAATTCAGAGCTGCTACTGACAGGTGGCTTACAGATACTCTGAACTTCAAGTATGGTGTCCTTAATATAATCTGCATTTCACCTCCTTTCTACCCTTTAGTCATCTTTAAAGTGCTCTTCATTGGAGTTTTTTAGAGGCTTTTTTTGATGCAGGATTTTCCTCCATTTATTATTTCTGCTTGACTACTGACATAAGTGTTACTCTAAGACTTTTTCATGGTTACATTTCAACTGTGGGTCCCTTCCAACTCGGGACATCTTATAATTCTATGATCCTGTTCCCATCATCCAGGCCAATATCAATAGTTTTATTCCTCTTGTGCTGAGCTATCTGTTTAGAGATGCGGTGGTGCATTCCCTTTCTCCCTCCTTGGGCCACTCAGTGATCTCAGGAGTTCTCATTAGGCCTCGGGTTTTGTGTAATGAGTTGTCAGAAGTGTCCATTCACTGCAGCAGGAACTCTTACAGGGCTAAGGTTGGGACAGCACTGATCATACCACGTACTCCTTTGCCTGACCACAGTGGGGAAAAAGAGATAATCCATCACCCCATTATAGCCTTGGGTCATTCTGATTTGTACACAATTTGTAGCCTGAGTGGAATGGTACCATTGTGACTGAATTTTCGAATATTTTGACCTGTATGGAGGCCAGGATGGAAATTTACTGATAACTAAAGCAAATTTTTTTTGGGCAGACTATAAACAGTCATTCTAGGGGACACCCTTTGAGCTTTCCTGAGGCACAGTGGGCTGCCACCAGCATCTGCCTTGAGTGGGACACATCTCTGAGCTTGCCAGCTCTCACATTTATGAAACTCAGAGGACTGCCACTGAAAGCCAAGGACAGGTTCTGGGCTGATACTCCCAACTGCTCCTCAAGGCTCAACCCTTGCCCATTGAGAAATAACAATGCATTTGATGTGAGTATTTCAAAAGGAATTTTTAACAGGCATATCCTTATATAGTTATGTATATGTATTTTTGTGCCTGGGTGCATGTGTGTGTGAATTGATTTAAATTGTATAGCAAGTATAGTATGAATATTGCCATCTCAGATCTGAACTGAAGTCACTGTTGTGGTTGTAGTAAATCCTACTGAGTCACTTGGTAAACATTCAATTAATCCTTGATTAAGTGCTGCTAAAGCCTTTAAATAGAAACCACTACCCAATCTGAGACTCAGATTGGACCTAGCTGTACTTAGATTGCATCATGAGTTTAGGAAGGAAGGAATCCCCACTAAACCTCATGATTCAGTGGGAAGGTCTCCTTTATCCTTTTGTATCTCTAGTCTCCATGTAAACCATTCTAAATTGATTATAATCTAATTTTCTTTTGTATGTTCTAGCCCTGTAGCAAGTAATAGACTGAAACTTGCAACTGAACTCCATGAAGTTGCACTTCCATTAAAATTGTATTAAACCTGCTTTTTCTAATTCCTTTGATGTCCATTCTTTAAGTGATCTAAACCAGTCATTCCCAAAAGTTAAGAAATTTTTTTTTAATCCAAACCTTTATTCCTAGGACCATGTTCAGACATTATATTTTAGAGCTAACAGAAGTTTTCATTATTATTTGAGTTTCTTGTCCTCTCCACATGGCTGAGAAGTTCTTCACTTCATTGTCCCTGTGGTCACCTTGGTCAGGCAATCCATTGCACGCTCCTAATCCTACATGCTTGTTGTCTGCCTGTTAAGTAATCAGTTTCCAATCAGGAAAAGTCTTAATACTAATATTCATAATAACCATGTGGCTCAAAGGTTGCTCTCACACTCAAGACAGCTGATAAAATAGGAACTTACAAACCTAGGAGAGAAGCCACGTAACAATTCCTTTATGGCACATGGGGAATGTGGCAAAGGGAGGCAGTGGGAGTGGCCATTTGGAAGAGGTTGGGCTATCTGGAAATATCTCCAGCTGATGGAGTTTGAGCTTCACTGTGAATGCATGGGCATTAGAAAGAAATTCAGCATGAAGAATGTGACATTCTTTTCTCCTTCATGAACACTGTTTCTTTCATCCACCAACATACTTGGCAGAAGACCCTTGGTTTTTTGTCCAACAGAGGACTTATGCCAAGTTTTGTGTAATTTGACTTTGGTTGAAGCACGTTCCTTACTAGGTGGCCATGGCAGCATGATAACAAACAGTGCATCATTAGGTCTTCCCTTATAAAAACTGCACCATCAGAGTTTGGGAAGGATTTGCAGTAGCATGTTTGAGTAGCTCTTCTGCACTTTCATCAGGTTTCTTTGCACTTAGAGTATGCTAATATTATGAAACATTCTGTTGAGACATGCACAATCTATTGCACCTCCCTTTCTTACTGCTATCAAGACTACCAAAAAAAAAAATACAGTGATTATATAGTATATTTGTATGATCCCTTTCTCCTAGGAGCTGGATGTTCCTCTGGCTCTGGCCCAGGGTTTTTTTCAGATGTCTTCTGTCCCACCAGAGTCACCAGAACTGATGTCTTGTAAAGGCTGACCTAGAACAGAGGCTAGACAGACCTAAAAAAAAAAAGTAGGTATTTATTAGAAGGCCTCAATGGATACACCTTGGGCAGTACAAGAACCCAGCCAGGGCTACACCCAAGATGAACCAAAATGATCACAAAACGGACAACCAGTCAGCAGGTCCCTCACCCCTATAAGTTCTGGTCCACCAGCATACTGAAATCAATTGTCCAACCACAGCTCCAGGCCATGGAGTCCCATCCTTCCTGTTCTCTCTTCATTCTGCCATTGTTTGTGCTCTTGGGCCTGAGATTTGGATGGGCTGTCCTTGGTCCCCAGCTAGAGAAGGAATTGTTTTGTCTACCTACTCTGTGAAGAGAGCTTACCATCCCTTAATATGAAGCTCAGAACTACACAATAAAGCAGCACAGAATCTAAAAAACATAAAAGCTAAAACCCGAGGCATCAGTGTTATCTGTAAAATTTGTAGGAGGATCTTTGACATCCACTGAAGTAAAGCTCTTTGAGGTGGAAGCCAGAATCTGTGGGATATATCAACCCTGAAGACCAGTTTAGAAGACAAAGCAAGGCAAAAAAAAAAATCTCCATTTGAAGCTGAAACCAAAACGTAGGTGGACACAGTCAAAATGTAGTGATGCTAATAGTACCCTTCTACTGTTACAAAAATTGCAGTGGGAATCTACAGCTCATGTTCATAATATTTTTCCTTATTTCTCATCTGATACGAAACAATGCCAGTAAATGAGTAAATCTTCTTAATATCAAGCTGAGGTACTGATTTCCTGTTATTCCTATATTTCCACTGCATGAATACCTGGAGACTTTCATTAGAACAGAGCCCAACTGTATTCATTTCTGCAAAATCACAGGCTTCTGAAATTGCTGGAAGAGAAAACAATCCCACTTATTCCAGCAAGAATTTTTCCTATAACATAACAGGTTTTTGTGGTGATATCTGTCTTATGATAGTGATCAGGCCACATGTCCTGCATAACAACATTAAGTATAATCTGCTCTCATCTCCTCATGACAACATGTAAGCTAAAACACTTGCAAATAAACCAAAATATTTTCTTCTGGATCAGGAGTTTGAATTAGATGACTGCATTTTCCTGGCATGAGAGTATTATTCCTTGTCTTTCTCCTAATCCTCCTCTGTTATACAATATATATAATTACACATAGGGGTTTTTTTCCCCATGAGTTTGAAAAGATTACTTTTCCACTGGGTTTCCTGCATCACTGTAATACTTCCCCTTGATTCTCTGGTTACGTCTGCTTAACTCTGTTTATGGAGCGTCCGGTAACCTGAAGGAAGTTACAGTTTTTAGATCTGTCATTGAGTCTTTGGATAGACTACTAGAGCAGTCTATCTATCATTTGTTCCATCATCTGCCATCCATTGTGTCCAAGTAGTTTTTCCTACAGACATTTCAATTATAAAGTGATACTTGGTATTTGCTAAGGACTTTAAAGCCTTTGGTTTATATTTGTTACTTGAGCTTTCCATCTCAGGTCCTAGAAGGGCACTAAACTTTGGAAACACTTTTACAGATCTCATATATATTTGATCTTTTAATATTAAGAATCCTTTGCATTCACAGTTGTTTTGACAAGACAATACAAGATAAATCATCTCCATTACTGTTTGAGTTGGTGAGGCACAGTGTGTTCACTCCTATTCTGAAGTCCCGTGACAGCAATAATTTCCTGCTCGCTGTGGCCTGTGAGTAATCTGTGCACCTTCAAGCAAAATCGTTTTTCAAGATGCAATACCTGTGTTGACTAATACTTGGCAATGGACAAATAGCTATTACTACTGCGTTTCAGTAAACATGTTCTTCGGCATTTCCATGGGCAGTCAGGGATCTGGACCTCCATGAAATTTTGAGTTTGTTTGGCTGTTGGTTTTTCCTGGAGTTTCATGTACATCGTGTTATTAGTTAGTAGTAGAGAACTCAGAGGTGCTTGTTCATCTTCATTGCTGACTATAAACACTTATGATCACTTCATGTTTGAGCTTTTTCTCAGCTCCTGTTAAGATCAGTGAAATTAATCTCATCCTCACTGAAAAGTCAGCATCATAAAGTTCATCTTGATTTTTTTAACTTGCAGATAATTTCTGAGCTTTACACACTGTTTCAATACTTTTATATGCAAGTGTAGTTTGTGATATTAGAGAAATTCCCCAGATGGTACCAAGAAACTATTAGATTTTTTTTTTCCCTATGGGGCAAACAACCTTTGATGTTAAATTGCCTTCCAGGAACCTGGCAACTTTTTATAGAGCTATTTAACCATGAGCTTTTGTTATTTTGAATCTCACAATATCTGAATGCAGACATTGAGCATGAGAGAATGTAAACTGCCACCAGTTCAGTACCAGATGTCTTGTTTTCCTTCACTACCCAGTTATACAGGGTTTGGTCCTGATCCTGCAAATTACAATCTCATGGTAATTTCTGTGTAATCAGAACTAATTCATAATGGTTTCCTTCCTTCACACTCTGCAGTGATTTCTTGAACAGAATTGCTGGATGCTTTTAGTCTTCTGTTGATTTTGTCTCTTCCCTATTTTTTCATTTGATCTCAGCTGTGATTTCTTTGTGCATCACCTTACATTGCTTAGTTTTTTAAGACTCACTGAATAAGCAATTGCAAGAATATATTTTCTGTAACTTTTTATTCATTTCATCTGATTTGGTGTGTTGTGTTGAGTGGACAATGTTCAGGGCTATACATTTTTATGTAATGTTCTGTGTTCAGGATGTGTTCATGAACTTGTGTAGGCAGAAATGGCTGGAGGTTAATTTATTAATGATAGCCAACAGTCAGCATCTTGAGCTGTTTGAGGTACTCCAATACTTCCCTGTACTCTTCTAGGAAGGATGGTGAAATTTATCAGAAAATGTCAAAATCTTAGTACAGAGAAATATGAACATGGTAAAGAATTAATGTAGAGCTGTTCTCAGGGACAGAGTGCACCTTGATGAAGGGACCTTGGAAAAAGGGGAGACCTGTGACTTGAGGTCAGGATACTAGAGTGACTGTGGAGATTAATTTGTGGAGGATAGACAGAACAGAGGAGGCTAGTCAGGAAACCAGAGAATGTTTTTCAGCCACATAGAAGGGTGTGAATAGATCAGGAATTCCTCCTGCCTTGAAATCTTAGCAATGGCCTGATTTTTTGACCAAACAAAGAAGCACAGGTTCTATACTAGTACCTTTTATATACATGTACAAGCCAACCGCTCTTAAAATTGCTTAGAGCTTATTATTATGTTACCACTTGTGTTCAATGTAAACAGTCTCTCCCTGGGCATGGCTACAGGAAGTTTCATAATATGCGACTTCCCATACAAACCACAGGTGTACTGCTCTGGCTGAGTACATACAGCAAATCTCTGTTATGTAGTCAGATCACACCATGGTGGCTTGGTGACCAGGGGGCAATTTTGAGGCAGTTAGATGGATGACCTATAAAAATTAAATTATATATTTATGTTATTGTTACTTTCCTTTCTCCATCTGTAAAGTCAGTACAAAAGACTAAGCTCCTTTACAGAACATTTGTTGTGATGGAAAGCATCATGAAAGAGGTAGACATTGCTATAGAACCATGCTGTGAGGCAGATGCAGTGTGAAACTTTAGCTCTGTGTGCTGCATTGTGTCTTACAAGAACTACAAAAGCAAAGAAAGATGATATTAGAAAACTTCCTCTGGACCTTAAGATACCTTAAAAGACAGGGCACATCTGCAGGCTGGCCGACATGGGAAGGGCAATTCCATAAGTACTACTGTCCACAACTTTATAGCTTCCTTTTATTCTAAAGTTGCATTGCCTGCTAAGATCATACTCCAGTCAAATTCAGTCAGGTCCTACCTCTACCTTAATCCTTAAAGCTGAAGGCACAGTCCTGCTGTGCTGCCTGGAACATTAAGGAACAGCAAAAGGAGGTTGTACGTGGTCTCTATGCTTTGGGAGCAGACAGTGCAGGGGCACACTGCTAGATGTTATTACTGCTAAGGAGAGCAGGGCATTCTGCTAGCCATTCCCTCACTAGTTCCATGGAGCTCCAATAGATTACCTGCACAAGCCAATGTAACCCCAAGACTCTATTACCAACATAGAAAATGTTCATTTTTTTTCCCAACAGCTTCCATAAAAGGCCCTTCCACCAGGATGAGGGATCAGGCTGAATGCAGGTTTCAGGATTTGTCCTTTCAATAAACAAAATCAGAGTTTTTCTTTGGATATAGCCATCTGCTTTGAGTACCACTGTCATAGATTCTGCAGACAACTGATGAAACCAACCTGTTTTAATGGAAGATATTAACTTCAAGGGTAATTTCAGTCTAGGAATTCCACCCACCAACACTGTGGAAACAGGATACAAAATTGCAAACATTACATCATCAAAATTATATTGCCTAATTATTCCCTTGTGTACATGGAACAGGAACTAGCAGCTTTGGATAGTGGTTGACATCTTCTCCAGACATCACATCCACTGCTGGGCTCACTGTGGTGCCCTGGGAGTTCATAACGAGCAGATCATGTGTCCACAGGTGATACAATCTTCCCTTGCTTTCAAATTACTCGGGGGTTATATACAACCCTAAGCTTGTTTGTCTCTTTTAATTTTTCCTGAGTGGTGATGTGGAGATTGATACAATTCAAATCAAAACAGGATTGTTTTAGGAAAGAAAGAAAAGTTTTTATAAAAATTGTTTTAAGACTGATAAAATCTGATGACCTGGTAAGAACACATACTTCTTACCACTGTGAACTAGATCATTAACTATTGTTTTGCTAAAAGATGTCAGAAGAAGAATTTTGCATTGAATATTTAAATATTTCAAGTTTAGGAGGCACACAGAATTCAGAAAATTTGAACTAATAAGCCTCTGTAAAAGATCACAGATTCTTTTCTGCTACAGAGGCACTAGAAAATTATTAAAAGTATAGAAATTGCTTGAGCTTTTTGAACCCTAGTGGGAAAAAATTGAATAAGAATTGTCATCTTCTGGTAGTGTTGCATTTTATTTATGGTTTTTAGTGCTTTTGGACTTTGTGCTTTTCTTCCAAAGTTGGTTCAACATGCATGTTGATCATGACACAGATGAGATGTCTGAAATGAGACATGGCCTGTAAATAAATTCTTAGTAAGGAATCCATGGTTGAATGGCCTTTTCCCCATAGTTCTTTTAGTTTTCTTACAGATTAAATACAACACAAGATATTTCAGTGAAAATGCATGAAATTTTTCTCTTAATTCTGTAAAGTCGGTGCTACATCCTTTTATCCAAAATTTTATAATGTACTTTTTTCTACCCTATCTTTTAAAATTGTGACTTTTAGTCCTACTTCCTGAACCTTTCACTGTATAAACAGTATCATCCTTTTTTTTTTTTTTTTTTTACATGCCTCATTTGAAACCCGGGTGCCTGGCACATCCCCTTCCATCACAGCAAGGGGTGGAGAAACCTGACCATGGACTGTCTGTGTACTCAGCATTCCATCTAGTGAAAAACAGAACATGATAGGTTCATAAATTGTTTCCTGTGACCTAAACTGAGCTGTCTGAAGTCTGCTCTTTGGGATTGTGTTATAATTGCTGTCTAGAAACTTCTTTCCTGGTTGCTGCCTCTCAGCCCTGGCAAAAACCTCATCTCCTGACAGGAGTCCTTCCAGCAGAGAAACACCTAAGAGTCTTTCACCTTTTGCTCTCAACTTCATGCTGAGCACAGGAGGCTGGAGGAGGCTGCTGAGGGACAATAAGAAGTCTTTCTTCTCCCTGACTGTGTCCTTGTCCCTGCAGTTCTCCCACTGGCTGGCATCTGGGAAACATCAGAGCATTGCTTCATGACACACTGGTGCAATGCTGAAATGCAGCCATGTAAATCGAACCCTGTATAATGTAGTTCATCTCCTTTTCTCTGCAACTCGAGGTAGACTCCAGCAAACATGGGATACTCACAGTGTAAGTACAGATAACCTCTGAACTCATTTGCCAGGACATGTGCCTGGTTTCACACTGACACAAGTTTGGAGTCAATTTACTGATGCTAAGGAGTTACTAAAGAGCAGCTGAAGAGCTGCTGGACAGCCACAGGACCTGTCTGCTCCCATGCGGAGGTTACACTTACCTGTACTGCATTGGGGCTTACCAAAAAACCTGAAATGCCAGAGTCCAGATGGCTAATTGTCCCCTGCTGCAATCTCAGCCTGTATTTCCATAGATCAAATCTTTCCTCTTTATTAAGCATTCAACCCTATCGGCAAAAATTCCAAACATTCTTTATGCTCATGCTGCGCCCTCTGCCTTATGGAAATTCATGATGCATTATGGAATTACTAGCGGAAACCATCCAGAATCAACAGAAATGACAGGTGAAACTCACAGTTTCCCTTGTTTTACTGCTCTCCTATGATCTCTACTTGCTTTGATAATTAGCATTGCTATTGATCTCTTGCTGGATAGCATGGAGAAAGTACTCTTGGAGCTGTCAGTTTCTAGCGATGTATTTGAGAGTCTGCCAAAATTTTGCAAATAGATCAAACTTACCGAGTTTGGGGTTTGTACTGTTTTTTCAGTGGTACCTGTCCCTACGCCATCAGCAGCAGGAAGAGTAGGAAAATTGTAATGAAAATACTAGGAAACTGCACATTGACTGGACACTAGTCTGGAAATAATTTCTAGTTCACCTGCCTTTTATGTTACCCTGTGTTTGAGGTCCCCAGCTGGCAGCAAAGGGCTCTGCTGTTGAGCTGGCAGGAGCAGCATGGCTGGTGACAGTGAGGCACTGGCACTGTGCTGCAGTGGGTGCCAAATCCACCTCTGCAGCACCCACTGCTAGGGCCCCCTCATTGCTCTGATAATTCTGGTTACCAGATTAACTTTGCCACATTCTTCTCCCTGCAGAAAGGAACTAGCCAATTTGAGGTGTGTGCACTGAGTACCTTTACTCCGGGTTTTCCTTCTTGCTATATGTCTGGAAACTCAACAAGTACAATGACAAGGCATAAGACTTTTTGTAGGATTGGAAATTCAAAGGCCTGTCCCTAGGAGTCTCTGCTCTCCAAACCTCATAATCTGTGTTGGAAGAAGCTGATCACAGCACCTGCACTCTGCAGGCTGTAAAGCAAGTGCCATGAATACAGGAAGGTGCTGTCTGAGCATGTTTTCAGTCAAGGCTGTTTGTATCCTCGTGAGTCCCAGGACCTTGCTCAGTATCTCCCATTGGGCCACAGATGTCATTTGTAAGATTATTTGAGGATAAGGCTTTTTACACTCAATTCCCTGTCCTTCTCTGCTGAGTTGGACACTAGTCCAACTATTAAACAGGCAATCTGAAAATGTCTCATTACCACAACTCTTAATATATTTTCATTATAAGGTAATGAAGAGAAGAGGAACATATGTGCCATTTTGTGTCATCCATGACAAACTGAGAGAGGAAACACATGGCTGGGTGATTAAGGACTCTTGCTTTCTTTGAGAAGCAGTGTCCTAAAGAGCTCTTTCCTGTACAATATCCTTTGATCCACCTCCCCAGCTACATTTTGGTGGGACGAGTTCACTATGGCTGACTGAAAGAAATGAAGAGAAGTCTGTGGAAAAGAAAAGCTAGACAGAATTTTCACAGTCCTTTTTAAAGTAATACCTCCATTATATACTTTCAACATTGAAAGGCTATTTAGTGGCTCAATTCTGCTCAAAACATCAACATCCAGGTAGCACCAAAAAAATAAAAAAGTTTTAACCATAAACAGCAGTCACATGTTGTAATATTTACTATCATATATCATCACATTACCTCATAAGATCAAATTAATAAAAAAGTCTAGGAGCATCCTCGAAATCCTTTTCCCACAGTATCAGGAAAATTTCTACTAGATGTGTTCTCCAGAAGGGTCTACAGACTACCTGCTCCAGTATGTGATACACAAACAGTGCTTCCCAGAGGAGGCTTCCCTGTCAGAGTGCCCAGCTGAGGGCTTAGGGCTGATTTTGCCTTCTGCTCTATACTTGGTGTCAAAGATGTTCTGGTAAGGAATGGGTTCCTGCTGTTACCAGTCTGTCCCAGTGCCCTTGACAGCTTTGACAGCTCACCGATGTCAGCTTTAAAATGTGACATGAGGATGATTCTGTGAATTCTCCAACCTGTTCCAATGCAAACAGGTGGCTTCATAGCAGCCAGAGATCTGGTTTTGTCCTGGCTTTCTCTTAGCATGAGAGAGCTCTCATGTGGCGTGGATTTGTGCAGCCTTTCCTTTCATGACTTTGGTTCTTCACGAAGGCATCCTGAATATCCACTTTTTCCAGAAGGAGCAATGTTCCAGGCCCCCACATTGCTGTTGGTAGAGATAAGAGGCATGGCAGTCCTTAGTAGCTTACTGAAAGGTTTGAGTGTGCTCTGATACAGCCCCGAGAGTGCCACTGCAAACAGACTGATCCCAACCATGCAGCAGCACTTAAGTGGGAGCTGTCATCTGGTCAGCCTCACCTCGGTGATCCTTGTGGGCCCCTTCCAGCTCAATATTCTGCGTGACTCTGTGATCATGCCTTGGTGCGGTGCTGGACACAGAGGGTGAGCACATGGGCAGTCCTTGCCCAGCATTGGCAGGGTGCAGCAGCAGCTGGAAATGCATCTCCTGAGCCAGGAAAGATGTGGTGGCCTTAATGTGCTTTGAAAGAGCACCATTAAACACCTACTGCCTTGCCAGCTAATGGCATAGTAAGACTGCAGGGTCGTTCAACACAGCAAAACTAGGCTGAATAAATCCTCTGCCACCCACCTACAAGAGCTGAGGAGGTTTTTTTTGAGGTATGCCCCAAAGAAGTGGTAAAATAATGCATCTGTGGAAAGGTATATCAGATTTACTCATGATCAAACTGCTTTGATGCAGCAACAAGTTGCATGAATTTTTGATTGTAGCAGATACTAATCAAGCCTTAACACTCCCAATTTCTTGCAGACTTTGTAATCAGCTTGTAGAAATAGCCAGCTCTGTACCCTTGGTTTTCTCAGGCAACATATGGAATTCCAAAAAAAGAGAATGTTGCTGATAAAATCTAAAGCATGATGAACTTGGAACATTCTGTGTAAATATTTGTAGATAAAAAGATATTGATGTACAGCAGGAAAAAAATGCTTTGTACTCATTAATAATTTTAAAATAATAATAAAAGCAGCATTGGTACACAAAAGAAAATTACACCATTTTTGTTTTTTTTTTTAAATACACCACCATGTTTTTGATAGTTTTTGATATTGATCCAGAGAAGACCAAGGGATCAAGATATTGAATCAATTCTTACAGACAGTCTTTCTGTTATCATTAAACATAGTTAATCTGCTTTTGATAGGAATTACTTATATCTGTCTTTCAGGGTTTTGGTTTTTGTTCACTATTTCAGCTCCCCTATAAGTCACTTCATTTAACCAATATCACTGGCAATCTGTTCTACAACAGGTCATGGTGTCTTTTGAGAAATAGCAGGATACTGCACAATTCTATTTTGGATGTACCACTCTGAAGAAAAAGTCTAAACCCAATGATACCTTTGTGTATTTTAGTGTCTGCCCATAGCTCCTATAGCTATCATATTTTTTTTATCTTGTAAGAAACAGCTGATGCAATAGCATCTAAATAAATTAGATGGGGAATATATTGATGCAGTCTGACTCTTAAAAAATATGTGAAAATTGTCCTGGAATTGTATACAGTGCCAAGGTTTTTGTTGTTTTCCAAGTGGGGACCAAATGTAAGATGCAATATATGTTCTTCCAGTCTCTGATGGAATCTGAATTTTGTCTGTAACAATTCAACAAATGCCTTTTGGGATGTCTGTAGAAGAATAACTCAATTTTCTGACACTGTAAGGCAATATTCAAAAACCTTTGGGATTATATGAATATATCAGTTTCAAGCAGGACCATCTAAATCCTAGAAGTTCAGAGAGCCTTGAAGCAGAAAGAAGTGGGCACCAGAGCAGAATTTTCCCTCTGTCAGAATTTGCCCTCTGTCAGTACAGTCAGTTGATCCAGTGCCACAAAAGCTCATTTCCTTACACTGACCTCAGAGGATGACTAGCAGAGATATTGGTACCTACAGCAGAGGTGTTACATCAAATCCATCCCCTGCACTCACTGCTTGGCCACACAGGCCAGGTAGGGCCAAGTAGGGCCGCGTGGTGTGAACTGTGTTGAACATCACCCAGGCCAGCCTCTCCCTGTATGTGTCTGTGGCCCAAAGAGGGGATGAGGCAGCCTCTGAATGCAGCCACAAGACTGACAGAAAGGCAGTTGTTCTGCTGGTATTTTGTGATTCTGAACCTGATTCCACGGCAGATGGAAAAGTTGAGTACTGCAGCTCTGGTCCTGCAGCAGTTGGTTACCCTCATCAAACACACTTGCTTCATCTAGAATGGAAATTTCATGGCAATCTCAGGGAACAAAGGGCCTTCAGATTTCATTGTTGTCCACTTTCTTCCCAAGTACTTTGTGGTTGTATATTAAATGGAAAGAAGAAAACAGTGACACCAGTATGTGGATGGAAGCTGCTGTATAAAGGAAAATGTTGCTTCGTTTAAATAGTCACACAAAGAAATGGGAGGGAGGACTTGAAAGCACCCAGGATGCACTGTATGTAGAATAATGGCAGGAAGAAAAGCCAAAGCTATTAAATTATGTTTTGTCTGTCCTCAATGTTAAAAATTGTTATTATTCAGCACAGCCCAGTCCATGTTTGTTTTGTTTTAATGTCTGGAATACTTTGCATTTCACCCTAATAATCCACTCTGTTCTAAATGTTTATACAGCATGATTTACTAGAATGTGGATGTGTAATTATAGTGATGATTAGACAAAACATATTTGACAAGAAAGGAAAACAGTAGTTAATAATGTTTTCCATCTGTTTGGTAAAACCTCACTTAAAAAGAAAGAGCCCCTTAGCATATAGCAGGGTCCAAGGCAACACCTACGTGAGTACATGACAGCGGCATAAATGCCTAATGAATTCATTCTGATCATTGCTCACACGTTTTTGAAAGCACTACCATCTGTTTTATACATAAATATTACAGTAATTAATGTCAGCACATGTTTATATTATATCATTTCCAAAGTCTTATTTTAGAGTTAAGGCCTTTTTTTTCTTTTCAGGCAGAATAGCAGCATATTTTAAGTTATTGGCAGGAAATGCGATGCTATTAGGATAAAATGAGTGAATTTCAGTAATGGCTCGCATCTTTATTGGAAAACTTTAGAGCATTTAATGCTTCTGTTCCTCATTAAAGGATAAATACTGGGTCAGTGCCTACTCATGGAAAGCCCAAAAGAAACTTAAGGACTGCTGAATGAGGTAAAACTATAGCGGAAAATACCATGAAACCTCTGAGCTCCTGAAATTGGTATTTTAAGTCCCTGTGGCAGCCTCCTGACGACTGGGCATTGAGGATTTATTAATGCCTGGCATTGGGCACTCTGGGTCCAGATTAGCAAATGAGCCAGGTTAAAATTAAGTTGATGGGTTAGCTCTGGTAGGGTTACATCCCTCCAGAGCCCTATTGTTTCTTGCTGTTTATAAGGTTCTGGTATTGGTATTGTCACCAATGCCTCATTAACATTGCAAGAAAGTAAAATAATTGAATAAAAATATTTCTGCTCTCCCATCCAGAATGATAGCAATGGTGTCCACAACAGTGCAAGGCAAAAATATTCATCTGATTCTCATTTATAGCTTCTGCTTACATGGTGTGCAAGTCACAGATGTGGTGAAAAACCAACTGAAGTCAATTTAAAGAATTCTGTTGAGTTCTTTGGGCTTCAAATGAGGATTTATCTTTACCTGTGTTCCAAGAAAAATATGTTCCAGATGCACAAAAAATATTGAATGACAGTCTTGAAACATAACAGTTCACTGTGTTCATTATATCAATAACTTTCTCTCCTTTCTAGTGAAACTGAGTCACAGCTGAACTTTTCTTGTTCTGTTGCCAATACTCCATACACCTGTACAGGGACCTCCTATTTGAAAATCTTTGCCTGGTGACTGGCATTGGTGAAGTTTATTTCTGATATGATTTCAGTTACATCCCTTTTTCTAGATTGCATGCTGCTAGTTTTACCTTTCATTTGAGTATTGATACTGCACTTTAGCATGGCTTATTAGTATCTTAAATTTATTTGGCTTTTATCTTATTCTATTCTTTTACTTTGTTTTATTTTAACAAGAGCTGCAGCAGATGCTGCAGTTGTTGAATCTAGTTGAGATTTAAGCATCTCTGGAGAGACTTACATCTTCTAACACTATTCAGTACAATCTGAGCCGCCAGTAGATTTTCCTGGATGTCTTCCATCCTGGATTCCACTTAAGCAAGGTTCCTAAAGTATCCATCTAAGTTTCCAACGAAGTAATTGCTGCTAAGGATTGCTACTTCTTGCAAAGAAAGCTACTCCATGTTTATTTCCATTACAAATAAATAACTGGAAAGGACAAATGATTGGAGACTAAAAAGGGAATGAGAAATAAATAGCAGCCCTATCTACCTGCAGAATGAAAGAGTTTCCCCCTGAATATCAGTGGCCTAATAGCTAAAACTTCAGAGAATCATAGGATATCCTGAGTTGGAAGGGATCCATCAGGATCACCAAGTCCATCTCCTGGCTCTCTGCAGGACACCCCAAAAATCACACCATGCGCCTGAAAGCATTGTCCAAAGGCTTCTGGAACTCCCCCTTGGTGCTGGGGAGCCTGTTACAGTGCCCAGCAGCTCTCTGGGTGAAGAAACTTTTTCCAGATATCCAGCCTAAGCCTCCCTGACTCAGCTTCACGCCTGTTCCTCATGTTCTGTCACTGGTCACAAGAGTAAAGCGATCAATGCCTGACCCTCTGCTTCCCCTTCTGAGGATGTTGAGGACCACACTGAGGTCTCCCCTCAGTCTCTCCTCCAGGCTGAAAAGACTAATTGACCTCAGCCACTCCTCATACAGATTCCCCACCAGACCCTTCACCATCCTTGGGGGCCTTCTTTGGACACTCTCTAACAGCTCAATGTCCTTTTGATACTGTGGCACCCAGACCTGCCCCCAGCACTCGAGGCGAGGCTGCCCCAGCTCAGAGCAGAGCAGGACAATCCCTCCCTTGCCCTGCTGGCCATGCTGTGCCTGATGCCCCCCAGGACAGGGTTGGCCCTCCTGGCTGCCAGGGCACTGCTGGCTCAGGTTCAGCTTGCCATGGACCAGGCCCCCAGGTCCCTTTCTGTGGCTCTGCTCTCCATCCTCTCATTGCCCAGTCTCTACATCCAGGGTTGCCCCATCCCAGGGGCAAAATCCAGCACTTTCCCTTGTTAGAATTTCAGAAAATTTGCTCGTATCACCGTGAGTATCCTGCAAAGTTCTGCTCAAGATTTAAACTGCTGCCAGTTATGACAGGTGTTCATCTCTGGAATTATGAAACAAGCTTTTAAATACTTATACTGTATTTACTTATTCATGTACTTCTTCTGGCTTTCTATGTCTCCTTCTTTCAGAGGATGCTGAAGGATGAAATATTAAATGTTGTACAGTAGCCCCAAGAGTTAGGAGCACCCAAGAAGGAGCACAGTGGCTGCCTATCAATGAATGATTTTGAATGTGAGCTGGGAGATGGAAATTGAAAAGGGTCTAACAAACGACTGAAACAACTGGGGGATTTGATTGGGTAGAAGGCAATGACATGTGTGGCTCTTGGCCACACTACTAGTGTTGACATCACAAAAGTAGTTTAAGGTCTCTGATGACTGCAAGCAGTGAGAGTCTCAGTTTTATGTTTTATCTAAAATATAATGAGTGCCTTCCTCGGAAAAGGCCTCTCAGTGTAGAACTGGGATGCTCATTCAGTCACTCTGTTGGTAGAGCCCAAGCTAGCACATCACCCATGCCATTGCCTAAGCTTGTTCTCTAGAGATTTTTCAAGTCACTCAGTAACTTGGATTAATTCTGCCTATTCTGCCTACATAGAGACTGCCTGTAATGTTCCTTGGTAACAAAGGAAGTGTATTCTGCTGCTGATATCAAGCAGTGTGCATGCAAAATGTATTACAATAATCAAAGAAAATGTTATGGCTATGTTCTGCAAACATTACACTAGTATGTGCGAATGGAAAAACTGGTATAGCCTTTGACTCTTTTATGTTACATACATAAAACATAAAAGAGATTCACTTTTCTGACTGTATAATTTTGAGCATGTCTAATATATGAAAAAAGATAAAAAGAAGACAAAACAATAGATGTACTCAAATAGTACAGAATAATGGACTATCTCTATATGTATTTACACATATGTGATATTTCAATAACTAAATACAAACATATTAGTCAGGAAAGCAGAGTATGGGGGAGAAAATCCAATATTACACTAACCTGTCTGCTTCTATTTCAACATTTAATTTCACTCTCTAATAAAGATGTGAGATTGGGTTCCTAAGTCAAAACTCCCATTAAACAGAAAAGTCTTAATTATGAAAACGACAAAATTCAGCCCAAAGGAGTTGTTGTTCAGTTAGTTCATTTCTCAAGTAAAAGAATGACTAAAGAATGATCCAGTAGCTTCAGGTTAGCATTACCAGCTCTTCCTGTATCACAGCTGCTCCCTGCTGTTTCCTGGGTAGGGTATGGCTGTGGGCCTGTTGCTGGTGCATTTCTGGGTAACTGTGTTGATTAAGTGTAACAGCACCCTGGTAGAATAAATAGGACATATGATAGTGGCTGAAGACAGCAAATCCACAGGACTCCTGATAGAAAGGGTATTCACTTGAGTGTTTTACCCTTAAGCCCCTGCTGGACTCACTGAAATAGGTTTTCTTGTGAACACAGCAGAAAGAGCCCAGCAAACTGATGAGCACAGCAAATGACAAGGACATGCTGTAAGCAAGTGAGAGGCTGTCAGAAGCAAGGCAGGCAGAGAGGGGTGATTTGGAGCAGGGCACAGCCCACAGCCTTTAGGGAATTGAAGTCTGCTCGAGATCAGGATGGCAGGTGCACACATATGTGATATAAAACTCTGCTACTCAAAATCCTTCCCTCTCAGGTGTTATTGTGCTGATATTGTCAATACAAAACAATGCTTCAATTAAAGAAATCCGTTCCTCCCTCTGTTCCTCACAGTTCCTGCCCAACTGAAAGGAAGAAGAGGACTGGAAGCAAAGGCACTGCAGCATCAACCAAGAGTGAGAGGAGAGCAGAAATCTCTCCAGCTGTAAGGAGTGCAATCCCCTCCCCAGCAGATGGTCACCTGAGCCCAGGCTGCCTGGTGGGTCCCACTGCACAGGTATTCCCAGGGGTCTGGAGCAAATGAGGAGCTTTTCAGGCAGGAAAGGCAGGCACAGAATAGGGACTACTTAAACTTTAACCTGGTCGACTGAGTTCAAGTCTCTTGAACTCTGGAATGTTAAACAAACGTACCAAAGGATGGCTGAAGAGACATAGAAGACTAATAGAGTTGCTTCTGAACATGTGTAAGCAAGTTGCACTTATTTCTCAAAAAATATGAGTCCTACTAAATTCATGCTCTCCCTATCTCAGCTATCACTGACCTACTATCTGCTACAAAAGTTGATTAATTTACTGGATCTCTTTACTCTCATCTTCCCTGATGCAAGAGGAAACTCAGTACTCAGCAAGAATTACTATGTGTCTAGTATTTGAACTGGTCCGAATGGAGTGTGCAACAACCACCTCACAACCTATGGGTGGCTTTTTGTCAGCACTTTCATCCAAAGGATAAGAAGGGAAAAAAATTATCCAAACCTCCTCCTACCCCCACCAAAAAAAAAAAAACAACAACAACAACAAAACCAAGACAAAACAAAAAACCACACCAAACCCCACAAAAAGCACAAACAAACAGCCCCCACCAAAAACAAACAAACAAACAAACAAAACCAATGCTTGAAAAAAACCCCAAACAAACCCAAAGCCTTCTTTAGAGAAGGCATGTGCTAGAGACTGTAATGAGTGTTCCTGGAGCCTGTTTTCCCAGAAGGATGATAGTAAATAATTTAAGCCATCAAGGGAACAGGCCAACTAAATCAGTCCGGATGGTAATACTCATATTAGAAAGCAGCCAAGAAACCATAGAAGCTTGTGATTAAACACTTGATAAGTAATTTTGTATCCTTCATTATAAAAACAGGCTTTGAAATGGCACTTTTCAAAAGCTGTTTTTATGGTAAATTATTTTTAGACTGTACCCTGTAAATTTTCATTTATTTTCAGGCTGTTGCTTCTCCATCAGTGAAGATACCTCATCAGCAGAACACACATTCTCTTAGTTCTCAGAATTAGAGCATCCAAAAAAAAGATTTAGATTTCAGTTGTTAGCAGTGCATGCATTTTTTCCTCTTTTACATTTTCCAGTTTTTCATATGAAGAGTTAGCATTCGTCTACTCAGATCCATTTCTTCTGCTAGGAGTATAAGACTTAAGATAAAAGGGCTCAGTATATTTTCATTTTCTGCAAATCACTTTGTTAAAAAGACTTGACTCTGACACGACTTCAAACAGAGACATTCAAGCAATTTGTAGGAATTATAATCAGAGATACACATGAATTTCAAGAAGAAAATGTGCATTACAAATTCACAGTTTTGGTTCAGTGGTGCTGTGAGCATCCAGAAATAGCAGAGAGATCTTTGTACCCTGTGAGTTATGCAAACACCATGTACCTGCTCTAACCTCAGACACAACATACAATACCCTATTTAAAAAGTGACTAATATTATCTAAAATAAAAATATGGCTTTTGAACAGATTAAGAGTATTAATGCTATCATTTTTTAACTAACTGGTTGCTTTGTTTGATTTTCCATTATTTTTACAGGCATTCTGCCAATAAATCACTAGAAATACAAAAGAGGCACACTAGAAACTGTAGTACTATGCATCTATTTTGCCACTGTGTAGCAAATAGGTATAATCCATCATCTCCAATACCCCTTTCAATAGTGTCCTTCATATTTCAAATAATTTAATATTCCAGCGACAGTCTAATTCTTTCCTTTGATAGCCAAGATGTTTTCAAAGGTAAGGGTTTTTTCCCCAGTAGCACTTTCTGGATTCTCTACTAAAATAGCCTTTAGATCCAAATTGCCTTCCCTTTTTTGGCCAGCTTGAGGAATGTTGGAAAGATCTGGAAAAGACATTTTCACTTTTCAGGTCTGTCCCAAAAATCTTCACAATCTTCCTGTCATTTCCTTTTTCAATCCATCTGACACTGGATCCTCATCAAATGCCTGAAAATATTTGGGTAAAATGGTTTGTCAATGGCAACCTCAAGACAGCAGATTGTGGGCTGAGTCTTGTTTTTCCTCCTGTCAGGTTCTATTAATGAAAAAAGAGTATTTTTACTAGCAATGGGCCATGTATGGCTTATTTAATGGAGCTGGGTGCCATCATCCTTAGTGGGAAGAGCATGGAATAATCTCAGGATATTACTGCATGTTGAAATAATGTCAGTACTCCTGTATTGCAGAGTCTCTCTACTAGACTGTATGAATAATGCAAACCTCACTGCTTAGTAATAGGATAAACAAAGAGGGAAGAGAAAAAACAATTTAACAATGAAATATAATTTAATCATTCAACAACATAGTCCATTTCACCACTTCAGCTCTCTCAGAGGCCCATAAATTGACCTGTTTCAAGCCTTCTGAGCAGGTTTATGCCAAGAAGAAAAGCTGACTCTGAATCTATTGTTCTAAACCTCTTTTCATAGTGTGGGATGGTTTCATCAAGTGTGTTTGTAACTGTGCCAGTGGTATGAATGCTTTGAAAAGTTACATGTGTCTAACACTCGTGGTTCAACACCGATACCCAGGGGATGTATAATGCTAAACACTCGTCATTCTCTAAAGGAAAAGCAGACAAATTCAGGACAGTATGTGCTTCCTGTCTGTGCCTTGGAATGAAGCTGTTTTTCTCTATTAGCCACCAGCTTTCATGTGCTTAATAATGCAATACATTTTGCTGTTCTTCACTTAGGCATGGTGATGATTGCAGCAAGCAAGAATTCAGTAAAAAAGGAGGGATTCACATTTGCTGCTGTGGTATTTCATGTAGCCTGCCTGCATATTTGTCGTGCTGCTGTCTAATGGGGATTTCACGAGGCAGCTCTTTCTAAATACTGTCCTGGAAAAATCCCAAGTATCCTGTTTGTCAAGACCATTTCCTTTCTGCATCTGTACAGCGTCGGTGACCCAACCTCAGCAATTGATGTTGATAGAGCAGCACAGTGCATAGTATTGATATAATATCCATTCAGCCCAAGAATCCATATGCTTCTCACAAAGAGGCAGACAAAGGAAAGCACTGGGAATTGGTTTTGAAGTTACATAAGTGGAATGACAAAAGCTTTACCGAATAAATAGCCCCTTTCAAGAAGGATGAGCTTGCAGCGCTTCTATTATCAGAAAGCAACGGATTCAAGAGGGCAAGAAGTTCAGCAGCACCAGAAAAAAAAACATTTGAAAAGAAAAACAGGAATGGAAAATATTGCTGGTTGCCATGTGGAATAGTATTACTTTGAAGACTGACACATTTTTACCTCGCACTTGTAAGCTAGAAGCTTTAGATTTAATTTTAGATTTTCCATTTTGAATTCCATACTGTCTGTTAAAAAAAAGAAGAAAAAGAAAATAATAACAAAAAAACCCCACAAGCCAACAAAACAAACCCTTCCCCTAAAAGAAAACTTAATGCTATAGGAACTCAGGTTGCTCATAACTCCTCCACAGATATTACAGTATTCTTCCTAATATTTGTGTGCTATCATCCCTTCCCTCATGTCATCACTAACCAGGCTCTTACCTATTAAATTATAGCACACTTAAAAGAAATCACTATAAATATGTTTTACATTAACCAAGCACTTCACACATTGCCTGAGCAAGAGCTTCACAGCAGGATCTGCTCAAGGTTTTACACCACCCTTGGCAAGCAAGAAATCGCTGACCTTTTAACCAGCCATAGCTGGTTCCCCAGGGCCCAGTTTTTCCCCCAAACCCACCCTCGGTATCGCAGGTGCCTGTGACACAGCCCTTGAGGCAGCCACTGCGGCTTTCAGCGCTGCAGAACCACGGGATCGTTTCGGCTGGCAGGGAGACACCTCTGAGACCATCAAGCGGCAGCTTGAGCGGCAGCCAAACGTGCTCCCAGCCCTATCAGCGGCCATCACGATCCCCAGCGTGGCCGCCACTGAGCCCACCGCACGAGCCCCTCCCCGTGCCCGCTCCGGTGCCGGTGTCGGTGCCGGTGTCGGTACCCGGCCCTTCCCGGCCCCTTCGCGGCCGCTCCCGGCCCCTTCCCGGCCCTTCCCGGCCCTTCCCGGCCCTTCCCGGCCCCTTCGCGGCCGCTCCCGGCCCCTTCCCGGCCCCTTCCCGGCCGCCGCCGCCTCCTGCCGGGAGCGGGAACGCGGCCTGCGCGCGCCCCCTGCTGTGCACTGCCGGTACTGCAGCGCAACTGCTTGCCCGGATTGCGCCGGGAATGAGCCCGGATTGCGCCGGGAATGCGGCCGGGATCGAATCCGAATTGCGTCCAGATTGAGCCCGGATTGCGCCGGGAATGAGCCCGGACTGCACTCAGATTGCGCCGGGAATGAGCTCGGATTGAATCCGGATTGAGTCCGAATTGCGCCAGGAATGCGCCCGGATTGAGCCCGGATTGCGCCCGGATTACGCCAGGAATGAGCCTGGATTGAGCCCGGATTGCGCTGGGGCTGAGCCCAGATTGCCCCAGGAAGGCAAGCGTAGATTCAGGACAGGAAAGAGCCCTCCGTTTTTGAGTGGGCAAATTCACTGTCAGAGGACTCTACATACAGGGTAATTGTATATGGTATTTTCATGCCCAGAGAAGGGTGACGAGGGTGGGGAAGGGTTTGGAGCACAAATCTGCTGAGGAACAGCTGATGGAGCTGGGGGGGTTCAGCCTGGAGGAAAGGAGGCTCGGGGTGAGGGGACGGCCCGATCTATCGCTCTCTACAGCTGCCTGAAAGGAGGGTGCAGCACCTGCGGATCGGCCTCTTCTCCCAGGTAACGAGCAATAGGACAAGAGGAAACAGCCCTCAGCCTCAGGGGAGGTTTAGATTGGATAGAAGGAAAAATGTCTTCACTGAAAGCATGGTCGGGAGCTGGAGCAGGCTACCCGTGGAAGTGATGGAATCACCACTCCTGGAGGTGTACAAAGGCACCTGGGGACACTGTTAGTGGTGAGCATGGCAGTGCTGGGTTCATGGTTGAACTCAATTATCTCAGAGGTCTTTTCCAACCTCAGTGATTCTGTTCTCTAACACTGGACCACCTACAGGATAGATGTGGATTTAAAGACCTGATTTGAAACCTGACCATTTCTAGTCCCAGCACCACCAGAAACAATATTAAAAGTCATTATTCAGAATTCAGCTTTCTGATATTCATGTCTTTGTTTTGACTTTCAAGAATTCAGTGTAAGTACTAGAAAGTTATTCTGTTCTGAAAATTGAAATTCACACGTATTCTTTACAATTAAAAAACTCAGGCCCTTAAGAAAAAAGCAAAACAAAAAATTATATGTCTTCATGTATATGTGATAAAAGCGTGAATAATATCTACTTGAAATTCACAACTAATGGTTATTTAATAAACTATAACCTGTGTCATATAGATGTTAAAACATTAACTTGCAAGTTCAAAAATTAGTATCAGATTTGGAAACTTCTACTGCACCCTTAATGAGAACATATTCGAAGTGCATGAAGGAAATACAAAGATTTGAAACATAGTCCACTTCATGCTCTTTCTTTCCATGTCTTCTGACTGCTTCTGTTTTCAGAATAAATATGAACTCTCTCTATATTTGTGTGTTTCTGGAATCTCCAGTTAAGGAAACCTCCCTGTTGCCATTCCTTTTCCAGTGCCAGAAACAGAGACAATAGATCCTACTCCATCCTGTTCCATACCCTTTCCACCTTCTCCTCACAGCAGCTAATATGGACACTCACAAAGCATTTGATTGCCTTGCAGATTTGACCAGACACTTGAGAAAAGCAAGAGAGAAAAGGAGGAAGAAGGTAACAGTGTTCAGAAAGGGCACCAGTGAGGACTCTGGAAATGGAATCATTCTCCTCCCCAGCAAGAAAGTAAAGGGCAGCCTTAGCCTTTCACAGCTCTTTTTTGATATGCATTTTGGAAGGTAATTTAGAATAAACTAAATTACTAAATTGGGGCCCAAAAGGAAGGCCCACCTGTGATATCTCCAGTGCTGTAGTCTGGCAGACATTCAGAAATCACCCGCAAGGAAGCAGTTCCTGCAGGCAATCAAGCTGAATGCATTGCCAGAGGCACTGCTGTTGTCTTTCTCAGTGGGTAGATGAGAATGGGAATCACAACTTCCTCCTAAGATCTCAAAGCAGAAAATTAAGTGAAGCCTGGTCGGATAAATTATTTTACTTTAATGCATACTTCTGATTACTTATGTCCCTCTCAGCTCTGCCTCCTGATTTTGAATTCAAAGATGTGATAGTGGCAATGTTTGAGGTGCCACAGTCGCCAACCTGTGCAAGTGAGCAACAAATGGCACCTTTATCAGGTGAGTTAGGAAGGCAGGGTGATGGAGATGTCTGAAGCAGAGAAAGATTCTTATTTTCAGAATTTCAGATCTTTGTGTGGCTCTGAGAATTCCTTTTCAGCTGCCTGAAAATTGCCATTTTACAATGAAAAAGCAACTTATGCCTTCCAGCTTGTAAATTTGGTGACTAATTTAATCCCAGAAGTCACTATACAATTTAGCTAACTGGAGAATGGTAGGAAAATTGCAAAACAAAAATCCTTTTGACTTTGAGAGAAAGCATGAATCATAAGGGAGAGCCAGGAATTATGAGAAGAGAACCTGAAGGAGATTGGTTATAGAAGAAAAAGGACATGAAGGTAATCTGAGAAGAAACTACCATCTAATGCCACCTTCCACAAAGACAGGTTTTAAATGAAAATAAATACATGATGCTCAATTAGGACTCTCCGCTGTGTCCTGCCAAACAACCAATTTCTTCTCTGAGAAGACTAAGATAGCGTTTCCTCAAACAGCTAAAAGAAAGCCCAGAAAATTTGCCATTGATGATTTTAAACATTTAATCACTTTAAGATATTCTGTAGTCCATGTTTAATTCAGCCTCCTGTTCATTCCGCTTGGAACAGGGACAGTTTTGTTTAGTGTTGAGAGCCTTAATATAACTGCTGAGGTGACTTCAGCCTCAAGGAAGTCAGGTCATTTGAGCTTAATTCAAAATTTAACAAACAGCAAAGGAGTCAGAATGATACATGAAGGCAAATGGGAATGGATAGTTCTCTGCTTCTAGGTCCTGGGACTTTGCTAAATCACAGAACACTTAAAAGATGGCACATGTTTTTCTTTAAGTATTATAACTCTGCTGTTGAAGATATCAACCAAAGAAACCTGCATATTAACCATAACAAGTTATGTATATTTTCCTGGGGGTTAAAGTTTTCCTATCTTCCCTGTCCCTTCGTTGTGTATTACTGCTAATTAGTCTTATCAGAACATGGGCTTGAAAGTGATAACCCCCCTCAGAGATGAATAGACAATTTATTTGCTTGCTTCTTTCCTACCACCCACACCTCCCAATGGCTTGCATTTCTGTGTGCATGCCAAATGGAAATCTGTAAGGGTAGAATTTATAGGTATAAATCACATCTCTGTTCACATGGTGTTCCAACATGGGAATATCTCCTAGTGTAAATGCCTATGTAGGCATATGAAGAGAACAGTGATTTTTAAATCTGGCCTGAGAAGCTGGCCCTTCAACCTTCTCTGTCATTCCTTTAGAGACCAGCAAAGAGAAACTGCTCTTAGTAGATTAGTAAATGTTAGTTGCTGCATGTCTCCAGAATTTTTGCTGTCTTTAGACAAAGAGTTGGAATGTCTTTTTTCCATATAAAAGAATGAGCAGCCAATGGGCTGAGAAATAACAGCTCTCTATGTACAGGAGTCAGTAGGAGAGAGAGCAGAATACCTTACTTGATGTGTCTTTACAGGCACTTTGTAAACATCACCAAGGGATGCTTACAAAGCATAATCGAGTAAAAGTATTACTTTTATAATTATTTTCTGATGAACTGTAATGGCAAGAAGCCAGGCATTGCCATCACTGGTGCCCAAACTGTGAATTCTCCCCGATGCCAGAAAAAACTCCTGTGGATTTGGGTCAAGTCCTGTGATGGGATTTGTGCCTGCAGTTAAACTAGCCATTCTATTTTTATTTCTATTTCTATTTCATTTTCTATATTTCTATTAATCACAGGCTATGGCAAGCTGTTTATGGACTCTGTCATCCAACCATGCTACTGTGGCTTAGGCCTTGAAGTGTTTTGCTGCTTGTGACTGCTGAGGAGAAATGTAGTGCAAAATCCTCAGATGATCAGCTCACAGGAGCATTTCCTCATCACATACACTGGTACTGAACTGACTACATCTGGTTTAATTTGCACTTCCAGCAACCCTGGTACAAAGCTACATGAGGACAAAAGTAAGACTCTTGACTTAATTTAAGGAGATTTATTTTTTTTAAGTAACTTTAATTAAGTCAAGATAGGAAATTCTTACTCCTAAATGAATGTTCATGCATAAACTTGCACTGAAGTATGTGCAGCTGTGGAGGAAAAACAGATCCAGTTACCTTGGAAAATAGCTCAAGACAGTGTCAGAAGCCCACTTCTCACACCTTTGCTCACAATCTCCATGGGCCTTCCTTTCCTAGTGTAGGAGCATTCTGGGGGGGCTTCAGGCACTGTGGCATGGAATGGAAGGAGACATTTGAATACAGTGAAGCTGAGCTGTTTCTGTGGCTGCTGTTCTCAGCATCCCCCTGCACCCAGCTGAACCTCTCTGTGCCAGCCTGGGGCACCAGCTCTGGCAGGATTTCAGCTCACAGTGTGGCTCCCGTGGTGCTGATTTGCCCTGTCTCAGCTGTCACCTGGAGCTCATGCAAGTTCATGCACCGAATTAGCTGGAATGCCTTTGGGATACAATTCTCGAGAGACTCTGTCCTGCCAGCAGACTGGATTATCTGAGAAATATCTCCTTAGTTGGCAGCACAGTGCATTTATTTCATCGGCTTAGTGCGATCAGGATCTGTCAGCTTTGAGAGATCTGCTCTGCAAATAAATGACTTAGGCACCAAGAACTATGCAGGGGAAAGCCAGAAGTCATTGTCCCAAAACATTTGCTCTTCTCACAGTAAATCTCACAAAGAATTGAGTGTTCCTGTCAGGGAGAGACAGATGTGTGTGTGTATTTCTAACACTGTTCTTGTGCCTGATTACACCTAAGTGTGCAAAGCAGCTCAGCAGCATGCTAAAAGAAGGATGAGCTGAAAGCTTTGCAAGGATGTATCTTCCTTGTCTCTTGCCCTTTGGCATGTAGAAGTACAGGCAGACACTCAGTGAGGCTGAATGAAGGATTAAATGGTTTTGCCAGTACAAACATACATCTCTAAGTCATTTCTGGCTTAGAGCCCAAGTCATTTTGGCATGACTGAAAACATTACTTACAAATTTACCGCTGTGTTTGGAAAGCTGAGAGTTGTAGCTTTTGAGAGGTATTGGCACAGTGCTTAATAACAGCAGAGCCCTTAAAAATATGGCAGGATTAGGACTGACAATAAGAAGCCAGAAGAATACTCAATCCACACAGGCTTATGTGAGGAAAATTTTAAGAAGCAACTGGTTAAAAGTGTTTCTTACAGAGTCATTTTAAAGCCTGAAGGATGAGACAAGAATGGATGTTTCCTCCCTGTGCCGGACCCAGCAGCCTCAAGCAGACAGCAGCATGTTCATTCCTTGATGAGCTGATGTGGAAAGTTCTCTGATTTCAGTTTAACTTGGCAGTGTTTTAGGTCCTTTCCTTCAAAACAGAAGAATCAAAGCCATTAATTGGACATCTAAGGTCATGATGCACTCGTCTTTCTATCTGAAACTAGACTTCTGTCCTCACCAAAGCAAATTCCAAGTATTTCCATGACCATCAGAAGGTAGGATATTTAGAAGTTTTCCATGCATGTCTTCTGTTTTGCTTTGTGAACTGACTGCAGGGAGGAGAACCAGTGGTTTCTCTTTTTTTCTTATGTATTGCCAAAGGGAGTGTTTTGCTCTGCTTTTCAGAAAATGAGGAAATTCTAAAAATTTCACCTTGTCATTGGGTAAAAGTAGATAGGTCCTCTCCCACTTTTTCTTCTTTTTTTTTTTTTTTTTTTTTTTTTTTTTTTTGTAGTCTGCTTTACAGTTAAAAAATATTGATTTCTGTTGCTTTTGCTAACTGTGCAGTAAGTGTATTTGTTACTTTGAAATGTCAGGATGAACATCTGGTTTTGGTGCTCATTAGTCAGCCAAGTTGGGAAGCTCTGAATATTTTGCCAAAACATTAACCCATCTCTGAATTTATAACTAATATCAGGAAAATCACTAGGGGAATGTAAGCATGTGTAGACTGTGTAACAGTCAAGGTCAATTCTTACAAGATAATTTTTACTTTATTAATTTTATCAATGTGGTTCACAGACAGCTGCTTCCAGTTCATAGGAAAATATTTTTATCAATGAGCAGCTTTAAAAATATGCAGCTCAAATTATTTCATAATAAATGTACATCAGTGAAATAATTTTGGGAAATAGAAACATATTTTGGAACTGAGTCATGAGCAAGTGATAGATATGAAACAAACCAAACAAAGGAGAAGCTAACAAGCAGTTAGCTTCTCCTTTAAGGTTTCATAGCTGTAAACCTCTGACAGGTTTCAGTATTGTTTTTGCCTCCCTGGTTTTGATGTTTCCAACTCAAGCCCGCATTTCAATATTCACTTTTCATCTGACTGCTGTGGTCATGACTGTTACCACGAACTTGAGCCAGCAGATAAAGTGCTGCCAAGGCTTCAGCAACAAATAAACATGGCAATTGAAAACAGCAAATGAGCCTTATGGAAAGAAAACAGGGAAAAAGAGAAACCAAGCAGGCTGCTGGCTGCTGAAAATTTTCAGGAACTGTTTCCTGGAGCTGGCATCTCATCATCCTCCTGTCCAGCTGACAGACTCCCAGGCCGGTTCTGGTGCAAGGGAAAGGTGCAGAACTGTCAGGCCATGGCAGAAGCCAAGCGAGGAACGTGGCAGGGACAGCTCACCCAGCATGGCCTGGCCTCTGTGGGAAATGAACTTGAATGACTAAAAATGTTTTGTGTGGTATCTGTCTCCTGCAGCCGACTGCCCAGCTCCCAGGGAGAAAGGAGGAACACCTGGGGAGAGCTGGGTAACATGGTGAGATTGAGGGCACTCATGGGGCCAGAATTGAAGACTCTGAGGGTTCAAAGACTTTAAGCCACTGCAGTAGTGCAGGGATCTCCTGTGGTCAGTGGAAACAAGGCACCCTGGAGATGGGGCACGATGGGCAGAGGGCTTCCTGCTGCCCTTGGCCCGTCCCAGCTGCACAGCTCAGGGGTGTCAGCCTCGGGAAGTGCTCACAGGCAGGAGGCACCACTGCTGAGAAATGGCTCTGGGACTGGGAACTCCCCACTGAAAAGCTTGTTGGAGAAGCTTTCTCCTTTAGAATACCAGCACAGCTCCATGCCATGACCAACTGAGCTGTGTCCCTTAAGTTTCACAGGGCAGACCCCATCACATCAAGCTACCCTTTGCCTAAAACATCCTAGTTTGCGTCTTCTCAGCAACTCTTCATATTGTCAAGTCTAGCCAGGCCATAAGTTTCTGGTACATACTGGTACCCAAAATGTGAATTCTCCCTGATCTCAGGAAAAACTGTTGAAAATGTGACCCAGGATTTGGATCAAGTCCTGTGATTGAATTTATGTCTGAAGTTAAACTAGCTATTGTATTTCTAGCCATTGTAGTTCTATTTCTATTTCATTTTCTGTGTTTCTATAAATCACAGACTATGGCAAGCTCTTTATGGATTCTGCACTTGCACATTCTATGTACCAGAGTAGGTAGCAGAGAGAGCAGAATATCTTACTTGATGTGTTTTTACAGGCACTTTGTAAACATCACCAATATGACTTTTATAATTATTTTATGATAAACTGTAATGGCAAGAAGCCAGGCATTGCCATAAGTTTCTTGTGATCAAATGGGTACTGGGGAACCAGCACTGGGACACTGAGGCAAGTGATTCAGGAAAAGAGCAAACAATGTACAGATGGGCTGCCAGTCTTTATTGCACACCAGATCAAAGAGGTTTGTGATATCCAGTGTCAGCGCACGAGGAGTAGTAATCCTTATTTTCTGCAGAGTGTCTATCACATATCACATAACCTTGAGGATGTGTTTGCTCACTTTTTTCCCTCCTATTTCTGTGCTATTGCTTGCCTAAAACCAACACAGCCCTATTTTTTTATGCATTGCTCAGTGACCTCCTCTGCAGAAGCAGTAACCCCAGCCAGTAAGGAATCCACTTCTATTTGTTTAAGTTCAGGGGGTTTTTCCATAGTTTCTAGTAGTGGAGTCAAGCTATGGAACACACCCCGGACATTTAAAAGATGAAGACAGAGATTTCTTCTGCTGAGCACTAAAACCAAAATCACCAAAAAACCTGACATTTCTGTGGGCAGGTAACTTGGCAGGTCTAGAGAGAGCAATTGATTTCTTGCATTCAGTTGCTCAGCTGTGTTTTCTATTGCCAGTTTGAGACATTTGTTTTGGTAGTGGCACTACACAATCCCCCATTTCTCCATTCTTTTCACATTAGACCCTCTCTGTGTTGGTCAGCTCCAAATCCTTCTCTACCAGAAAATTGACTCTTTTGGCCTCATGTGACTCCAAGATACTTGCTCTTCTGAAGCACATACTACCCTGAGCAGGGCACAGTTCTCTTACAACTGAACCCCTGAAGCCACTAGTTGTCACTCTACATGAATCTCTGACATTGCAGCTGCAGGGCTTGGAGTGTCAATCATGCATAAGGAGTATAACTTAGACATATTTATATGGTTGATTTACTTATACTCAGATCAACATCTGTCTTCCACTGCACTTTGTCCTAAACTGGAAGTTTAACTCACAGGGAATTGAAAGGAATCCTCGGTTTAAGAGGAAAGCATGGCTCTATTCCAGATTATGCATCTCCTTCAATTAGCCTCTGAACAATACTAATCCCAAACTGCTTGTTTGGGATTACCAGAAACTGTATTCTGCATGATAAAATCCATGGTCTCCTCCATATTTTGTCTGCCAGACTTCAGTCTGTCATAAAAAATTGGGGGAGTACATTCTAGGAAATACACAATTGATATACACTGCAAATGATCTGACTGGGAGATTACTGGCCTCAAAGACTTTCTAGAGTACAGCTCTTGAAATCCACTTCATGTTTTTTTCTAGGATAAGATTTCTTTTTTTGGTGAGTGATAAACTTTGCATTGAGGGTGCTAGCCTTTGAAAAAACTATCCATGAAAATTATACAAGAACAGGTCAGGTCTATCTTCCAGAGTCACATGTTGTTGTCAAAATCGTCAAAAATCAACACTGCAGATGTAAAAAGAGCAGCCTGTCTGGTCTGTGAGGTGTGTCAGCTATTCTTATCTCTGCTAGGGATTTGAGTTGTTTCTCTACAATTTCTCTGGTTAACTGGTTTATTTGATAACCAGTTCTGAACAGATGAAATCCCTTTTATGCTCACACTGGGAACACCCAGATGAAGAGCCATGTGAACACTTTATTGCATTTTTAGAATGGGAAACCTGAATAGTAGCAAATATCTGCTATCTTTCATCTGAATATCATATGACCAGGGAGTGTTTTCACCAAAATCCAGAATCAAGACTTGTTCCAGGCTTAAATCCTGACTACATTGTCCATCCACATCACTGGCAGCACCAGGCTCAGTAATCCTGGAGGGACTCCAGTTCCTCCTGAATAAGGTGTATTTATATTCTTATTCCAGTTATTTTTAAGACTGTCTTGTGAGCTCAGAATTGATTTAGTCTGTCCTGATAGATATTGTCCACAGACACTGTGAACAGGATTTAGTTTCTCAGGAGAGCAGGTGTGAGTTTAAGGTCTATCTAAAGGCCTCCTCCAACTCAAACTATTCTTCTATACATTTCCTGGAAACTCCTTAAAAGTTTCCTTCCACTTTGGACAAAGGAGTGTAAAAAGATATAGATATTTTTTCATTAAATCCACTCTGTGATTAGTAAACACACCCAAACCAAGCATAAGCATCTCCCCTGTATAGAACAAATATTTTGCAATTAATCTAGTGTACCATTCTTGCTGTTTCATTTCTCTTTGGAATCCCAGGGATGCTAACAGGGAGGTTCTAGGACAATGTTATTTGAGTATAATTTGGTGAGTAGCTGTGGAAGTACCTTTCTTAGATACCGTTTATGGAGAAGGTTTAATGCTAAATTTATATTACACGGTAGGATTTAATACTACTAGCATGTCCTGTAGGAAAAGATAAATTTAAAATGCTGATTCCTGCTTAATCAAAGGCACTTATAACTTCTTCTCTGTAACGCAAAGTACTGTCTTCACTGTCGATTTACCTAGAATGATTTGTCCTGACCTGAAGAGGCTAACAGAAGAGGATCCCTGTTCAAAGCAGTAGATAAGACTGTCATGTCTTCATGAATTTCAGGTGGTATATAAATTCACAGGTAATGACAGTGTGCAATATAGCAAACTATATTCTGTGTTTGACTTCAACACAAAGCATTTGCTCTTATGTTCACAATAGAAGATGTCTTCTTACAAGTATTAAAATTATTTACTATAGTAAGATTTAAAACAATACAATGCTCTGGTTTTTAATAATAATATATTATAAAGTATACTGGAACTTCTAGAATTGGATCCCTATTACATAAATATCATTAAACTTTTCCATCTGTGGGCTCTCCTTTCAAAAGTGTGAGGTAGGTCTCACAGTAAGAAAATAAGAGCACATGTTTGGATTAGGAAAATTTAAACTATGGCAGTGAATGAAGGACAAAAACAATAAAATAAGAAGAAATTACACTTAAGCTTATGTATTTTAAACTCTTCTACTACTCCTGTTTATTTCAGTTTTCATAAAATGGTTAATGCAATTTAAAATCCAGTTGATTTACTGTATGCTTAGCACATGGTACATTTTTATTATTTTTGAAAACATAAGGAAAAAATCAAGTTTCCTTTTTGATAAGAAACCTTAAAATTCACAACATTTAAAGGACTTTCAAAATAATGCTTATAAACATTGCATAAACAAATTACTTGATAAGTGATTCATTTTCATAACATTAAAAAAAAAGAAAGCTATATAAAGAATACAACATTGCCAAAATAATCTTAGGCTGCTTTAAATGTATATTCATAATGTAGAGGTGCAAACATTAACAAGCCAAACAACTGACTGAAATTAATACAGCTAGCAGAATAATGGCAGAAGAACCTGGGGTGGGTTTTTCTGAGTCAGTCCAGATGAGTACATTCAGCATCACCAGACGTTCTGCAATTACACATTCTGACATGCTGCAAAGGGCCTGAGTATTGTCCAAGTTACACAATTCCTGACTGGGGAGATTCCTATAGCCAGCTCCCATTTTCTGCACTTTCAATCACAGCATTCTTCTTTCCAGCTGTTCCATCTGCGTCGCTTGTTTCTTCAAACACCGCCACTAAACTTGACAGAGTTGTGTGAGGATCAAGCAGTTTCACAACGGGTATGTCCACCTTTCTCTCCCGAAAGACACGGTTCTGAATTGTCATGGCTAACATCGAGTCCATGCCCAAAGACGAAAGTGGCGTATTCATGGTTAGTTCATCTGCATTCACTCCTGTGAGGTCACTCATCAGTGAGGTGATGTAGTCCTCAGATTTGAGAAAGGCAGTCTCGGGGACTTCAGCTTCCTCAGATGTTTCCATCTTGTTCATGTAATCTTCTGACATAAGTGTTACAAAGCGACTTTTGAGGGAAATAATCTGACGAAAAACATGATGATACAAAGTGTGAAAGTTCAATTTGGCAACAGATTGCTGCGGGTTGTTTATAAGTAAGGTCTTCCTGAGATAGTCATGAATTTCATGCACTTGCAGAATGTCTACGCCCTTGGATTCCAGAATGCTCTGAATGAGGTCTTGGTTGAGCAGAATGCCGAGGTTCAAAGCACCCCAGTTAATGGCCTGGCCTGAGAGCCCACAGTTCCTCCTGTAGAGGCAGAAGAGATCCAGGAAAGAGTTTGCAGCTGCATAGTTTGTCTGGGTGGCATTGCCCAGAAAGGAAGCAACAGAGGAGTAGCACACAAAGTAGTCAAGCTCCTGGTCTCTGGTAGCCCAGTGAAGATTTAGGGTCCCTGCTACTTTTGGGCTCAGCACTTTGTGGAAGTCAGCCAGCTTCAGCACTTCAAGGTGGCCGTCGTGTATAGCAACAGCACTTTGGAACACCCCTTTGATGGGACTCCCCACAAAGGTGGTGGCAATGGACTGGAAAGCTTTCTCAACATCGCTGCTCAAAGTCACATCACACTGCACAGACACTACTTTGCTCCCTTTGTACTGCTGCTGCAAAGCCCTTAACTCTTCTTGCTTCTCACTGCTGGGAATTCTCCTGGACAGAATTGCAATACACCCTCCCCCATTCTCAGCTATGAATTTCACTGTTTCAAAGCCAAGTCCAGTGAGCCCCCCAACTACTACATAAACAGCATTCTGCTTGAACAGCTGCTTCTGGGGCTCGTACAATGGGATATCTGAAAGCACACTGATGTCCTTCTGCCTTCTCAGGACAGCAAGGGGGACAGAAGTGCAGGTGAAATAGGACATCACAGAATTTAGCCCTTCAAAATTCTCAGTCTGCTGAAAAACAGAACCTGAAAGATTTCTAAACCGTTTCATATCCATGGAACTGATCCAGGCATGTACGGTCTTCTGCACTTCCTTTAGAGGTGCTTTCCGGAAAAGGCGGGCAACAGCAAGGATATGAAAGCTGACGTTTTCATGATCAATTTCACTGACATTCTGGATGCATTCTGACTGTTGCCTGCCACACACGATCACCACATCTTTAAGAAAGGACATGTGGGCCAGGTCCTCCTGAGACAGTCTGTTGACTGGAGGAAGAATAACAAGGGCACTGCACAGGTTGATATATTGCAACATGTTAGGAGTGGGCTTTGCAAGGACTGTTCTCCAACCCATCTCTTCTGCTGCTGCAGAAAGAACATGGCACAGAACTGAGGATGGCTCTGTAGTAATAATACCCAATGTTCTGCCATGTTTTCCTTTGGGTAACCTCTGAGTGAAGATTTCCCATGCAATGATGAAGTATGACACACAAGGGACATTCTGGAGGAATGGGAATTTCCTTGCATGGAAACAAACTGTTCCTGGAATCTGAACTCTGGATGATGCAGCAGTGGGATAACATGAAACCACGTGATCTCCCACTTTCACTTTTTTCACATCACTGCCTGTTGCAGTGACTGTGCCACTGAAATCAAGAGCTAGAAGCCTGTGTTTGTCCCCTGCCTGGGAGTTCCAATACAGTGTATTACCAAAGTTACAGCTAGAAACACTAATGGGAAAATAATCTTCTGAGTGCAAACAAATTTTATCCACTTGAATTTCAACACTCTGTTTGTCAAGCTGAGTTGCAGTGCCACTGGATAATTCCCCAGACAAGTCTTTTGCTGTGTATGGATCAGAAGTGTACAAAGTGAATGATTGTGATTTCTGGAGTGATCTTACGGGTTGGATGTAATCTGCATCTACAAAAGGTGTGCGTCTGATTTCGGACACATAAATTCTTCCCTGGCTGATGCAGACTTCTGGATAGTCCCCACCTTTGTACTTGATAAGAACATCTGCTAACACTGAGATGTCCAGGGAAGTGGAGGAGCTGAGGTCAATCAACTGAAATGTGATTTCTGGAAATTCAACAATACAGGCTCTGGTCATGCCACACAATGCAAACCCACAGTTAATGTGGTCCACATATTTCTCTGTTGTTCTGTAGGTGATCACTCTGACAGAGCAGCGAGACCTCTTTTCTCTTAGGGCCACCACTACCTGGCGATAGGCTTCGCAGCACTTTGCCAACTGATCTACTGCTTTCCTCGAGGAATCTTCATTTAACTTTTGGATTCCCCACAGGAAGAGAATTTCATCATAATCCTTAACCTCTGCTCTCATTTTGTTCTGTGCATCGCCTTCCACGAGGCAGTCCCAGCCTTCATACATAACATATGTCGAAGCAGGATGCAAGTGTTTTTTGAGCTGTTCAGCTATCCCAAATTTGTCTGCAAACACAAGGACTCTGGGCTTAAACCCCAGATGTCCAATTGTCTGTGAAAGAGAGACTTCTTTCCATTTGTTTTGAAACAGAAACTCATTGTCTCTGGAAGATGATTCCCTCATGAAAGTGATGGCAACGCGCTTGAGCTCGGCCAAAACAGAGCCGTGTTTGTCCACAAAGCACCCACAGACCTCAAGGCAGTTCCCAGTGGATTTGCTCATTCTCATGTATATCATCATTTCCTCCTGCAGCGGGCGGAGCACCACCAGGCTGCCTATCCCTGAAGGAAAGCCTGCTCTGGAGTGGAGCGTCCTTGAGGTCAGGACAGCGGTCATCTGCAGAAAGCAGTCGAGCAGCACTGGGTGGATACAGTAGCTGTACATGTCTCTGGCGGTCTCCTCATTCACCTTTATGCTTGTTATAGCTTCCTTTAGCTCCTGGCAATAATGCACATCACTGAGCTGCCTGAATATGGAGCCATACTGAAAGCCAACCTGAGACAGTGCTTCATAAAGCTCCTCTCTGCTAATCACTGACTTGCATCTTTGATAGATGGCTTGCAAGGAGATGCTGCTTTCTTCCACCACACCTTCAAGGCCCTTGGCCACTTGGCCAGCAGCATAAACTGCGTTGGAGGAAGAGAGAACCTCAAAGGTTGTCATGGCTTTTTGTGGACTCAGCTTGATACTCAGCACTTGGGAATTCTGTGTAAGAACACACGGTGCAGAAAAACTGATACTCAGCTGGCAAGTGCTCAGAGGCACTTTGGGTTCTGAGCTGCTCATCACAGAGGCCAGACCAAGCTCCACATAGAAAGCACCAGGGACTAAGGCCACCCCATTGTTCTTGTGCTCATATAAGTACGGTGTCGTTTCCTGGGACACCAGGCAGCCAAACTCCAAGTTGTCACTGTTTATGCCGTAAATCAAAGAATGACCGGTGCTGACACCGCTTCGGCTTGCATGTTGAGGGATATCCAGGCTCATGAGTTTTTGGCGATCAAATTGGTATCGTGGAATGGCCACAGGAACACTTTGATACCCATTATAAAAGTGCTGCCAGTTGGGATTAAATCCCAGTTCAAACAGATTTCCTACCAGGGTGAAGAGTGTCTGATATTCTGCATCTGTTTGCAAAGAGGACAAGACCTTTGTGCCTTTCCCTAGTGTTTCTTTTATGCTTCGCTGCAGTGCTCGGTGAGGACTTATTTCCACAAACACCACGTTTTCCCTGCCTCTGGCTGCAGTTTGGATGGCTCGTGTGAAAGCAACAGGCTCACGAGTATGCTGCGCCCAGAATTTGCCCTGAGAAAAGTCATTTTCAGATGCAGCCATGCCAGTCAGTGTTGAAATCACTTCCATTTCCCCCTTCTGCTTTTCCAAAGGCTCTATCTGCTCCTCCAGCTCCCCGAGTATCATGTCCATGCTGGGGCTGTGGTACGCAGCTGGAACATTTAAAACATGAAGAAAGATGTTTCTCTGTCTGAAAGCTTCAGCTAACTCTCTCTGGACAGCTTCCACAGCCTCTACGCTCCCAGACAAGGTGCAGGAAATGGGGCTGTTGAAAGCAGCAATGCACACCTTTCCTGAGTAGGCATGCAGGCGTTCAGCAATCTCTTCAATGGGGATGTTTCCAACCACCAGCATTCTGCCGCTGGGAGTCTTTGCCTGCAGCCTGCTCCGGTGATAAATCACTTTGACAGCATCTGCCAGGGACAGGTACCCAGCAATGTGTGCAGCAGCAACTTCCCCCACCGAGTGGCCAACAACAGCAACAGGCTTGATACCCCAGTGCTTCAGGAGGGAAGCTACAGCAACCTGCAGGGCAAACAGCAAGGGCTGACAAAGCTCTGGATTCAACAAGTCCTTTGGGCTATGATTTCTTGCCGGCAGGAGGCTGATGGCAGCGTGCTGCTGAAAAAGGTCTTCTATTTCCTTACACTTGTCTCTGAACACCGGCTCTGAGCTTAGCAGTGCCTCACTGAACTCCTTCAGCGTGACACCATTGCCGCAGAACACAAACACCAGCTGTGGTTCCGCTTTGGATATGGCAGGTTCTGTGCTCGCTGCCAACCTCAGCTCTTGCTGCAAGTGTTGGAGGGAATTTGTGACAAATGCTTTTCGGTACCTGTAGCTGGCGTGGCTTCTTCTGCAGGCAGAGGTATAGGCCAGGCTTGGGAGAGTTACGGAGTTCCTTGCGCTCAGCTGCTCAGCTGTGTCGGCCATTGTCATCTGAAGGGACTTAGGGGATGCTGCTGACAGCAGAACTAATTCCAGGGGCTTCTTAAAGGCAGGAAGAGGCTCTGGCTGCTTCACCTGCCTGACTACAACATGAGCATTGGTTCCTCCAAATCCAAAGCAGTTGACGCCAGCTACTCTTCCATACTCACTGGATTCTTCCCAGGGCTCTACAGCTGTGGCAACAGCAAGGTTTAATTTCTCCGTATCAATGCTGCTCATCTCCTTTGAGTAATGCAAGGATGGAACAATCTTCCCATGATGCATCATCAGGAGCACTTTGATTAACCCGGCTGCTCCAGCAGCTGATTCAGTGTGTCCAATATTTCCTTTCACTGAACCGATTTTCAGAATGGAAACTCGGGAAGACCTCTTTTTGCTAATGACATTACCAAGGCTTTCAGCTTCTGTAGGATCTCCAGCAGCAGTTCCTGTGCCATGGGCTTCAATGTACTGCACAACTGAGGGATCAACACGACTTCCATAAATGCTGCGCAGTAACTTCTCTTGCTCTATTTGAGACGGTCTCGTGATTGGAGTTATAGACTTGCCGTTCTGATTGACTGCACTGATGTTTATCACACCCCAGATTTTGCTGTAGTCTTCCTTTGCCTGTTCCATGAAAAAGTGTAGTTTTCTTTAATAATACTAGTAGTCTATGGTTAAAGGTGTTACCATGAACCTTACAAGCCTGGTGCAAGCCCGTACCTTATCCTCCATGTAGGGGGTGAGGTAACATGGCAGCACATAGTCTGAGAGAGATCAAGAAAGATTTTGGGTTTGGGATATTTGCTAAGGAAATCTGAGGCATATGCTATTTTCTCCTCCATACTTCCAGTTCAAAGAAGCAATATTGAACAAAAAATACTGAAAACAACAATAGTTGAAAGGATCCATATAGAAAGAAGCAGACAGACTCAGTCTACTAAGACATGTCTCTGCAGCTGGTGCCATCACCAAGATTTTGGGGGTTTTGGCAATGATATGGCCTTTGCAGAGCCAGGCATGCTGGCATCAGATGGGGCTCACCTCTCTGAGTAACGAAGGAGAGTCTTTGCATGGGAACAAGCAAGACTCCTTGGAGAGCTTTAAACTAGTTATGATGGGGGAGGGCAGTAATATCAGGTTTGTCCCTAACTAACTGGGTAATAGTATGAAAAAGTTAGAGGGTACTTCTGAGGCCCCTCTGGAGGTGACTCTGAGATTTACCAGCCACACTGGAGCACACCAGCAGTCTTACAGAGACAAGCAAGGGGCTCCTGAGATAATAGAAGTCAACAGGGAAATATCAGAGAAACACCTTAGTACCTAAAGAAGGCTTACGAGGGATTACGTTGATCAAGCATCTACAGTCAAAGACACAACCACTAGACAGGGCTATGGGACATCCCTTCACACACCCACTGGAATATTGTCACCATAAAATACTTCTATTAAGTGCTGTACCCCCATGCATAGAGTATAGTGAACAAACAGGAGGAACAAGAGATCTGTGTGCAGCCATTGGGCTTTGATCCCATTGCAGTTATGGACATGGTGGGAGAGCTCCCGTGACTGCAGTGTTGTCATGAAGGGCCACCGGCTGTTTAGGAGAGACAGACCAGGAAAGTGCAGTGGTGGAGTTGCACTCGATGTGAAGCAACACTTGGAGTGTGCCGAGCTCTGCCCTGGTGAGGATAAAAGGGCGGGCTAGGAAGGGTGACACCGTTGTGGGTGTTCACCACAGGCCGCCCGATCAGAAGGAGAAAGCGGATGAGGCCTTCTGCAGGCAGCTGGAAGCAGCCCCACAGTCACAGGCCCTGGTTCTTGGGGGGCTTTGACTGCCCTGACATCTTCTGGAGAAGCAAAGCACAAGCAGTGCAGGAGGTTCCTGGAAAGCATTGATGACAATTTCTGTCCCAGGTAGTGAAGGATCCCACAAGGAATGCTGGGCTGCCTGACCTTAGACTAACAAACAGGGAAGGCCTTGCTGGACATGCAGCACTTGGGGCAGCCTTGGCTGCAGAGACCACGAGACTGTAGAGTTCAGTATTGAAGGAAGAGGTAGCAGGACAGAGAGACAGATTTCAAACTCCAGGACTGCAGGAGAGCTAACTTTAACATCTTTAGGGATCTTCTTGGAAGAATTCCAGGGGAGAAGACCCTGAAGGGAAGAGGGGTCCAAGAGAGTTGGTCGACATTCTAGGCTCACTTCCTACAGGTTCAAAGATAGTGCATCCCAATAAGAGAGAAAGCAGGTAAAGCGGGCAACAAACCTCTGTGGATGAATAAAGAAGTCCTATCATTACTCAGATGTAAGCCAGAAACATATAGGAGATGGAAGCAGTATCAGGCCACTCAGAGTGAATGCAGAGAGGTTGTCAGAGTAAGCAGAAATGAGACTAGAAAGGCCAAGGCACATCTGGAATGAAATCTGGCCAAAGATTTTCATGCTAACAAAAAGGGCTTTTTCAAATCCATCACAACAAAAGGAAAATTAAGGATTAATTTTAACACTAAAGGACTCCTGGATCCATTAGCAAATGGAGGGGGGAGCCTGGTAACAGGGGATGCAGAGAAGGCTGTGTTATTGAATGCCTTCTTTGCACCTATCTTAACTGACAAGACCAGCCCTCAGGAATTTCTGACCCAGGAGACCAGATTAAAGGAATGCTGAAAGGAAGAATTTCCCTTGCCCAAGTAGGAATGGGTCAGAGAACCCCTAAATGAACTTGACATCCACAAGTCCAGGGGCTTTGACAGGATGCATCCATGAGGTCTGAGAGAGCAGGAGGACAACATGGCAAGGCTGCTCACAATCATCTTTGAAAGGCAATCATAAGACATGCCTGAGGACTGGGAGAACCAATCTTCAAAATTGGCAAGAGGGACCCCAATCTTCAAAAATGGCAAGAAGAAGGACCAATGAACTACCAATCAGTCAGCCTCTCCTCAATTCCTGGAAAAGTGATGGACCACCTCATTCTGGAGGCCATCTCTGTCCACAAGGAAGATAAGGTGATCAGGAGTGGTCATGGATTCCTTGGAGGTAAATCATGTTTGATCAACCTGATTGATTTCTATGATGAAACCACCACCTGGATGAATGAGGGGAGAGCAGTGGGTATTGTCTACTTCAACTTTATCGAGGCTTTTGTCTCTCACAGTGTCCTCAGGAAGTGTGGACTGCATGAGTGGACAGAGACGTGGATTGAGAACAGACTGAATGGCAGGTCCCAGAGGGTGATAAGCAGTGGCACAGGGTCCAGTTGGAGACCTGTCACTAGTGGTATCCTCTGGTACCATATTGTTTAGTTTATTCATCAAGGCTTGGATGAAGAGGCAGAGCCTCCTCAGCAAGTTCACTATCAACACAAAGCTGGCAGGAGTGGCTGATACCCCAGAGGGCTGGGCAACCCTTCAAAGGGACCTCAACATGTTGGAGAGATGGACAGAGAAGAACTGTCTGAAATTCAACAAGGGCAAGTGCAGGGTCCTGTACCAGGGGAGGAATAACCCCCTGCACCAGGACAGGTTGGGGGTCAACCTGCTGGAAAGCAGCACTGTGGAGAAGGATCTGGGGGTTCTGAAGGACAACAAGTTGTCCATGAGCCAGCAGTGGGGGTCCAAGGAGGCTGATGGGATCCTGGGCTGTATTAGAAAAAGCATTGCCAACAGTTGAGGGAGGTGATCCTGCCCCTCTGCTCAGCCCTGGTGAGCCCAAAACAGGAATACTGTGTCCGGTTCTGGGTTCCTCAGTACAAGAAAGACATGGAGCTAATGGAGTGGGTCCAGAGGAGAGCTATGAAGATGATGAAGGAGCTGGAGCACCTCTCTTATGAGGAAAGGCTGAGGGAGCTGGGCCTGTTCAGCCTTGAGAAGAGGAGACTGGGAAGGGGCCTCATCAGTGTCTGTAAGTATCTTAAGAGGTGTCAAGAAGGTGGAACCAGGCCCTTGGTGGTGCCAAGTAACAGGACAAGAGGCAATGGGCTGAAACTGAAGCACAGGAAGTTCCACCTGAAAATGAGGAAGGAATTTTTCACTGTTCAAGTGACCAAGCAAAAGAACAGGTTGCTCAGAGAGGGATTGGATTCTCCCTCATTGGAGACAGAATGTGTCAAGAATCATCAGGACACAATACTGTACAACTTGATCTAAGACGACCCAGCTTGAGCAAGGAGTTTGGACCAGAAAATTCACTGTGGCCCCTTCCAACCTGAGTGATTCTGTGCTAATCACATGCTTTTTCTGTAGAGAAGAGAACAAAACAACACAACAAAGACAACAACCAGAATATTATGCTAACTTTTAAATGTGAGTTCCTTTCCCTACGTTAGGGAAAGTTAATAAATTCAAAATAAATGCTTCATTATTCTTAAACTTAGATTGGAAAAACTTCTCTGGAATAGACATTATTAGAGCTGAAGACACAAAATTCAGACAAGCAACCAGTCTTAATTCAGGCTGCTTCACAAAAAATCTTACCTTTTTCAGCGGTTTGAGGAAAACAACACCACAGCCTTCTCCCCTTCCATAGCCATCTGCTTTTTTGGAGAAGGGTTTGCTTATGCCCTCTGGAGAGATCATTTTGGCTTTAGTGAGAGATACAAAGGTGCGGGGGTGAATGATGCAGTTCACCCCACCACAGATTGCTGCCTCACAATCTCCTGGAGTCAAACAGAAACATATTCATGTTGAGATGGCCCTGGTGATAGACAGAAATGGTAGGAATTCTGATTTTGTTGTCCAGCACCTCTTCAGTCCCATTACCTGATTTAATGGCTCGCAAGGCATAGTGCAGAGCAAAAAGAAAAGACGAACACGCAGTGTCGACAGTCAGAGATGGTCCAGTCAGATTAAATGTGAAAGAGACCCTGTTGGCAGCAATGCTCATTGCTGTTCCAGTACCATCATAATGATTTATTTCATCCACAGCTCTGCTGGCCATGATTTCATAGTCTCGATTCATGAGACCTGGAAAACATCAGATACATGTCAAGTTAACCCAAGACAACAATAGGCATGTACAGCTCAAAACCTGGTGGTGTGATTTCGTTTTCAGTGTTAAGATGAAACCATATGGCATCAGTTCTCCTGTCATGAAGCTTTGCTCCAACACAAGTCAAAGGGAGAAGTCACCGCAATTTCCCCTAGATTCAGCATACACAAACCTAGCTAACAGTGGAAATTCCTACCTCTCCAAGAAATGACAGGAAATTCCTACCTGCCCAGGAAATGCCCTTTCTGATAGCTCAGCTCACTCTATCATGCAGCTAAGATCTCTGGAGTCTGCTTAGACATCTGTATCCTGCTTTGAGACTGAGATACACTTTTGAGACTCAGATTGTTTTAGTTTAGCTATGACAAGATTTATCAACAAGTTACAAAGACGGTAGTTCAGACATAAATGTACAAGACATTAGCTTCATTTCCTCACATGTACCAAGTTAAAGGTCACAGCACAAACTACATCCAATACTTTGTTTTTATCTTTTTTTTCACACTTGCAACCAATAAGAAATAGTAAAGAAGAGCAGGGCCTGTGAGACCAGTTGTGTCCTCTTTCTGGGAATGCAACGTTTGAAATATGGTGGATCCCCAAGTCCATGAGCACATGTGGAAAGCGCAGTAGCTCTATTCAGAGAGGAAGGAATAGTGCCCTCAATGGAAGAAGAACATCTCTCTGACTAAAGTAATCTAAAACATTTCCCCTATAGGTGCATCAAGCAAACTCCCTCAGAAAACTCCTTTTTAAAGAGACACAGATTACACCAGCAATAATGTGCCGATACTCTACTATTATCCTTTAAATATCTTTCAACAGCATCTGGTATCATCTTGTCTGTAACTTTTTGGGAGTAACAAAGGCAGTCAGACAAGTGCACCCTGGTACCATTCTAATGTCCACAGGAGGATTTCTGCTGCTTTAAAAGGATAGTAATCCCCAGAACACCTCAACCAAAATTATACTGGAAAACAGCATATTGGGGGGAAAGTGTAGGCCTGTGTAGAAGCCCAGAAGATAAGGAGCTAATGTGTACGTGTCAAACACCGATTGCCAGATAGCCAGGGAGCCATCCAAGGATTGTCAGTAATAACCAAGAATTGTTAAAAAAACCACAATGAGATGGGACCATGTGGAGGTAGGGCAGCATTTCTCTGGGATAAACATCCTTGTTCTGCTCCACAGAGGCACAATCACAGAATCAACTAGGTTGGAAAAGACCACTGAAATCAAGTCCACTGCATGGTGAAACACCACCATGCCGAAAAGACTATGGTACTAAAAGACACATCCAGTCTTTTCTCAAACACTTCCAGGGACACTGACTCCACCACCTCCAGGGACACTGACTCCACCACCTCCCTGGGCAGCTGATTCCTGTATCAAATCACCCCTTTCTGTGAAGAATTTCTCCATAATGTCCACTCTAAACCTTCACTGGCACAGCCTGAGGCCATATCCTCTCATCCTGTCTCCAGCTGCCTGTGAAAGAGGTTGATCCCCATATCACTACACCCTCCTTTCAAGCATTTGTAGACAGCAATAAAATCACCCCTGAGCCTCCTCTTCTCAGGCTATACACCACCAGCTCCCTCAGCTGTTCCTCACAGGACTTGTGCTCCACACACTTCCCCAGCTCTGATGCCTTTCTCTGGACTTACTCCAGCACCTCAATCTCCTTCCTGAATTGAGGGGCCCAGAAGTGGACACAGAACTCAACCATGTGGCCTCACCAGTGCCATACACAGTTGGAAGAATCACTGCCCTGCTCCTGTGGTGACACTATTGCTGACACAGGCCAGGACGCCACTGGCCTTCTTTGCCACCTGGGCACACACTGGCTCATGTTCAGCTGCTGACCACCAGCACCACCAGGTCCTTTTCTGCTGGGCGCTTTCCTACCACTCTACCCCCATCAACAAACAATGGGCAGCATCAGGACAGAAGCAGGAATGAAATATTGACCCAAGGTAAGTCTGGGGAGGATGAAGACTACCCAAGAACCAAGACCTACAAAAAGGTCTGAAAGAAGGAATTGGACATGATAATTTGTATAGAAAGAGAGCAACCCGTCCTCAGGGCAGGGAAACATATCTATAAAAAGGTACCCCCAACAAATCTGGGGGGTCCTCCAAGACCCTGGACATCTCATTTGCCAGACCACCATTGGAACAAGGACCGGCAATCTCTTTTTCTTTTTCTCTCTTTCATTCTCTCTTCTCTTTCTCTCTCCCTTTCTTTAACTCATCTCCTCCTTTCCCCCTTTTCTTCCACCCTACACCATTATCCCCAACGCACTGCCATGCGCTGATGTAGCAAGTCAGGGACTAACATTCCAATTTCCATGCCAAGTATGTAACGTAGTAAGAAAACATCTCCTGCAGAGAAAGAAATTACTCATCTTGGGTGTTCCCTTCCCCTTAAGGGTGGAACATCACAGCCTGGCTTGGGAGTATCTTTTCTAAGAAGGCTTGGGCTGCAGATGCAGTTTCCTGCTTCCCTTCAGTGCCTGAACATAGGAAGAAGAGCACCAAAAAGAGATACAGGAATTGTACCATGAACTTCTAGAGTAGCCTGGTAATTCTTACCAAAAGTAACCACTAGTGCCATAGCACAGTAGCTTTAGATCTCCAGTCTAGATCCAGTGCTAGATAACATATTGAAAGGTTATGAAGGATTGCTCCAATCCTTGTGAGCTTCAAACACACTTTCTTTGACATGAAATTTTCATCTTACCAATAAAAACACCTGTTTTGGTGCCACTGATAGATTCCACAGGGACTCCTGCATCCTCCAGGGCTTTGTATGTGCACTCCATCAGTAATTTCTGTTGTGGATCCATGCGTTCTGCTTCCATATTATTAATCCCAAACAGGTGGTTGTCAAATGAATTAAATCTGAAATACACCGACCAGAATAAAATATGACAGATGTATAGAACATCCATTTACTTCTAGACCCAGTAAACATCTTTTGCAACTTCATGAAAAGCTGAGCAGTAACTGGTGTTTTGGCCACAGTTCCCATTTATGAAATTCAGAAGAAAATGTTTATAAGCCAAAGATGCTTCATTTTATCAATGCTTCTGCATTTCAGAGTTAAGAGCCCACTCCTACCCATTTCTATTCTCGTGGTTATTGCACTGCTACCAACTGGACTCCTCAAACTATGAAATGTGCAGAATGAGACTCCCTCTGCAGTAATGTGGTCAGAGCTTCAACAAGTTATAAACAAAATGAGAATCTCTCCTCACTGCAAAGAATCCCCCACAAAACCTAGTTTTCTAGGTTTGTTTTCTTGGGGTTTTTTTCAGATTATTTTCAGCAAATACAGACCAATGCTCTAAATTTAAAACCAAAAAGTAGAGGATCAGCTCAGGTCTGTTTTCAACAGATACCCATGCTTCTCTAAAAATACATTCATAAATACTTTGTGTGTATTTATATTTAAAAGCATCTTCAAAATAGGCCCATGCTTACAAAAGACCAAGTCCAACTTTAATCTTGGATCCCAAGATCAGATTTATACGGTCTTCTATAATTTCTTGATTTCAGAGCAGGATTCAATATCTAACATGGGACTAAGCATTAAAGTAATTCTGGATCCTATGGTTCAACCCTGCCAAGTATAAATTTCAGGAGACAATAAGATTTCTTCTGTGCATGTCAGCTTCTCCTTTGAATGAAGCTCTACACCCTGAGGATTTTAGGTGAATGTGGGATTCAAATAAAAGACACTTATTTTAACCTTACTGTAATTTGCTATTCTTCCCCCTATCACAGCCCCTAAGCAGCTGTGCCCATAGTCTAAGTACTACAAAAGTCAGTGGTGCAGCAGGATAACAGACTCACTCATCCAGAAGAGCAGCTCGTGTTGTACATATTTTTCCTGGCTTGTTACCATCTGCATCATACCACTCTTTGGTATTAAACCTCTCGGGGGGGATTTCTACGGTGCAGTTTTTGCCTTCCACCAGGACCTTCCAGAAATTGTCAATTCCATCTCCTGTTGTACAAAGTTTTTAAAAGAGATTAAATGATGTGCTGCCCCTCCCCATGCAGACTCAGAAATGCACAATCAGCAACAAGGACCTCCCACCTGTAAATCTAGGCTGCTCAAGCAGGCTTGCCACAGAAAGAAGTGATCATTCTTTAGTGAGAGGAAAATGAAAAAGTATGACTGATCCCCTCACTGCTTGTCTAAAAGCAAAGGAACCCCACAAAATCCTTGACCACCTTCTCTCTGCCATCTCAGTGCGTCTACTCCACCTACTGTAATAAAGCAAGAAGCTTTCTTTTAGGAAAACCCCATCTGTTCATATTACAGGCATGGCTAAGATAAGAATGTCCAGCCCTTCATCTGCCCTGTTCCTATGGATGCAGAGTTCTGTAACACTACACAATCACCCAGCCAGTGAACACACAGAAAGTTCAAATCATCCCAGACCTATCCAGCTCATTTGTATGAGTTTCATGTGCACCTCAATGCCCTGCCCACAGCCAGCACTTCAGCTTCTTTTGTCTGTCTGTCTGTCAGCAGACAAATTTAAACTAATCCGTTTCCACCACAGCACCACCTTTCAAAAAGATCCCACAAGCAACAAAGCAACAATCCAACTAAGGGGCAAACCAACAACTGTTGGTTTCCTCCATTTCAACATTAATAAAACTCTCTGATTTCAAACAGCCTGCTTTGCTTTTACCCCAAAGTTACCTCCAGGAAAGTTGCATGCTATTCCAACAATAGCAACTTCATCTGCAGTCTCGATCTCCATCTCCGGGGCTGCACAAGACAGAAGCACTGTCAGTCCAGTCCAGCAATTATGCATTTACCATTGAATAAATATTAGGTTAAAGCATGAACTTCTGACAAACACACAAACTTGTTTAAAACTTACTTAATCTGGAATGATCTACTGCTGGTGGTGGCGACAAATAACACTGCCCGCAAGAGCTCTTACTACGTTATTCCTCTTGTCTCTACTTCCAGAGGGAATTCCCCACTTAATTCCCCAAACTCTCTCATGCACACACACTTCCTCTTTACTGTTTAACCTCTGCTAACAAATGGTGAATCTTTTCAACAAATTAGATGGCAAAGACAAGCATTCTCTTTGGGGTCAAATTAAATACCCCAGGATAGAATTGACAGATGATTTCTTTTTCCTTGATTCTGAGAAAGGAACTTGTCAGAAGAGAATCAATTCAATTGACCTAATTAGAACTCACTAGGAAGCCCTGCTCTAATCCCTACCGTCCTCTTGGACTTCCTTCTACCCACAAAGAGGAGAAGACTCCTCTGGAAAGGTTTTGTGGGGGATTCTTGGCAGTGGGGAGAGCTTTCCATGCCAGGGATAGCACAGCACGTCTCAAAGAGCTTTTCTCAGTCACTGACTGACAGTAGTGAAGCAGAGATTAGGCTGTTTCACAGCCCCACACATTACTCAGAGTTAATATTTCTTGGGGGTTTGCTTTGAAAGGTGAAATTAGGAATAACTGCTCAGATTCCTACTTTGAAAAATTTACTTCTAGGTTCCATTAGCTACAACAGAAGAAGTTAAAAAGCCGCCGAGCAAAAATAAGTAGATGAGAATCTGATTTTCTCTGAGTAAATTCTTTTTTACTAATAATGTAAATTCAAAATTGACACAAGCATTTTTTCCTTTGCATTGTTTCCAAATTGTCTATGAATTTTATGATTCTATGATTTCATATTTTAAGGTCACTGCTAAACTAAAGCTGAAAATCCCAATTAAATACTTCTATCACAAAGGTACTTTTAAGCATTTTTCCTAAGTTAGCATTTAAATAGCAAATAATGGAAAATTAAGGACCCTTCAAGCACAACATAGAACATATCTTTGGCATCTCTAGAGCTATCCTGTGATCTATGTAACTCTTACCTTGTATCATCCCAGTGGGGTGAAGATATAAGCTGAGTCTGTGGAAGTCATTTATGTAGGTTTCTTATTGAAATACACATCCTATGTCATGGGGAAAATGCAAATGTGATTAATCAGTGACCTGACTAAAGTTCAAAACCACTTCCTTGTAGTTGTAAATTTCTTGAAGTCAGCAAGGACAAGAGTATTTTCCATCATCTTTCAGTTAGCAAATAATAAACTGAAGTTATGTTTTAACAAACCATAGATTCATAGGATTGTTTGCATTGTAAGGGACCTTAAAGATGCCCTACATTCAGGCCCCCTGCCAAGGGCAGTGCATATTACACTGGAATAGGTTGATCAACACCCCATACAGCTTGACCTTTTTTACTTCCAGGGACGGAGTATCAACAAATTCTCTGGGCAACCTGTAAAGAATTTCTTCCTAATACTATTCTCTTTCAGTTTAAAGCCATTCCTCCTTATCCTATCACCACATGACCTTCTAAAAAGTCCCTCTCCATCTTTCTTATAGGGGCCTATAGGTACTGGCAGGCTGCTATATGATCTTCCTAGGGCTTTCTTTCTACAGGCTGAATAACCCCAGCTCTCTGAGTCTGTCTACATAGGTGAGGTGCTCCAACCCTCTGATCATCATGAAATAGCCCAGTAATTTTTTACGATCTTAGGAATATGATTTAAATACAGTGTCTTTAAAGTAACAATTCAATTTGATTTGCTCTTAATATCAATAAATATGAACAAGTGTTTAAACCTCCATCTATTTGTTTGAAGCATTGTGAAAAGAAACTTACCCAGTTCTGCCTCAGAAGGCTTTAGAATTTTTAGGATTTGGCTAAACTTTTCTGAGTTACTAATTAGTGAACTAAAGAATCTTAACAAAACACAAGCAAATGTTATATGAGAAATTATTGAATCCCCCTTCCTAAACCAGGAGGGAAATCCATGGACTGCAAATAGAACATAAATAAAGTACAGAAAAGACTTCCACCAGCCCTCAAGGCAATGTGCTGTTGAATTTCCTGTCATATGTCCTAAGAGAATATTTTAACTTTTCCTCACCACTTCTATTTTTGGTAATTCATGTGGTGACTGTAACACATTCTGCAATACACATGCTTTCCAGTTGTGGGTGCAGAATGTGATGAGGGTAATTTGCTCACTAAAATTCAAAGGAAAAAAATCTACTTAGGATAATACAGCTAAGTTTGAAAGGGAATTTATTTACTTTTTAATGACACTGATAATAAAGCCACAGTTTCTATTTGGTGTCAAGATTAAATTACAACAGTGTAATCTGTCTCCTGGAAAACAGAGCATAGTCTTTATGTAAAAATATGTTTGCATGAGAACCTTTTCAATGAAAATGTTTTGTATGTTAATTTTGTATCATAAAAGCTAATTTTCATAACGTATAGAATTATCCAGCTGAGTAAGAATACTGCCTATAAAACTCTTCTAACTATATGTGAGTGCCATCAAGAAGAAAACACACATCCTCAATAAATCCATTCCTATTTATTCCAGGGTATAAAATTAATCAATTGTACTACAAGAGCTGAGACCCCTCTTGAAACTTGGCTGATCGACTCACACTAATACATGTATCTGTTGAGGATACCTCTCTATGGAATATAAAAATTAGGCCTGCTGTAAAATTCCATAACTATTTCAAAACCTGTTGAACCAATACCTAAGAGATACAGTATTGTGATATCCCTCACACTCACTACCTATAAAAAAATCCACTGATTCCTAGGAATCATTAGTCAGTGCCCTTTTCATGGGTTAAGGGCACTGACTAATGAGAAATGCCTTAAAGGTTACAATTGAATTTACATTTTGAACTATTGGATACTATTTCTGTATGATTACTCATGTTATTTCTTCAGCTCTTTCTATCTTTTCTCTTATCTTCTTCTTATCCTTATTAATCAATGGCGGAGACACCCCATAAACTGAAGAAGGTAGCAGGAAAAGAACCATTTATTACACTGAGTCATGGAGTAGACGTCAGAGACTGAAAACGTTCATGCCTCAAACATTAATATAAAGTCTTCCTCATTATAGCAAAACTATACAAAGAAGCCATTGAAGCCCACCCCTCCCTAAAAACTGCCTGACTGGAACTGTGGACTGAAAAACAGTGCTGAGATTAGACAAAGGGAAACCCATTCATCACTCATCTGAGACCCAGGGAGAAGTAAACAAGGAAAAAAAGTCAAACCCTGCAGCAGCACTGAGATTCTTCCCTGGCTGGGTTTGGGGTGGGGGAGATTACAGCCCACAGAAGCCAGTTTTACACAGATTCCCCCCTGAATCATGGGGAAAGGAAGTTTGGGGGTAATCTCTGGTCAGAGGCAACAAACCATTCTGTGGAACCCCCAACCCCACAGGCCACATCCAAAGGATCTTCAAGTGAGAGGCAGCTGAGGGGGTGCCTTAATCCCTCAGACACCCCAAAGTTGTCCCTAGGGTGATGCACCAAATCCAGAGACTGCTGTAAGTGACAATGGCAAACCCTCCCCCCCTCTCCCACCCCATCCCTCAGGGAGACAGCTGGGTTTTCCTACCTAGCCTGAGGGTATATTAACCCATTGGATTCTGTGCTTTTTGGGGGCACCTTCATCACCAAGACGACCAGCTGGAGAGGATCAATGGAACATTGTTGTGATCACGGATAGTGATATCTTCTTTATTCTGTCTCTGTCACTCTCTTTCTTACCCCCCTCTTTTCTATTTCTTTCTTTCTCTTTCTCTCTCACATTACTATCAAATAAAACCCTTTACTACTGATTTTAGCATATGGTCTCATGTTATGTATAGGTCAAACCTTACAAAGGGAAGGCCTTGTAAAATCACAGCTCAGGCGTGTTACTTTGGCTAAGCAGAAAAGGACTGTGGGAAAGTGACACAGCTGAATACAAGTAGAAACACAAGTTATGTACCCATTGCATGTTCACATCGTGGTGTATGGTTGTTAGTTGAATTATGTTTGATATGATTAAAAACCATGTAGCTGATGACCGGCTAACTGCTTAAAAAGCCCTTGGAATAAAGGGCTCTCCTTTGCACCTGCCTGGGGACCCTGCATCACTACAGACCCTCACCTCACAGTCTTGTTAGCATCTTAATTTGGGCAGAGGCATTGCTAATAATTTTAATAAGTGAATCTCAACACCCTCTAAGACCAAGGGGAAGCCTTACTTTCTCCAGCCTTCTCTCACCTCCCAGTTCTGGGACTCCTGAGGCCATTCCCAGCAGTAAAGTCTGAGGAAAAGAAGGCTTTCAGAAATTCTGCCTTCTCTGTGTCTTCCATTACCAGAACATCCTTCTAATTCAGCAGCGAGCCAACATTCTCCCCAATCTCCCTTTTAATGCTGCTGTACTTGTAGTAGCCCTTCTCTTCTAAAGCCCTATCCCATGGCTTTCCTTTAAGTAGGTCTTTCAAGAGGCCACAGTTAGCTCTTCAATAGTTTAGGAATCTAGTCCTTCCTAAGGCTTTGCTTCCTCCATGCAGGATCCTGAGTTCCAGCATCTCATGGTTACTACAGCCAAGGCTGCCCCCAAACTTCACATCTTCAACCACAACAAACTTCACATCAACAAACCTTGTGGTTTGTTAGTACTAGGTCCAGCAACATGTCCCAGATCTGCCCCTTCCCTGCCTCATGCCCACTCCCAAATGACCCAGAAGAGGAGAGTGAGAAACACAAAGACTTGATACTCTGCAAGCATTGCTCAGCAATGACCAACCCCAGATGGTCACAAGTCTACTACAGCCTGACAGTGACCAGCACAGCACAGAGATCTGCCACAGAGCATTAGGACTTCTGAACAGAAGCAAGAGGGGTAAGTAAAAGGCTGCATACAGCTTTGGGAGAAATAGCCAAGGGGAAAGTCTTGCTGCCCCCCGTTGGTATGTGCAGCTCAGCAGTCACCCTGAGGGGAGTGGGCAAGGGGTCTCAGGCAAGAGATGCAGCAGTTCTGCAAGTCTGACTTTTGGCACTGCTTGTAAACATCTTCTTCTTATGGCTCAGACCTCATCTGATACCAGTATTTTTCTATATAGTACACTGCATAAAAGAAATGAGCCTGTGGCTTCCCACAGTGTCAGAAGTTCAATGGCTATTTTCCCTCCCAGGCTGGGGGGGGGCGGGGGGGGGAGCTGCTTCTGGAGAAAGGTGCAGTTATGGGTGTGACAGAAACTGGACTGAGGACAAGGACTGCCTCTGCTGTGTTCCAAAACCACTACAAAACCACATTATGATGCCTTGGTGATCTGGGTGTGCCCCATGTAAATACAGTTTCTATTTTGAAGGTAAAATACAAACATTCATAATATTTAGTGTTATAAGGTTAAAGTGGAGAATATATTAAACTTATAACTGACTATTACCTTAATTACACAGGCTTTATAAGGAAGACATAAATAAAACAGCTCCTGATAACATATGGACTTATGTTTCCTTATTATATTGAAATATTGAGCACAATAAACCACTACTGATTGATGATGAAAGCTGTATAAACAGTTCAGAGTCAAATTAAATGGTACTTCTTTACAACTTAGTTCATAAAAAAATTAACCTACAAAGGATCCCCATCTAATCTTTGCCAACTGCATACTTATCTGCATAATCTAAAAAAACAGCAACAAAAAAACAAAAGAAAATCAAAAATACCCCTTAGAACCTCCAAAATCACTGAGAAGATTCCATTCACAGACAGATATCATATTGCTCCAGGTGAAAGCATGAAGAACACAAGACAGACTTGACCCACTGTGTCCCTAAGGGAGAATTACCTCACTTGCCCCTCAGCAGGGCACTCCCCACCAGGGTTATGCTCCCTTGCATGACAAGAACTATCTCTGAGGGTAATCACAGAACTGAGAAAGGCAGGTAATTACACCTGTTCAGGGAGACTTTAGGATGGGAATGGCAATATACTGCTGTAAACACGTTCTCCACAGAGCTGGCATGCCTACCTGCCTGTTGAGGTTCTGTTCCATGCCAACTCTCCTCCTAAGTCAGGCAGAAAGAGTTTGCTGCTTTTCAGCAGCCTTGGAAACTATTTTCCTTGCCTCCATATCCCTGTTCTCACACTTTCAGAGAAAGTCTGCTGACCTGTAGTGTGGCCAGGCTGGAGCACTGCTACGAAGAAAGCCCCACTCTTGCAGCCCCATAAACAGTGGTCCAAAATGAGTCTTGGAGCAGCAGTGGGCTGTGACCAGTGGCCTCCATCTGAGTGGGGCCTCTCAGAGCCTGCCAACTCTGAGCTTTGCTGTACTTGGAGGATGACTGAATGATTTAATGAATCCTGGACCAAAAGCCCCACTCCTCAAGGCTCAACCCTTCACACACTGAGGAGGTGCAAAAGCATCCAAAGGGGGGATTTTTCACAGGTACCTTGCACTGACCTTTATGTCTGTGGGCATACACACGTACACACATGCTATAGCAAATCTGGGAGAAATGCTGCTTTCTTAGATATTTAAGTACCTGAGGTATCTAAGTTAGGTCTGCAAGTAAGTTTAAGTTATAAGCTACATTTGATGCTGTTTAGCGTTATTCCCTGCTAAATTTTTAAGGTTAAGTTATAAGTTAAGAACTGTTAAGTTTGATTGCTGTTAAGCTTTTAGGTTGTATTTCTTTTTATCCTTGCCCTTTCTATCCTTTGTCACACACACATAAGCACATAGATATACACATATTTCTCACTTCACTTCTGTTTTGATTGATGGTATTTTGTTGGGTTTTTTTTCCTCAGCATGACTTAATTGTCTTGTAAGTAGTAGGGTGAGCCTTGAACAATGAACTTCATTGTGCTGTTTCTTAATAATAAATCTGGCTTTTACTGATACTCTTGCCAGTGGTTTTTCAAGTGATCTCAAACTCTCATTTGGAAAAAGCAGTGAAGAGAGCTGGATGTTGGACCAATGCAGGTGTTCACTGCACTCCCACTCCAAGTGGACACAAAGAGTGTTTGAAGAATGTCCTGGGAAAAGAAGGAAGGAAAATCACTCTTAGTTAGAGGATAATTCTTACCCAAGATAGGTAAATAGAAAGGAAGGCCACTGGTGTTACATTTGTGTTTTACAATTAGTAATCTGAGAGCATTGCTAACAGAACAGGAGTGACTTCCCTGAACCATATTCCGGGTGACTAGCAAGGACAAATAAAGGGTGAAGAAAAGTGAAGTTACCAGGGAAAGACCAAGGTAGGATCAGGATGAACTCTGGTTCATTTTTGAGAAGTAATATTGACTGAGGCTATCAAAACTCAGGGATCAGAAAGATCTTTCTCTAAGGACGTGAAGTCTCCATCTGACATGTCAGTATTCTAGGCAAAGCAGAAATTCCCTGGAAGGTTCTGCTATACTGTATGTAAAGCAAGTTACCAAGATAGCAACACCACTGCAAACATTCTGGCGCACAAAATGAAAAGGACACATTAATAAAAATATACAGGCACAGAGAGAGCCAGGCATGGAGACTTCCATGTTTGCACCAGCAACCAAAGAAGATATTACCCTGACATGCACACCCAAAATAAATCAACATATGCCAGAAGAGACTGGAATAACTTGACGTGGAGATAACTTCTCTAATATCCTGTTGGCACAGAAATACTGTGGAGCAGAAGATCAATGTTTAGTTGTGTGTTTGCCAGAAAATTTCCTGACAAGGAAGTATAAAATTTGCTTCCAGTAAATGATATGGGAAGAGATTTGAAAGGTCATCCCCTCCTCAGATAACAGGATACTCACATTAGCCCCTGAGATATCTTTATTGTGTCAGGGACCAAAGACGTTTCTAAAGCCTGCCATATTTGGTGCACTGTTGTGCATGTCAACAAGATAACATAGAAGAAGAACTGTTTATTGTTATCTGGTAGGACCCTAACCTTCAGAAATTAAACTATATATCAGACACCTGGTGCAATTCATCCTGTGAAAGGGGAATAATACACAATAAAGCCATTGTTGGCATGTTATGACCTCATCTCATGTGCTGGCCCCACATGAGATGATGTTGAAAATGGCTAATTCTGAGGAAGAGATAAAAAGTGTGGTCCTAGGGTGGAAGGGAGAGGATGACATGATGCATGCCATTGTCATCTAGGGGATGCCCTGAAAGTGCACAGCCTTCCTAGCCCTCCCTCTCAGAAGCCATGCTCCATCTCCTTCTGCTGCTCAGTGGCTTTTCCAGAATCCAGGGGTTGGTATGTATTAATTGCTAACATGACTAATAAAATTAATTTCATTTGCAATTCTGAATGTGTCGTGAGTTTTTTGTGCATGGGTATCCTCCCGAACCTGTAACAGCATCTCTGAGCTCTAATAAATCAAAGTTCAGTTCATGATCAGTATTCTCTGATTTACATATTCAAGATAATACAATAATGTTTAAAATAAAAGCTACTAAAAAATTTCAAGTAGACATTGCCTGATCAAAGCAGGAGTAAAAGAGAGGCACTGTAGTTTTACTCTGTGGTTTTTCTCCATAAATATTGTGCTTACAGTTCCTGAAGATCTCTGACACTTGACTGATCATTTTATGAGCATATATGCATACATGTATGCAAATAAAAGCAGACTACAAAGATAACATACTCCCTAGTAAAAACAACTGGTCAAAGAGGCAAACAATTTGCAGTTGTCATGGAAGTAAGTTGGGAAATCATTCATGTGCATTAAAGAAAGTAAAATGTTATGGACCCTTTATAACCATGTACAAGTTCAAAAGTTGATTAGGTGCTTTGGTAGTGTCTAGTGTCATGTTACATCATATCATCACCTTCCATGGTATTATGCAGTCTTCTTGGGAAACCTCATGATTATGAAATCACTGTGGAAATAGGAAATTTTCTTTGAGTCATCTGGGAAATAAATATTCCTCAGAATTCAAGTAATAAAATATGGCAGCATACCTTGCCTTTCTAGTATCCTGCGCTGATAAGCTGAAATTCTGTTCATCCTGATAATGTTCAATTGAAACAGACAGTTTCTATCCACAGTATCACCCAGAGAGTTAAAACACTTAGGCACCTTCACTCTTCCCAAAAAAAAAAATGAAAAATCAAATGAATGCAATCTCATCATGCAGCAGAGGAGCCACTCATCCTGCCTGCACCCAGCACATGGCAATTTCACAGTGCCACTGTGTGCTCCCAAAGCAAAGGAAAAGCAGATCCTCAACACCAATAAACATCAGTTAGTTCTGGGTCCTGGTGCCAGAAGAACTTCTGGGGTTTCTTTGCAATCTTATATTCTAGAGCCACCCTAGAGGAAACCAGGAATTCACCCCCCATTCTGCTCCCTCCATCACCCAGCCACCCCCATCATTCCTTTGTGGGTATTTTCCTGTAGGCCAAGGAAAGTGTGATCCTTTCTGGCACGCTGTCTGGTGAGGGCACAGAGGGCACACATCTGCCACTGGCAGCCCCCAGTTTGACAATGAAACTGCTCCCTTTGGACACAGGGCTTTGAGGCACTGCATTTCCCACATCATCTGTGGTCAGGCAAGCTCAGAGCCACAGGCTGTCACTGCCTAGCACAGGTACCAAAGGCCTATAGTTTCAGCCACACGTGCAAACACAGGAGCAGCTAAGCAGCCCTCAGAGTACTCCTGCCTCATCGAAATGCATGGAAAGGATAGGATAGGATGGATAGGATAGGATAGGATAGGATAGGATAGGATGGATAGGATAGGATAGGATAGGATAGGATAGGATAGGATAGGATAGGATAGGATAGGATAGGAGACAAATTCTCTGTCTTTGGCAGGTGCTATGGTGGGCACTGTAAAATTCAGTTAGTGAAATTTCCTTCATAAATGTCACAGTCACGCCTGATGCTGCATTATGATGGAAGAAATGGGATAAAAGTCTTCTTGATGACAGCAATTTTTTTTTATTTCAGTGTTCAGTGTATCTCACACAATTAGCAAAATACTTTCCAGTGGCAGCCTGGATGCATTAGGAAATGTCCCTCTGTTCTGGCATTTCAGAAGTAAGGCAGAAACAAGCCACCTGAGAATTTGGTAATGCAAGTGTCCTTGTCCTGGGAAAAGACAGGGACTAAGTGTCACAAATTGTATCATGAAAAATTCCAGCAAGATACCGTTATAGGCAAAAACTGTTTACTCCTTCAGGGAATTTCCATGAAATTATTATTATAATACATTTGCCAATATAAAATCTATTAAATAGAAACTCTGGTATCAAGGGAAACTGAAAAAACTCCAAGCAACCCTGAGGAAAAAACCCTGCTTCCCTTTAGACACCTCTTCCTCCCGCTACCCTTTTTGGTCCTCACCCCAGGCCATGCTCAGCCCCTTTGCTGAGGCAGTAGCCAGTGCAGGAGACTGAGGCCAGCACACACCAGGACACAGCTCCTCAGAGCTGCATGTCTCAGCTCCTGGTCCCTTTGCTCCAGCCCCTGCCCAGGTATCCTCTCCCTCCTTCTGTTCCAGTGAGGACCTCTCCCCTTCTCCTCCCACCCTGGACTTGTTTCTCCTTTTGCTTGGTGTTTACCACCCTCACTGGCTTATGTGGTCTTGAAGTGGAAAATGTACCTGTGTTAGGTACAGTCTAAGATCACCTAGAGATGAGGCCACTGGGATATTAGAAATTAATTGATTGTATTGCTGAGTCCCCACAAACCTTGCAAAGATGTGAGTACAATCTGCTTAAATGTGAGGCACCAGTTATCCATCTCAGCTGTCTTCTAGGCATGTCAGATATAGATAGATAGATAGATAGATAGATAGATAGATAGATAGATAGATATGATATATGATATAGAGATATAGAGATATAGAGATAGATATAGAGATATAGAGATATAGACATAAATCAGCTTTCCTTTCCACCATTTCTTTAGCATTGGGAAACACAAAGAAATTTTGCTGTGAGTATCTACCTATGGGGCAATACATCTAAAGCAATTCACTGGGATTTCCATTTGAATATTTCAGCAAAAGCAACACAACAATCAGGAGAGCTTGTGCCTTCATCCAAAAAATAACAGAAAACCAGCTGGCAGAAGTCATGTAGACCAGCTCCTAGCTCTGCCCCAAGAAGCATTTCAGATTTTATCCTATTAGAAATTAACACCAGAGCATGAATAGGCAGGGAACAAGGACAAGAATCCAGGTTCTGGGAGAAGACTGGCATATACTTCTTTCTTCAAGTTCATTCTGAATTGAGAGTTGGTGGAGTAATCTTCCCTCACCATAGGTGAGATTCCCAAGTCTTAGAGCTAACCTAAGGGCACCACCTGAGCCCAGTGTACTGGGTACCCTGACTGGATAGCTCCTGCCACTAGGCCAGTTCCTGCCTCTTGCCCATTACCAGAGTTTGTCCCAAACTCCTGAGGAGCCAGAAAGAAACTGGCTAAGACAAGTGGTTAATTTTTATTTTCTGCCTTGTTGAGCTTAAAAATGTCACTAACACTTCATGGCTGTTTCTCACAGGTGGACACCATCTCTTCATGTCTCTTGCAATGTCAGTGAATCCCCCACAACATGGTCTAAGGTCAGATTTTCCTAGAAATCTTCTTGGTGTCTGACTATGCACAGGTGTGTCTTTGTGATTTATTCCCACCCAGACATCTATTCTTCCTAGTTATCTCTGTGTAAGAAAGGCTATATTTTTCAGATAGGAAACTCTTTAATTAACACTAAGACCTAAATGTCTACACGACAGCAAGTAGCTACCCCTTTTTCTGTTGACAAATTCCTTCTACATAAACAGCTCTTACTCTATCATAGTGTCAATCTATTCAAGGAAATTGCGAACTGAACATGGGAGAAGCTATCACTGGAGTCATGCTAATTAACACTTAGATTTCAACAAGTTAGGAGCTACAGGAAATAGCTTCAAAGTGTCTGCCTCCCAGAGAGAAATTCAGAGCTGACATACCTGTCACAGAACACCTGTGCATGGAAAAAGGAATCACCAGGATCCAACCTGCCCTAAGTGCTGAGTGCAGCAGGAGATATATAACCTTGCTCAGAGCCTGGCTGGCTCCTTTATACTCACAGGTGTCAAGCCTGTCTTCCCTAGATGGGAGAGAAGAAATACCTACAACTTTTCTGCAAGTACTGGTAGGAGAGGAGAGAAGAGAGTTGCTTCTTTCAAAGGCAAGGAGAAGTGCCTGTTAGGTATTAGCTAATTATCTGGACACCTGATATTACACACTGCCATATCTGAGCTTAATGTTCTTCTCATCCAGAAGCCACTCAAACCACTGTCACCAGTGTCAAGAGGTTTTGGACTTGGAAAGATCCTTTCTATGATTGCTACTGCATAAAGCTGTGGCATATCACACTAGTGACATTCTTGTGACTTGCCAACTGGAATCGCTAACCCTTGTTTCAAAGTCTGTTATTTCTTCTGCTGTCACTCCTCTGCTTTTTAAACCTGTATACTGAAAGAGCAAACACTGCAAGATGCATATCACCACTGTCTGTGTTTTGCTCCCAGATAGGAGAATAATCTTTAGTGGTGAAATAACAGCTGCAGCAGATTTGGATAAAAGAAACAGAAGTCTAGCTTTTCTGATCACTGGTACCAAGTGGGAGATGCTTTTGCAGGCTCCTCTGGTATCATGGGCTGGCTGAGGATATTCTGCAGGCACACACTGGCTCAAGGGCCATGCTGGGCATACAGCACAGGCTCACTGCCATGTGATCCTTTTAACTCCCCAATAGGCAATAGTCTCCTGCTTAGGATCACTACACCTCACCTCTCACCTTTTAATTCTGCTCTCTTCTTCTTACAACATGGAAGCTAGTTCTGTACTTAATATTGTAACACTGGCTTTATTGATTCTGTTAGATGTTGTGGAAGTCCCTTCCGTAGGCTTGTTCTCTGTTCATATACACAAGGATCACATTAAATCCTGTTTACTACAGGGAGTTCAAGGCACTAGATACCAAGAGGCAGACCCAAATTTACTTGAATCCCTGCTACCCACTACATGCGAGCTTTCAGGAGACAAGTGTGCATGACACAGTCTTTATTCCAGATGCTCTTTCCTCCTGCTGTACCTGACTCCGCCCCATCTCCTGTACCCTCCTCCCTGTAACAGGCCCAGCACTCATCTGACTCCCCAGTGAGTTTGTTCAGCTCACTATACACAGAAAAAGTCTTTTTTTGCGGGCCACGGTTAAACGAGGGGCCAGGGAACGGGAGCACACGGCACAGGTGCAGGCCGCGGGGGAGCGCAGAAGAAGGAGCCGGGTCTGCCCTCCTGCTTGTCCCGGGGAGCTCGACAGTCACGGCGAGGGCGGGCCCCAGCCGCGCCCACCTCCGAAAGATCCGCGTTGCTTCCACGGCCCCAACGGGCAGAGGGCAGCTCCGAGCTCCTCTCCCTCTTTCTCTCCTCTCCCTCTCTCCTCTCCTCCGCCGCCCGCACAGACCGCACGGTCGGGCCCCGGCGTGGGACGCGCCCGCGGCGAGGAGCTGCGGCCGGCAGCCCGTGCCCGCCTGGCCCATGGCGGGGCCGCGGGACCCCGCGGAGCGCTGCTCCTACCGCAACACCAACTGCGTGGAGCGGCCGCTGCGCCGGCTCTTCGAAGGGCTGGCGAGCGGCGTGGCCGCCTGCCCCTGGCCCTTCGTGCTGGTGCCGCTGCTGCTCTCGGGCGGGCTGGGCGCCGGCTTCGTCTTCCTACCGCAGCGGCAGGAGAACGACATCGAGGGGCAGTTCACGCCCACGTGGGGGCCCGCCAAGGCCGAGCGCGACTTCGTGCGGCGGCACTTCCCCACCAACGACTCGCAGCGCTTCTCCGCCGCGCGGCTGCCCACCGAGGGCGCCTACGCCGCCCTCATCGCCGTGGCGACGAACGGGGCCTCGGTCCTGGACGCGGCGCCGTGGGCAGAGGTGCTGCGGCTGAACGCGACCGTGCACGACGCCGAGTACGAGCGGCTCTGCGCCCGCACCGACGGCGGCTGTGCCAGCCCCAACGAGCTGCTGTCGCGGTGGGGCGATGCGGGACCTCAGGACCCGAGGAGCCTCCGCTTCCCCGTCAACGACAGCATCTTCCTGGGGACCGCGCTGGGCGGCGTGGAGACGGACGGCGGGCGGGTGCTCAGGGCGCGGGCCCTGAAGCTGCAGTATTACCTGCGGGAGGACGGCCCCGAGGCGCAGGACAGCCGGCAGTGGCTGGAGGGCTTCCTGCAGAACATCTCGTCCAAAGTGGCGGAGTTGCGCCTCGGCTCCATTCAGGTAACGCAGGCGCCGGGTACGGCCGTGCGGAGCCGCCGAGCCCGAAACGTCCGAGCAGCCCCGGCGCGGGATGGAAAGGAAAGGGACGGTGGCGGAAGAAGGCGGAGGGGTTGCGAGGGCCACGGCAATGCTCCTCTGCTAACGTGATGTTTGGCCTTACCTGTGCGTTTGTACAAAGAACAAGAAGAGGGAAAGTGCTTTATCGTTTCTTGTTGTTTTAACGCAGGTGACTTATTTTACCTCGCTGTCCAGACAACAAGAGTTTGAAGGAAATACCAAGAGTGTGATCCCCCTCTTCTCCATAACATATTTCCTGACAATAACCTTTGCAATCGTCTCTTGCCTAAGGTAAAATGTCTCTAAGCTATGGCTCAATGTGCCATGATCTCTGCTCTTGTTTACCTTCCTCCAGTTGGTTTCTGCTCTTGCCGAGTGAAGGCGTTCTTGAAACTGCAGGCTTCCAGTGCCATTTAATCATATAAGATGATTTAGCAATATTTAACAATATAACAATGACATTTAATAATAGGTAAAAGGTATTTCTTTGCTTTTTCTTGTCTATCTGTGCATATTTCCTAACTGCTTAGATGGGGTTCATAGTAAATACTAGATAAATACCTGAATAAGTCTTCAGTGTAGACAGGACTAACTTGAATGCTTCCCTCCTAGAGAAATTAATCTTGTCCACTGCTGACACCTAGGATCTCTCAAAGCATCATTCATCAGGTGTTCTCTTCAGACAGGGTATTGTCTGGGAAATATATGAAACATAACTAAGGTATTCCTTGAAATATTTTCAGACTGAGCTGTATAAGAAATAATACCTGGCTTGCAAGCTGTGGAGTGCTTTCTTCTGGCTTAGCTGTATTGAGCAGCTTTGGATTGCTGCTGTTCTGTGGAGTGCCGTTTGTGGTCACTGTAGCAAATGCACCATTCCTCATTCTGGGTAAGTAGAAAAAGTGAGTGTATTCAGATACAAAGACCAGAGTGAAGGTAAAACAACCTAATGGTGTCAGTCTTTTATGATGTGAATGTCAGATGATACAACATTTTCTCCTGAAGTGAGTGTAGGAGATAGCCAGAGGTGCAGCCCCCTCAGAGCACCTATGGAGGTGGGCAAGCCCCTCAGCTCAGCTCAGCTCCGTGTGCCACAGTGGGACTGGAGATGGGTTCTGGTGCTGCAAGGGCAGCTTTCCCCAGAAGACAAGGCCTGATCCGGATCCCCTGCTACAGCAGGAAGACTGTAAGTGGGAGAGTTGTAAGGTTAGGACTTCTGGCATTGTTCTAGTGTCCCTGGAAGTGTGGCCAGGATGATTGATCCTCTGCAGTATAACATGTATGTACAAAGCAGTCTCAGTCAGCCGCACAACTGAAATGATGCACCATTTGTGCAAGCAGCTCCCCCCAAAAACCCAAGGAAGATGGTATCATTGCATCCTTGTTCCACAGACTGCTTAACAGCCAGTGCTGAATTTTCCAAGTACTGATAGTGTTGCTGCAATTAGATATTGTTTCCAACTATATAATGTCGCTGCAAACAAATTACTGCTTTTAAAATCCTTACTGGTCTCCTGTATCATACATTCATCTGATGTTTTCTTGGGCTTGGTCTCATGCTGAGGAAAACACATGGAGCTCCCAGGTTGACGGAGGCTGTGCATCATCCAAAGATGTCCAATGCAAATGCTCCTTCGGGCAGGCATTGTTTCTTTGTTTCTTGCATAATTCTAATGCATTTTTCCATCTACTTTTGCTTGCTCATCAATTGCAGTGGCTCTGATTACCAAAAAGCCCCTTTTGTATACCTGGGAAAGGGCTTAAGTCAGTCTCTTCAGATCTTCAGATATAAGACACAGACTTTTGTCTTCCTTGCGTTAAAGCAAACAAATTCTCAGTACAGCAGAGGATTTGCTTTGAGGGCTGCTTGCTTTCCGAAGCAGCCTGGCTCCACTACCACCAGTAGTACCTTTTGATGTGCTGCTTAATTAATCTTTGCATGTTTACTGGCAATTGCCTGTTCAGGTAGCAGGTAATGATTTCATCTCATCTTCTGTGCTCGGCTAAATCTCACTCCGCTATTCACCCAGCCTTGCTTTCCCTTCTGTGTGATTAATTTTCAGTGAATAGAAGAGCCCTTGACAACATGGCAAAATACTGAAAGGTGTGAGATAATAATCTTGAGAGTTAGCAGAGGTGAGAGAAGCCCATTGGCTCTTCATTTTTGAACTTCAGCTCATTTGCATCTTAGCAAACACCCAAAACCAGGATCCAGTCTTCCTGGCAGGTTTTCCCAAGGACCTGTCAGGTAATATTTTTGAGCACATCAGTATAGAGGTGAACCAAAATGAGTAATAAATAGTGAATAAGTGCTGGAAAATAAACTGGAGAGAAGTGGAGGGCAAAGAGCGTAAAAAAAGTAAGCCACTGGAAAACTGGAATCACTCTTCTCCCACGTGGTAGCAACTGCTCTTCCTGCCTTCTGAAGGCAGAGCAAGACATTATTGCTGTAAGTTGCTGCAGTGCTGAAAAAGAGATTCCAGAGGTAATAGGGGATGCTTCCAGTGGTAAGAATAGTTGAACATCAGAATATGCGATGCTTTGAAATCTCTGTCCCTGCATCATAGACATCAGCTACAAGACACTTGTCAGAGATGCAGTAGGTGTGCTCAGTCCTTCAGCAGAGTTGCTGAGGGATCAACAGCCCATCAGGTCTCCAGGAGGTGCTGAAAGGTAATACATTCAGCCACACACAAAGGATCTGTTTTCCAGATTCTCTTGTAACTTGCATCAGTGCTCAAGCAGTGTTAGTCACCCAACTTCCTTTTCCAGATTTTATGCAGAATGAAATGTAATTAATGTTGTAGTTTGGTTGGGTGTTGGTGGAAGCTGCCACTTGCAGTGCAGCGTTAACAGTCTCTCCTCTTGCAGGGGTTGGTGTTGATGACATGTTCATCATGATTGCTTCCTGGGAACAAAGTTTAAGGAAAAAAGAGAAATCCAATGTTAAATCTCTGCTGGCTGAGACTTATTCAGAGGCAGCACTTTCTGTGACCATCACCACTCTGACAGATGTTTTGGCCTTCTTCATTGGCACCTGGACTGCTTTTCCATCCGTGAGGTCTTTCTGCCTCTATACAGGGACAGCTTTTATCTTCTGCTATGTATATACCTTGACCTTCTTTGGGGCAGTTCTGGTATTAAATCACAAAAGGGAGCAAGGGAACCGGCACTGGCTGACTTGTATGCATGTGGATGTAGGTAAAGATCAGGCTGAGAACTCCTGCTTGTACAATGCTTGCTGTATCGGCAGCTCTTCTAGGCAGCCATCTGAGCCAGAAGGTGACCATCCAATGAACGTCTTCTTTAAGAAGTATTATGGCCCTTTTTTTACAAATAAATGGAGCAAGGTGCTCATGGTGTTGCTCTACGGAGCATATTTGGCTGGCAGCATTTATGGGTGTACTCAGATCAGGGAAGGCATCGATCTCCGAAATCTGGCAAATGATGCCTCCTACATTATTCCATACTATGATGATGATGACAAATACTTCTCCACATATGGACCCAGGGTCATGGTTGCCATTACTGAGAGCGTAGATTATTGGAACGAGTCGGTGCGTCTTGGTATTGAGAGCTGTGCACAGAATTTAGAGAACATTTCCTATGTAGACAAGAACCTCACAGAGTCGTGGCTGAGAGTATACACAGAACTTGACAAACGGGGTTTGATAAATATAAACAGTAAAACTGACTTCTTAAATAACTTAAATATACTGTTCAGTGCTCGTCCCAGTTTTGAGTGGGACATAAACAAGACTCAGGATGAAATAGAGGCTTCACGTTTCTTCATCCAGACAGTGAACGTGACATCAGCCGTGGATGAGAAGAACCTCCTCAATGAGTTAAGAGAGGCAGCCAAGCAGTGCAGCATTCCACTGAAGGTGTATCACCCAGCCTTCATCTACTACGACCAGTACCTGGTAATAGTGCAGAACACTGTTCAGAACGTTGTGGTTGCTGCCGGGGCCATGCTCATTGTGTCCCTCCTGCTCATTCCCAACCCGTTGTGCTGCTTGTGGGTGACCTTTGCTATAGCCTCTGTTATAGTTGGCGTTGCTGGTTTCATGACGTTCTGGAACGTCAACCTCGATTCCATATCCATGATCAACCTGGTCATTTGCATTGGGTTTTCAGTAGATTTTTCTGCTCATATTTCCTATGCCTTTGTTACGAGTGGAGAGTCATCGGCCAATAAAAGGGCAATTGAAGCTCTGTCCCTGCTGGGTTACCCAGTTCTACAAGGTGCAGTTTCTACAATACTGGGCGTAGTTGTCCTGGCTGCAGCGAGCACCTACATCTTTAGGACATTCTTCAAGATCATGTTCCTTGTTATTTTGTTTGGGGCTCTTCATGGTCTTGTTTTTATTCCAGTTTTTTTAACTTTTTTTGGAAACTTTGGCAGTTCACCTCACAGTACCATATCTATAAGTTTAGAGCATAGGTTTAGAAATGACAAGGACTGTCCATGAATTATGTAAATATAAGATTTTATATGTTTACTATGTGGAGGCTCAAATGCAGTGACTGTCAGGAAATATAAGACATAAAAAGTAGAGGAATAAATACATGAGATCAACAAAGGCTTCAGAAAAGCCAGGTAAGAAAAATAGCAACAAACCGCACAGAATGGATTTGCATTTTTTTTCCCTTTGTGTACATTCAACTACCACCTTAATATTGCTAATTATCTGTCACTATAGGACATGAAATAAAACGATGCAGACACGCAGCTCTCCAAGGTAAAAAAGCGCTTTAATTTCTGACTCCAACATTTATAGATTTCCAAAAGTGACAGTGGATTGGAGAGTAACACTGCCACCTTTCCAATGACACTGGACAAACCAATAGTCCATCAAATTTCTCCTCCTCCATAAAAGAATGTAAAACAATAAGTTATTTACGTAAAGTGCATGAGTGAGTTCATTACAAGAATGTAAACATCAGAAGGCTTAGAAAAACTTGAAACAGGGCAACAGTTACCATTTTTGTGTGACTTTTTAACTGAATGTATTAAAATTATTACAAACACTGACCACTTCATCGGGTGAATGGAATCTGTTACATGTTTGCAGGACACAGTCATAGCAGGAAAGAGTAACTCTCATTGGACTGGATTTCCTCCTTGTTTGCCTTGATGCTGTAACTCATCCCAGCACTGAGCTGGAAGACAGTTTTTTGCCCAAGAGGCTCAAATCTTGCTGTTTTACAGCAAAATTATAAGAGGTCAGAACTGTCTCAGACTGCAGTAACTCATAAGCCTTCAGGAGACAAAATGTGCTTAGGTTCCTAATGCAGCACAAAAAACCCTTGGGGAAGACTCACCCCAAGCTGACTCCCATTTACTATTCAAAACCTTTTCTTGGTGTCCTGTTTTCTAGCTAAGACTGAACATCTGGTACCCTTAAGAAGTTTGTGTATAGCGTCTGTTGGTTGCAGTTTGCAAAGTTTATTGAACTTTTGTGGATCTCCTGAGTAACCACTTGGGAGATGTTCCATGGTATGACAGGGCAGGGATTCGCTAGAGACAATCACAGCCTGATTTGGGACAAAGTGAAAAAGAAACCCATGTTTATGCAGATCAGTCCAAAAACTGTAAACCCATAAATTCAATTATGTTCATCAGTGACAACCCATCCTGTGATGCATCAATTGAGCAGAGGAGCTTTCACTGAGTAGTAGCTAAGAATATATGAGGTGATCTTCTAACCTATGGGGACAAGGCAGTAGGTGAAAATCAATCATAATTTGTTGCCAATATCACGATAGACCCATTGGAAATAAAATAAGTGATGGTAACCAGTGTTTGTAATTCTGGAAAAATTGGTGTAGAGCTTATTAAATCATTCAGTCAAAATCTGCTGCTGTGGTGGGTTTCTTCTGAGAGTCTGAGCAAGTGTGGCAAAGCCAGGGACTGCCTCTGTTCCCTGTGGATATCTGGCCAGTTTCATGAGACCCAGTAAACAGGGCAGGATCCTTCTCATTCCTAGAGTCATAGAATAGTTTGAGTTGGAAGGGATATTTGTGTTGATTTGGCACGGCCTGGTCTTTTGGTAGCAGGGTAGGGCCACAGAAGTGGCTTCTGTGAGAACCTGCTAGAAGCTTCCACCATGTCTGACAGAGCCAATCTCTGATGGCTCTGAAGATGGACATGCTGCTAGCCCAGTTAGAGAGGTTGGTATTGCCTCTGTGATGACATATTTAAGAAAATCAAAGCAGCGCATGTGTAGCTTTCTTCCGGGGTGGCAAGGCACCGCCACCAGGGCCATCCTGGCAGCATGAGGTGATGTGCCGCAGCTGCCGCCATCTTGGCACGGCCCACAGAAAGCTTTGCCTGCCTGGCCACTCCTAGAGAGCCGTGCCAAAGACTGAAGGGCAGGGGCGGCAGCCACAGCTTCTCCTTCCCTGCCCCACGTGAAGAGAGGCATTAAATAGCACCAGCGTCGCAGCAGCCGTCATTGCCCCCTCAGTGGTGGCAGGGCCGCGTGGCTGGTGGCAAAAGTATGGCGAGCAACTCCTGGCAAGGAACCTAGACAAGATCGACCTCTCGGCACTGTGGGATCCTGCAGGAATCTTTTAAGTGGAGGAAACTTTTGGAAGTGGTACCTACGGGCAACAGCTTTTCTTCTAGTCAGAGAAGAGGAGGAGGTGAGGACACCTGAGGGGAAACAACATGGCGGCACCAAGATCAGTGGAAAAAGGGGAGGAGATGCTCCAAATGCTGGAGCCGAGATTCCTCTGCAAGCCATGGTGAGGACCATGGTGAAGCAGGCTGTCCCCCTGCAGACCATGAGGTGTCGCAGTTCTTTTGAGGGTCCCCAGGGGGCCCCCTAAGCTGTATGTTCGCTGGTAGCAGCAGACAGGCAAGGAGTCTCCACACAGCTTCTGAGGGTGCTAATTAGATGAGGGTTTATTGGGGGTCCCACCCCCGGGAGCAGCATGGTTTCTGAAGGAGAAGGGGGAAAAGGGGGAGGAGTGGGAGGGCCTAGGGAGCAAAGGGCCAAGAGAACATCTAATCTCCCCCATGCAGCTTAACAGGGAGATTCAAAGTGGGCGCAGAATAAGACTTGGGCCAATGGGATTACAGATACATGATACTTCAGGGGAGGATCACAGGCTTGGAACACACCGTACATTTTCGAGGGGTGAGACAGAGGAAATCATTTAACTAAAATGTAAACACCACAATGAGGTCCGCGGGGGATGCAGAGATCCGCTTGCAGCCCATGGCAGAAGTAGTAATACTGGAGTGGGTGGATACTGGAGAAAGGTGTGATCAAGTGGGAGACTCAAATGGAGAGAGAGTGCCCCTGCTTCCAGAGATCAAGAAAGAGGACCCTTGCTTCCAAACTAGAGCAGCCTATCCTTAGAGGGCTCCATTCCGTGGACAAGTGACCCACGCCACAGCAGTTTTGGAAAAACCAGTGGGAAAGACTTACCTTGCAGCAGTTTTGGCAGGACTGCTGCTCCAGAGATTGGAGCCACACTGGAGGAGTTAACAGAGAACTGTCTCCTGTGAGAGAGACCCAATGGCATAGTCAAAGAAAGACTCTTTCCCTGAGCAGATCTTGGGTGATGAACTGACAAAAACCCCCCCACTCAATCTCCCTGCACTGTCAGTGGGAAGTAGGGAGGGGCTGGGGGAAAAAGAGGGGTTTTAAAGGCTTATTTTACTTCTCATTGTTCTCTTCTGACTCTGTTAATAATAAATTCACTTTATACCTTTAAATTTTAGCCTGTTTGGCCCTTTTAGAGTGTTTTCTCCCAGTCCTCATCTCAACTTGTTAGCAAGCAAGACATGGTTATGGGTGTGACAGAGACTGGACTGAGGACAAGGACTGCCTCTGCTGTGTTCCAAAACCACTAAGAAACCACATTATGATGCCTTGGTGATCTGGGTGTGCCCCATGTAAAAACAGTTTCTCTTTTAAAGGTAAAATACAAACATTCATAATATTTAGTGTTATACAGTTAAAGTGGAAAATATATTAAGCTTATAACTGCCTATTACCTTAATTACACAGGCTTTATAAGGAAGACACATAAATAAAACAGCTCCTGAAAAGATATTGACTTATGTTTCCTTATTATATGGAAATATTGAGCACAATAAACTACTACTGATTGATGATGAAAGCTGTATAAACAGTTCAGAGTCAAAGTAAATGGTACTTCTTTACAACCTAGTTCATAAAAAATTAATCTACCTAATCTTTGCCAACTGCATACTCATCCGCTGTTGAGAGTTTTTGCAATTGCAGGGCTCTTGCTAGACAATGGCCATATTCAGGTGATGCACAATCCAGCCTGCTTGTACTAATGGACAATGGAAACGTTCACAAACAATGAATAATGGACATATTCAGAAATAGGGTCAGTATATCCTTGAAAGAGATACAAGAAGAAGAGTCATCAGGACTCAGCAAGTTTGCCAGCAAGCTTGGGAAAGTAAGAAAAAAGTGAGTCATGGGTGGGCCAGATGACCACAGCAAGACACATGAAAAATTAGGTGATCCAATCAGCATTCTAATTTAGACACATGAAGAGCTAGGATTAACCAATCATGTATTAGCTAGAGACACGTGGAGAGTAGAGATTTATTATAAATATAGTCTTTTTTGGGATAATAAATTTGGCTTCACTGGATCATATTGGTTATGGTGTGATGTCCTGAACCTCCGCACCCCGCATTTCTGGTGGAGAGTGCAGGCAGGCCCAATGTCATAGCACTAAAGGGACTCAAGGTTGGCAATTTGGCTGCTGTGAAGAGGATCGGAGCCAACCCTCGAGGAGCAGAGAAGCTGGTGGAAAGTATCCTCACTGCCCTGGTGAGAGGAAAAGGTTCCTGGAGCTCCAGTCATAGACGAGTTGAATCTCGCCCTGATCAAGGTGAGCGGCCGGGGAGGAAATGGGGTCCGAACATGAAAGGGAAGGTGTTCAGAAACTCCTCCAACGTATCCTCTCCAAGAGAGAACAAAAGTATGATGCTTCCAATTTGAAGGGACTATTACACTGGGCGTGTGACCATAATCTCATAGCAGGAGCACAGGTTGCTTTTGAGATTTTGACCTGGGAAGTTGTGGGGCGGATGTTGTGGGACTGTGTTGCCTCTGGCGGGAGTGAGGCAAAAGAGGCGTCTAAATATGCTACTTTGTGGAAAACTATCATAGAGGTGTTACAAGCCTTAAAGGCAGAGAAGCAAGCTGCTGCTGCGGCTTGTGCAGCCCTTGCCTCTGAGTCAGAACAGCCTCAGGCATTTCCGGCAACTTCGGTTCAGCAACTGTTTTCTACCACCTTAGATATTCCTTCATGTAACCCGCAACCCCTCAGCTCAGAATTGAGCATTACACCCACTGCTCCTCCAGCTCAGAGCAAGAATGAGGAAGCTGCTGCCTCTTTGGGTGGGGTTAGTCTGCAGAACAAAGGACAGTTGTACTCAGAGTGAAGAAATTGTTGATAACAGTAACTTAGAAACTAAACATACTGTAAGTGAAAAGGATAAGGAAGGAGATGTTATTATAAATAATACTTCAATTGAAGAGAATTTAAAATCTTTAGTGGACAATTTGCAAAAATTGGTAATTTAACAAAAGGATTCAGTTGTCCCCAAAAGAGACTATTCTTTTGAGAAAATGGATTTGCCAATGATAGTAGGTTCAGACAGAACCTACCCAGGGAAGCGGTTACCACCCTCTCAGTTTGTCTCTGAGCCAGCATTCGAGCCGGTTAAACGAAATCCTCCCTCTCATGCTGTAAAGAATGTGGAATTAGAGTTGGAATGTGACCCTGAAATAGAAGCAACTCAGAAACGAAAGTGGAAGGGAGTTATTACAGAAGCTATTGTAGAAGGGACTTTTCTCTCAAATGATGTAGAGGCTTTTCCTGTAGTAACTAATGCTGCAGGTAGAGTTTGGGAACCTTTCGACTGGAAGATTTTAGAAAGGTTAAGAGCTGCAATTTCACTATTTGGTTTAAAATCCCAACTTGCACAGTCACTCCTGCAGTATATTTTTACATCTAACACATTAATTCCAGCTGATGTGTATACCCTAATAAGACTTATAATGCCACCCCATCAACAGGTGATGTTTCATATAAGCTGAGAGGAAAAGTGTGCTCAGGAAGCAGCAAGACCTAGAGTGCAGGGTGATCCTCTGTATGGTTTAACAGCACAACAGTTACTTGGTCAAGGGCCCTGGGCTACTGCCACTGCCCAGACTAGGAGTCTTACAAGTCTTGATCAAGTCTTACAGATGAGCCAACAACTAGCATATAATGCTATCCTTGCACTTCCAGATGGGTTACACACTAAGTCTTTTACACAGATTCACCAAAGAATGAATAAGGACTTTGATAAATTTGTAGACAGATTGCATGAAGCTATCTATGATCATCCTGATTTGGATTCAGACACAAAGGTAAAATTGTTTAATATTTAATTGCTTTTGACAATGCTAATGATAAAACTTGGCAGATTTTGGGAACATTAAAGAAGGGAGTTGATGTTACAGAAATGCTGGAACTTATGGCTAGAACTACAGAAGGACAAAAAGCAGCCTATGTAGCTGCTGCAGTCCAGGATGCAGTCAAACCATTGCTTTCTAAACTGCAGAAGAAAGCCAAAGGAAAGAACATTAAGTGCTTTGGATGTGGTAAAATCAGGCATGTTAGGAGTCAGTGTCACTCTGCAGCTATGAAAAAATTTTGTTCTATCTGCAAAAAAGATAACCACAATACTAAAGCCTGTTGGTTCCAGGGAAACAGGTCTCAGAACACCTTCTCTCCAGTGTCATGAAACAAGTACGGAGGGCTCCCTGGATAGCTCAGCCTCCCACGGAGGAGGAGGAGGAGGAGGATTTTACTCACTCAGATCATCAACTCTGGAAGCGCCGGAGTGGATGTGCAAACCACAGTAGATGTTACCATCATGGACTCTGCTGTGCATCTGATAGATACTAATGTAAAAGGACCCTTGGGGGATGGGCTTAGTGCTTTTCTGTTAGGGAGATCATCTGCCAGTAAAAAGGGATTGGATGTAATTCCTGGGGTTATTGATGCAGATTATCAAGGGGTTGTTAAAATTATGGTTAGAACATTTTTCCCTCTTGTATCTATTCCCAAAGGTTCGCTAATTGCTTAGCTTGTTCTTTCTAAATTTTGTGTCCCCTGTACAGGCTACAAGGAACAGGGAACAGGAAGTTTTGGTTCCACAGGTAAACCAGAAGTATATTGGGCCATGGACATCACAAGAGGTAAACCAGACAAACAGGTAACTCTGACACATCCTAATGGTGATTCTATTACAAAGAAACTAATAATTGACACTGGAGCAGATGTAACCATCATTTCAAACACAATATGGCCAAAAAATTGGGCATTGGTAGATACTACCTTAGGCATTGCAGGTATTGGAGGGACTGAGGCAACTCAGATGAGCAGGGAAGTAATTACTTTTACTTTCCCAGGTGGAGTGAATGTATCTACAAGGCCTTATGTCATGCAAACTCCTGGTACTTTACTAGGTTTTCTTGGTAGGGATCTGTTAAGCCAGTTAAAAGCTACCATTGTTACACAGCCTTTTTAACAGCAGGCCTTGGATCACATTCCCACAAAGGTTGCTACATTGCATGCACATCATCTGATCGAGGTTCCAGTTCAACTGATGATCATCAATCAGAGCAAGGAGGATGACAATTGTGCCAAGCATCCTTTTGCCTTGATTTGTCAATGGGTTAAAACTCTAGTTAATCCTTTAGTTATTTTGAAATGGGTATGTTTACCTGTAAAACAATCTAGAAATATTACCACTCGACTAGAACTTTTTGCTCATTTGATTATGAAGGGCAGAGGGAGAATATTGAAAATCTGGGGACATGAACCATATGCAATTGTAGTACCATTAGGTAACTGGTATCTTGAATGGAGAATGAGGCATTCTGTTTCTTTACAGATAGCTTCTTTAAAGATAGCTTTGGCTGGATATGACAGTAAAGTTCACAATACTTATCCATGGCAACGGGTGTTATCTTTATTGGAGCATCAGCATCTGGAGGACAGACCTTGGAGACCTGACTGTCCAGTGTCTGAGCAGACAGTATTTACAGGTGCAGGTAAAAGGTCAAAAATGGCTGCCTGCACTTGGCAGCAAGACAAAGTGTGGAAAAAGCATGTCATTTTTGGTCAGGTAAAAGATACATTGCAGACATTAGAATTGAAAGCTGTGATTTGAGCTTTTCAAAATTGGCATAATGAGGCCATTAACATTGTTTCTGATTCCCTTTATGTAGTTGGCTGTATCCAACACCTTGAAAGAGCAGTACTTAAGGAGGTGAGTAATGAGTATTTGTATTCCCTTTTAAGCCAATTGCTTTAAAAACCTAAATCAATGATGGCAGGAATACTTTATTACTCATGTTCGTAGTCATCAAGCTCTCCCTGGTCTGTCTGAAGGTAACGCTCAAGCTGATCAATTAGTAGCCTCTCTGGCCAATGCCAAACTCTGTTAAATTTCAGCAAGCTAAAACTTCTCATGCATTTCTTCATCAGTCTGCAAAAATGTTAGTTACACAATTTGGTATTACCCTTACTGATGCTTTTGGTATTGTGTGATCCTGTCCTGATTGTCAACGAGATGGCATTGGTTTAGGCACTGGTGTTAACCCTAGGGGTACTCAACCCTTGCAATTATGGCAAATGGATGTAACTCGTGTAGCAGAATTTGGTCAGAAAAAGTTTGTACATGTTTGCATTGATACCTATTCTTGTGTTATATGGGCTTCACAGGTGAGACAGCACATCATGTTGAGAATCGTTTCTACAATTGCTTTGCCATATTAAGTATCCCCTTAGCAATTAAGACTGACAATGGTCCTGCTTACTGTTCCTTAAGATTCAAGCATTTCTGTAATTTATGGGGTATTTGACATGACACTGGTATTCCTCACAATCCTACTGATCAGGGAATTATTGAGCGTGTCCGTCAGATGTTCAAGGGTATGCTGGAAAAACAAAAAGGGGGAACTACAGGGTTATTCCCTGAGGAAAAAAGAGCTAAAGCCATTTTTGTGCTTAATTACCTTAGAACAGGAGATAGGGGTGATCCACCTATTCTTGTGCATCATGGCCTAACACATAATCCAAGTGAGGAATTGCCTGACAGCATTCAGGTCATGTTCAAAAGTCCAGAAACAGGGGTGTGGGAAGGACCAGCTACAGTCAAATTAAGAGGAAGAGGTTATATGTGCTTACTTACAGATAAAGGCATTCATTGGGTTCCAGCCAAGTGGGTGAAGCCCTATCTGAAACCATCGTCATCAACACATGTTGTGTCCAGAGGCGGAGAATCAGCAAAAGCACCGATTCCAGACAGCCCTGAATCTGATTCTTCAACACCTGACAGCTGAACAATGGTCAGAATATCCACCAAGTTTGCTGGAGTATGCTGAGGGAGTACTAGCAATTCCATAGAGGCTTAATACACACAGGGTAGATATAGACAGACTTGTTTTACCTTCACTTTCATCACAAGTTGTAAATCAGATAGAAAATGCTTGTTATCTGCATGGTTGTGCATGTAAGCTGTGGCTTAAGGTTCATTGTACAAAGTGTAACTTAAAAACTTGGTGACAAGTTCGTCAAGAACATAATTTAGCAGTGGTTCGAGGTAAAAAGCAAAAATTTAGGCCTGTTAACCTAACATGCAATAACTGCATTTACACACTTAACACTATTACCCTGAAAGCAGCATTAGCTAAATTTTTAGGGCGTAACTCAGAAGGATATCAAAAGTTTTCTCCAGGATGCATCTTTGATAGAAGTATATGAGCAAAGATTGTTACTGTCGGTGCAGTTTAACCTTGCTTTAATTGCTATAGTAAACCAAATTGTACTAGAGAGCATGATAATAGCTACTGAATGTGGAGTAGGAATAGCAATACCACAAATACATCACTTTAGAGATTTTGAGTGGGAGCAGGCTAAAGCAATTTGAGCAAAGCGCAGGCGTGATCGACGAAGGCAGCAGTCTGGCAAATATTAACAATGTTGCTTAGTGCAGTGATTAAGGATACGCAGGGAGTATACGATATAGAGCAGCGAGCTAACACGTCAGTTACACAGGCTAACAGAACGAGGCAAGAATCTTTCTGCTTATCGCTAGCTACACCTTCAGATCCATTTTGCACCTGTTTAATTGGAATGCCCTTAGACTCTATGGAAGAATTCGTAAATTGGACCAGAGCTCAAATTTATGGCAACTTAAGTAAGGCCTGGTCAAATTGGTGTACTAATCAAAATGGGATGATCACAGAAGATTGGTGTGAAAAACAAAAAATCCCTAGAAATCCTTTAGGAGCTCAGGCATTTACAATCGCTCAAGGTTTAAATACTACAAGTCAGGAACCACAGGAATTGGACATTTTAGGATCAGTGCCAGGAAATTATTGTTGGTTCTTTGAGTATTACAAGGGTAAAGACCTGATTAGGGAGAAGTCAGGAAAACCTGGAGATAATAGCTCTTGGATATCTTCTGTTTCTTCATGGTATTACAATGCTACAGCATACTGTACCAATTGGACATGGTCTGTATCCCTAAAACAAAAATCAGCAAGCATATTACCTCCTGGAGTTTTTCTTATTCGTGGAGATAGAGCTTGGCCTGCAATTCCTCAGAAAGCATTAGGAGGACTGTGCTATTTTGGGAAATTGACACCGTTTGCCCCTAGCATTCAAAAGATTCTTGACATCAGGCAGAAATTCCAACGTCCAAAACGCAGTGCGTATCTATTAGGCTCAGACTGTAAGGATAATGTAGAATTGTGGAATAGGCCTTCGGTTATACTGGCATCACTTTTTACAGCAGGAGTAGCTTTATCACAGGCCCTTACACAATTAAAATGATTGGCTTGTTGGACAGGAAAACAAATTAACATTACATCTGCAATACTGAATGAGCTTACCCCGATGTAGATAGCATACACCACGCTGTATTACAGGATAGGGCTGCTATAGATTTTTTGTTGCTAGCACAAGGACATGGGTGTGAAGATTTTGAAGGGATGTGTTGCATGAATCTTTCTGACCACTCTGAATCTATTCACAAGAAACTGTCATTGCTTAAGGAGAATATGAAAAAGCTCACAGTTGCTGAGAATTCTTTTGATGAGTGGCCGAAATCCTGGGGAATAACAGGCTGGCTCAAGCACTTAGTATGCTTTGGCATTATGACTCTTTGTATTCATTTTTCAATTCTGCTTATAGTGCCTTTCTTACTATGCTGTGTGCAGAAAATAATTGACCATACTTTTAAATCAGTCTGGCTTGTGCAAAAAAAATGGGGAACTGTTGAGAGTTTTTTGCAGATTGAGGAGTTCTTGCTAGACAATGGCCATATTCAGGTGATGCACAATCCAGCCTGCTTGTACTAATGGACAATGGAAACGTTCACAAACAATGAATAATGGACATATTCAGAAATAGGGTCAGTATATCCTTGAAAGAGATACAAGAAGAAGAGTCATCAGGACTCAGCAAGTTTGCCAGCAAGCTTGGGAAAGTAAGAAAAAAGTGAGTCATGGGTGGGCCAGATGACCACAGCAAGACGCGTGAAAAATTAGGTGATCCAATCAGCATTCTAATTTAGGAGCATGAACACCTAGGATTAACCAATCTTGTAGTAGCTAGAGACACGTGGAGAGTAGAGATTTATTATAAATATAGTCTTTTTTGGGATAAAAAATCTGGCTTCACTGGATCATATTGGTTATAGTGTGATGTCCCTGAACCTCCACAGCCCATCATCCACATAATCTAAAAAAACAACAAAAAAGCCAAAGGAAAATCAAAAATACCCCTTAGAACCTCCAAAATCACTGAGAAGATTCCATTCACAGACAGATATCATGTTGCTCCAGGTGAAAGCATGAAGAACACAAGACAGACTTGACCCACTGTGTCCCTAAGGGAGAATTACCTCACTTGCCCCTCAGCAGGGCATTCCCCACCAGGGTTATGCTCCCTTGCATGACAAGAACTATCTCTGAGGGTAATCACAAAAGTGAGAAAGGCAGGTAATTACACCTGTTCAGGGAGACTTTAGGATGGGAATGGCAATATACTGCTGTAAACACGTTCTCCACAGAGCTGGCATGCCTACCTGCCTGTTGAGGTTCTGTTCCATGCCAACTCTCCTCCCTAGTCAGGTAGAAAGAGTTTGTTGCTTTTCAGTTTACTGGGTTTGTTTTAAACTCATCCCATTCACAATAATGCATGAGACAGCAAAGGGATTTTAAATAGTTCCTGGCAATTTGCCTCTCCCTAAAATCTTGCTTTTATCATTCTGTAACCTTAGAATGACCCAGAAGAATCTGGACAGACAAATTTTTGTTTTACTAGTAGAATATCCTTTAGAAGACATTATTCTTCTAAACAGATTTTATGGAAGTCCTGGCATGTGAACTGTGAGGGGGGAGTCTGCTGCAGAGTCAAATAAATCTGCACACATAAATTGAAGCCTCCTTACCTAAAACTGCCCACACACTCTAGATGGTCTAAGGATCCACTTACATGAGAGATGATTGTCTAAGTGTCTTTAACAGTTAATGGAGGTCTGCTCAACAAAGGCAATGGAGCACTGTGTTGGTGCGTTTCCCTCTCTTTCTCAGGCTGCACTGCCAGCTGAAAAATGCTCATTAGGCCTCAGCCTTGATGAACAGCACCTGGGCTCAGCTCTTCTTGAGCTTATCAGAAACACTGTCTGTTCCTAGGACCTACTGCTGTCTAACTAGCTCCAGGGTTTTTCATGAGAAGCCTTGGAAACTATTTTCCTTGCCTCCATAGCATCCTATCCCTGTTCTCACACTTTCAGAGAAAGTCTGCTGACCTGTAGTGTGGCCAGGCTGGAGCACTGCTACGAAGAAAGCCCCACTCTTGCAGCCCCATAAACAGTGGTCCAAAATGAGTCTTGGAGCAGCAGTGGGCTGTGACCAGTGGCCTCCATCTGAGTGGGGCCTCTCAGAGCCTGCCAACTCTGAGCTTTGCTGTACTTGGAGGATGACTGAATGATTTAATGAATCCTGGACCAAAAGCCCCACTCCTCAAGGCTCAACCCTTCACACACTGAGGAGGTGCAAAAGCATCCAAAGGGGGGATTTTTCACAGGTACCTTGCACTGACCTTTATGTCTGTGGGCATACACACGTACACACATGCTATAGCAAATCTGGGAGAAATGCTGCTCTCTTAGATATTTAAGTACCTTAGATATCTAAGTAATTTAGGCCTGCAAGTAAGTTTAAGTTATAAACTGAGTTAAATGCTTTTAAGTGTTGTTCCTTTACTAAATTGTTACAGTTAAGTTATAAGTTACATTTAAGATATAAGCTAAATTTAAGTACTGTTACATTTGAGTGTTGCCAATCTTTTATGTTGTATTCTTTTCTATCCTTTGTCACATGCAACTAAATACACACATTCAAACACACATAGATAGCTCTCAGGTCATTTCTGTTTTGATTTACTATATTTTGTTCCTTTTTTTTTTCCTCAGCGTGTCTTAACTGTTCCATAAGTAGTAGAGTAAACCTTGTCAACAAACTTTGTTGTGCTGTTGCCTAATGTTAAACCTGGTTTTTCAGTGATACCCTTGCCAGTGATTTCTTCAGTGATCTTACTCATTCATACCTGAAGAGAGCTGGCTGTTGGACCAATGCCACTGCAGTAGTGCAGGGATCTCCTGTGGTCAGTGGAAACAAGGCACCCTGGAGATGGGGCACGATGGGCAGAGGGCTTTCTGCTGCCCTTGGCCCGTCCCAGCTGCACAGCTCAGGGGTGTCAGCCTCGGGAAGTGCTCACAGGCAGGAGGCACCACTGCTGAGAAATGGCTCTGGGACTGGGAACTCCCCACTGAAAAGAATGGAGAAGCTTGCTGTAAGCAAAACCCACTTCCTTGTCCCCACCCTTTCACAGAAATGCCCCAAATGCAAACATGCAGCTCACAGCTCATTGCACTGACACAGGGAAGTGATACTCCCACTGCTTTCAGCTTTGCTGAATGTTATGTGAACACTGTAAAAACTGCAGGGGGAAATAAAATTTTCAAGAGACAAATGTAAGTGATACTACAATAAGTGGCAGTAGTTGAAATTTTCACATTTCTTCTCTGTTCCATAAAAGCAATTTTATTAGTTTTATTTTAATGCATGGAGCTTATGGTGTTTTTTCTGGAGTAGAGTTAATTTCTTCACAGTAGCTGGGATGGGGCTGTGTTTTGGATTTGTGCTGGAAACTGTTGAAAAGTGAGGGACATTTTAGCTATGGCTGAGCAGTGCTTACACAGTGTCAAGGCCTTTTCTGCTCCTCACCCCACCAGGAGGGAGGCTGGGGGTGCACAAGGAGTTGGGAGGGGACACAACCAGGACAGCCAACTGTATCCAGCCCATAGGAAATCCCAGATCATATGCTCAGTATACAAAGCTGGGGGAAGACAAAGGAAGGAAGGAAAAGGTGATGACGTTTGTCTTCCCAAGTCACTGTTACACATGTGATAGAGCCCTGCTGTCCTGGAGATGGCTGAACACCTGCCTGCAATGGGAAGCAGTGAATTCATTCCTTATTCTGCTATGCTTCTGCATGCAGCTTTTTCCTTTAACTGTTAAAATGTCTTTATCTCAACCCATAAGTTTTCTGACTTTTATTCTTCCAATTCACTCCCTCATCCCCTAGAGAGTGAGTGGCTGTGCAAGTCTTAGTTGCCAGCTGGGATTAAACCATGACAGATGTTCTGCACCTGACCTTTCTCTTTATTTGACAAATGTAGTAATGATATTTAAGTTCAGAAAAATGCCAGGTTTACTCAGTGTTTGTGTTTTTGCCCCTATGTCCTCTGAGTAGCCCAGACCTGGCAATGAAAGACCTTTTGACAGTCCCAGGTTCAAAACTTCTCAGCAGCAGAAATATACAGACAGGCAATGGAATTCTTGGGATCATAATGGGTACTGCAGAAAAGGCACTGGGACACTCAGAGAAATGATTCAGGTAAAGAGCAAATGATGCACAGAGGGGCTACCAGTCTGTTGTACATCCCAGATCAAACAGGTTTGTGATATCCAGTGTGAGTGTGCCAAGTGTCTACATATCACTTAATCTCTCTGAGGACATGTTTCTACAAACACCTGGAGTTTTATCGTATTTCTGTGCTACTGCTTGCCTAAAAATAAGGCAGCATCAAGTTTTTTGTGTATTGCTCAGTGGCCTCCTCTGAAGAAGCAGCAATCCCAGGCAGTGTTGAATCCACTTCTGTTGGTTTAAGTTCAATACTATTTTACCCTGGTTTCTAGTAATCAAGCTGTGAAGCACAACTGGGACATCTAAAAGATAAGAACAAACATTTCTTCTTTTGCATGCTTGTTCTGGTTTCAGCTGAGATGGTTAATTTTCTTCTTACTAACTAGTACAGTGCTGTGTTTTGGATGTAGTGTGAGAACAAAGTTGATAACAAACTGATGGTTTCTTTGTTGCTTCTAGTTCTTACTCTAAATCAAGGAGTTTTCAATTTTCTATGTTCTGCCAGTGAACAGGTGCACAAGAAGCTGGGAGAGGGCATGGCCAGAAGAGCTAATCTGAAATAATCAAAGGATTGTTCCATACCCTAGAACATCATGCTCCATTTATAAATTGGGGGGGGTTGGCCTGGAGCTGCCAATTGCTGCTTGGGGCTGGCTGGGATGGCTCCGTGGGTAGTGAGGAATTGTAATAAGTGTGGCTTGTTTTTCTTGGGTTTTATTCCTTTCTCTCTCTCCCCATTACTATTACTATTACAATTATATTAATAATACTATTACAATTATATTATTAATATATTATTTGATTATTATTACTACTGTTATTATTTATTTCAATCACTAAACTGTTCTTATCTCTACCAACAAGTTTTACTTTTTTCTGCTTCTTATGCTTATGCCACCAGGAGAGGGAAGGGGAGGGATTTAACCAGTGGCTACCTGGTAGTTTGTGGCCTACTGGAGTTAAACTATGGCAGTGCTAAAACCAAATGTTTCTGAAAAGCACCAGCAAACCTGACATTTCTATGGGCAGGTAACTTCCAAGTCCAGAGAGAACAATTGATTCCTCGCTTTCAGCTAGTCAGGTGTGTTTTATATTTTGAGAAAAGAGAAATAATTCCAGGCTTCCTCTACTGGGAAGAGCAGTCTTTATTTCCATAAGCCACTTGAGGCTCTCCATAAACCTCTCCCCCATCAGCCCCCTATTTTCCCAAACTCACCAGCTGCTTCTTGCTTCCATAAAGATGCTGAACACAAGGAGTTCCACTTCCTCATAACTCTGTTGTGCATGCATTGAAGGATCACAGATACTGAACAATCTCTTTACTGATGTGATGTAAACATCCTTTGAAGAAAATTTAATTAACCACAGTTGGTTTTTAACGAAGTCAGACTTCAGAGTAAGCACTTTTGAAGACTGCTCAACTGATCAGTGATCAACTTGGTAAATAAAGTAAATGGAGTCTTGCTTGAAACTGAGCTGGGTTTGCAGCAAGAGTATGGATTGTCTGTACTGATTTACCACACTAGCATTTGTAGCATATAATCTATGAAATGCAGCCATAATATTAATTCATAAACGTCAACAAGAATTGCCAAAGCTGTTCCTATAATGTTAAATCTAGTGCTCAGTAACTCTAGCGTTTCCACGTATTTTAGTTCCACCTTTAAGACCCCCAATATACTTGAATCTGCATCTTCTGTCCCCATGTCACAAATTTCAAATATCTTTCTGCTAACCAAGAAGAATACATGACTTCTACAGTATCTTCCTCCCACCAGAGAATCCTGGGAATCACTGTGTATTTATTTCTGGTCTAAACACCAGTTATGAGGAGCTCATCATTACCTCAGCAATTCCCTTCTGAAAAACATAACCTGGTGTTTAAAGACCCAGACTATGTTATTCACTATTGTGTGCTGCAAAAAGGTACCTTTTTGCTAATCACAGAGCATCTCTAGTGCTTTTAAACCTTAGGGGCTGTCCCTGGGAGTATAAACTCACACTATTAGCTGTAAAAATCTTGTCGCTTCAGTGGGTCTAACCAGTTTAATAAAGGGCTTATATTTGCTGTAATGCACCTTCAGGCAGCAAACTTTAAACAGACTTTTGTCCAAATAACATTTAAGGCAATTCGAGTCCTTATTCATTGCAATAATTTGGAACAAGAATTTTCCAAATTCTTTCCAAAAGCATATTCCACATATACATGAGTCCTATCTTGAAAACTCTTTTCTCAAACAGGTTTCCCTGAAAGCAATGCTAGCACAGCAACTGTGGTGCTGCTTAGACAGTGGTTTCTTGATTTGGAAGAATATTGTGGCATCAGCAAGTAACTTATATGTGGATTTAAGCAGTTTCCAAAGAAGCAGATACATTCTGCTGAGTTTGCTCAGTGCCATCCTGGCCACAAACTGGATTCCACAATAGCCACATCTGGCCACAGCAGCCACCGTAGGAGGTGAAGGTACAGGCAACGTTGCTCTGTGCCCATCTGCCCTTGTTACAAAGGGGTTTATCAAATAACAGCTGAAAGGTGAAGAACTGTTAATCCAGAAATTACAGTAAAAATAGATGAGGAAACATGCAAAATCCAGTCATCACCACTGTTTCCCATGGCACTTTCAGGATGTAAAGCCAAGAAAGTTTACAAGACAAAATGAGAGTTAAATTCCTGGAAGCCTAAGGAATGACTGTGTGCTCACTGGGGCAGTCTGCCACAGCTCATGAAAACAGTTATTTACTTCATGGAGTATTACAGTCTCCATGCTAAAAATCTGATTTGAAGTTTTAGATTGCAGTAACATACCTACTCAGCAAGAAGACAGCTCACACCATGCACATTTTCTTTTGTGTACACAATGTTTTGATATTAAATCTTTCCAATAGTTTTTCCATCATATTAGCTTTTTCAGTTCCCAGAAATTATCAGTTCCACCACCTAGTGGCTTTATTACTTAAAAAGCAGAATAACCAGATTTTTTCTCTTCAGTTCACCTATGGAACTAAAGGTACATTATGTCAATATGAAACATTGCATTCTCTAAATTTCTTAATGGTTTTGCAATAAATGGTGTCATGACAAGAAATTGCATTTCTACACAGAAGCCTGTTCTTCCTGTTCTGAGTATTGAAAAGAAACACATCAAGTGAACAAAATCTTCCTTTACTCTCACATGAGAGATGTAAGTGAGTCTTTCTGAGCCAGTGGCTCGAGCATTTCCATCAGCTCTCATCCCTGTCACAAGCATGGACAAGGCCACTCATCTGCTGTGGGCTGATACATCTAGACTGGAGTAACACCATAACGAATTTTGTCTGACATTTTCCATACTCAGCCCCCTATTCAGTTCCACAGACTTCTGCCAAACATAGGCCAGAAGGCCACAGATTTTCCATCCACGCATATGCAGGTTGAATTTCTGTGAATATTGAACAAAATCAGTTTGGCTGTCCCCAAGAGAGCCCTGTGTGAGCCAGCTGTCCTGGGTTCCTCCTGCTGCCAGTGGTAAAGCAGGTATTTTAGAGAGGGGAGTCATTAGGCCTCATCCAAATCTATTGAATGGTTTTATCTCGGAAAATATTTCTTTTTTCTTTGTCTGTGTGTGCATGGAGTGTCTGTGACTAACTTTACATCGAAGATGTCACTCTGCTAAATCCATCCATGAAAATAACAAGTGGCAATCACATTCTCTGAACAGAGAGATAATTCTCTCTCCCAGGTTTTTTCCTAGAGAAGCACAGAGAGAAGAAGAGAAAACAATTCTTATCTCTACTTGCTGCTCCTGTTGTTTTTGCACATGCAGAATGTGTTGGGAAGATTGTTTACCTGAAGTGAGTTCCTAATTAGATTCTGGTGATGGTTGTTTATATTAATTAGCCTACTGGTCAAAGCTGTGTCCTGGCTGTCTCAAGACAGTCATGGGCTTTTCTTTAGTATTCTTTAGTAGTATAGGATTTATGCTTTGTAGTATAGTATTCTTTAATATAGTGTACTATAATGTAATACAATATAGTTTTAGTAAAACTGTATTGTTCAGCATTCTGAATCAATGGAGTCAGATGCCAATCACTCCCTGGGATGGAGGTGCCTGTTTTTTCTATAATGGGTCAGCTTCTTTCTTGCAGGGTCACATGCTGTTGTCCAAGTAGTCAAAATTAACACTGCAGCTGAAACAGCCTGTCTGCTCTGTGCAGTGTCAGCTATTCTCAAAGTACTGTTCTCACCCTCGACTAATCTAGGATGATTTGGTCTGACCTGAAGAGTCTAACTGAAGAGGGTCTTTGTGTGAAGCAGTAGGTAAGGCTGTCATCTCCTAATGAATTCCAGGTAACATATAAAGTCACAGGTAATGACAGCATGCATGGAAATCATATTCTGTGTTTTACTGATGCATGGGATTTACTTCTAAGTTTGCAATAGAAAATGCTTCCTTAAAAGTAAAAAAAATATGTCTTATAGTTCGACGTCAAACTGAATATGATGGCCTGATTTTTAACAAAAAATACTTTTTAAAATACTCAGGAATTTGTGGAATTTTCTTACTAATACATAAACATAATTAAATTTGTCTCTCTGGGCACTTCTTTCAGAAGTGGGGAGTTGGTCTTCCCTCAGAGCATGAAGGGTGGTCTAAAGGGACGTAAAGGGGAAAGAAGGAGATCAGTCACAGGCTTCTGAATTGATTTGGGTTTTTTCCCACTAGGGTCTATTTAATACATTACCCAAGATTTGAACTGATGGAGATGATCAAATCCACCTGCCAATGGACTTCACAGAATCACAGCAGCTTGGGAGAGATCTCCAGAAGCCATCTGGACTAACTGCCTGCTCAAGCCAGAACACACAGAACATGTTGCCAGGACCATGTCTAAAAGACTTTTGAATACCTTCAAGGATGGAGACTCCATAACCTCCCCCTGGCAATCTGTGCCAGCACTTGGTCATCCTCACAATAAAAAAGTGTTTTCTGGTGTTCAGAGGGAACCTCTCATGTTTCAGTCTGTGCCTGTTACCTCTGGTTTTGTCACTGGGCACCAATGGAGCCTGGCTCTACCCCTTTGCACCCTCCCCTCATGAATTTATGTACACTAATAGGATTCCCCTAAGCTTCCTTCTCTCCTGAACTATCCTAGCTGCCTCGGCTTTCCTTACATGTGAGGTGTTCCAGTCCCTTCATCATCCGAAGAGCCTCACATGTCTGAGTAATTTTGCTGTAGCTTTCCAAGGATCTTGCAAAATTTATGTCTTGTTTTGTTATTAATGTCACCATTTCTTATAATTGACTCTGAGGTCACAGGTGCAAACACTGAGTAGCAGAGTGAAGATTAAATTCCACCAGCACCATAGGAGCAGCCTGTTGAGTTAGACATGTCTTAATCTGTTGACTACATTAAGTAAAACATTTACATGGGTCCATTTATGATACAGCATTTTTACTGTAAAAATCAATGTTTGATGCACTTGTAAGGTATGACTGAAAAAAGCCATTGTCAGTAACGTTCCCACTATCAACTGAATGCCTACATCTCTGGAGTGTTATCTGAAGGAGAAAATACATATTGGCTTAATGAGAGCCTTGGGTTTGGCTGCCTGGGCCTGGGGCCAAGGCAGAGCAGCTGGGACCATGGGGAAGAGGCTCCCAGAGGCACAGGGGGAGGCCATGGCCACACCAGCCCCACTCTTGGGCCCTGGCAGAGCTTTGGCCACTGCCATGTCAGTCCTGCCACAGGCTGGTTGTGGCCCCTGTCCAGGTGCAGAACATGCCTCCGGGCCAACATGAACGTTATCAGGTGTTTTATGATCCAGGCAAAACTGGAAACAGACGCTGGTTTACTTGCAGGATAATGCATTTATTAGTTCAGCCTGCAAGTTCCTGTTATGCAACAGGAGAATGTTTTGATGAAGTGCCTAAGCAAAAAGTCCATCCACGAGCTCATTTTCCAAAGAACCATTAGGGCTCTGTGCCAATAATTCTGTATTTATGTTCTGTTCTGTTTTGTTTAGAACATATCTGACTAATTGCATTTATGGTTGTACTCAGAGAAGGGGAGCCAGGTGTTTTAGCAGTTTGTCCAAATGTTATATCACTTCAGGCTCTGCCTGGAAAAAGTAATAGCTTTTCAAGTATTGTCCTACAGTCACATTAATCTGATTACTGAATATGCACCCTGTTAATGGGATCTTTCCTCTAATGACAGGATTGAGAGTTTGGAGACTGAGGGCTCAGAATCATTAAAAATACCCCTATCTAGTTAGCTATCTCAGAAAATAACATTGAACATTGTCACTAAAAGCCTTTTGTTAAACACGGATACAGATTTTTTTTTTTTCACAAGTAATTTATCTAAATGCAATTCAGGTTTTGAGAAGAACATCAGTTTTTTCAGGAGGAAGTGGCAGTACAGGTCTCTGCAATCATGTTTGATAGCTGATGAAGACTTTTAAATCTATTTCAAATAAACTGGTTGAACGCCAGATCCCAGAGGTGATAATCAGTGGCACAGGGTGAAGCTGAAGGCCTGTCACTAGTGGGGTCCCCTAGGGTTCAATACCAGGCCCAGTATTGTTTAACTGATTCATTAATGGCTTGGATGAAGGGGCAAAGGCCTCTTCTGTTCCAGCAAGTTGACAAAGCTGGCAGGAGTGGCCCATACCCCAGAGGGCTGGGCAACCCTTCAGAGGGGCCCTGACAGGTTGGAGAGATGGACAGAGAAGAACAGCCTGAAATTCAATAAGGGCAAGTGCAGGGTCCTGTACCAGGGGAGGAATAACCCCCTGCACCAGGACAGGTTGGGGGTCAACCTGCTGGAAAGCAGCACTGTGGAGAAGGATCTGGGGGTCCTGGAGGACAACAAGTTGTCCATGAGCCAGCAGTGGGAGTCCAAGGAGGCTGATGGGATCCTGGGCTGTATTAGGAAAAGCATTGCCAACTGCAAAGGGCTGTTTACCTCTTCCATTTATGATGTTTGGTAGGACAGAACAGGACTCAGGACTTTCTCACTGCTCTTACAGTACTGCAGGTTGTTTCTCTATTTGCAGTCCATTCTGTTGCTTGTAGGTATCTTTGCCTTCTTCTTCAGCTAGTTACTGCCTTCAGGACATCAATCATATCTCTGAGCTATTTTGTCATCTGTGTGGATTTCCTGGGCTATTTTTCTGGTCATATGGTCCATGTATTTATTATTTATAAATGAAAGAGTAGTCAGCGCTCTGCCATTGCTGCCTTACGCTGTGTTACAAACTGCTAATTCTAATTGCCCTGGCTGCAGCTGAAAATGCTTTGCCCGAGCATTTTTTGAGCTTAGGTTTCTCATTGTATTTCTGGAGGCTGGCAATGATCTTGTTTTTGTTCAACTATTCTGACCTTTGGAATATTTATGGAGATTCACAGAAGCAGTCAAAAGCAAAACACATAGAAGAGATAAGAGGGATTTCACAGTACTAACAGAGCAGTGATGGCTTTGGTGAGAGAAAACCAAAGAACTGCAGCCAGCCAAAGTTGGTGGTTCAAATTTTTAGAATGAGACCTGTCTGTATAAAGGCTGAAATCAATAGATTCAGTCACAACTGTGCAATGTGGACATCTGTGAGAGATTGTCATGCAGCTAAAATCTGCATGACAATATATAATATACCTTTATCTACTCCTGCTGTGCGAATCAGCCCTGTTGGATTACTGCTTTGACCTTGACATCGGTGCTACAAGGTTCTTGTGTTTTTGCACAGGGAACAGCACAGAAAACGAGTAAAACAAATGTGCTGCAGACAACAAATACTCTGCTTTGTAATTTGCCTGGCTGTTGGTCAGGTTATGCCACACCAGAACCACTCTGGATTTGAAATCCTCCGTGTGCTTTTCTGCATATGTGTATATATGTATATACATGTATACAGTTAACTACTCCTCACTTCATTACCATGTTTCCCAAAATGCTTAGGCAAGGTCACAAGCACCTCTGCCCATACAGAGCCATAAGCTCAGAATGACTCAGGTAGTAAGGGACATGAATGAAAAAGTGGTTAGGAACAACCATCACAGATTTTCCAGAGATATGGGGGCTGACAAGCCTGATTACCTTAAAGAATGAAATCAATGAGAAGAGAGAGATTTTATGCACCTTGACTCCATAAGGACTTTCAGCAGTGTCCCGATGCATCCTTGCAGCCAAACTGATGCTAGATAGATTGAAAAAGACAACTATAAGCTGGGTGGAGTATTCACTGGCCTGCCAGGCCTGAAGGGTGGTATCAGCTGTGCCAAGTCCATCTGGCAGTGAGTCAGTAACAGCACCCTGATCCAGCTCTGGGCCCTCCACCATGAGAAAGATAGAGATAAGCCTGAACACTTTTGGCATAAACCACCAAGACCTTTGAGGCCGGTGCACGAGAGCTAAGAGAGACTAAGGGAACTTTTCAGCCTGGAGATCAGATTATTTCAGGGGGACTTAATAGACCATGGATACTCCAGACACTGGAAAATACAACTAGATCTGCAAAGGACAACTCATCAGAATTAGGGAGAAAAGGGAGAAACAACACAATACCCTATTCCCATATTAAAAAACTATAAACAAAGTTTTCTTCAGTGTCTTCGTGGAAAAGACTGCTTTTTTCACTGGAAAAAAGCAGGGCAGGTATTAGGGTTACAAAAAATTTGAAGTAGGAGAGCAAATAAGGGAAAAAAATGGGATGAAAATACACATTGGGGCTTTTAAAAAAAAATTTATTATTCCTGCTTATTTGGGCTTTCATAAAAATTTCTTAATTCATAATAAAAAACATTTGCTTTTCTGTATGCTTCACAATTGGTAACACTTGGCAAATTGTTAACATTTTTCAAGACAAGCAAAACTAGGTTTTTGAAATTGACATCAGACTTTCAAATAGACATCTGTATTTAAAAATATTTGGTAATATTAAAAAATATATATTAACAATAGAATATGAGAAAAATGCTGATAAGCTTATGCAGCTTTATGTATATATTTACTGTTTAGAGGCGCAAATACACAGTTCTCATCAAAATTTGAATACAATTTAAAGAATGTAATATGCAATAATACGTGTACAAAATTGCCTATTTATTTCCAGTTAAAACTATTGAAAATTAAGGTAAAATACATTGAAAGTAAAAAGTCAAACAACTGACTGAAATTAATACAGCCAGCAGAATAATGGCAGAAGAACCTGGGGAGAGTTTTTCTGAGTCAGTCCAGATGAGTACATTCAGCATCACCAGACGTTCTGCAATTACACATTCTGATATGCTGCAAAGAGCCTGAGTACTGTCAAAGTTACACAATTCCTGACTGGGGAGATTCCTATAGCCAGCTCCCATTTTCTGCACTTTCAATCACAGCATTCTTCTTTCCAGCTGTTCCATCTGCATTGCTTGTTTCTTCAAACACCGCCACTAAACTTGACAGAGTTGTGTGAGGATCAAGCAGTTTCACAACGGGTATGTCCGCCTTTCTCTCCCGAAAGACACGGTTCTGAATTGTCATGGCTAACATCGAGTCCATGCCCAAAGACGAAAGTGGCGTATTCATGGTTAGTTCATCTGCATTCACTCCTGTGAGGTCACTCATCAGTGAGGTGATGTAGTCCTCAGATTTGAGAAAGGCAGTCTCGGGGACTTCAGCTTCCTCAGATGTTTCCATCTTGTTCATGTAATCTTCTGACATAAGTGTTACAAAGCGACTTTTGAGGGAAATAATCTGACGAAAAACATGATGACACAAAGTGTGAAAGTTCAATTTGACCACAGCTTGCTGCGGGTTGTTTATAAGTAAGGTCTTCCTGAGATAGTCATGAATTTCATGCACTTGCAGAATGTCTATGCCCTTGGATTCCAGAATGCTCTGAATGAGGTCTTGGTTGAGCAGAATGCCGAGGTTCAAAGCACCCCAGTTAATGGCCTGGCCTGAGAGCCCACAGTTCCTCCTGTAGAGGCAGAAGAGATCCAGGAAAGAGTTTGCAGCTGCATAGTTTGTCTGGGTGGCATTGCCCAGAAAGGAAGCAACAGAGGAGTAGCACACAAAGTAGTCAAGCTCCTGGTCTCTGGTAGCCCAGTGAAGATTTAGGGTCCCTGCTACTTTTGGGCTCAGCACTTTGTGGAAGTCAGCCAGCTTCAGCACTTCAAGGTGGCCGTCGTGTATAGCAACAGCACTTTGGAACACCCCTTTGATGGGACTCCCCACAAAGGTGGTGGCAATGGACTGGAAAGCTTTCTCAACATCGCTGCTCAAAGTCACATCACACTGCACAGACACTACTTTGCTCCCTTTGTACTGCTGCTGCAAAGCCCTTAACTCTTCTTGCTTCTCACTGCTGGGAATTCTCCTGGACAGAATTGCAATACACCCTCCCCCATTCTCAGCTATGAATTTCACTGTTTCAAAGCCAAGTCCAGTGAGCCCCCCAACTACTACATAAACAGCATTCTGCTTGAACAGCTGCTTCTGGGGCTCGTACAATGGGATATCTGAAAGCACACTGATGTCCTTCTGCCTTCTCAGGACAGCAAGGGGGACAGAAGTGCAGGTGAAATAGGACATCACAGAATTTAGCCCTTCAAAATTCTCAGTCTGCTGAAAAACAGAACCTGAAAGATTTCTAAACCATTTCATATCCATGGAACTGATCCAGGCATGTACGGTCTTCTGCACTTCCTTTAGAGGTGCTTTCCGGAAAAGGCGGGCAACAGCAAGGATATGAAAGCTGACGTTTTCATGATCAATTTCACTGACATTCTGGATGCATTCTGACTGTTGCCTGCCACACACGATCACCACATCTTTAAGAAAGGACATGTGGGCCAGGTCCTCCTGAGACAGTCTGTTGACTGGAGGAAGAATAACAAGGGCACTGCACAGGTTGATATATTGCAACACGTTAGGAGTGGGCTTTGCAAGGACTGTTCTCCAACCCATCTCTTCTGCTGCTGCAGAAAGAACATGGCACAGAACTGAGGATGGCTCTGTAGTAATAATACCCAATGTTCTGCCATGTTTTCCTTTGGGTAACCTCTGAGTGAAGATTTCCCATGCAATGATGAAGTATGACACACAAGGGACATTCTGGAGGAATGGGAATTTCCTTGCATGGAAACAAACTGTTCCTGGAATCTGAACTCTGGATGATGCAGCAGTGGGATAACATGAAACCACGTGATCTCCCACTTTCACTTTTTTCACATCACTGCCTGTTGCAGTGACTGTGCCACTGAAATCAAGAGCTAGAAGCCTGTGTTTGTCCCCTGCCTGGGAGTTCCAATACAGTGTATTACCAAAGTTACAGCTAGAAACACTAATGGGAAAATAATCTTCTGAGTGCAAACAAATTTTATCCACTTGAATTTCAACACTCAGTTTGTCAAGCTGAGTTGCAGTGACACTGGATAATTCCCCAGACAAGTCTTTTGCTGTGTATGGATCAGAAGTGTACAAAGTGAATGATTGTGATTTCTGGAGTGATCTTACGGGTTGGATGTAATCTGCATCTACAAAAGGTGTGCGTCTGATTTCGGACACATAAATTCTTCCCTGGCTGATGCAGACTTCTGGATAGTCCCCACCTTTGTACTTGATAAGAACATCTGCTAACACTGAGATGTCCAGGGAAGTGGAGGAGCTGAGGTCAATCAACTGAAATGTGATTTCTGGAAATTCAACAATACAGGCTCTGGTCATGCCACACAATGCAAACCCACAGTTAATGTGGTCCACATATTTCTCTGTTGTTCTGTAGGTGATCACTCTGACAGAGCAGCGAGACCTCTTTTCTCTTAGGGCCACCACTACCTGGCGATAGGCTTCGCAGCACTTTGCCAACTGATCTACTGCTTTCCTCGAAGAATCTTCATTTAACTTTTGGATTCCCCACAGGAAGAGAATTTCATCATAATCCTTAACCTCTGCTCTCATTTTGTTCTGTGCATCACCTTCCACGAGGCAGTCCCAGCCTTCATACATAACATATGTCGAAGCAGGATGCAAGTGTTTTTTGAGCTGTTCAGCTATCCCAAATTTGTCTGCAAACACAAGGACTCTGGGCTTAAACCCCAGATGTCCAATTGTCTGTGAAAGGGAGACTTCTTTCCATTTGTTTTGAAACAGAAACTCATTGTCTCTGGAAGATGATTCCCTCATGAAAGTGATGGCAACGCGCTTGAGCTCGGCCAAAACAGAGCCGTGTTTGTCCACAAAGCACCCACAGACCTCAAGGCAGTTCCCAGTGGATTTGCTCATTCTCATGTATATCATCATTTCCTCCTGCAGCGGGCGGAGCACCACCAGGCTGCCTATCCCTGAAGGAAAGCCTGCTCTGGAGTGGAGCGTCCTTGAGGTCAGGACAGCGGTCATCTGCAGAAAGCAGTCGAGCAGCACTGGGTGGATACAGTAGCTGTACATGTCTCTGGCGGTCTCCTCATTCACCTTTATGCTTGTTATAGCTTCCTTTAGCTCCTGGCAATAATGCACATCACTGAGCTGCCTGAATATGGAGCCATACTGAAAGCCAACCTGAGACAGTGCTTCATAAAGCTCCTCTCTGCTAATCACTGACTTGCATCTTTGATAGATGGCTTGCAAGGAGATGCTGCTTTCTTCCACCACACCTTCAAGGCCCTTGGCCACTTGGCCAGCAGCATAAACTGCATTGGAGGAAGAGAGAACCTCAAAGGTTGTCATGGCTTTTTGTGGACTCAGCTTGATACTCAGCACTTGGGAATTCTGTGTAAGAACACACGGTGCAGAAAAACTGATACTCAGCTGGCAAGTGCTCAGAGGCACTTTGGGTTCTGAGCTGCTTATCACAGAGGCCAGACCAAGCTCCACATAGAAAGCACCAGGGACTAAGGCCACCCCATTGTTCTTGTGCTCATATAAGTACGGTGTCATTTCCTGGGACACCAGGCAGCCAAACTCCAAGTTGTCACTGTTTATGCCGTAAATCAAAGAATGACCGGCAGTGACACCGCTTCGGCTTGCATGTTGAGGGATATCCAGGCTCATGAGTTTTTGGCGATCAAATTGGTATCGTGGAATGGCCACAGGAACACTTTGATACCCATTATAAAAGTGCTGCCAGTTGGGATTAAATCCCAGTTCAAACAGATTTCCTACCAGGGTGAAGAGCGTCTGATATTCTGCATCTGTTTGCAAAGAGGACAAGACCTTTGTGCCTTTCCCTAGTGTTTCTTTTATGCTTCGCTGCAGTGCTCGGTGAGGACTTATTTCCACAAACACCACGTTTTCCCTGCCTCTGGCTGCAGTTTGGATGGCTCGTGTGAAAGCAACAGGCTCACGAGTATGCTGCGCCCAGAATTTGCCCTGAGAAAAGTCATTTTCAGATGCAGCCATGCCAGTCAGTGTTGAAATCACTTCCATTTCCCCCTTCTGCTTTTCCAAAGGCTCTATCTGCTCCTCCAGCTCCCCGAGTATCATGTCCATGCTGGGGCTGTGGTACGCAGCTGGAACATTTAAAACATGAAGAAAGATGTTTCTCTGTCTGAAAGCTTCAGCTAACTCTCTCTGGACAGCTTCCACAGCCTCTACGCTCCCAGACAAGGTGCAGGAAATGGGGCTGTTGAAAGCAGCAATGCACACCTTTCCTGAGTAGGCATGCAGGCGTTCAGCAATCTCTTCAATGGGGATGTTTCCAACCACCAGCATTCTGCCGCTGGGAGTCTTTGCCTGCAGCCTGCTCCGGTGATAAATCACTTTGACAGCATCTGCCAGGGACAGGTACCCAGCAATGTGTGCAGCAGCAACTTCCCCCACCGAGTGGCCAACAACAGCAACAGGCTTGATACCCCAGTGCTTCAGGAGGGAAGCTACAGCAACCTGCAGGGCAAACAGCAAGGGCTGACAAAGCTCTGGATTCAACAAGTCCTTTGGGCTATGATTTCTTGCTGGCAGGAGGCTGATGGCAGCGTGCTGCTGAAAAAGGTCTTCTATTTCCTTACACTTGTCTCTGAACACCGGCTCTGAGCTTAGCAGTGCCTCACTGAACTCCTTCAGCGTGACACCATTGCCGCAGAACACAAACACCAGCTGTGGTTCCGCTTTGGATATGGCAGGTTCTGTGCTCGCTGCCAACCTCAGCTCTTGCTGCAAGTGTTGGAGGGAATTTGTGACAAATGCTTTTCGGTACCTGTAGCTGGCGTGGCTTCTTCTGCAGGCAGAGGTATAGGCCAGGCTTGGGAGAGTTACGGAGTTCCTTGCGCTCAGCTGCTCAGCTGTGTCGGCCATTGTCATCTGAAGGGACTTAGGGGATGCTGCTGACAGCAGAACTAATTCCAGGGGCTTCTTAAAGGCAGGAAGAGGCTCTGGCTGCTTCACCTGCCTGACTACAACATGAGCATTGGTTCCTCCAAATCCAAAGCAGTTGACACCAGCTACTCTTCCATACTCACTGGATTCTTCCCAGGGCTCTACAGCTGTGGCAACAGCAAGGTTTAATTTCTCCGTATCGATGCTGCTCATCTCCTTTGAGTAATGCAAGGATGGAACAATCTTCCCATGATGCATCATCAGGAGCACTTTGATTAACCCGGCTGCTCCAGCAGCTGATTCAGTGTGTCCAATATTTCCTTTCACTGAACCAATTTTCAGAATGGAAACTCGGGAAGACCTCTTTTTGCTAATGACATTACCAAGGCTTTCAGCTTCTGTAGGATCTCCAGCAGCAGTTCCTGTGCCATGGGCTTCAATGTACTGCACAACTGAGGGATCAACACGACTTCCATAAATGCTGCGCAGTAACTTCTCTTGCTCTATTTGAGACGGTCTCGTGATTGGAGTTATGGACCTGCCGTTCTGATTGACTGCACTGATGTTTATCACACCCCAGATTTTGCTGTAGTCTTCCTTTGCCTGTTCCATGAAAGTTAAATTGTCTTTAATAAACTCATGCTTTTTCTGTAGAGAACAAAACAACAAAACAAAGCCAAGAACAACCAGAATATGATGCTAACTTCTAAATGTGAGTTCCTTTCCCTTTGTTAGGGAAAGTTGATAAATTCAAAATAAATGGTTCATTAATCTTAAACTTAGATTGGTAAAACTTCTCTGGAATAGTCATTATTAGAGCTGAAGACACAAAATTCAGGCAAACAACCAGTCTTACTTCAGGCTGCTTCACAAGCAATCTTACCTTTTTCAATGGTTTGAGGAAAACAACACCACAGCCTTCTCCCCTTCCATAGCCATCTGCTTTTTTGGAGAAGGGTTTGCTTATGCCCTCTGGAGAGATCATTCTGGCTTTACTGAGAGACACAAAGGTGCGGGGGTCGATGATGCAGTTCACCCCACCACAGATTGCTGCCTCACAATCTCCTGGAGTCAAACAGAAAAATATTCATGTTGAGATGGCCCTGGTGATAGACAGAAATGGTAGGAATTCTGATTTTGTTGTCCAGCACCTCTTCAGTCCCATTACCTGATTTAATGGCTCGCAAGGCATAGTGCAGAGCAAAAAGAAAAGACGAACACGCAGTGTCGACAGTCAGAGATGGTCCAGTCAGATTAAATGTGAAAGAGACCCTGTTGGCAGCAATGCTCATTGCTGTTCCAGTACCATCATAATGATTTATTTCATTCACAGCTCTGCTGGCCATGATTTCATAGTCTCGATTCATGAGACCTGGAAAACATCAGATACATGTCAAGTTAACCCAAGACAACAATAGGCATGTACAGCTCAAAACCTGGTGGTGTGATTTCGTTTTCAGTGTTTAGATGAAACCCTATGGCATCAGTTCTCCTGTCATGAAGCTTTGCTCCAACACAAGTCAAAGGGAAAAGTCACCACAATTTCCCCTAGATTCAGCATACACAAACCTAGCTAACAGTGGAAATTCCTACCTCCCCAAGAAATGACAGGAAATTCCTACCTGCCCAGGAAATGCCCTTTCTGATAGCTCAGCTCACTCTATCATGCAGCTGAGATTTCTGGAGTCTCCTTAGATATCTGTGTGACTTTTGTGACTCAGATTGTTTTAGTTTAGCTATGACAAGATTTATCAACAAGTTACAAAGACGGTAGTTCAGACATAAATGTACAAGACATTAGCTTCATTTCCTCACATGTACCAAGTTAAAGGTCACAGCACAAACTACATCCAATACTTTGTTTTTATCTTTTTTTTCACACTTGCAACCAATAAGAAATAGTAAAGAAGAGCAGGGCCTGTGAGACCAGTTGTGTCCTCTTTCTGGGAATGCAACGTTTGAAATATGGTGGATCCCCAAGTCCATGAGAACATGTGGAAAGCGCAGTAGCTCTATTCAGAGAGGAAGGAATAGTGCCCTCAATGGAAGAAGAACATCTCTCTGACTAAAGTAATCTAAAACATTTCCCCTATAGGTGCATCAAGCAAACTCCCTCAGAAAACTCCTTTTTAAAGATACACAGATTACACCAGCAATAATGTGCCGATACTCTACTATTATCCTTTAAATATCTTTCAACAGCATCTGGTATCATCTTGTCTGCAACTTTTTGGGGAGTAACAAAGGCAGACCACTGCACCTTGGTACCATTCTAATGTTCACAGGAGGATTTCTGCTGCTTTAAAAGGATAGTAATCCCCAGAACACCTCAACCAAAATTATACTGGAAAACAGCATATTGGGGGGAAAGTGTAGGCCTGTGTAGAAGCCCAGAAGATAAGGAGCTAATGTGTACGTGTCAAACACCGATTGCCAGATAGCCAGGGAGCCATCCAAGGATTGTCAGTAATAACCAAGAATTGTTAAAAAAACCACAATGAGATGCGACCATGTGGAGGTAGGGCAGCACTTCTCTGGGATAAACATCCTTGTTCTGCTCCACAGAGAACATAATCACAAAATCACAGAATCATCTAGGTTGGAAAAGACCACTGACGTCACTGAGTCCACCCTGTGCCCAAATAACACTTAGTTGACTAGACAATGGCATGAAGTGCCACATCCAATCTTTCCTCAAACACTTCCAGGGATGGTTAACTCCATCAGCTCTCTGAGCAAGTGATTCACATATCAAATCATCCCTTTCTGTGAAGAATTTCTCCATAATGTTCAGCCTGTAAATCCCCTGGCACAGCCTGAATCCACGTCCCTTCATCATGTCTCCAGCTGCCTTTGAAAGAGGTTGATCCCCATATCACTACACCCTCCTTTCAGGCAGTTGTAAAGGGCAGTAAAATCACCCCTGAGCCTCCTCTTCTCAGGCTATACACCACCAGCTCCCTCAGCTGTTCCTCACAGGACTTGTGCTCCACACCCTTCCCCAGCTCTGATGCCTTTCTCTGGACTTACTCCAGCACCTCAATCTCCTTCCTGAATTGAGGGGCCCAGAAGTGGACACAGAACTCAACCATGTGGCCTCACCAGTGCCATACACAGTAGGAAGAATCACTGCCCTGCTCCTGTGGTGACACTATTGCTGACACAGGCCAGGATGCCACTGACCTTCTTTGCCACCTGGGCACACACTGGCTCATGTTCAGCTGCTGACCACCAGCACCACCAGGTCCTTTTCTGCTGGGCGCTTTCCTACCACTCTATCCCCATCAACAAACAATGGGCAGCACCAGGACAGAAGCAGGAATGAAATATTGACCCAAGGTCAAGCTGGGGAGGGAGGGCATTGAGACCACCCAAGAACCCCAAAGACTCTGATGCATTTCCAAAAAGGTCTGAAAGAAGGAACTGGACATGATAATTTGTATAGAAAGAGAGCAACCCGTCTTCAGGGCAGGGAAATGTATCTATAAAAAGGTACCCCCAACAAATCTGCGGGATCCTCAAAGACCCTGCACATGTCAATTGCCAGACCAACACTGGAAGAAGGACTGGTGATCTCTTTCTTTCTCTTTTTCTCTTCTTCTCTCTTTTTCTCTCTTTTTCTCTCTTTTTCTCTCTTTTTCTCTCTTTTTTCTCTCTTTTTCTCTCTTTTTCTCTCTTTTTCTCTCTTTTTATTTTTCCCGCTTTCATTCTCTCTTTTTCTCTCTTTCCATCCCTCTTTCTCTCTCCTCTTCTTTAATTCTTCTCTTCCTTTGTTTTTTTCCTTCTACCCCACTTCTTTATCCACATCCCACTGCCATGTGCTTATTTAGCAGGTCAGGGACTAACATTCCAATTTCCATGCCAAGTGTGTAATGTACTATTAAATCTTTGTGCTTTTTTGCAGACCCAAGCAATTACACAGCTTGGGTGTTCCCTTCCCCTTAAGGGTGGAACACCACAGCCTGGCTTGGGAGTATCTTTTCTAAGAAGGCTTGGGCTGCAGATGCAGTTTCATGCTTCCCTTCAGTGCCTGAACATAGGAAGAAGAGCACCAAAAAGAGATACAGGAATTGTACCACGAACTTCTAGAGTAGCCTGGTAATTCTTACCAAAAGTAACCACTAGTGCCATAGCACAGTAGCTTTAGATCTCCAGTCTAGATCCAGTGCTAGATAACATATTGAAAGGTTATGAAGGATTGCTCCAATCCTTGTGAGCTTCAAACACACTTTCTTTGACGTGAAATTTTCATCTTACCAATAAAAACACCTGTTTTGGTGCCACTGATAGATTCCACAGGGACTCCTGCATCCTCCAGGGCTTTGTATGTGCACTCCATCAGTAATTTCTGTTGTGGATCCATGCGTTCTGCTTCCATATTATTAATCCCAAACAGGTGGTTGTCAAATGAATTAAATCTGAAATACACCGACCAGAATAAAATATGACAGATGTATAGAACATCCATTTACTTCTAGACCCACAGTAAACATCTTTTGCAACTTCATGAAAAGCTGAGCAGTAACTGGTGTTTTGGCCACAGTTCCCATTTATGAAATTCAGAAGAAAATGTTTATAAGCCAAAGATGCTTCATTTTATCAATGCTTCTGCATTTCAGAGTTAAGAGCCCACTCCTACCCATTTCTATTCTCGTGGTTATTGCACTGCTACCAACTGGACTCCTCAAACTATGAAATGTGCAGAATGAGACTCCCTCTGCAGTAATGTGGTCAGAGCTTCAACAAGTTACAAACAAAATGAGAATCTCTCCTCACTGCAAAGAATCCCCCACAAAACCTGGTTTTCTAGGTTTGTTTTCTTGGGTTTTTTCAGATTATTTTCAGCAAATACAGACCAATGCTCTAAATTTAAAACCAAAAAGTAGAGGATCAGCTCAGGTCTGTTTTCAACAGATACCCACGCTTCTCTAAAAATACATTCATAAATACTTTGTGTGTATTTATATTTAAAAGCATCTTCAAAACAGGCCCATGCTTACAAAAGACCAAGTCCAACTTTAATCTTGGATCCCAAGATCAGATTTATACGGTCTTCTATAATTTCTTGATTTCAGAGCAGGATTCAATATCTAACATGGGACTAAGCATTAAAGTAATTCTGGATCCTATGGTTCAACCCTGCCAAGTATAAATTTCAGGAGACAATAAGATTTCTTCTGTGCATGTCAGCTTCTCCTTTGAATGAAGCTCTACACCCTGAGGATTTTAGGTGAATGTGGGATTCAAATAAAAGACACTTATTTTAACCTTACTGTAATTTGCTATTCTTCCCCCTATCACAGCCCCTAAGCAGCTGTGCCCATAGTCTAAGTACTACAAAAGTCAGTGGTGCAGCAGGATAACAGACTCACTCATCCAGAAGAGCAGCTCGTGTTGTACATATTTTTCCTGGCTTGTTACCATCTGCATCATACCACTCTTTGGTATTAAACCTCTCGGGGGGGATTTCTACGGTGCAGTTTTTGCCTTCCACCAGGACCTTCCAGAAATTGTCAATTCCATCTCCTGTTGTACAAAGTTTTTAAAACAGATTAAATGATGTGCTGCCCCTCCCCATGCAGACTCAGAAATGCACAATCAGCAACAAGGACCTCCCACCTGTAAATCTAGGCTGCTCAAGCAGGCTTGCCACAGAAAGAAGTGATCATTCTTTAGTGAGAGGAAAATGAAAAAGTATGACTGATCCCCTCACTGCTTGTCTAAAAGCAAAGGAACCCCACAAAATCCTTGACCACCTTCTCTCTGCCATTTCAGTATATCTACTCCACCTACTGTAATAAAGCAAGAAGCTTTCTTTTAGGAAAACCCCATCTGTTCATATTACAGGCATGGCTAAGATAAGAATGTCCAGCCCTTCATCTGCCCTGTTTCTATGGATGCAGAGTTCTGTAACACTACACAATCACCCAGCCAGTGAACACACAGAAAGTTCAAATCATCCCAGACCTATCCAGCTCATTTGTATGAGTTTCATGTGCACCTCAATGCCCTGCCCACAGCCAGCACTTCAGCTTCTTTTGTCTGTCTGTCTGTCAGCAGACAAATTTAAACTAATCCGTTTCCACCACAGCACCACCTTTCAAAAAGATCCCACAAGCAACAAAGCAACAATCCAACTAAGGGGCAAACCAATAACTGTTGGTTTCCTCCATTTCAACATTAATAAAACTCTCTGATTTCAAACAGCCTGCTTTGCTTTTACCCCAAAGTTACCTCCAGGAAAGTTGCATGCTATTCCAACAATAGCAACTTCATCTGCAGTCTCGATCTCCATCTCCGGGGCTGCACAAGACAGAAGCACTGTCAGTCCAGTCCAGCAATTATGCATTTACCATTGAATAAATATTAGGTTAAAGCATGAACTTCTGACAAACACACAAACTTGTTTAAAACTTACTTAATCTGGAATGATCTACTGCTGGTGGTGGCGACAAATAACACTGCCCGCAAGAGCTCTTACTACGTTATTCCTCTTGTCTCTACTTCCAGAGGGAATTCCCCACTTAATTCCCCAAACTCTCTCATGCACACACACTTCCTCTTTACTGTTTAACCTCTGCTAACAAATGGTGAATCTTTTCAACAAATTAGATGGCAAAGACAAGCATTCTCTTTGGGGTCAAATTAAATACCCCAGGATAGAATTGACAGATGATTTCTTTTTCCTTGATTCTGAGAAAGGAACTTGTCAGAAGAGAATCAATTCAATTGACCTAATTAGAACTCACTAGGAAGCCCTGCTCTAATCCCTACCGTCCTCTTGGACTTCCTTCCACCCACAAAGAGGAGAAGACTCCTCTGGAAAGGTTTTGTGGGGGACTCTTGGCAGTGGGGAGAGCTTTCCATGCCAGGGATAGCACAGCAGGTCCCAAAGAGCTTTTCTCAGTCACTGACTGACAGTAGTGAAGCAGAGATTAGGCTGTTTCACAGCCCCACACATCACTCAGAATTAATATTTCTTTAAAGAAAGATATATTAACACCTATTTGAAAGGTGAAATTAGGAATAACTGCTCAGATTCATACTTTGAAAAATTTACTTCTAGGTTCCATTAAGAACAGAAAAGGCAGAAAAAGATAAAAAGCCACCTAGCAAAAATATGGAGATGGCAATCTGACTTTGTAGGAGTAAATTATATTTTACTAATAATACAAATTCAAAATTGACACAAGAATTATTTCTTTTACATTCTTTCCAAATTGTCTATGATTTCTATGATTCTGTGATTTCATATTTTAATGTAACTGCTAAACTGAAGCTACAAATTCCAACAAAATATTTTATCACAAAAGTACCTTTAAGTATTTTTTCTAAGTTATTACTTAAATAGCAAGTAATAGAAAATTAAGAACCTTCCAATCATAACATAAAACATATCTTTAGCATCTCTAGAGCTATGTAACTCTTACCTTATATCATCTCAGTGGTGTGGAGCAATAGCCTGAATCTGTGGAAGTCGTTTATATAGGATTCTCTGTGGTTTCTTTTTTAAATGGACATGCTAAAATGTTCACGCCTTTCAAAGGAAAAATGAAAATGAGTCATGTGATTACTCAGTAAACCCGACTAAAGTTCAAAACTAAGTCCCTGAAGTACTAAATTCTTGATGTCACAAGTTTTCTCACCAAACAGTAGTAAAACCTCTATCCTATCTAACTTTTTACAGTTAGCAAAACAGTTAATTTGAGATATTTTGCCATGAAATAGCTCATAAGTCTTTATGATCCTAAGACTATGATTTAAAATACTCTGTCTCTAAAGTAACAATTCAATTTGGTTTACTCTTAATATCAATAAATATGAACTGGTTTTAAAGCCCTCTTTGTTGGAGACATCATCTGTGAAAATGAAAAATAAACTCTCTACAAATTTAAAACCTGAGTCTCATGTTTGATTCCACAGCTGCTTTCTTTTACTGAGCACAACCATTTAAATGTAGAAGCACAAAAGCCTTGCCAAAAGACAAAAAGTCCCAAAGTATTTCTGAGTCTATCACAACATTAAAGGCAGTATTGAACTTTCTTTCTGAAAACTGCCATCTGCTTAAAAGGCAAACAAGACTGGAAGATCCAGAAATAATGTCTGAAGGGATCAAGTCTAGCAGTCACTGCTAGACACCTTTTTCACTCTCCCTCATCTGAATTCATCCCAACCACCTAAACTCGTCTTTCTCCTCTTCTGATTTTGTAATTGAAATACAGTGTTACATTCCCTTATGATTTAAGTTTTCCTTGATGGTGGGACTCAAGTCTTTCCACAAAGAAAGCAAAAAAGCATTGTGCTGTGAATAAACAGTTTATTCTGTTTATAGACAGTTTATTCTGTTTATAGACAGAATAAACAGTTTATTCTATTTTATTTTGCCACCAAGAAGCTTCATAACCTGCTCTGAAAAGTTTTAAATTCTGCTCTCCATTTCATAGCTGAATATCTCAGTCACTCACCTTTCCCAGTTCTGAGGTTTTGGGGAGTTATTTAATGATTTTTTCACTTAATTAACATACTGCCTTGATGTCATTACAAGGCTTATTAACAAGATGGCTCATCTGAAAGTGACTTGAGAATCTCCATAGTTTACACTTCTCTAAAGAGCACTCTTGTTAGTGCTGGTACCACTGACATTCCCTGGCAGAACAGAATGTGGATTCATCAAGTGAACTGGGAATTCACTGTGGAACCTCTGTTACAGTTTCACAATCAGCACCTGAAAGCAATGGTTGCTAAGCCATATTTTGAGGCATTGGTTAGGTATTGGTAGAATATTGAAATGAATCCTGCACACCTGTGGTCATTAATTTCAATGCAAGTTAAACCAATCTGAACCCCAGTGATCCAAACACAATATGAACAATGTGAACACCAGTGAAGGACTAAGAAAGAGCTGTTCACATAATTGGTTCTGAACATTTTTGTTTACAGTTTAGCAGTGTGTTGCTTGAGTGCTAATGACTTGGACTAGTCTCATCATAGTTGGAATATATTAATAAACCCAAGTTGTTGCCCAATCCTTTTGAGCAATGACAGAAACAGAAGTAGGAACTAAGTATGGAAGCAAATGTAGCAATAATGGATTGAGCCTGTTACTAACGTAGGCAGCCTATTTATAACTGAATTGCATGTTGGTTTGTCATCCAGTTGCATGTTGGTTTGTCATCCAGTTGCATGTTGATTTGTCATGCATTTCATCTAAATTTAAAAGTAAAAAGTTGAAAAGGGAAACAAAGACGTGTCAAATTGGAGGCACTACACTTGTTTTGTTTCCCATGCCATTACATTGTTCACCTCCGAATGTAACCTTTGGTTTCTTCTATCCAGACCTATGTCTGATAAGTCCAAAAAGAAAAATAAAATATATGTGTATTTCCCCAAACAATTACATCCAGCTGACATTCGAATACAGGAAAACAGCTTCTATTTTATTTATTATTTATTTATTTATTATTTTATTTATTATTTATATTATTTTTTTTCCTAGTCTTTATTATTTCAATCAAGTTTTGTACTGTCTTCTGGTGGGAAAACATGCATGAGTGAAGTATCTGTGGGACTGCATGTCTTTCAAAAATAACACAGACAAAAAAAATTTTGAATGCTTTTTAATTCCAAGCAGATATTAAGACGAAAATACATGTGGGTTCCCTGTTTCCATCAGGACACAAGAAGGATTACCACACAAGTCACTAGATATTATTTCTTCACTGAAGCAGTGCTCTGACAAGGTAGGAGGTTGTGACACAAATATGTCTTTCTGCTTTGTCATGAAAACCTAGTAAGAAAAAGCCCTGGCTCTTGGGCAAAATAATTTCCAATCAGTCAAATCTCAAAAGTTAGCTTTATATACAATTATAATTAATACTAATTAATTAATGTGTCATTGAATAAGGGAGCAGTTTTTACTTTTTTAATTCTACAGGTATGAAGTTTTCCAGTACACTTATTATCACTGTTGTTGTTATTGTTATAGAAGTTTTAATAACACCAAGCACAGCAGGGTTCTGCTATGCCAGGAGCTAAACTAATCCATCGGGTGAAAAAGACCCCACCACAAAGAGTAATATGTGTGACAACCCCTAGTTCTTTTTATTGGCTCTGCACTGTGGGGCTACTCAGGAGGAACAGAAGTAAAAGGAAGAGCAGCTTCTGGCCTCTAAATTATTTTTCTTGCATTTTTTTCCCACTTTAATAGTACTCTTATGTATGATTCCAAAACAAGCTTTTTATATGACAGTAAATTATGCAAAACTGTCCGCATGCATTTGCTGAAAGCCTGAAAAAATATCCAGACCCTGCCTCATGCAGACCAGCTGTGGATAATCTGGTGCCATTGCTAATAGTTTGAGCATGGACAGAAGCAACTACTTTCCTGATGATCAAGTAGAAGAGAAGATATGACGTCACAATATATTTGCAAAATTTTCCTAAAATTTGAATTATAAGGAAAGGATGGAGCACAAGAAGATTTCTCTTAACTTGCTGGAGGTGGAATCTGGAATCCGCATGCCTTGTGTAAACTCTGAACATTTCTGGGACAGGGATAGGATTCCCCCCATTTAACCTGAGCTGTGCAAATTTTATGCACATAGTCTATGGTAACCATCTAGCTTTCTTCTCCAAACACAACAAAGAAAGATCTGCAGTGGGAAAATCAGATCAATTGAGAGAATTAAAGTTATATAAAACCACTTTCACTGGCAAATGCAGTAGAACAATCTTTTCCCTATACCTATTCAATATTCCTTTTTGTGTATGTAGGGATGACATTAATTCTTTTTTCTATACACTTAATCTGAGATGTGAAACAAGATTATTATCTAACAGGACTCCCCGTTTCCTTTTCAGAATGGCAGCTTCTCAGAAGGAAATACCACATCCTGTAAAATCCCCACTCTCTCTATTCTTGATACATGACATTGCATTCAGCTATCTCAAAAAGTTGCCCTGAAAATTCTTCTATTGAGTAACTGCATCTGGTATCAGGGCTTACATTTAGATGTTTAAGATGTTATTTTTTATGAAAGATGGAATATAAATGCTCAGAAATAGGTACACCCCCCTCCAAAAAAAAAAAAAAAAAAGGTTGAACTAGCTTTGAGTCATGTGTAGCCTTTATAGTAAATACAAACAAGCATTTTCATAGTATCATAGAATGCGAGGTTGGAAGGTACCTCAGGGATCACCTGCTGCAATATTTGATAGAAAAAGCACCTGATAGACAGCACCTTCTCCAGCTGAATCTTAAAAGTGTCAAAACTGGGGAATTCCACTTCCCTAGTGAGATTATTCCAATGACTTCTTGTTCCTGTTGTGAGAAATGCTCATCTTCTGCCCAGCTAGAATCTCAATTGCTGTAGTTGACCTCTACATATTGCGGTTTTCCTTATCATACATCATGACTCATTTTCCTCTTCATCCCTGCCTGTCTTTACAAAACAGTCTATTGCCATCCTTCGTAATTCTTCAGTTCTGTGAGCTGTCCCACCATGGTTCAGTTGTTCCTGTGTTATCTGACTGATGCATGAAGTTCCAGTTCCTGCTGTTTGTTCCTCAGACAGCATGCATTGATCAACACACACTTGATGTGTCAGGTGGCTGCCTTCTGGCCAGACAAATAAGGAAAATTTGTCACTACTCTGTTGGCTGGACATATTCCACAGTTGGTTGCAATGGTGTGTGTTGCCACTATGGACCCCACCCCCCCAGCCAGAGTCCTCCTGTTTAAAGCCAAGCTCACTAAGTTGTGCTTCCAGAGAGGTGGATTCCACCCCTCCCATATAGGCCACTGTCATCAAAGAATATCCTGTTCTCAGGCCAGCAGATGGGTGCCTCAATACCCCTTAACAGTGTGCCACCCACTGCAAGCATTTGTCATTTCCTTCTGTGGCATCCACTGCCTGCTGCTGGTATTGTTTCTCCTCACACACCTTGTTCATGGGTGTCTACAGCAGTTAAAGCTTCATATCTGGTTTTGGTTGCAGTGCTGGAAGGTGGGGAATGAAGCAGGGTCAGGCTTTTGCAGCTCACAGGGGTCAAAGATGTCACATTCTCTGTGTTGTCTGCTACAGGTGTATGGTTCTGAAAACACTTATCTATCTCCATCTCAGTCTCTCTCATACTGCACAGCCTTTTAACTGTTTCCTGCAACTCAGCCAGCTGATGCAACACCCTGTGCACATCATCTGCAGATATTTATCTTTTCTCCAGGCACTCATTGCAACCTACTGCTTCTACTGAAGTCTCCTTTCTTACCAGTCCCATCTGCAAGGAAGCCTCAAACATCTCAGAGGCTTTCTCTGTGGAGTCACTGAGTTTATATCTGAGGCATGTGCCCACCATCATGGCACAGACTTAGAGCATTTCCCTGGGCTGTGGGCCAACAAGCAGGGTGCAGAGACCTTCTCACATGCCCTTTGTGCAGGCAGCTGCACTCTCTCAAGCCCTGTTTGCCCCCTCAATCCCCATCTGCCCATCACATTGCTCCCCAGGGCCATTTCAGTCTCCTGGCAAGGTCTGAACTGCTGAAGCCTCTCTCAGGAGAGCTGCTGGCTGCAGGCAGGAGCTCCCTGCCCTGCCTTGGGTGTCCCTGACACCAGGAACCCCCTGGGCCCTTTGATCTAAGCTCAAAGGGTCTAAGCCATGCACCTTACCTTTGCCACCCCTGCATGCCTCAATGACTTCCCTTAATACTCAAGAGCAGGTAATTTCTACTTTTCTCCAGTTATTAAATTAAGAATTTTAATGGGAAAATAAATGGTGTACATTTTAATCTAGCCTGCAACCAAAACAATTATAAGTAAGGCAGAAGTTCTCTATTTGACAGCTGATAAATTGCAGTCTGAGGCCTCAAATAACAGCTCAATCAACTCAAAACTGTTCCTTTAAGAAAAACTGTTTTTCTTCCTGGTCTCTATAAACCTGTTAGCAGCCCTCAACTAGAGAACATGTATCAGCCTTTGCAGATTGGCAGGCTGTTACAGCATTACAGACAGCAAACAAGTTTTCACAGAAATTGCATCTTCTGGCAATTCACAAGGGTCTTATGCAAGTGGTGAAACAACTGTAGAACTCTGTTTAAATATACATAGGAATTACTGAAGGGAGCCTTTAGCTGGCCAAATGTACAGGTTGCTTTTTCACTCTTGTAGGCAGCAATAATATATTTAACTATTTTAGTAAACTTCACATATATTGACACACAAGATATGCACACCTCCCAAACATATACCAGGTCACGAAGTGCAAATGGCTAAAGTTAGCCAACAGAAACATAAGTAAATTCAAAGGAATTAAATAATCCTTGCTAAAGACAAAGGAATTTTAAAATCCTTCCAGGATCTCAGATATAGAAATTAAACACATTCATACTCACAGTGAAGAAAAGCAGTCAACATACACCTGGTCATGCAGATAAGCACTGCACTGTAGAGATACCTCTGGGACTAAGAAGTGGGCAGACTAAGAAACAGAGCTTCTCACTAACAAAAATATTCCTAAGATGTAATATGAGTTGTAGGTTCCTAACAAAGTAAGCTTAGATCCACCTCAGACTTTTGCAGTTCAGAGTACAGGTCCAGTATTTATTAGTAATTTTTTACAGCACTATCACCAAACACTAAGAACAACAGGTGAACAACAGCCCAGGAGAAAGACTATTGGTGACTCTTCTGTCCACCTGTGTGCTTGCTTCCCTGCAGGCATGACTAATTGGCATGCCAAAAAAAGTTGTGGGAAATGCAAGTTTTCGAAGAATCATGGAATGGTTTGTGTTGGAAGGGATCTACAGAGATCATGTGATTCAACTCCCCTGTTCAAGCAGGAACTTAAAACAGAGTTCTCTGAAAACTGCAAAGTTGAAGTGAGGCTCCAAACCACATTAGTAATGGAAGTAGAAAAAAAATTACTAAATAAGGGAAACTGTGGTGTAGATGCCAGCATGCCAATGGTACTTTTTATTTTCTGTACTCCATGCTGCACTCCAATAAAGATTATTTTTTGTTCTCTGGTTAAAAACAACTTACAAAACATGTTCATCTACCACTGTCAACAGGAAGGCAATATGGACTATATCCAAATAAAGATTTCAAGAACTACTTCAGGATTTCAGTGTGTGTTTGGGACTTAACAGACAAATTTAATTAAAAATAAAACCAAACCAGCAAAAAAGATCCCCAAACTTGCTCACCCACAAGACCAAAATGTGAACTGATAAGATACCTCTATCTTCAGCTTAGAACCCTGAACTCCTGTTGCTGCCATCCTGTTCACACCCGATAGTTCTGTGCACTGGAAAAGTAAGCATCCTGTTAAAGCCTAGGAGATTCCAGAGACTCACTAGGCACTCCTGTGAAATCAATCTTGTCTAACATGCCCAGAGCACAATCAACACAGGTAGATTATTTCAAAACACAGCACTGATGACATTAATTTCATTTAGCTTTGTAGGCACTGAAAATGGTGACACATTTTCAGCCCTTAGCCAGAGCTAATGAATTGCTCACCATAGTGAGGTTCTCTGTCATCTACACACCTAATCACCAGAGAATCACCAGGAAGACTTTGAACCATCTACACTGAATTATTTTGCTAGTGGAGGCAGTAGCTGTTTCAGATAAAACCCTTAGTCTTGATTCAGAAGCAGAATCAGTCATTTTCACATCCCAAATGAGCACCCTATCTACTAGATTGCAGAGCCGAGCTCCATTGTGCTTGCCCTCTTGGCACCCTCTTTAACATCCTCATGCAGCCACTCTGCTGAAGGCTCAACCCTTCCTCGACAGTGGCTGCAGGCAATACAGCAGAATATTGAAGAAGTTGGCACCTCTTTACCTGGTTGCTATTCACTTATTTTTAACTCCAGGTACACAAAATTACCCATCTGCAGCCTGTAAAACATTGGATGATCAATGTCACCCAGAGTGGTCATTTCCTTTTTTACTGGTAGTAGAGCTTCTTCCCACTCCTTTACCTCTGCATTTCTTATTGTTCCACCTCCTGAATCTCCCATTTCCTCATCCTACTGGGAGATTACAGCCACCTACCTTTGGCTTCTGGATTCACTGTAAAATTTGGAAGCCTATCAGCTAAGTGAGTGTCCATCATCAAAGTCTTAAGGTCTTACCCACCAAATGAGTTTGTCCTTTCCGGCTACAGTCTTCCTTATAAATCCACAGTTGATTTCTTCTGAAGGCTGTAGAAAAGCTTCAAAGTGTCAAGTGAGATGACATTTCTTGAAAACAAGCTTGACAACAACCTCTGTCATAGAAAATTAGCCTAAAAAGACTCATGAACTAGTCTTCATCTTCCACATGTTTTCTCAAATGACAAAAAAAAAAAAAAAACACAAACCAAAACAAACAAACAAAAAAACCCCAAACCAAAAAGTAAACAACTCACACACACACCAAAACATGCGATGAACCAAAAGGAAGATCTCAATCAGAGACAAGTATTATGCTCCAAATGAAAGCATCAAGTATGATGCACACTTGACCCAATTACCCTTTAGCAGATAATTACCCTGCTTATTCCTGAGCAGGGCACTCCCTACCAGGATTGTGTTCTGTTGTTCATCTTGCATGACAAGAGCCCTCTGTGAGAGCAATCACAAAACAGAGGAAGGAAGACAGGTAAGTACTGTCGTTCAAGGTGTGTTTGGGAGAGGAACATCAATGTTCTGCTGTGCCAAAAATAATTGCTCATTTGGTCTGCCTCTCTGCAAGAGGTTTTGTTCTGCTTCAACTAACAGTCCCCCCAATAATGGTTTCTTGGTCTTCTGTTTATTGAATTTTTTTAACTCAAGCCATTCCCATTAAGCAAGAGGTCTCAAAGTAATTTGAAATATAATAGTTTGGGTTGGAAGGAACCTTTAAAGCCCCCTGCGATGAGATCTCTTCAATTAGACCAGGTTGCTGAGAGCCCTGTCCAGACCGATCTTGAATGTTTCCAGGGATGGAGCACCTAACATCCCACTGGGCAGCCTGTTCCTGTGTTTCACCACTCTCATTGTAAAAAATTTCTTCCTTATATCTACTCTGAATCTACCCTCTTTTATTTCAAAACAATGAGACCTTGTCCTATTACTACAAACCCTATTAAAAAGTCTGTCCCAGTCTTTTTTTTAAGCCTTCTTTAAGTATTGAAAGGACTTCCTGGAGCCTTTTCTTCTCCAGGCTGAACAACCCCAGCTCTCTCAGAGCTGTTTCATTGCTTTGACCTTTTTTGTGTCCTTCCTCTGTACCCCTTCCATGTCTCTTCTGTGCTGAGAACTCTAGATATGAATGCAGTACTCCAGGACAGTATCACAGATTAAGTGATACTTATTTCTCACTTCACCTGTAAGAGAGAAGTAGCGATATGTTTATTGATATAAACAAGCAACTTAACAAAGTCTGATAGTAAATGTGACAGTGGTTTAACTGTTAATTAAGATTTAATTAGATTTAAGATTTAACTGTTAATTAAGACTTAATTCAAGGTACCCTTAGTTTTTGCTACATAAAGTCAGGGTCAAACAAAACTGTCAGGGACACCCTCCTGTTGAGTCATGAGGTTCATGAAAATGTTCCTGCTAAAGGGAAGATCTTGGCATGCAATTCACTCCCATGCAGGACAGCTCAATGGGCCCAGGCTGTCCACTGTACATGAAATAAGAAGATTGACTTAGAGTCATGCTTACATACCAGATGTATTTTGGGTTGTTGCATGCTCAACTAGCTTTGAGCTGTTGGGAAAACTAACTGCCCTTAGTTGTTGAGCAAGATTTAGGGCCCTTAGCTATTGGATTGATATCTGTAAGTCAGACACAGCCATCACAACCACCACTGGTGGCCATTACTTAAGCAGAAAAAGGCCAGGTGGGGACCACATTGTCACAATGGTATCCCACAGGAGGAAAGCAGACGGGCAGAATCACCTTCCTCAATCTAGTGGCCGCACATCTTTTGATGCAGCCCAAGATGCAGTTGTCTTTCTGGGTTGCAAGTTCATTGCTGGCTAAGTCCAGCTGCTCACCCAGCAGTGTATCCCCAAGTTGTCTCAGCAGGCTGCTCTCATTCCTTTCATCTCCCAGCCTGCATTGGTATCAGAGATTGTCCCAACCCAGGTAGAGAACCTTGTACTTGGCCTTGTTGACCCTCATGAGATTCCCATGGGACTACTTCTTGATCCTGTCCAGCTCCCTCTGGATGGTATCCTGTCCTTCAGGGCTGTCAAATGCACCATTGAGCTTGGTGTAATCTACAAATTGGCTGAGGGTGCACTCAACACCTCTGTCTACACCATTGATAAAGGTATCAAATACTACCAATCCCAATTTGGAATCAATTTTATACCAATTTGGCATTAAATACTACTGATCCCAATTTGGAAGCCTGATGACACCACTGATCACTAATCTCCAATTGGATATTGAACCATTCAGCAGTAGTCTCTGGTTGTGGAAATCTGGCTCTTCCTAAAAATTTGTTTTGGTAACCCTGTAGCTTTAGAATGAGCCAAAAGTAACTGAAGAGCTGATCTTTTGCTTTATTGACAGAAAAGTTCTTAAGAAGACATTATTCTTCTGAACAGACCTCATGGAAATGGCAGACAGGCGTGTGAACTGCAGATCTGCATATTAATCTGGAATACATAAATTGAAGCCTAATTTCCTAGAACTGCCCACCCACTCTGTGTAAGGATCTACTTACATGGAAGATGAGTGTCCAAGTAAAAGCCTTTAACAGTTTATGGTGATCTGGTGTGCTGATTTGGGCTGGGATGGTTAACCATCTTCACAGTGGCTGACATGGGGCTGTGTTTTGGATCTGTGCTGAACAGAGTTGATACAGACTTGTTTTTGTTATTGCTGAATAAGGCTTACACAGAGCCAAGGCCTTTTCCATTTTTTGTACCACCACTCTGGCAAGGAAACTGGGGGTGCATGGGAGGTTGGGACACAGCTGGGACAGATGACCCAAACTGACCAAGGGGGGTTTCCATACCATATGACATCATGCTCAGTATATCAACCTGGGGAGAAAAAGGAGGAAGGAATGGGAGAGATAAAACACATTTGAAGTGATGGCCTTTGTCTTCCCAGTGTGCACATTGCACATGATGGAGCCCTGCTCTCCTGGAGATGTCTGAACACACTTACCTGCCAATGGGAAGCAGTGAATCAATTCTCTCATTTGCTCTGCTTGTTTGCAGAGCTTTTGCTTTCCCTATTAAACTGTCTTTTACTCAGCCCATGAGTTTTCTCTCTTTTATCCTTCTAATTCTCTTTTCTAATCCTGCAGGTGAGGGAGGCAGTGAGTGAGCATCTGCCTGGGGTTTGGCTGCTGAATGGGGTTAAACCACGATCATCCTTGTCTGGTGCCCAACATGGTACTTGAAGGGTTTGAGATAATGACAGATCTCATTGGGATGTGCTAGACTGAATTTATATCTGTTAGTGCTGTTTAGCTGGTAATGAGTGGGAACCTATTCTTGCCATGGGGCTCGCTTTCCTGACTGCAGGTTGGAGCCTAGTGCTACTTAGTGACTGTTTTTTGCTTTTGCTGCTTCTCACCTTATTGAATGTGCCTGGGAACATCTTGATAACAGCCATGGTGATGTTTGCCAACTTGGGCTGGCAGGTGGCCAGGGTGCTCCTGCTGGTTTTGTGCTGCTGCACTGGACAGGCTGGAACAACGCTCTGAACCTGAGCTGAAGTTCAGAGGAAGCAAACGACTGCTGGTGCTTGGCTGCTGGCTGGGGTTAAACCACGACATCTGGTCAATTAAGGCAATGGAGCACTGAAGAGAGCTGGCTGTTGGACCAGTGCAAGTGGTCACTGCACTCCCACAGATATAATGAACATGAGGAATGGCTGGGAAAGGAAGGAAAAAGACTCTTTCAGTTAGAGGATAATTCCTATCCAAGAAAAGGGAAAGGAAGGCAGCTAATGTTACATTTGTGTTTTACAATTAGTAATCTGAGAGCATTGTTAACTGAACAGGAGTGATTTCCCTGCACCATATTCCAGTAGCTGACAAGTTAGGAAAAAGAAAGGAGTGAAGAAAGATGAAGGTACCAGGGGAACAGCAAGGTGATATCAGGATGCTCTCTCATTCATTTATGAAAAGTAATATTTAATATGGCTGTCAATACTCAGAGATGAAAAAGGATTTTTTTCTAAGGATATGAAGACTCCATGTGACATGTCAGCAGTCTAAGAAACACACTCCCAAGCTGACAGGAATTCAAGAAGCTGAAAATCTCTAGAGGGTTCTGCTACATTGTATGTAAAGCAGATACTGACATCCCTGCAAATATTCTGGCTCACAAAATGAACTTTAAAACCACATGTTGATTAAAAAAACAGGCACGGATAGAGCCAGACAAGCAGACTTCCATGTTTGCACCAGCAATAGAAGATATTATCCTGACATGCACACCCATAATAAATAGATAGATGACAGAACAGACCGGATTAACCTGACAAGGAGACACCTTCTCTAATATCCTGTTGGAACTGAAACACTGTGGAGCAGAAGGGCAGTGGTTACATTAGTGGTGTGTTTGGAAAAAAAATGTCCTTGTTGGGGAAGCAGGAAATTTGCTTCCAGTAAGTGAAATGGGGAAGGATTTGAAAGGTCATCCCCTCCACAAATAACAGAATAAATGCTCACATTAGCCCCTGCAATACCTTTCTTGTGTTTCTGCCCTCTAATAAATCAGAGTTCAGTTCATGTTCAGTATCAGTATTCTCTGATATATAAATAGACAAAATTATAAGGTAGTGTTTAAAATAAAAGCTACCACCAAAAAATTTCAAATGGACATTGTCTGATCAAAGCAGGAGTAAAAGAGAAGCACTGTAATTTTACTCTATTTTTCTCCATAATAATGTGCACTTACAATTCCTGAATGACTGACCATTTTAAGAGGAAACCTATAAACATATATGCAAAAAAAAAAGCAGACTACAAAGATAACACACTGAAATAATAACAAGTTGGCAAAGAGGCAAATCATTTGCAGTTCAAATGATCAAAGAGGCAAAACATTTGCAGTTATCATGGAAGCAAGTTGGGAAATCATTTATGTACATAAAGGAAGTAAAATGTTATGGACCCTTTATAAGCATGCACAAACACAAAAGTTGATTAGATTCTTCGGTAGAATGATGTTCACATTACATCATATCATCACCTTCCAGGGTTTTATGCAGTCTTCTTGGGAAACCTCATGATTACAAAATCACTGTGGAAATAGGAATTGTTTTTAAGTCAGCTGGGAAATAAATATTCCTCAAAATTAAAGTAATAAAATATGGCAGCATACCTTACCTTTCTGGTATCCTGCACTGATAAGCTGAAATTCTGTTAATCATGATATGAATATTCAATTGAAACAGACAGTTTCTATCCACAGTATCACCCAGAGAGTTAAAACACTTAGGCACCTTCACTCTTCCCAGAAACAAAAATGAAAAATCAAATGAATACAATCTCATCATGCAGCAGAGGAGCCACTCATCCTGCCTGCACCCAGCACATGGCAATTTCACAGTGCCACTGTGTGCCCCCAAAGCAAAGGAAAAGCAGATCCTCAACACCAATAAACATCAGTTAGTTCTGGGTCCTGGTGCCAGAAGAACTTCTGGGGTTTCTTTGCAATCTTATATTCTAGAGTCACCCTAGAGGAAACCAGGAATTCACCCCCCATTCTGCTCCCTCCATCACCCAGCCACCCCCATCATTCCTTTGTGGGTATTTTCCTGTAGGCCAAGGAAAGTGTGATCCTTTCTGGCACGCTGTCTGGTGAGGGCACAGAGGGCACACATCTGCCACTGGCAGCCCCCAGTTTGACAATGAAACTGCTCCCTTTGGACACAGGGCTTTGAGGCACTGCATTTCCTACATGCATGGAAATGATATCATAGCATAGCATAGGATATCATTTCTCTGTCAGGTGCTGTGGAGGGCACCGTAAAGATCAAGTCCATCAAAGGCCCTCTAGAAATAGCACTGGCATAATCATACTGCATCACGGTGGAAGAAATGGGATAGAAGACTTCTTGATGTCACTTTGTTTTACCCCAGTGTCTAGTATGTCTCACACAATTTGCAAAGCACTTTCCAAGGGCTTCATTTGGAAATGCCCCTCTGTCCTAGCATTCCAAAGAGAGAGTCAGAAATAAGGCATCTATGCTCTGACTGAGAACTTGGAACTACAAACATCCATTCCTGATGTAAGAACCCAGCTCTGCATTTTGAAATGAAAATACACTGTGCTTTCTGAGACTTGGTTGTCACACTTCACCACAGTCTACAACTGAGCTCAAAGACTTTGTGAAAATAGACAAAGACGACAAATTCAGTCCTTAGCTTCTTGAGAGCTGCACTGGTGTTCACAGCTGATTGTACAGCTTTTCTTGACTACCTCTATAGTAAGAATCAAACCAAGAACTTTTTACAATGAGGATTCTCAGGTATTGGAACAGGTTACCCAGAGAAGTTGTGGAGGATCCACCACTGAAGATGTTCAGAACTGAACTGGACAATGTCCTGAGCAATCTGCTCTAGTTGACCCTTCAGAAGGACCGAGTGGACTGGATCTCTAGACAGCTCTCCAACTGGAATGGTTCAGGGAAATTTATTTTGGTTTACAATTAATTATGATGTTTTAATTTCCTATTTTTTTCATGAAAGCAGACAGCTAAGAAATGAAAAGTGCCAGTATTAAGATGACTTGAAATAAAACATGAAAAAAATTGTCATTTCTCCTGTGTAAACTAAACCTTCCAAACAATAGAACATACAAGCTAGAATTCCTGACAAGGTTTTCAATTGGGAAAACTTATATGAAATGCTATCTCATGGAATTTTATTTCAAATTACATAGGATGTCATTTGAAAGATCTGCAAAAGATCTTTGCAGTTGTATAAGGAAATTACTTTAGGCTAAAGGGATTTATTGAAAGGACAGAAATCACAAAGATATTTTCTACTTATGAAACACAGAGTAGATAGAGATTTTAATTAGTGTATGCTTGGAAATAAATACTCACGGAGCTGAGAAAGTAAAAAGTGCTAAATTTGTTGACATCTCTTCCTCCTTATTTCATAATAATTTACACGTCACAGGTTTATTTTAAGGCTACATTTACCACCCAGACAACTAAGCATGAGTTAGCAAAGCATGAACATGAGTCAACAACACAGCCTTGTGGAGGCGACAGCCAACAACATTGGGGGCTGCATTAGCAAGATAGTAGCCAGTGCTTTAAAGAAAATCATTATCTTCCTCCTTTCAGCAGACCTCATCATCACTGTTTGCCACTGTCATTTTAAGACAGAGGTGCCACAGACTCCCCAGCCATGCTCAGGTTGGATCTTGCTGGCATTGGCTCTGACCAGCTGAGGGCAGGCCTCGTCTCTCCTCACAGAGGCCACCCCTGCAGGCCCTCTACAAAAACCTTGACATTTATGAGGGAAAAGTCAAGATGAAGTAGTCAAACACTGAGGCACGTTGCCCAGAGGCTCTAATATGTACCCTCGGAGGTAACTCCAACTCATCTGGGCAAAACCCTGAGTGACCTGGCCTAGCACTCACATCAGCCCTGCTCTGAGCAGGGCACATGTGAGATGAGTGACAAAGGATCCTTCCAACCCAAGTTACTCCATGATTCTACAAAACTCTTGGTATCACTTCTAGGCTCAGTAATTTTTTGAAAGACACAAAAATACAGAGACCAAGCAGAAAATGTTTGCTAGCATTACTGGGGACAGCTTTACCTTTCAGAATAAATAAATATTACCACAGAGTTTGTGAGCAGAGATAACAGGCAGCCATGGGCAGAGCAGGAGAAGAGCCCTGCTCCAAGTAGAGGGAAATGGAGGCTGAAGGGGCAAACTGAAGAAGAATTTTCAAACAAAAAAATAAAAGACTGTGAAGCAGGGAGCTTCACCAACGAGGCACATGTTGATTTTTAATTTCACTGTGATTTTTAATTTTTAAAAACACTGTGCAGAAGGTCACACATGCAAGAAACTGCATTTGCTCTCCCTACCCTGGTGTCCCTCAGCTAGGAGCTGGCTCAGCCCTGGAGCCATTGCGACACTTAGACCACAACCAAAGTCATGTCTGTATTTGTGAGCCTGCCTGGGCTGTTCCTAAAAGACACCTGGGCTGAATTATTCTTCTTGCTTCTGGCAGGGTAAAAAGACCCCAGAGACAGACAGTGGAACATGCTGTGGAAGAGAGAAGGTTCTGGTACTGCAGTTTTGGAGTGGGGTTGAGCCTGGGTCTCCTGCTCTCTTGAGAAATGATCTGACCTTGAGTGCTGTCCAACAGAGACACAACTCAGTCACCTGAATAGTGAACAATCTGCTTGTTATTTTGCTTTTCAGGTTTTTCTGTTACAGCTGCTCTTGACTGGTTTATGTGGACTTCAGGTGGGCAGTGTCAGGCATAGTCTGACAACATGTAGAGATAAGACCACTGGGAATATTAGAAATTAATTGATTATAGAGCTGGGTCCCTGCAGATCTTGAAAAGGGGAAAACACAACCCGCTTAAATGTGGGGCACCAGCTATCCCTGTCAGCTGTCTTCTCAGGCATGTCAAGTATCTATCAGCTTGTTTCACCATCCAAATAAAATGTCCCAACAATGGAGGTCCCCATCTTTCTTCACTTGCACCATCATTCAGTAGATTTTTTTCCACATGATGATGAACAGTAATTGAAGTCTTTTGTCTTTTCTCTTGTACTTGCTTCAATCAAGGTGAGATTGATTCCAGTAGGGATAGGCTCTAGCTCCTATATATAATTAAATCATAATGATAAGTGCATAATTAAATCATAACAAGATACAACAGGAGCTGAATAATAAAATCATATCTTATAATTACAACAAACAAATATAACAGTAATTACATAAATCTATTGTAAGGTTGTCTACAAGTACAAAGTCACAATAGGTTCTCAAACAGGCACATCCATTCCCTCAGAGTATTCCCTCCCATACTCTGTTCTTCAGGGGGTAGACTGCAGCTCTCTTGTGATTTAATTCTGACTCAATGATCGGGTATATAGTATATATCATAGCATTGTGCTTTGTTAAAACAAAAACTGTGCCTTTACTGCTGGTTGGGTTATAAATGAAATTAACTAGGTAACACCAAGAGTGGAACTTGCATTATGTCAAGTTACCTTTTGAGTTTCAGTGGGCAAATTGCTTTCATCTCCTTTATCGTTTCTGCTGCAGTAAATTGCACCCACAACTAAGAAGCATGTGTGGTGCAGAATATCCTAGAGTCACCTTCATGACTGGCACAAATAAAGAAGTGACAGTGTTGCGTTCCAATGTGAGAAACTGCAAGGAGTTCTTTTAAAAACAGATAGTCAGGAACAAAATCAAGCCAAACGAGGCAAACATTGTGTCTGAGAACTGTTGGTTGGCAATGAAAGAGAAAAGTAAAAAGGGGTTACCCTACTAGAGAGGTCTAGAGAAGACAGAGCAGGAGAAAGAAAAATGGGAGGGAGACGGGGAAAGAGGGAGAGAGAGAGGAAACAGAGGGAAAAAGAGGGCATTATTACCACCAGAGGTCAGGGAGCACCTGGACATCCACAAGGTGGGGGCTGTGCAGGCTGCCTGCTGGAGACAGCCCCTGCAGCGATGGGACACCGGACACAGGGTGTGGGGCACTCAGGCAGGAGGTGCAGAAGCCTGGACAGGATCACAATGAGGATCACAGTGGTGGGCAAACTTGGAGGCAGGCAAGGCCGGATGCAGGGGGCTCAGGCAGGGACCCAGAGACGAAGCAGGCAGAGCGTCAGTCAGGGACACAGAGAGGTGAGACAGACATGAGGGAGAGCAAGAGCCAGCAAGGGCAGAAGAGCCAAAATGCAGGACTCCAAAAGCAAGTTCAAAAAGCTTGCAAAGAGTAAGCCAAAGGACACAAGAGCCCCCAAAGCTTGTGATGCGGTTATTTTTATGGCCCTGGCTCCTCCCCAAAACTGCATGGTCACAAGAGACCACTGGCCCAGTCCCATGTCCCACTGCAGTCCTTTGGCAGAGAGCTTTTGCCATCTGACTGCAGAGTGTCTCTGGGGTACAGCTTCTTCGATGTTCCCCTGCTGACTGCCTGTCCCATGTGAGACATGACATGGTTGCCAGGCAAAGTCTCCCCAGAGACTTTGCTCCATCTTCTCCTAGCTGCCTCCTGGACATGGCACACATGCATCCCTCCCCCATGTGCCCCTGACAACAATTGGTGAGGCATAGCAAAACTGAACTACCTCCTCACAGAGGGCCTCCACCCTGTGGGTTGAGTTTATGTGTGAACCAAATTTAGTTTGCGCTGGTAATGATTGCTCCTGAAAGAAGGATAACTAGTCCTTCGATGATTAGTTTGATCTTCAGATGCATGGCATCATTATCAGTATCATTCCTGGGAAGAGAAAACAATACACGTCCTGGAGTGGTTAGTCCAGACAGTGGCTCAAGGTGTTGAACATCTTGGGCTAGTGACAAAAGTCTTGTCCCACTCAAGATATCTCTGTTCTGTCTCTTTAAATGCAGCTGAGTTGAATAGTAAAGATCGCTTTGGTCTGTCAGGGACAGTTAGGCCTTAACATTCCTCAGGCAGAATCTCAACTTTCAATTCACTAAGTGCTTGCCATACTACTGTTGCTGCTTCCTCCACCTTTTTGGTGGATGGCTCCTGCAATTACAGTTACCCTCCATAAGTGGGATCCCCTCTGAATTTGCCTTACCAGTTTTGCAAAATTTAGAACAGCAGTGGTTAAAGGCATGGAATATCAAAAGCCAGAATGTTTTCAATATGAATTTTAATAGCAGAGTGAGAAGCTGACATCAGCTTCTCGATACCTCCTCCTCTTGTTTTTCCCGATCACGCTCCGCAAGCATTGCCTCTGCCTGTGCTCACCTGTTGTTGTTGTATCTCTAGAGTCCCATACTGTTGTTGTTATATTTCTAGAGTCCCATACCTTGGTTTGGTGTTTTCTTATGGCTGTAGATCTACACACCACTGACTCCTTCCACATGCTGTTCCTTCTTAGTCAGGGCTTCTCCCAAGCTCTCCCTAACTGGCCAACCCACCCCCTTTTATCCCAGCTACCTTCACTAGCCACAGCTGCAGCCCAATGAAGGACATTGCAGCTGCAGCCCATCAAGATCAACTGGGACTTACCAGGGCAAGGCCTATATACAGATATTGAAGTACAATACAGGTATTTTACTGGGACTCAAAGGCCACCTCTACTATACTCACCATCCCTTTCCTGACCCTGCTGAGCTGCGAGCAGCCCCTGTGCCTGCAGCTTCTTGGAGCGCTCCAAGCAATGCATCTGCCAGCAGCCTCTCTTCCTTCTCCTGCCGGCGCTCAGCGGCAAGCAGCCTGCAGCCTACTCTCCCTTTCCCTATCACACTCACAGCAAGCAACACTTGCTACCAAAGCCTATTTCCTCTCTCATTTAACTGATCCTGCAGTCCTTTCACCAAACCCTACTGAGACCCAATCATTTCTGCCCTGCCTGTTTGTTGGCATACCTCTCCTTTAGGGCAAAAAATAGCAGATAAAACTGCTTTACTTTTCCCCTTCCATACCTTTTACCACATTTATCCATTTAAGCCCTGCCTCGGTGCTATTTGAATTAGCACATACTACGCCTGGGGAAGTTGGACACACCTTATATTCTTCCCATCACTACCTGGCTGGAATTCATGGGTATGGCATTCTGTTCATGACACCAAAAAAAAGATGGCACACCCTTAATGTGAAGGGAGCAGCCATGATTTGTAAATGCTCATGGTTGAAAGAAACTACAAAAATTGGAGGGTCCACAAAAAGTCACAAAGTTTTATTATACATTTGGCATGGAAATTGGAGTGCTAGTCCTTGAGCTACTATACAAGCGGGAGGGAGGGAAGGGAAGGGAGGGGAGGAAGGCAGGAAGGCAGGAAGGAAGGAAGGAAGGAAGGAAGGAAGGAAGGAAGGAAGGAAGGAAGGAAGGAAGGAAGGAAGGAAGGAAGGAAGGAAGGAAGGAAGGAAGGAAGGAAGGAAGGAAGGAAGGAAGGAAGGAAGGAAGGAAGGAAGTGTCGGAAGGAAGTGTCGGAAGGAAGTGTCGGAAGGAAGTGTCGGAAGGAAGTGTCGGAAGGAAGGAAGTGTCGGAAGGAAGGAAGGAAGGAAGGAAGGAAGGAAGGAAGGAAGGAAGGAAGGAAGGAAGGAAGGAAGGAAGGAAGGAAGGAAGGAAGGAAGGAAGGAAGGAAGGAAGGAAGGAAGGAAGGAAGGAAGGAAGGAAGGAAGGAAGGAAGTGTCAGAAGGAAGTGTCGGAAGGAAGGAAGTGTCGGAAGGAAGGAAGGAAGTGTCGGAAGGAAGGAAGTGTCGGAAGGAAGGAAGTGTCGGAAGGAAGTGTCGGAAGGAAGGAAGGAAGGAAGGAAGGAAGGAAGGAAGGAAGGAAGGAAGGAAGGAAGGAAGGAAGGAAGGAAGGAAGGAAGGAAGGAAGGAAGGAAGTGTCGGAAGGAAGTGTCGGAAGGAAGTGTCGGAAGGAAGTGTCGGAAGGAAGTGTCGGAAGGAAGGAAGGAAGTGTCGGAAGGAAGTGTCGGAAGGAAGTGTCGGAAGGAAGGAAGGAAGGAAGGAAGGAAGGAAGGAAGGAAGGAAGGAAGGAAGGAAGGAAGGAAGGAAGGAAGGAAGGAAGGAAGGAAGGAAGGAAGGAAGGAAGGAAGGAAGGAAGGAAGGAAGGAAGGAAGGAAAAAAGGAAAAAAGGAAAAAAGGAAAAAAGGAAAAAAGGAAAAAAGGAAAAAAGGAAAAAAGGAAAAAAGGAAAAAAGGAAGGAAGGAAGGGTAATTCACAGGAATCTCATTTTGAAACTTCCAGCAAATGTAACATAACAACAAAGAGAGATTGTGCCTTCATCCCAAAAATACCAGAAACCTTGACTTGCTGGAAGTCCTATGACCAGTTCCTGGCCCTGCTCCAAGGAGTATATTTTATCTTATTAGAACTTTATATAAAGTGCATGAATAGGCCAGGGAACAAGGATAAGCATTCAGATTCTGGGAGAAGACTGGCATGCACTACCTGCTTGAACACCACTCTGAACTAAGAGTTGGTGGAGCCATCTTTCCATGCTGTAAGGCAGATTCCCAAGCCTCAGTTTACCTAAAGGCACTGGCCTGTGCCCAGTGGGTACCCTGACTGGGTAGCTACTGCCACCAGGCCAGTTCCTAGGTTTCAACAAGTTAGGAGCTAAAGAAAATAGCTTCTAAGTGTCTGTCTGAGAAATACCTGTCTCAGAAAACCTGTGCATGGAAAAAGGAATCACCAGGATCCAACCTGCCCTAAGTGCTGAGTGCAGCAGGAGATATATAACCTTGCTCAGAGCCTGGCTGGCTCCTGTATACTCACAGGTGTGTCAAGCCTGTCTTCCCTAGATGGGATTGAAGAAATACCTACAATTTTCTGCAAGTACTGGCAGGAGAGAAGAGAGTTGCTTCTCTCAGAGGCAAGAAGTGCCTGCCTGTGACATATTGCCTGGACACCTCTCTAGTAATGTCACATCTTAGCTTAATATTCTCAGCCTGAAACCACTCAAATCACTGTCACCAGTGTCAAGAACACCAGGCTGCAAGACAGTTTTTGGACTTGGAAAGATTCTTTCTATCATTGCTATTGCATAAAGTTCTGGCATATCACACTAGTGATATTCTTGTGACTTGCCAATTGGAATAGCTAACCCTTGTTTCAAAGTCTTTTATTTCTTCTGCTGTCACTTTTCTGTTTTCAAAACCAGTACACTGAGAGATACAAATCACCACTGTCTGTGTTTTGCTCTCAGATGGAAGAATACTGCACAGTAGTGAAGTAGCGACTGCAGCAGCTTCGGGGAAGACGCTAAAAAAGCCGATGACGTCTGCAGGCTGAAGGGAAGGCGCGGGCCGTGCCGGGAAGCGGCCGGGTCACCACGGAGCCAAAGGCAGGATCCGGGCAGCGGTTCAGCACGGCGGGCGCTGCAAACGGGCTGGAACCCGCGGAGCCAGAGCCAGGGGGAACACGGAGGGCAGGGGGGACACGGAGGGCAGGGGTGACACGAACCCGGGGCGGGGCGCGGCGGGGGGAGCCGGGTCTGCCCGCCCGACTCCAACTGTCAGTCCCAGGGAGGCGGTGGAAACCCCGCTGAGTAACGGCAGGGGCGGTTCCGCCCTCTGAAAAATGCGGTCCGAGGTTCTGCCGGGCAGAGGGCGGCTCTGAACTCCTCTCCCTCTTTCTCTCCTCTCCCTCTCTCCTCTCCTCCGCCGCCCGCACAGACCGCACGGTCGGGCCCCGGCGTGGGACGCGCCCGCGGCGAGGAGCTGCGGCCGGCAGCCCGTGCCCGCCTGGCCCATGGCGGGGCCGCGGGACCCCGCGGAGCGCTGCTCCTACCGCAACACCAACTGCGTGGAGCGGCCGCTGCGCCGGCTCTTCGAAGGGCTGGCGAGCGGCGTGGCCGCCTGCCCCTGGGCCTTCGTGCTGGTGCCGCTGCTGCTCTCGGGCGGGCTGGGCGCCGGCTTCGTCTTCCTACCGCAGCGGCAGGAGAACGACATCGAGGGGCAGTTCACGCCCACGTGGGGGCCCGCCAAGGCCGAGCGCGACTTCGTGCGGCGGCACTTCCCCACCAACGACTCGCAGCGCTTCTCCGCCGCGCGGCTGCCCACCGAGGGCGCCTACGCCGCCCTCATCGCCGTGGCGACGAACGGGGCCTCGGTCCTGGACGCGGCGCCGTGGGCAGAGGTGCTGCGGCTGAACGCGACCGTGCACGACGCCGAGTACGAGCGGCTCTGCGCCCGCACCGACGGCGGCTGTGCCAGCCCCAACGAGCTGCTGTCGCGGTGGGGCGATGCGGGACCGCAGGACCCGAGGAGCCTCCGCTTCCCCGTCAACGACAGCATCTTCCTGGGGACCGCGCTGGGCGGCGTGGAGACGGACGGCGGGCGGGTGCTCAGGGCGCGGGCCCTGAAGCTGCAGTATTACCTGCGGGAGGACGGCCCCGAGGCGCAGGACAGCCGGCAGTGGCTGGAGGGCTTCCTGCAGAACATCTCGTCCAAAGTGGCGGAGTTGCGCCTCGGCTCCATTCAGGTAACGCAGGCGCCGGGTACGGCCGTGCGGAGCCGCCGAGCCCGAAACGTCCGAGCAGCCCCGGCGCGGGATGGAAAGGAAAGGGAAAGGGGAAGGGAAAGGGAAATAGGCAGGTGGATGGAATAGGCAAGTGAGCTGCGAGCTCCAGGCCAATGCTCCTCTGCCAACTTGGTGTTTGGCCTTCCTTGTGCTTGCGCAGAAAGCCCAAGAAGAGGAAAAGTGTTTCAACATTTCTTGTTGTTTTACCGGCAGGTGACTTACTTTACCTCACTGTCAAGACAACAGGAGTTTGAAGGAATTACCAAGAGTGTGATTCCGCTTTTCTCCGTGACGTATTTCTTGACAATAACCTTTGCAATCGTCTCTTGCCTAAGGTAAAATGTTTTTGAGCCATGGCTCAATGAGCAGTGATCTCTGCTGTTCTTTACCTCCCTCAGTTGGTTTCTGCTCTTGTCAAGTGAAGGCATTCTTGAAGCTGCAGAATTTCTGTAACAAATTATAGGCAAAATGTGTTTCTCTGCCTTTTTTTGTCTACATATGTGTATCTCCCAGCTGCTTAGATGGTAGATGAAAACTTGAACAAGTGTTCAGTACTTAGTTAAGGTTCAGGTGGATGAGCAGTAGCTTCATAGATTCCTGCAAATCTGGGTACAACCTTAGTTGTTTTGTCTGCTAGTAGAGTCAGAACCTTACTTGCTGTCCACAGAGAACTTAACCTGCCCTTTCTTTGTGCTGATGGAAGGTGAACTCTTGCACACTCAACAGCTGTACAGCAGTGTCTGTGTCCTGTACTTCCAAAAATTGGACTTGCAGGGTGAGTGGGCTGGTTTAGTGTTTGCATCAAGCATCATGCCTATTAGAGCATTTCTTATGGAATGCTTGAGCCAGCTCTCTGGGGCATCTTGGCAAAAGGCTTGTAGCCAACCCGACTGCTGAGAAAGTTTCTCTACACAGCACGTACTTCCTGAAAGGTGCTTCCACTGATATGCTACAGCAAAATCATGTAAAATCAAATGCATTCTAGAAATTCACCTTTTTTTTTTTGGGTCACCTAAAGTCTCACCTCATTAATAGAGCTTATGTATCCTTACTTTGCCATCTATTGATATTGATGCAAAGATCAGTACACATCCTCACTCTTCTGAGTATGGTTGGGCAGTGGTAATAATGTGTATAACACCTCCTAGAAAAATCATTTTGTGTAATGCTGACACCTGGGAACTCTGCTAGCAGCTTTCATCAGGAGTTATTCTGAGAGAGGGTATCACTGGTATGTGAGTACTTTTCATGCCTTGGTGAAATATTTGACACATAACTAAGATATTCCTTGAAATATTTTCAGACTGAGCTGTATAAGAAATAATACCTGGCTTGCAAGCTGTGGAGTGCTTTCTTCTGGCTTAGCTGTATTGAGCAGCTTTGGATTGCTGCTGTTCTGTGGAGTGCCGTTTGTGGTCACTGTAGCAAATGCACCATTCCTCATTCTCGGTAAGTAGAAAAAGTGAGTGTATTCAGATACAAAGACCAGAGTGAAGGTAAAACAACCTAATGGTGTCAGTCTTTTATGATGTGAATGTCAGATGATACAACATTTTCTCCTGAAGTGAGTGTAGGAGATAGCCAGAGGTGCAGCCCCCTCAGAGCACCTATGGAGGTGGGCAAGCCCCTCAGCTCAGCTCAGCTCCGTGTGCCACAGTGGGACTGGAGATGGGTTCTGGTGCTGCAAGGGCAGCTTTCCCCAGAAGACAAGGCCTGATCCGGATCCCCTGCTACAGCAGGAAGACTGTAAGTGGGAGAGTTGTAAGGTTAGGACTTCTGGCATTGTTCTAGTGTCCCTGGAAGTGTGGCCAGGATGATTGATCCTCTGCAGTATAACATCTATGTACAAAGCAGTCTCAGTCAGCTGCACAACTGAAATGATGCACCATTTGTGCAAGCAGCTCCCCCCAAAAACCCAAGGAAGTTGGTATCATTGCATCCTTGTTTCACGATCCGTCCCAGTGAATGGGCAATGCGGTGATTTTAAGGTGCAAAATAACCAACAAAGGCACAGAGGATTTGCAGTAACAAAATCAACAAATGCAGTTTTATTGAAATTACCATAACAGAAATGCGTTTGGGAGGGGAACCGGGGAAAAAAGGAGAAGACAAGGAAAAGAGGGAGGAGGGGGGATGGGTATAGCTACCGAAATGTGATGCTGCTTTTATCTTTCGAGGTCCAGCTGTCGAAAGCTCACCAGGCCACATTCGGGGAGATCTCAAAATCTCTAGCTAACTCAGAGGTTTTTATTATTTAAAATTGTGAGGGGAAGGGAAACAGATACAATAGGGAATAGATGTAACAGGTAGTCCGTGTTCTCCGCAGTTAGCGAGAGCCATTGTTTTCTTGGTCCAGTGGTCACAACCTGCAGGCAATTATCTTGGTTTGGTCAGTTTTCCTCCCCCCACACAACGCCCCCGGGTTGGGGGTTTCAGTCCCAGTCCTTGGAAGGAGGAGAGGGGTCTTTTCACATAGGAGTTTCATGTCTCAGTCCCTGATGGAGAGGCTTCTTACATCTCAGTCTGTCTGTCACGGTGGTTACAAAACAGGTGAGGGTCTTCTGTGGGAGACCACCGAAAACTCAGGAGAAGTCCAGCCAGGCCGAGAGGTAGGGCACAGTGCTCCTTCTTATTCTCAGTGTAGGATACAGCAAACTCACCTGTGAAAACAGTAATTTAACACTGTCCTTTCAGGTCTCAGGGCCTTTGGCGAGTGACTTTCTCCTTCAGAGCCAGAGATTCCAGATTGGGGGGGTTGCTGAGGGATCAACAGCCCATCAGGTCTCCAGGAGGTGCTGAAAGGTAGTACATTCAGCCACACACAAAGGATCTGTTTTCCAGATTCTCTTGTAACTTGCATCAGTGCTCAAGCAGTGTTAGTCACCCAACTTCCTTTTCCAGATTTTATGCAGAATGAAATGTAATTAATGTTGTAGTTTGGTTGGGTGTTGGTGGAAGCTGCCACTTGCAGTGCAGCGTTAACAGTCTCTCCTCTTGCAGGGGTTGGTGTTGATGACATGTTCATCATGATTGCTTCCTGGGAACAAAGTTTAAGGAAAAAAGAGAAATCCAATGTTAAATCTCTGCTGGCTGAGACTTATTCAGAGGCAGCACTTTCTGTGACCATCACCACTCTGACAGATGTTTTGGCCTTCTTCATTGGCACCTGGACTGCTTTTCTGTCCGTGAGGTCTTTCTGCCTCTATACAGGGACAGCTTTTATCTTCTGCTATGTATATACCTTGACCTTCTTTGGGGCAGTTCTGGTATTAAATCACAAAAGGGAGCAAGGGAACCGGCACTGGCTGACTTGTATGCATGTGGATGTAGGTAAAGATCAGGCTGAGAACTCCTGCTTGTACAATGCTTGCTGTATCGGCAGCTCTTCTAGGCAGCCATCTGAGCCAGAAGGTGACCATCCAATGAACGTCTTCTTTAAGAAGTATTATGGCCCTTTTTTTACAAATAAATGGAACAAGGTGCTCATGGTGTTGCTCTACGGAGCATATTTGGTTGGCAGCATTTATGGGTGTACTCAGGTCAGGGAAGGCATCGATCTCCGAAATCTGGCAAATGATGCCTCCTATGTTATTCCGTACTATGATGATGATGACAAATACTTCTCCACATATGGACCCAGGGTCATGGTTGCCATTACTGAGAGCGTAGATTATTGGAACGAGGCGGTGCGTCTTGGTATTGAGAGCTGTGCACAGAATTTAGAGAACATTTCCTATGTAGACAAGAACCTCACAGAGTCGTGGCTGAGAGTATACACAGAACTTGACAAACGGGGTTTGATAAATATAAACAGTAAAACTGACTTCTTAAATAACTTAAATGTACTGTTCAGAGCTCGTCCCAGTTTTGAGTGGGACATAAACAAGACTCAGGATGAAATAGAGGCTTCACGTTTCTTCATCCAGACAGTGAACGTGACATCAGCCGTGGATGAGAAGAACCTCCTCAATGAGTTAAGAGAGGCAGCCAAGCAGTGCAGCATTCCACTGAAGGTGTATCACCCAGCCTTCATCTACTACGACCAGTACCTGGTAATAGTGCAGAACACTGTTCAGAACGTTGTGGTTGCTGCCGGGGCCATGCTCATTGTGTCCCTCCTGCTCATTCCCAACCCGTTGTGCTGCTTGTGGGTGACCTTTGCTATAGCCTCTGTTATAGTTGGCGTTGCTGGTTTCATGACGTTCTGGAACGTCAACCTCGATTCCATATCCATGATCAACCTGGTCATTTGCATTGGGTTTTCAGTAGATTTTTCTGCTCATATTTCCTATGCCTTTGTTACGAGTGGAGAGTCATCGGCCAATAAAAGGGCAATTGAAGCTCTGTCCCTGCTGGGTTACCCAGTTCTACAAGGTGCAGTTTCTACAATACTGGGCGTAGTTGTCCTGGCTGCAGCGAGCACCTACATCTTTAGGACATTCTTCAAGATCATGTTCCTTGTTATTTTGTTTGGGGCTCTTCATGGTCTTGTTTTTATTCCAGTGTTTTTAACATTTTTTGGAAACTTTGGCAGATCACCCAATACCATATCTAAAGAACTTGAGCTTGAGAAATTATAGTTTGTTTGTGACTAAGTTTAATTTATTAAGTTTTACTTATTATATGTAGATTCAATTGTAATGACTGTCATGGAATGTAAGACATGAAGAAAATGAAAGACAAAAAAATTAACTCAACAGGGAAGCAAAGGCTTCAGAAAAGCCAGGCAAGAAAAATAATAAATTAAAACTTAGAGATTGCATATGCATTTTTAATTTTTGTGTCAACATGTTAATGTTGTTAAGTATTTTTTTGTGTCTACTGAATGTATTAAAGTTATTATAAACACTGACCACTGTTTCAGCTTAATGGACTACATTACATGTTTGTCAGGACATGTGCACAGTGGGGAAGAGTAACTTCCACTGGTCTGCATTTTCCACCTGTTTGCCTTGGTGCTGTAACTCATCCCAACACTGAGCTGAAAGAAAGTTTTTTGCCCAAGAGACTCAAATTTGGATGTTTTACAGCAAAATTACAAGAGGTCAGAACTGTCTCAGACTGCAGTAACCCATAAGCCTTCAGGAGACAAAATGTTCTTAGGTTCCTAATGTAGCACGAAAAACCTTGGGGAAGACTCACCCCAAGCTGACTCCCATTTTCTATTCAAAGCCTTTTCTCAGTGTCCTGTTTTCTAGCTAAGGCTGGACATCTGGTACCCTTAAGAAGTTTGTGTGTAGCTTCTCTTGGCTGCAGTCTGCAAAGGATGTGCTGTAGGTTGTTGAACTTGCATGGACCTCCTAAGTATGACAGGGAAAGGATTCTCTATAGAGAATCACAGCCTGATTTGGGACAAAGTGAAAAGGCAACTCAGGTTTAAGCAGATCGGTCCTAAAACTGTAAACCCATAAACCCATTCTGTTCATCCTGAGTAGCTTTCACTGAATAAGAGCTAAGAATAGATGAGAAGTGGCCTTCTAACTTGTAGGGGACAAGACAGAAGAGAAAAGTCAATTTATAACTTGTTGCCAATATCACGAATGACCCATCGGAAATAAAGTGAATGATGGAAACTGGTGCAATTCTGGAAAAATTGGTATAGAACTCATTAAACCATTCAGTCCAAATCTGCTTCCGTGGAAGATTTCTTCTGACTGAGCAAGTGTGACAGGGTCTGCCTCTGTTTCCTGTGATTCCTGGCCCATTTCATGAGACCCAGTAGACAGGGCAGGAGCCTTCTGTTTCCTCCAGAACAGTTTTTGAAAGAGTAGTGAAAGACTGAAACTCATATTAACCTTAGGAGAAATCTGCTTCTGAACTCAAAGTCAAAACGCCATGCTGAATCTCAGAATTACAGCTAGCAGCATAAAGTTTCCAGGACAGGGCACTAAACACAAAGCTACATTTGGGAAAAAACAAATGCACTAGAGTGCCCACTTCTCCCATTAAATGTTTCACAGTCCATACTAGTGCCATAATGGCAAATGTTGCAGCCATTTATGCACTGATGATACTGTGGAAGGAGCAGATGATGCTCTCATGTTGACCAATGCCAGAGGAAGGCCTCTTAATAAATGTGTGAGTGATGGGTTTGGAAAAAGGGAAAGCTACTGCTCAGGGAAGTAGAGAGAGCAACCTATTTAAAGTGTGTACTCTCACCTCTCATCGTGTTGTTTGGCCATGTTTTAGAAGCAAAAATGGCTTTCATTGCTTCTAGCTAAAGTTTCCAAGCAGATCAATAGAGCAGAAAGTTAGCAATGGCTTGATTGCTCTATCTTCAAGGCCAGTTTAAAGGATTAAGATTTAGAACACCCTTCTGACATTTCAGCTGACTCAGGTCATCACAGAGTAAGAAGCAGCTAGAAGGAGAAGGCCACAACTTTCAGTGGAACTTTGCATTTTGTGTTAGCATGCTGGTAGAATTCTGTCACACCAGCCTCAGGAATACAGAAAATTCAGAATTATGTCCAAGTTTGAATTTCTTATTTTTATGTGCCACCCTGCTTGTGACCACTTTGGAGGTATTTCAAAAGCAAACAGTGTATCTAAGCACTTAGCTCTGCCCCAATTTCAACAGCAGGAGGCTGTTCCTACATAAAGGAACACTTCTCTGACTGATTTCTGGAAGTGCTTTTGTGGTTGTGATGTGTTGACCCTGGCTGGACAGCAGGAGCCCACCAAAGCCACTCTATCACTCCCCTCCTTAGCTGGACAGGGAAGAGAAAACACAGCAAAAGGCCTGTGGGTTGAGATGAAGGCAGGGAGAGATCACTCACCACTTACCATCATGGGCAAAACAGTTTTGAGTTCAGTAAAATGAGTTTAGTTGCCAACCAAATCAGAAATAAAACCAAATTTTAACACCACCTCTTCTTTCCTGTTTTCATTTTCACTTCCACTTTACCTCCTCCCCCTCAAGCGGTAAGAGCAGGGTGGGGGCAGGACAGGAACTGGGGTTGCGGTCAGTCCATCACTGGTTGCCCCTGCTGCTCCCCCCTCCTCAGGGCTCTCACTCTAAGCCTGCTACCTCTTCTTCACTGACCTTGGTGTGTCCAGAGCTGTTTATCTCACCTACTCACTCCTCTGTCTCTGGCTGCAATTGCTCTTGGGCAGAGCTTCCTCCCCTTCTTTCAGTGTGTTGTCCCCGAGGCTTTACCACCAGGGCTGATGGGCTCAGCCTTGGACAGGAGCTCCTCCTAGAGCAGTCTGGCAGTGCTCTACTGGACACAGGGAAGCTTCTGGCATCTTCTCCCAGATGCCACCCATGCAGCCTCCTCACGACAAAAACCCTGCCACACAAACCCAACCCAGTGCTCTCCTATCTCTGCCCAATAAAACAAAAGGAGAAATTCCAGCTCCTAGGTGCTCCCAAAAGCACCAGCCATCAAATCCAATGCCTCAACAGACAAGTTTCTTAGAATATGTTACACACACAAAACCAACTAGGAATGACAGTGAACTCCTCAGTAATACTTGTGCTGTTAAGTTGGCCAAAAAGCAAAGATACCCTTTACACTTTATGGCTAATCTTGTAATAATCTTTCACAGCCCAATGATAATAATTTTTTTTTTCTTTTTGATACTATCCTATGCATATAGCAAGAAGCTTTTGAATAAGAAAAGTTGGACTTCAAGAACTTACCCCCATAAACAAGATCATTCAATACAGATTTTAGTAACTTCAAACAAGAAAAAGATTTTTTGCTTCTCTTATATGCAAATTCACATTATTTAGCTGGAAAAGATCCCTTCCAAGTCCCACTACTGAAGCAGCAATTGAAAAAAAGGTGTGAATTTCTAGGGAGAACATTCCCTAGAAATCTCACTAAGAGAGAGTGCAATTTTGCCATAATTCTTACATTTATTTACAATTTTAAATGTTGTATACACCTCAATTTACATACTAGGGAACTTGGTATTACATTTTATAGCAATTTACAGTGAATAAGAAGAAAACCAATGTGCATAATTAAAATTAACCTTTATTACTCCAAAACCAGATGTCAAATATGCAGTATACTTCTGTTTCTATTGGCATATTTCCAAAATACATGTACAACTGAAACTAGTCAGCCTAGATATTTCCTATACCGTTTTATAATATTTGGAAGTTCTCCCACGTTGAGCAGGATGCCGCTATAGTAAGTTGACAAAAAGAGGCAAAAAAGAAAGTTGATCTTCTTTTGAAAGGGGAAAAAAAAAAGCATGTGCTCTTACTAAAAATACTAGGTTATAATCAAGCATTACACTCAGAAAATTCTAAAATACTGTGTTACTTCTAGTTTTAAGTGTAGCTACCAGTTTCCATTCACATTTCTTGGCACCAGCCCAACTATTTTAGTGTCCAAATATGGTAACCCTCAACATTAATATGCTAATACACGCCCTCTCTGCAACAGAAGCTTGTAATCCCACAACACTACAACTGATTGTGCAGAAGGATTATGATCAAGATGTGTTATCCCTAAAATCCAGTTCCATGAGATCAGAGGAATACTGGCATATAATTGCTAGCCATCACTTCCACTTGATTGGAAACTAGTCTTGTTTTCAAAACTTTTTTTGTATTTTCTCAGAATTTCCCAAGGTTTCTGTAAGGGTTGAAAGAAAACATTTTATTTCCCTACTTCTACCATAGAACAGAACTAGGAATGTTATTTGAAACACATGCTTCAAACATTTTCTGAATTACTTTTCAGTGAGTGACGCTGTCCTCTTTGAAGAGATTATCTGTTGGATTATCAAACGCCGTACATAGTATTGATAGAAACTAGTTCTGTAGAATTTCCAGCAGTGTAAAAGCACTGTCATCAAAGCACTGTCATCTGCCTACTGCAGTAATAAAAATTTTAAGAAACTTGTCAGCAGCACATGAGAGGTCACAGGTATTTCTCTTATCCCTGCTATAGTTTCACCCAAAACATGGTCCAAAGAGGCTTAGACACATTTAGCCTGTTGTTTTTGCAATTTCTCTCCCAGCCATACAGATGTGTATTTTAACCCCAAGAGTACTGGAAACATGACCACTAACATTTTTGTCTAGCATGGTGCTCCCACCATGTAGCTTGTTCATTCTTTGAGATGTTTTGTTACATTTCTAAATAAGAAGTCCTTAATAGTGGCCTCTAACCCCAAACAGAGTATGAGCAATAGCTACACGACATACTGTTGCTTTACATCTCAGTCTGTCACTCTCCATAACATCCCAGAGCACACATTGTGAGGTATCACTTCAAACACACATGTAGCAGCACAGCCCAGGAAGCTGTGCCAACACACACCAGTGGATCTGCATGTTTTTCTGCTCAGCTCCAACACATTTGATTGGATCAAAATGCTGAATTCAACCCTGAGATTTATCCTTCTGAATGACTTCTTGTGCGAAGAGTATAAGGAGCAGAGGATGAGGAACTTGCTTTATTTTGTGTCTTATTCTGATGAGACACAACAAATAGATGAGTAACAGAAGCTCACAAGAGACAGACTACTATTAAAGTGACACTAATGCCATACACACATCAGGAAGAGAAAAAAAGGCTATGCTGCGTAAGACTACTGCATTGCTAGATGTACATTCTTCAAATTATCAGTTACATATCCCAGAAGTTATCATCTTACTTCTAGTTTTTTTCCCTCTAGAACAATTTGGATTTCTTTGGCATCCAAAGTCTCATATTTCAATAAAGCTTCTGCTAAATTCTTGTGTTCTTTTGCATGAGTCTTCAGGATGTTCTTCGCTCGCTCATAAGAGTCCTAATTTGAAGAACATGTAGAAGGAGATTTTAAGACTTTACAACAAAAACAACAGCAAGATTCCACTTTAAAAATCGTTTCCAGGTAAATACAGCTTGAGACAAACATTTAAAGTTGCGCCTTACATTTCAAAGCTAGCACAGCTCCTGATTCACAAAGCTTTAAAATACAGCTGGCATAATTAATGAAAAGCAACCAAACACTTCATGCCACCTGTGCATTTTGCACAAGTAGGGCTAAAAACAAAGTCCTGAGATAAACCTTAGTATTGTTACATATGACTTAGAAAACACTTACTAGATTAGAAAATTTCCTGATTTTTTATAACATTTTTTTTGCACTATGAGCAAAGCTACAGCATTCACAGATTTTTCCTCAAAGACAAGCATTTTTATATATTTATAAAACTCAAAACACTATGTAGTTTTAGAAAGCTGAAAGTACAGCTTTTTCTAAAGCTACACTAAGCCACCAGTTGCTGCAAGTAGATGTGCACTGCCAGCATTACCAGTTTCAACTTTTAGTTCTACCCTGGCCAAGTCAGTTCAAAAACAAATACAGCAAAAGTGTTACTCATTGAAATGTTACAATACAAGTAATTCTCCTGCCTGTACCAAACTAAGCCAGATTACCAGAACAGTGATCAGGAAGTTCAGTGATTATCAAATGTTACAAATTTCCCCAAGCATCTGACATTGATCACTGTGAGGAAGAGGATACTGGAGGCAACACTCTGATCTGATATGGCCATTCCTGTGATTTTATATAAAACTACTTATCTTGGGAGTTATGAAGTGTGAAAGTAACATAAAACACCCACATCTGTTCTAAAACAATTTGTAGCCATACTTTCCCTGTGAATTGAATAGCAAAAAAAAACCCAAATCATGACCAAATATAAGAGAAGTGTTAAAGAGTATATTGCAGAGCCCAACATCACTTGATTTAGACTACATGTGCATGACAATCACCAACAAGTTTTGATATGCAGACATTCAAAGCTGCAGCTACATTAAATACTTGGGAATACTTCCACCCACTGGTGTATCTTCACCAGTATACATGACTTAAATCAAGTAACCAATCAAGCAGGTGTTCAGTTGATCTCAGAATATGAGAGTGGAGGGGAGAGGCTCTTACCCGTAGAAGTGTCCTCACTTCCTGTTCAATTGCAGACTGAGTTTCTGGGCTGACTTTCCCCGGATCAGTGTAGGTCATAACACCCAGCTAAACAACAACAAAAATATCTTTATCTTGCTACTGTTGCAGTCATACACACAAAACTCTCTACAAATTTCAGCATCTATTACTTCTGTATACAAACAAAATCATGAGTCAAATGCCTGCTGAAGTGCTCTAAGCAGAAGCTAAACAAGCCTATCCATCAACTATGTAGTTACTGCAGAATTACGTTTCAATAGGTCACAGTACAGATCCTAATTAGGTCCTTTCTTACTTAAAAATCAAACCAAAATGTCTACACTACTAATACTTGACAGACAATCAACATGACTAAAGAATCTTCTAAAGAAAGTCCACAAAACTCCCAGTTGTTACCCTCTTTGCCCTCCCAGACTCAATTCCAAATTATCCTCAATTCCAAAATGTCTGGCTTTATTATAACTATTTCCTGAAGATATTTGTGATTTTCAAGGTAATTTTGAAGTGAAAATCCTGCGAGGTAATTTTTTAAACTGTCAATATACAGGTTTTCTAGTTGAGCTCTCTACAGCAGACCAGAGGCTCACTCTTTTTGTGATAACTACTTACCATAATCTCAGAGATCACTGACAGACAAATAGGCTTTAGCTAGAGAACAGAACCTGGTTTTACTCCATATAAATATTAAAGGATTGATGATACTACCTTCTCACTCATTCCAAATCGAGTCACCATCAGTCTTGCAATTTTGGTAGCATTGTCAAAATCACTGGAAGCACCTGAGAGCAAACAGATCTAAGTTACATTACTGAAACCACGTTAAACACGCCAGTCCACACCCTTGATCAAAAACTCTTTTAACTACCAATTAGCTGACCTGTTGTGATGTGATCACTTCCAAATATGAGCTCTTCTGCTACTCTTCCTCCCATACAGACATCCATCTGTGCGAGCAACTGGGATCTAGTTTCACTCCATCTGTCATTTTCTGGGAGCAAAGATACCTGTAAGACACAGAAATGTGGTCAGCTAACAAAAAACAAAGAAGTACTGAAGTAATCTCAAAAATATTCTTGTTTATATCAGAAGCAGATAAAGATTTTATGTAACACTTTGCATGCTCTGGCCTGCCTCTAGTATATGCATTTATCAGGACTGCTTGGAGGTGCTGAGTGGAACCACTGAAACAGCCTCCTCAGACCCTGAGCACCCCATCAATGTGAGCAACTACTGCCAGAAGAAACAGAACAAATCAACTTGCCCAGAGGATTCAGACCAGTGGTTTTCATTAACTGAACACATTAACTTGAAAAAGTTCAACAGGAAGAGACATAATAGAAATATTTTTCTGTTCAAATGCTTGGTACATACAGGCAAAATAGAAAAATTTATGGATATCTATGCAAAAAACAAGGTGGGTAACCAATGAAGCTTAAAAAAGCCAAACTGGACAAAGCACAACCTGATAAAGGACTTTGTGTTAAAAGTACAGTTGAGCTTCTACCTACCAGTCCTTTAGGTGATCTTCAATATTTTGCTGTTGGGTGCTATTTCAACTGCAGCAGAATCAAACTTACTCATATTTCTCTTTCCTTGTACATGTGAACTGTTATACCAGTGCACAGTAATTTATTAAAAAATGAAGAAAGCTTTTTATCACACAGAAAGGATGACCTTGGGTTTTCAAGAGACTGCTCATAACTATTTCAACAGACTACAATACTCATTAACAAATAACAGCACATAGCATCGTTACAAATTCTTCTGCACCACCAAATCAACATAAAAATTTAACTAAATAAAGAACTATTAATAAACTAAATAAAATTTAAAAATACTAAAAAACGGATGAAGAAACACTCACATGTCCCAGTGTTGTTCCTCGTGTCATGATTGTGGCCTTGTTGATCGGCATGGCATCCTTGGTGTAATAGGCAATGATAGCATGTCCAGACTCATGGTAAGCTGTGATGGTTCTGTTCTTCTCATCAATTTCTACACTTCTACGCTCAGGTCCTTAAACAGAGGAACATTACATTAACCTTTTTGTACAGCTGGCCACCACAATCCACACCCTACATAAACACAAACAGGGCACAAAGCAGCCAAGGAACAGCCTGTGATCAAAGGGAACTAACACTTAAGTGCAAAATGTTTACAAGTCAGATTTTAATGTCAAAAAAATAGACCCAAACATATTCTACAGACAAGCTGCTTTTAAAGTAGTAGATTTAAAATGCAATCTAAGTATCTGAGAAAACTCCATTTCCTCTCTCAAGCATGAACAGACCAGATTTATAGTGGTTATGTCTAAGATGTTTAAGATTTGTGCTACCACATGAGAATTTTAACAGAACCTCCAGATTTCTGGTCATCCGTAAGGGAAGGATAAGAAATCAAGCCTGTGTCTCCCTCCAGGCTGAAGTATGACATGCAGCATTTTTAATTTTAAAAAATGGTATGAAATTTTAAAAAATGTATTCCACACTAGATTTTACATACTACTCTCTGGTCTCAGAAGGTTCTATTCAGAAATAACTAATAGGAAACTTTATTTGTTAAAAAAAATCCAAACAAACAAAGAAATCCCCCTCTAACTCCACTATAAAAAAATCCAAACCAAACAAACAAGACAACCAACCAAAAAAAAGGCCACAGTGCAACAATCTGAAAAACAACACCATAAAAACTTTACTATTCCCCTGTAAAAGTCCTTATCACATAAGAAAAGCTTTGTGTATTGTAATGTACATTAATGTCTTTCATACAAAATCCTACCCATTAGAATTTTGTCCTTGGAGAATTCTAGTTCTTTCATGGTTACCATATCTTTTCCATCAACAGCAGCCTTTAAGGCAGCTTGATTTACAAGATTTTCAAGCTCTGCTCCAGAAAATCCTACTGTGCCTCGTGCAATTATTTCCGGATCAACAGCTGTAGGAGAATAAAAAAAAAACAAAGCAAAACCATTTTGTTTATGAGAGTCCATATTGCTCCTGAAATTTTAATCAAGAATCATATTCTATTAAAAATGATGCATTAAACAAGAAAAAAATAACAAACAAACAAATCAGTTTTAAAATAAATTAAGCTTAATTCTCAAGACACTATGAACTCTTAAGGACCAGAGAGAAACACAACATATGAGACAATTTTTGTGATCTTTATTGATGCAGTAAAGCCACAATTGCTAATGGAACAAAGGACTAACCTGAGGGGGCAGATCCACTATAAAATCTCTTACATAAAAAGATACTAGAGTAAAATATTTACTTACATGGGTCATACTTGATTTTGTTAAGGTACCACTTCAGAATTTCCGTGCGACCTCTTACATCAGGCTTGGGAACAGTAACTTGCATATCAAAGCGACCAGGACGTATTAGAGCACTGAGGGAAATGACAATTTAGTACATTGACTCAAAAATACTGCAGTAAACTTGCTAATGTATAGCAAGGAACAAAAATCCATTGCTGGTTCTAAAGATATCTACACATATGAAAATAATATATTTTTCTTATCTGCTTGTAGAAAGACAGATGAAAGGTATTTATTGACAACTAATTTAAAAGTGGTTTTTTTGCATTTGAAAATTTTGTATTCTGAACAAGGAATGCAGCTTATCAATTTAGCTGAAAACTTGTAGAAATATCAAATGTTTAAAACATACTAATCATTTCTCCATATTTAACTCTGCAACCTATTAAATGCCAAAGAACAGTCAATACACATCCTTTTTAAGAAGGAAAACTCCAGCTATGACACTGTAATACTTGAAGATTTTCACAAGCAATTTTGGTTTTGTTGAAGGGGTTTTTTTACTACGTGGTCTGTAAAACAAGCAATGAATTATACTCACTTGTCTAATGCTTCAGGGAAGTTTGTGGCACCAATAATAACAACACCTTCATTTGGTTTAAAGCTGTGTGGAAAACAAGGTGTGAATTCTTTTTTTTCTGGACACAGAATTTACAATTTTGTCAATAACTACTGTTACTGACCTTACTGGCCAGTCAAAAAACATGCTTTTACACTACAACATATGATCCAAGAATGACCATGTTTAACTCAGCAACTGGTTAAAAACATGTTCTAATCTCTGTGTTGAGCTTCTTCCTTTAGATATATAACCAGGCTAAAAAACCTGAGAAATTATTTAAAATAAACGGCAGCTGTTGTGCAAATACAACTCAAAAGCTTCGACATTCTTTACAATAAGTCCATTAATGCTACTGTTGGCAGTGCTAGAAAATAGCCATAAAAGCATATTAAATATATATTCTTAAAAGCATTACAAAAAATTACACAAAACTTCAAAGCTGCCAAGAAGAAAAAGTTCACCCACATATCCAAAATACCAGTCAGTCAAGCACCTTCTGTGCCCTCAGAATTCATATATTTACCCATCCATTTCAGCAAGGAGTTGATTAATGGTCTGTCTTGAATAGGGGTGCATTGGAGATTCAATTCTCTTCCCACCAACAGAGTCCAATTCATCAATGAAAATAACACAAGGTGCATTTGCTTTTGCTTCCCCTGACAAAAGGAAAATAGCAGAAGGAACCTTGAACCACACAAAAGAACAGACAATCTATCAGGTAGTTCAGGATTCTACTGTTTCTGTTATTACTGGATTACAGTGTGTTCTGTTAGACATCACAAAAACGGTCTTGCTTTTAGGCCTAAAAAAAGGAAAGAGAACCTTCATTTTCTTTATCTTGCCATTTCAAAAATATTTCTCATCAGCTTATTCTTATCAAGTTACAAGAAATCACTAGTAAAACAAAGTATGTAATTGTCCAATTTTGTATGAACTTCTTACAAGAGTTTATTTTATAAGCTTGGGTAGAGAATATTTTCCTATTAAATAAAAACAATATAAAACTTGATGGGTCTCAACACTAACTTAGTTTAATAGAACTTGCTTGTTATTTTACAATGAAGGGTTCACACTCAAGTTCACAGGTATTAAAACACTAAATAAAAATGCTGTAATAAGCATGAAGACCATCAATTGGTGCCTGCATACTAGGATGCAATTAATTTCACCCCCCCAGACATATCTGTAACATTAATATACCAGTCAGGCATCTACACCTTTGTAGACAACAGAAGGAAATGTATTTTTAAGGTTCTACGTGTACTATATTTGGCACCCCATCCATGTAAATTCACATTTTTTTCTACAAATGCAAACTACTTTGTACATTGTATATATTTGACCCTATCAATCTTCCATTTAAGAGGGAAGCTGGATTTTCTCTTCCCCAATAATATTTTCACACTTAAAATAGGAAGTTTCTTTTGTGAAAGCTATAAATCTAAACATAAGTTTTGAAAGTTTTGTTATCCTGCCGATGGGTCTGAGAAAGGAAATCTCAGCTTATTACCATGCCATGATGCCATAAAGCTTTAATTCGGAGTAAAAAAAAAATCTAAATATGAGGGCAGTAATTGAGAAGGTTAACTCAATTTTTTCATCTTACATTTACAATTAAAATTTACTACAATTTATACATGACTAAGGAAATTACAATTTCAAATATTCAATTTAGTCTATCGAACATTACGTTTCTAATTAAATTACTACTTCTCTCTGGGACCATTGTAAAATCAGTTATAAGTTTATAACAGGTTTTTATCAGTTATAGGTGTTTATAACCAATTTTTATCAGTTAGAGGTGTTTATAACAGCTATCATTTCATGTGATGGTTAGGAAGTAGCTACAGTTATAAACTGTATATGATGGTTGATGATAGATAGTTATAAACACCTATAACTGATAAAAATCAGTTATAGCTGTTTATAACAGCCATCATTTCATGTGATGGTTAGGAAGAAGCTACAGTTAACTGATGCTCACAGAATTGTGACATTTACCTCCACAATTAAGGCTTTATTTATTAGTCTCATACACGACTACTTTCCAGTAACCAGAACTGTAACTAATCAAGCCATGTAAACAACATTGAATACTTAACCTTACATGTGAGAAGATTTCCAACCCAGGAATATTTAACTTACTGAAGAGGCTCCGGATGCGACTGGCTCCCACCCCAACAAACATCTCATCAAACTCGGAGCCGGACGCGTAATAGAACGGAACATCGGCTTCCCCCGCCACAGCCCGCGCAAGGAGAGTCTTGCCAGTACCAGGTGGTCCAACTAACAAAATGCCTAAAAGACAAACAAAAACCCAACAAAGCCACCACATCCACACAGTCTTCTTATATCAGTGGTTTCTTCCATGCATTAGAGGAAATAATGTACACTTGGCTCCTAAAAGGTGTTAAGATGCCATTTCAAGTAGTGCTCATTACTGCCAGTCTGAAGGAGCTTCCTGGAACAGATCCAGATACAATTTGATCCATATTTAAACAACAACAAGGACTTGTAAGACCATCAAAACAGAAGCCTGAAATATTCTGAAGATTTAATGTTGAGTTTAGCAGCTGAATCCCTAATAGTGTTAGCTTCAAACTGACATTTTCCTGGCTGTTTCTGTGGAATCTTTATTTTTAATTAAATCCTTCCAAGTAACTGTCTTTAAACAGTGTAGAGCACTAACAGGAAACAGATTTCTCAGGTCTATGCATTTCAGATTTATGTGGATTTCCACTATGATCTTAATCACCCTTTTACATAAAAACATTTGTTTCTGAACTATCTAAAGCAGTTAGGCACTAAAGGTGCTAAAAGCCATAAGGAAGAAATAAAGGCCTTTTAAGAGTTCAGTTAATAAACCCTCCTGCTTTACAGGATAAAATACTGCTGTTTGTTAGTTCAATAACTGAAGAAGGCACAGTAAATTTTGTCTAACCCCAAAATTTTAGTTTGCATAATACATGAAGAAATAGTAAGAAACTAGGCTGTAAAGTAGTCACTCAGTACAGAACATGCCTCACAGCTATGGCTACATAGCTTTTGTCACTTCTGCTGAGCAATTATTCTTACCTTTTGGAAGTTTACCTCCTAATACAGTAAATTTGTGAGGGTTTTTCAGAAATTCCACAACTTCTTGCAATTCCTGCTTAGCTTCTTCAACCTATACATGAAAAGCAAGCCACAAATAAAACTAAGCATTTATAAAACACTGCATGTTTTTGTATGTAGGTTTTGTATTAGAGGTTAAGTCCCTGATTGCATACAGAAAAATATTAAAGTGTACCACAGAATTTGTGTGGATACCAATACTTAATTCAACCTATCCTAAAACTGTTTGTGGGGCTAAGCAAACATTAAACTCAGTAACACTGAAGGAACAACCAAACAGTTCAAGACCAGGTGTGACCAAAGAAATAAACACAAAATCAAAAATTCCAAATCAAAATATTACTCTTTTTAATTAAAAATAGACTAATTCTATCTATTTGTCCAAGGGGAAGGAAACAGGGAGGTCCTCATTTTGCCACTAACAGTCAAAGAACAATTGAACAGAAAAAATAGAGGTATCCTATCAGCAGTGACATGCCCACTTCTTTCTGGGAATCTCCCTATCTCCTGTCCCAATAACACTGCCTGGAAGAGATGGTACTAAGAGAAAAACGACCAAATGGCATTATCATCTTCATATGCCAATTGACTTCTGCAAAAGGTAGATTAATATTGATATTTATGGCCTGCCATTTGCTATTATAGTCTTTAAAAATGTTATTCAACAAGTAGAGTGCACCTTTTATGAGGTATTGCATTCCACAAAAACAAAGTAGAAAAAGAGTGGCTAAAGCCTTCCTTCACCTTGGAGTGGTCAGTGCATATAAAGTTTCACTTCATACAAAGAAATTTCTTGAACAGACTAAGACATTCATAATGATTAGTTAAACAACAGACTCACAATGATTACTTAAAACAAAACTTGCACACACTTTACTTTTGATCTTACCCCTTTAACATGCTCGAAGGTGACATTTTTCAGCTGGATTGGATCAACTGCTGCATCAAAGATACTTGATGTTCGAAAGCGTACTAAGAGCAAACAGCAGATGACGAACAACAAATTTACACACAAAGTCATTTCACTGCAAGGCTGAGTGCTGCACCTGAACACATGCCAGTCAGACACTGACCTGACACCTGCCCTTTTGATAGGGCATGTGTGCACTTACAACTGGTGAGCAGGAATAAGATTTATGTTTCAAAAAAATCTTTGAAATATTTGCAATTAATTCAGTGATAATATTTGCAATTAATTCAGTGATATGCTTTTTAGTCACATGTAGTACAGGAAGCTCCTCATCCAGAAGAGTGTACACAAAGCCAGAACTTCTCCCTCAATGTTTCTATACATATCCTAACTTTCTTGAGACTTATAACTTATCAGGTGATAACTTAGTATCAAGCTGAACGTCTCCAGTTACCTTAGCTCAGCCTTTTGATTGTTCCACTATTTCCAACAGATTTCTCAAGATTTAGCAACACAAGTTCCTAGTTGCCATAAACTAGGCTGTGATTACAAATTGGAAATTCAAACCATCTTGCCTACAGCTGATCTAGATAACATATCACCTAAATTGAAAGTCAAATACCTAACTGGTGGCCAGTCTGACTTCTCTGGTTCCATGTAACTGCCTCACCAAAAGAAATAAAGTAATTATACTGACACAGAACATTTTTGTCTTCATAAATGTTTTATCACGCTGTCATCTGAAAGGCTGTAGCCAGAAGCAGTACATAACTCATAGGATAACTTCTCAGTGTACTAATATAAACCAATTACAATGTCAAAACATATTTAATTTATGCTAAACCTGCTGGAAGAAACAACACAAGTGAAACTGTGTGGAAAAAAGTTAACTAACCAGCATCAGAAAAGGAACCTTTTCCAGGTAAAAATGATGAATATATAGCAAGATAAAAACAAAGAACGAAGAGAAAGAAAGAAAGCAAACGTGATCTTCTTAAGGAATCTGAAAAAGAAAATAAAAACATATTTAACATGGGCTAAAATAAACTACTTTCTAATTGCAAAGACAAGATATGTGAATTAACACAACTTACCAAGTGTTTTTTGCAGGAATACCTGTGCTTTCAAAAAGCCTTCTGCAAAACCAGTTTTAAAAGCATCCTGGTGAGCCTCTGGGATGTTTTTTGTTTTCATTAGTGTGTCTAAGTTTTCAACATCAATTCGTCTCTTTCTCAGGATAAAACCCTGCAATGTTTTCCAAAGCAGTGTTAGTATACATCAAGTTTTCATAAACAGTTAATTTACCACCTGGCTAACATGAGTGATAGGAAAAAATAAAATTACAACAGCATATAATTCATGTGCTACTGGGTTAGTTAGAGGGCACAGGCCAATAGCTTGAATGTGAATCCCCATGGTCTGAGCAAGGGCATTCCCATTTTTGCTGAGCAAGTCCATTTTGGAGCCCTCCTGGATCCCAGTTCCAAACTGAAAATATAGCCTAAGACAGATCTGTACACAGCCAGCTTTGTTCACTGTATTCAGTGGGACTTATTAGCTTAAGCTTCTTGCTTTATTCCCAATTGCAAAATATCTTTGCAAGTATCATTTTGATGGAGCTTCAGCAAATACATCTCATATGCCCTGTCAAATTTCAGAGCAGCACTGCATGGAGCTAGCTCTGGTTTTATCTTCATCCACAGTACACCTAGTCCCCAGATGAAATAAACCACATATGCCTAGAAGAAGGGAAGAGTTCAAAGACAATTTACACACACAGTTAAATGAAAAGCCTTACTTAGCCTACCTTCTGTATAAACATCAATTAGAAGCAAAGAGTACCCAAGTCAATCATCCAAAGCAGTAACAACCCCAAGCTATCTGCTGACTTGAAAACACACATTCTTGTATGTTAAACTAGCTGTATTTCTGCTTAAAGAAATGAATCCTTTGACTTGAAGCTATTTTTAGTTTTTATTCTGTTTTAGAAACAGAAATAATTTAATTTTTAGAGTTAAAACCATAGTTATATGCTGAAACTGTTCTCCTAAAAATTCAAATAACCGCACTATTGGTGATTATGGAACAAATATATGAATTAATAAGAAAAAAAAAACACACTGCCATTAGCTCAAGTTCTAGAATTAAGAAATATTTTCATGCTAGTGAAAGAAAACATCTGTGGTAAATTTGAAGGCTTAGTCAAGAGAAAGAGATGGTTTGAGTAAGCGCAAAATAACTTAATGTTACTTATATTTACCTTCAAAATTGAAGAAAGTGAACTTTTTGTTTCTGTGAATTGATCAGATGTTGACTGCAGACGTCTTGCTCTTGATCTCAGAGTCTTAAAGTTCCGTGTCTGTATGTAGACTTTACGTAGTAAGAATAAACAGAAGTTAAAACCTAATCGTTACTACCACCACAAAAATAAAAGTCTTAAGAAATTTCTGAAACTATTATATTGAAGAATATGGAATATAATCTTCCCATCATATCCACTGTATTGTAAATGGATAGTTATGTAATCACAAACTCTATTTGTCATCTGACCTTGCAAGCAAACTTGTGTTTCACATAAATTTTCAAGTTGAAATAATCTGAGTTCATGGTGTAAATTATAGCTAATTGGCCAACTCAGGGAAGGGGAGACATTCAGACAATTAAATCCAGGCAGGCTGACAAAGATGAAACATTCAGAAGCAAATGCAGAAGGATGGGAATAATGCTTTGTGAGCTCTGCTGGTAAAATGCCCTGAGGACAACTGGAATGGTTTCAGTGTACTGTTAACTTCATTAGTGATAAAAGAAATGAGATCCTTTAATCACAGTGAGCTAATGACACTCTAAGTTCTCTCCTACCACATCAGAAGCCTTGTGAAAGACATTTCACCACAAGTGAATGTTTTTCTTCTTTTACTACTATATTTTAAAATAAACATCAACACCAGTCAATTGGGTTGGTTTCACTAAGCTTTTTGTTGTTCTAGAACAGCACCAGATAAAAAGAACTTCTGCAGCTGACCCTTGAGCCCTGCTCAAAAAAGGTCTAACATTTGATCAGGTAGTGCTGGACCTTGACCAGCTCAGTTTTGAAAATCACCAAGGATTAAGATAACCAAACTCCTCCACGTGATCTGTTTCAGAACTTAACCATTCTCAATGTGAAAATGTTCAAACAGGTTTTATTCCATTTGCTTTTACTTGGGATTGTTGTCCCTTCTTTGAGGTGTATGTGAGAAGGGTAACTGATATGGCTCCAATAGCAATTGGATCACTCCTTGCCCTTTATTCTGCTAACTAAAACCTCAGATCCTTCAGCTTCTCCCCTGTATAAAAGGCTTAAAAATCTGCCTCCTTCCCTGTGACTCATAACTGGGCTATCTCCATACTGTCAGCATTTCTCTTTGCCACAGGATACAAACACAGATATACCTACAGGTGGCATCAGAAGAACTGAATTTAGGACAATACCTGAACTTCCTGAACTGTTCATTATATTTTCACTAATGTCACCAGTCACCAAACCCCTCAGAAAATTCAACTGGATGAGTACTGAATTCAACATATTTATTGACTCAAAAATAGTCAGTTCATCTGTGGTCTTTTGAGATTATAATCCACAAATACTGACACCTTGGAACAACATGGTGATTACTAAATTCTGGAAATACACTACTCAAGTGCAAAAAATAACTTCATTATTTAAAGTGCTAATATCAACCTAAGTTTCTCCTGGAAGCTTACTGGTATTTCCTGAGTGATGCCTCTACAACAAATCCAAAAATACTTCTCCAGAATAGAAAAATTCTGTAGAGCTTAAACCAGTGTAGTTTCATGTTTCATACCTGGCCAACACCGAACATCTGAACAGAAATTTTGGAGGGGATGAGGATGTTGTCCATACAAACAAGATGAGCGTAAAGCACTGAAAACATCCACAAAACCTACAAAAAGATACAACAAAGTGTAATACACCCTGTCTTAAATGACAATTCAACATTACTTCTTGCACAGTTTGTTTTTTTAGTTTTTAAAATATTAATTATATTTCACTATAGCACTCCAGGCATCTTTAATTAAACAAATTACCAGAACATCTATCAAAGCTTTGAAGCATTTCCAAGTATTTATTTGCTTTCAGGCAATTATCACTGAGCTAATTTTATTTGTATCTCACAACACAATGCAATTTAAAATCTTTTCTCTAATAGCAGCAATATTATTCCTTACACTCCTCCTTTCTAATGCAGTACTATATAGACAGTATCTCAAATGTATATGGCAGTATCTCAGCTATATACTTCTTTTTCTAATAGATTCTTAAGCATCTGCAATGGTCTTCCTTCATTTTAGACTAATTCCAACAAAACATCTTCACCTGCAAGGAACTACTCTTGTTTATTTCAGCAATGAAATACTCTACATGGAGCATTAACAGCTTGCTACCATGAATTCCTTTCTAATTAGTATCTTTGTGTGTCATTCCTTCAAGTAAAAAATTGATAAAAACGTAAACCGGGGATTTCTGTGATATAAGTAGATTAGCAAAATCTAATGTCTTGATGAAACAAACCAGTGGTATATTCACAGCTCAGACTCATCACTGAGAGATAGAGCTGAGTTCAGAAAAGTTTAACAGCAACCAAATTGAAATCCAAAGAAACAATTAGTTGAATTTCCTAAATTTCTCAAGTTTACACAGACAAGCTATATAGAACAAAAAAATACATGAATACTCTTTATTAAATACATTTAACTACAAATTATCTACAGCACAAGAGATTAAACTGAAGTATAACTGTATTCACCTTTATAATTTCACTCTCACAAACACATCACTCAAACATACCATGCTTATTTTCAAAGAAGGACTGAGCAGAGACATATGATGTGTGCCACTGTGAGGAGACTTTGCTTTCTGTACAGTAGCCAGGAAGCAGCCTGTTCACCAACTCTCTGAACTGGTTAGCTTTCAAATCAGACAATCCCAGATCTCTTAAATTTTTAAATACAGACTGAAAAACAGAAAAAAATGTTAAAAATTTACATAAGATTACCCTAGAGAAAAAATTTCCCAGTAGCCCCAGAAGCAAATACAGACTGAAAAAAACAAATCAATCAAACAAAAAAAAACCCACAAAAACCCAACAATGGAATCACAACACAGTGGTGAGCAGTACAACCCATACTGATTTCCACAGTTCTGCAGTTACTGAGAAATTCCATGGTTTTCCTCCCAAAAAAGTGCTTAGTTACAAAACTTATAAGAAGCAAGTTGAAAGAGAAGTGGCAATATCTAATACTACTTGGCACTGTTTTAATTTTCAATGTCAAAAGTAAGAAATACCCAATGATAATGAAAGATATTTTAACAGAAAAATAAAACTGAACATGAAACCATGCCACTTAATTGCTCAAAAACATTCAACACACTTTAAGTTACAGTTCCCATTTCCTCACAAGCAATAATGACACAAACTTTGCTAGAGCTCAGAATAAAAAGGTAATGTAGGGTTTATTAACAGAAAACTTGTTACTTTACAGGAAGAACCATTAAACTGGAAATGAAAACAAATCCCTTGCTCATTTTCAAAGTACTACTGAGACAAATACCAGCTATTTTTTTTTAAATGAAATACTGTATTTTTGTCAAATCCTTACTGGCAAAATACTGACTGACTGCAGTTCTGCCAAAAGGATGCACTCTACATGTTAACATCCTGTTTTGTTTAGTCATATTACATTATTTTACAGACCAGTCAAATATTACATTCAATTAAACTCATATTATTCAGATTTAATGCCAGTTAAACCATCACTTTTTCAAAAGGTTTTTTGTACCTCATTCTTCTGAGGATCATGCTCTGGGGAGGTGTCCCTCTGGACAGGCTGTATGGATGCTTTGCTGGCAGAAGTTGTGGAGCTTTTTGGTGAATGAAAGGCATTGATAAGGTGACTCAGAGGAACAGTAGCCTGGAAAAAAAAAATAGATAAGGACTTAGGCTTATTTAAACTATTTAAATATACTTCTGTTCCAAACTCTAACTTATAACAGCATATCTTATACACTGCCTTTTAAATGAGGACTTAATTATAAACCACATTATCTTCAACACCACAGTGTTAGCTGATACCTCTTTTTACAGAGAAAAAAAGAGAAAGTTTAAGCATGTATGACAGATTAGAAACTCGTATTTTCATCTCTAAAGCAATACTTTCATAACTTGAATTATCTGTACTTTTTCTTGCTTTTTTATTAGCCATTCAGAAAGGTTGCCTTTATGATTTCTTCCTTAGGATCTCAGTTTCAGCTCAAGGATGAAAATGAAACTTCACAAAGCACACAGTCAAATCTGCAGCTCAGCAGCATTCAGCCAACTCCACCTCAGGAATCAGTACAGGAGCCCAGGTGCACCAGGTATGAGGGCTCCTCCTCCTGGCACGACTCCATCTCTTGTGAACATATGGGACAAACAACCCCAGCAGTTCCAAACCTCCTCAAACTCTGTACATGTCCCAGGAGCTGGGACACAACCCTGGCCACTGCAATTGAAGCACAACTGGGTATGTCCACAGCTGGGTATATCCTCCTGCAAGGACTACCATCTCTGTGTTGGCTAGACCGCAGATCAAAAGAGACAGTGCTGTGAGACATGAAAACTGCTTCATAATTAATAGTACAAAACTGTAATTTGACTCAGAGTTTGTGGTAATACCATAAAGCCTCTAGAGGTCAAAGCCAGCATCCCAACCACTAACCAAACTTTCTGTCTGCATTTCCCACTCTGGTGAAATGACACCTCCCTAGAAACACATAAACTCTTCCATTTCACTACTCTGATGAAAGCTTTAAACACATTCTCCACGTGTGGAAAGAACAATCAAACCCTATAGTCTATCACACACTAATACAAAACTTAAAAATAAAACCGAAACCACTGGTTCAGATCAAAGTCCATAAAACTAACCAGTCCCATCGGACTCATTGCCTAATTAAAGGTGCCTTCCTGGTTGTGTTTAGACTGTTCTGTGTAACAAATTACAACGATTTTCCCTCCACTAACTCTTCTAAGTAATTTCCTCTTGGCTTTCACAAGAACCCGTTAAAATTAACAGCATAGTTTAACTGTAGTAACACGTCACCACCCCTTGCTTCTGCTACAAAAACAGACACTAAAAAGCGCCATGTAAGGTTATTTCGTCGTTTCAGAATGCTTTTACTCTTTACAAGCTTTTACTGTACCTCCCTCTCCCCCCCATTTATGTATTTTTTTCCTCGACGCGGACCGCACACCGCCGTAGCCCCCGCTCCTCTCCCAGTGACGCCCAAAGCCCCGGGAACGTGGCACGCAGGAACGGGCTCCTCCCGCCGCTGCCCGCAGCCGCCGGGCCTGCCGAGCGCCTCCGCACGGACACGGAGCGAGCCCCCGCCGGGAGCGGGCCCGGGGCGCGGCGAGCCGCGCACGGCACCGGGCCGGAGCGCTCCGCCAGCCGCTCACCTGGGGCTGCACGGTGGAGAAGGAAAACATCCTGCCGGCGGGGCCGGCGGCGGCCGCAGGCGCCTCTTCCGCCTCGCAGCCCAGCCGCAGGAGCCCGCCCGCTGTGGCCGCCGGCGGTGAGGAGACGCCGCGGCTCCGCTCCGGGAAATGTCCGCCCCGCGGCCGCGCCGACCGGGCCGAGCCGCCCCGGAAGCGGCGGCAGCGCAAAGAGCTTCCGGGCCGCTGCACCGCGCAGCCGCCGCCTCGAGGCCGAGGCGGAAGAAACGAGCGAGCGCCGGCAGGGCCGCAGCAGAGGGGCGGGCGGGCGGGCGGGCGGGGGCCCGCTCTCGGCCCGAGGCGGTGCAACTGCCAGAGCGCCCTGCCCCTGCTCGCTGTCAGCGCCCCCGGCTGCTGTCCGCAACGCGCGTCGTTAACCGGCGCGCAGCGTGATATTTCTAATTTTTATTCTAGTTTGTGTAGGGACATAGGTGGTGACCTACGAAAGGCTGGCTTACCAATCATAAAACTTGACGCTATACATTTTAACAACGACATCAACATTCCTTGCTTACAAATTACATAAGTATTTTGTTAATTAGACTTCAACTCCGTATTTGTTAGCTATAGATCTCCCTTCTCAAGCTAAGCAGTGTGTAGCTGCAGTTCTTCCATTTGTGTCTGGGGCCCGTTTTGAATAGGTAGTCAGGGTCTCCCGCTGCCACAATTACCCTTCTCCAGTTACTGCTCAGTCTTGACTTCAATCCTGGTGGCTCTTGTCCAGACAGCCCATTTGTCTTGGGATTATCTCTCCTTTTCCATAAAACAAAATATTAGCCAAGTGTATGATGTTTCTAAAGCAATGGAGGATATGGAGGTGATTTGAGACAGCCAGCACAGTTCCACCAAGGGAAAATCCTCTCCGACCAACCTAGTGGCCTTCTATGATGGAGTAACCTTATCAGTGGATAAGTGATAAAGGTGTCATTTATCTGGACTTCCATAAAGCAAATTTTTGCAAGGGTTTATTAGCGTTTTCTTTCTTTTACCTACCACGGCTCTTAACTGAAAGTGCTCTCCCCCACCAACTTTCACTGCTCTGGATGAACACAGCCCCACTGCTGCCTCCCCCTGCCTTTGTGTACATACATCTCTTCTGTTTTCCACTAGCACTCCCTGTTCAAAGTCATGTAGCTCAGCTTGCTGATTTGGCAGAAACCTCACCTGACAACAGCAAAAAAAACCTAAAAGGTGATGAACATTTACCTAGATCCACTCCATGGAGCAGCTTTCCATTTAGCTGTACAATGGCTCATGCTGCCTGGAGGAAAAGAGAGAAGGTGTTGCCCTCTCTCCATGAGCTCAGGCTGCAGTGGAACACACACTCCTGACGCACTACCATTGCTGGCCTAGCCTGATGTCTGCCCAGGGTGCCAGAACAAGAAGCACCCTCCCCTTCTCTCAGCTGGATTTTTCCACTGCCATTGCAGCCCGTGAGACACACCTAAACTAATGTTGCAGAGTTAAATGACACACAGACTAGGATAAATTGTATTTTAATACCAGTACAAAAAGCTAATTTAAAACATTCTGAAAAATGCGTGTTTTATGATTGGCTTTTCGCAAATATTAAAATGGATGTTATATGTGTTGTGTTAGAAAGTAATGCTGTATTAATTCTCTTTAGTGTGTTAATATTGTTTTAGGTTATAAAAAATGTTAAAATAGAAACTATGCTATGTAGGATACTTTTTTTTAAAGGAAGGACTCACAGAGAAATAGCAGCCTCAGGACACCTAAATCTTTCAGAGGAAAAGAATTTATTGCCCTGGTATCAGAAGAAACGAACTTCTTCCCGCCTCAAAGGCACTGTTAGGATTCAGAGGAAGAAGCTGACGATGACCAGACAGAATCCTGTATTTGAATGGAATTTATGCATCATGTATGAAGTGTATGAATATGCAACAGGCTATTGCTTTTAAGGGTTAATCCTTTGTTAACAGGTGTCCTTTTTCAGGCTTGTTCTGCCCAGAAAAAGGTACCTGGACATCCGTAACTCTTTGTTTCTATTGTCTCATATTGTCCTAATTAAAATTATCCAAATTATTATTACTCTAATTGTATTACTATTTTTATAACCATTTTTTAATTATTAAACTTTTAAAATTTTTAAAACAAGATATTGGTGTTTTTCGCAACGTTTTCTGCATTTGCTTATTAAATAGCAGGTATTGTGGGATCTGTGGGATAGGAGCTCACCTTCACAAGTCACAAGCAAGGTCTCTCTGACTAGGGTCAGATTGTAAGTGATGTATCTTGGAGCAAAACAAGGAATCTGCTGTGTGAAAGGAGGCCTGCTGTTATGCACTGACCTCTGCAGCGACAGTTCTTCGCTGATGCACTGCATCAGAATGCAACAGAACAATTATGATCAGAGTGAATGAAATGTGAACAGCCATGTACATGTAAGACCAACATAAAATCAGTAAGGCAAGGGTTAAAAAAGTGACCTAGAACACAGCTGAGAGCAGTAAAATTGGTAAACACTACGGGCTGTGCAGTGTAAACAGAGCAGAAGGCCTGTGCTCTGGGAATAGGAGGATGGCAGCCAGGTCAGAGTACACTGTAAATGCCATCCCTGCCCCTGCTGTCACAAGAGGGAGGCAGAATGTAGCCATGGAGATACCCAAAATAAGAAAACAAATTGTGGAACAACAAGATAAATAGCAGATGAAGTAATCAAGAATTGGTGGGAAGCAACCGACTGCATTAATCTAACTGCTGATCAGCACAGACCCGCCCAGGGAGCGGTTTGCCACCGCTGGCCCAGAAAATGCAAAGAGACAGCGAGGGATGGATGAACAGCAGCAGTGAGAACTGGACAGGGCACGTTCTCTGGCAGACAAGCCCTCCTGGCTGTGCCATTTTGGATGCAGGTCTTGGAGCTATCAAGTATGCAAGTGTGAGAAAGTCATACAAAAATAGAATATCCTTGAGTTGGAAGGGACCCATCAGGACCATCGAGTCCAACTCCTGTCCCTGCAAAGGACACCTTCAAGCCTCCCATAGGAATGGGAGGACAGTACCTGCTCACAGCAAGTTACAATCTAGAGCCAAGCAGGAGAACCTAGATTCCCACCCTGGCGATCAGGCAGCCCAGACGGGCGGTGGTTTGTCACGGGCATGTTCTGAGGGCGGCACAGACCGGCAGCCCCGCCATGGCCGGCGCCACCCGCGGCCGCCCCGCGGGCTCTCGCGAGAGCTCCCGTTGCCGTTGGTGACGGGGCGGGGCCGCTTTGAATCGCGGCGGGCCCGGGGCCGGGCGCGCCATGGCGCCCGAGCGGCCCGGGGGGGAGCGGGGCGATGTCCACAGCCCCAGCGCCGCCACAGCCGCCGGCTCGACGCGCGTCGAGGTCCCCCGGCCCCCCTCCATTGAGGAGTTCACCATCGTGAAGCCCATCAGCCGCGGCGCCTTCGGGAAGGTGTACCTGGGCCGCAAGGCGGGCCGGCTCTATGCCGTGAAGGTGAGGCGAGGCCGGGGTCCAGCGCTGCTGCCGAGCAGCCCTATGTGGGAGAGCGGCGTTCCCGGTATGAGCCCCGGGCCCTCCTCGGGGAGCGGCCGCTGCTCGGGCACACCCCGCTCTCACCTCCCTGAAGCCTGGAGGGTTTGGTCAGGGGACCTCTGATAACGACAGCTGCTTTTATAAGTACTTTAAATAAGGGGAAATAACGGCAAAAACCTTGCCGAGCGCCAGGGTGCTGTTGGCCTCCCGCCTGTAAACAGCTGCTGTAGCTGAGCCCCCTCAGCTGCTGCGCCTGCCGGGGGGTAAAACACCGCGTCTGAGAGAGAAGGCGAGAATAAATAATAAAAAGCGTTCTTGCTGAGTAAATATTTTAAGAAAACTCAACAAAAACCTGTTACATTTTCTATGTCGTTGCACAAAGGGCTAAAATCTAGGCTTGTTGTTAGTAAGAAGCTTACCAATTATTCGTGCAAACTTGACTTTGTGATTAAAAGGATTATAACAATCTACATAGTACACAAAGAATAGGAAACATAAAAACAGTCGTACAAAATAGGCACCGCTCTGCAGAGCTATATATCTCTATGCAGTTTTACTATGAGCATTTTGAGGTTAAATTATTAGTGTGCTCTGTTTTGTTTTTCAGGTGATGAAAAAAGCAGACATGATCAACAAAAACATGGTTCACCAGGTGCAGGCAGAGAGGGATGCACTGGCTCTCAGTAAAAGTCCTTTCATTGTGCACTTGTACTACTCACTTCAGTCAGCAAACAACATCTATTTAGTGAGTAAAAAAATGGCCGTGGCATTTTATGGTAGTCTTGAAAATTAAGCATGAACTATAGTGATATCTAAAAACATTTTTGTAATGGTATTCCTTAGTCACTTTTACATCTTTCTCAGAATGGTTGAAGAAGTAAAATATTTCTGTTCCTCTGGTGTCTTTGGGCTCTTTCTGCTCATGTTCCCCTCTGTTACAGGAGAAACTTAGAAATTCTAACAACTGCTCTGTCTTAGAAATATGTAGAAATATTAGGGAAAACAAGAAATCATTCTATTCAAGCAGACGCCAAATGACTGGAAGATGCTCCATGGCTCTCTTAAAGGAAATCTATTTTACTTATTTCCAATGCTCAGATGTTGTTACAGTTGTTGGCCACATGACAAGATGATAACTGAGTGGCAAAACTAAATGCTGGTCCACACAGAGCACTGTGGAGCACTGCAGGACTTGTGCATGGGTTTATGTACTGCTTCCACGTAAGGATTCAGACTCTCTGCAAAGGGTCTGGCACAATTTGTGAGGGTTGCTGTAAGCACACACAGGGAGCAGCTTGATGAAATTCTGAGACAAGGTTGCTATGCACTCCTACAATGCATTTTGTGTCTAAACAAAGGCTTCTTTTTCTGGAATCTGAACTGCTGCATGGAGTAGAGGGCTTCAGGGTGAAGGATTTGGAAAGGAGATGCTAAAATCATGTCTGGATATGTGTGTATATGTATATATTTATGTGTGTGTGTTTATATATATATATATATATGTTTACATATATGTGTGAAAGAATATTGTGTATTGAACTGTAAGTACTGATGAGATTTCCTGACCAAAACCCCATAAATGCCTTCTTGACATCAAAGAGTGAGTTTCAGAAACCCTGCTGACTTCTATTTTATTTTGAGTATGACATGGACCATCATAATGTGTTTGCATAATGGTCTACTGGGTGTATTTTTTTTCCAGTCTTTTTCATGTGTCTTAATTGCACACTAACTCTCACTGCATTTTTGATAGTTTGTACTTATTTCACAAAGTTCAGGTCTTAATTTAATATTGTGTATAAATGACAGCAAGATAAAATATTGAGATACTTTGATTTGTGTAGAACAGGTGGTCTTTGGCTTCAGGTGCGGAGTTTCACAGGAATGCTTTGCACTTTATTTTCTATACTATGGAAATATACAATATTAAGCTAAATATAGATTAATATATGAAGATAAATATAGGTTAAAATGCGTAATATTCAATATAGAAATATATAACATTTATAATACAGAAAATTTTCTGTAGTTAACTCTTAAAAGCTGTAGGTAAAAGCTTTTTCATTAGCTACTAAAAGTAATCTAGGCAAATAAAATAAGCAAATGGTCTACAGAAAGAAAATGTTTAATGCCTGCTGTTACAGGACACTTTAATTGTTTTATCCAAGTGAAAAGTGTTGTGTGGGAAATGAGGTTTGAACAAAGGTACTTCTCTCTGCTTCTGCTCCTTGAAATCATATTTTTCTAGGGGGGAAGGTTATTTGGTGTTTTACTTCCAATTTTGAAATGTGTTTTAAGTTTAAAATGCTTGAATGACAGGTGATGGAGTACCTTATTGGTGGAGATGTCAAATCTCTTCTGCATATTTATGGATATTTTGATGAAGAAATGGCTGTTAAGTATATTTCTGAAGCAGCATTGGCTCTTGACTATCTTCATAGGCATGGAATAATCCACAGGTGAATTTATTTTTTATTTTTCTTACAAATAAGTATTTGGTAGTTTGGGTTTTTTATTTTTTCACTCTAACACATAACCATCACTGTTTCATTGTGGCAGCTTCCACAGGCACTTCATTTGCTAGAGCTGCTGGAAGCTCTTCGTGTATGTGTGCACTGCAGCAATGCTGTGAACCAATAGCTAAAATCAAATCTGTGCCTGTGTGCTGAGCACACAAACCCACAGAGCTTTCCCCTGCCAGCTCTTTGCCAGTCCAGTGCTGGATTAGCTGTGGTGGTCCAGGAACCCTCTGGGTACTGCACACCTGGGCCTGTGGGACAAAGGGACCCTGGTGATGCTCCCCCAGAGTGAGGGCTCTTTTTGCACTCAGCAATGCTGCAGAGAGCGCACATGAGAACTCTGCTGGAGCTTTGCTTGTCACCTGTAGGAGCTGCACATCAGTGAATGTTATGGTGCTACTTGTGAAGGATGCTTGTCAAGCCTGCTGAAGCACAAAATATGCAACTCTTGACATGCATGCAGATTTTTACAAAGCCTGAGATGTTTGTGCCATATTTAATGCTAAATATATTTGATTCATTTGATGTGTTCCTCAAACTGGAATCTTCTGCTGGCTAGGAGATGTTACTATTAAACAGCTCTAACCAATGTTTTGTATTGAGTGTTTCTGACCAGTGAACTTCCTTCATGTTGCTCAGTGCTCTTTTTGCTGACTCCAGCTGTATTCATATTTTCAGGGATTTGAAGCCAGACAATATGCTCATTTCTAATCAGGGACATATAAAGTTGACAGACTTTGGGCTTTCCAGAGTTACTCTGAACAGAGGTAAGAGTTGTTTCTATCCTATTGGTTGTGTTAAAATGTATTTCTGCATCACATTTCCATGTTCTTGAATACTTCACATCCCTGTCAAGGGCACCTTTCAGTTAAATAAGTGCAAATGTTGCAGTAATACCTGATTTCTAATAGGTAAGTACTGATTAGCTACATGCTAGTAGGTGGTCTGCTCTTAGCATTGCACTTCAGAAGGTAAAATATTTATTCTTTGGGACAAGGATGTATGAAATATGATCTAGAGTCCTTTCTTTGGAGGGATATGGATTTCAAAATTTTCTGAAGTCTGCTAGAAGATTTCAACGGGTGAATGAATAATTCTGACTTGTTCCTGTTTCTCTGACTACTTCTGGCTTTCAATTCATGTCTCTCAGTCCTGTATAAATTAATTTCCAATAAATTAACTGGCACATTCCAGACATTAGTTTGAGGGATAAAGGGGAAGATCAGCTCAGTGCTTTGGCATGTGAATGTTCTCTTTTCAAGCAGAAAATATAGCTGAATGGTCATGACTGTCTGGCACAGGCTGCAGATCTTAAGGTGAATAGCCAATTTCTGAGCTGGTTGGTACCTCCTTGGTCAGATCATCCAAACTTAGGCTGCACAGCACCAGCTCAGGTTTTTTCAGACAGCTGCTGGAGGGTACATCCTTTTTGTATAGTTAAAGGAATGTTGAAATTCAGAATTGTCTATGGAGTTTGATTCATAGTTTTAAGAATATAAAGGAAAATCCTAGGTATTCTGTATTTTTTATGATCTACTGCTTTAACTGATGTTCTAATGGGACAGGTTATTATTGTGTCTAGTTGAACATTATATGAAAGCTTTAAAGCTACTTACTGCTAGTGAGCAAAAAAAAAAAAGGTATCCAAGGTTGAATTTTCACCTGTGAAAAATTCTTGTGTAGCTTTTTTGAGTTGTCTTTTGGAAAAAGAATCAAATTTAGTATCCTATTCCACAAGCCATAAGCTGGAACTGCTGCCTAAAAACCAAAGCTGATATCAAATTAGAAAATGTAGTGCTTTTTGCATAGTGTGTTGGAAAAGAAATTTGGCTTCTACAACTTCTGTATGAATAAATGTTTGGATGTATAAGAAAAAACATGTTGTGTTAAGTAAGAATTTACAGGTAGGTCTTCAATTGGTCTTGGTGGCTTCATTTGTATATTTTTTGAGTATGTGACTCAATTTTTTCTTCGGCTTCATGAAACTTAAGTAAATGTCTGCAACTTTGTTTAATATCCAAATGAAAACCTGATCTATTTGATTTTGGGTTTTCTTTTCTTCTGTAGAGATAAATATGATAGATATCCTTACAACCCCATCAATGGCAAAGCCAAAACAGGACTATTCACGTACTCCAGGACAACTGTTGTCTCTTATCAGTTCTCTGGGCTTTGTAAGTAAATTTTCACTGTCTTTGAAATATTTAATTTTAGTTTATTTACTATCTTAAATTCAACAGTTGGCATGATAAGGCTATTCTTGCATCTCTTCTGCCAGCTGGTAGAATGACTTGTGATATGTTTAGTGTGTTCTGAAATTCTGATGTGATTATCTTGGACTTTTGAATTGCTGACTTTTTAATGAGCGTGGCCAAGCTCCAATGCAAACATTATTGAGAATTTGTTCAGACTCCATTAACTTTGAACTGTGCTTCTTTCTGCCTGTTAGTATACTCCTCCTGTAGGAATGAAAGTGCCAGGGCACAAATCGAGTCCAACATGCGACAGTCCTCATGGAGCGGTCTCTCCTGTACCTATGGCCCAGAAGGAAAATACCCCTCTTTCAACTAAATTGTTCAAAACACGTGAGTATAACCAGGCTTGTGCTGAGGAATACTCTGCCTGTAAGGTTATGGTCTTTTAATTTCATGAGTAGTTTGGACCTACTTCATTAAATGTGATTCTGTTGGTGTCTTGCTCTCCACCATTCCTCCAGTGCTTTACATATGACATGTTTTCACCTACACTACTTATGTCATCTTCTAAAGTGATTTTGTTTGATTGGGTTTTTTCAGATCATGACCCCTGAATTCAAAATCACCCTTTAAAGTTTTATGGAAATAGTGTCAGTTCTTGACATACTTTCAGTGGAAATTGTTTAATAAAGCAATGTATGCTTTCATTTAAATTGTCGTCTCCTGCTGCTTTCTCATTTCTAACCTGAAATGAGAAGGAAGGCAACTATGCTGCTAATGTTTATACTGCTTTTACATTCTTGGCAAGTTCCTAATTAAAAAAAAATGTGTAAATTGACTATGCAGGAAAGATGACAAGAGAAATTGTTGTCATCATAGCTTTCCTTAGCTTCCTTTGATGTGAAAGCTTAACATAGTGTGAAGTCAGTCAGTACATGTTGCCTGTTTGTATCAACATTTGAATTTCTTTTTCTCTTAAGATCTGGATAATTCTCAATTAACACCTGTGATGCCAGCGAGGTGTTTAACTCCTACTCTGCTTCAGTCAAGAAACAGGTTTGGTACCTCCAGTGCCAGTAGTCAGTCTCACACACACCTGTCCAGTGTGGAATCAGAAATCTGGATCAGCCCCAGGTGCAGGAAAGGTGTAGAGGTCAGGACTGTTTCATCCTCCCACTCTAAATTTAAATTAGTTTGTACTTGTCTATGCAAATGTCTGCTATTTACTCTACTTGCCTTGGTTATTTCAAGTGTTGAGAAACTTTCCTACAGTAGAAGGAGCAAGGGTTGTAATTTGTGTTGAGTAGGATTTTGGGTCAAACCAATATAACCTTTTCCTTCAAACAAATATTAGTCCTTTGCAATATAACAGGAGAAGCAAATGCTACTGAGCCTGCAGCAAAGGAGTGAAAGAGAAAGCTTCCCTGACCATCACTGGTTTAGCCCTGTCCTGCACAAGATGGGCACTGCTGGGAGCAGTGGCTTTTTGGAAGCTGACCTTGTCCCTAAAGCTTATTTGCTCAGCATTGTGGGTGAAAGAATTTATTTAAAAGACAGAACTTGGGAAAACAATAAAATCCACTTCAAACTTCTAGAAGCTGTTAAACTGAAAAGTTTAAGGCTTTATTACTGAAGGGTTTTTGAATCACTAACCAACTAACCTAACACCAATAATTATAGCTGTTAATATTTTATCCTAAAATATTTTATCCTGTTTTAATGTGTTCGTGAAATTCTGCACAAACACAAACCTAAAAGAAAATGCTGTGTTATGTAGTTCCTTGCCATGATTCCTATTTAGAGCATACAGAACAACTTACAGAATAATAAATTGTTTTAAATGTATCTATCTGTTTCTTAGGCCTTGGTTTTGGTATTATGTTATCAAAACATTAGGGACATCAGATTTTCCTTTTGTCATCTCTGAAGTGTAATATACCACAGGGTACTATAATGGGGTTCTTTTCTTTGGACTTTCTTTGAAACTGAAAACTTCTGTAGCTTCTTAAAATAAAGTCACAAATACAACATCAATTGCTCTATTTTTTCATCCTTTGGCATTTAAAAATATGTCATTTTCTATTGTATTATAATGAGTTTATTTTATGTTAAAAGAAATCAAATTACAAGGTCATCCCTTATTTGGTTTTGATTTTTTTATATTTTGACGTATGGTTTTCACTAGTAGCAATTAGAATGAGTAATGCTTGCAAATCTGCATTTCATTATGTAGGTTGTAATAAAGCATTTCAAATAAAACATTTCTATAATGCTGTAATCATATTTTTCTTGATATTCAAAACTTAATGTGCTTTTTTGTAGCTAAGTGAAGATGAACCTCGTTCTACAACATCCAAAACCAGTAACAGTGGGTCAGCTCTCCTTTCAAATGCTATGTTGCCAAATAGCAAAGAAGTTTTAAAGAGGAAAGAACTCGAGTCTGCCATTTCTCCCATTGCCAGCAATGAGTCTGGCAGCAGGCAGAAGCTGGGAAGTGAACATTTGGATATAACAGATACTCCTGTGGGCACTCTGGATGTGAAAGTAGTAAGAAAGTGTATTTCTGAAAACAAGATTTGGAAAGAAAAAGTCTTTGTAAATAAAAGAGACATGACTTGTGAAGCAGTGGAGACTTCCAGACTACAACAATTGCTTTCAAGGCAGAATGAGCCTGTGAAAGAGGAAGTAATGTTTGAAAAGCCAGGTGTAAAAAGAAGCTTTGAATCAGTTGACACTAGTCCTTGTCAGGAGCTTAACTATGTTAAAAAAAGCAATGCAGAATATAAACGTGGCTGTCAGATCTCAGAATTTGCTGCAGACAAAGGGACAGGTTTGACAACAGAAATTCAATCCTTGATGCTTTGTAATGATGGATGCCTTTGTGACACCTGTGAAAGCAAGGAAGAAGTGAAGAGTTTTATTGGTAACCAGGAAACAGTAGAAAGATCGCTTACTCCAACTGTAGCTAAAAATCTTATGTGTGATCTGGATGCAGACTGTGGAAAGGATGATGAAAAGGAGTACATGAACTCCAGTTTTTTAGTCACTGATGATGAAAAACCTTTAGATGTCTTCAGTGCAGATTCTGACTTACTTCCTGAAGTGTCTGTTACAGAAAGCCATCTAGAAAAACAGCTTTTGGATTTGGACAGAAGTGTTAAAGACCTCTCCTTCGAGGAACCAAAACCTGAAGGTGTGCTAATAACATCACCAGAGTCCCGAGATGCTTTACAGGATGGAGAGGAGGCACATACCATCCAGGACTGCAAGCCAGTACATCAGAAAAAGGATAATGACCAGAAACACATGGAAGAGACTTGCCTTGACACAGTATCTTCTCCTTCAGCAAAGATGAAGGAAGCACTGAGTCTCTTCAAAAAAAATGCTGTTGCTTTTCGGAGTTATAATAGTCCAATCAATCTATCCAATATATCTGAGCCATGCAGCATGGCTTCCTTAGATATAATGGATCTTTCACCTGCCTGCAGTGGCTCTTACCCAACAGCTATCACTCCATTACAGAAAGGAAGACCATATCAGGTCTATCAGGTAGGTAAGGATGCAGATAGAAACTTTGTACATGCAGTGGACATTAGGGACCTGAAATTATTTCAGTGGTAAATTTAGGGAAAATTCAAATAGTTTGAGTTATTCTGTCAAAATGACCTCTGTTGACAGGGTTTCACTGTGTGGCCAAAATGATAATATCTGTAAGAATTTAGCAGTAGCTTTATGTTCACTGGTTTGCCTTTGCCTCAACATGCATTGACTGTCCATTTCTGAGAAATCTTTGCTGTTACAGTCAACTGATTAAAAAAAACCTGTGCTGTTTTTTCTCATTCTGCTCCTAGTGCAGTGTCATATTTTCTGTGAGCAGTTTTAGGTTTCCTAATATAATGGGAAGTCTTAGTTGGGTTTTTTTTTTTGGGGGGGGGGGGGGGGGTTGGGTTTTTTTTCCATTATCCTGCACTCTTCCCAAGACAGTGTGAATGCTGTTCAGCTGCTGGTAACTGCCATTGTACCTGCTACTTTTTTTTTTTTAATCCTGTTAAAAGTGATGGTGTAACATATTCTGTCAAGTGCCAGTTACAAACCTATTACAAAGATTGATGTGAACAGTGATAGCTGCTGATGTGACACTGGAGGAAGAACTTAAGGAAAAGTTTCTCAAAGAGTAAGCATATTTATGCTTCAAGACTGTTGAGATAAAGCACTGGAAGCACATTTCACATATGCTTTTCAGGGAATGTTTTGTAACTTGTTCTTGGCTTGAACTTACGTTAGCAATTACCACATCTGTGACTAAACCTGGAGCTGGGAGTTTGTGAGCTGGTTTTGTTTGACATCTGAGTCTTTGTCCCATTTTTCAGACCCCTTACCAGGGGGATGCTGGCACACCGTACAGGACTCCAAAGAGCGTTCGAAGAGGAGCTGCCCCCGCAGAGGGTGCACGGATCCTGGGGACCCCGGACTACCTGGCACCTGAGCTGCTTCTGACACAGCCTCATGGTAAGGCACACCAGCATCTGGCAGTACCTGCAAGGTGGCACCTTTACATTTCTAAATGTCTCTAGAACTGTAAACCCTTCAAGCGATAAGATTGGAAATTCTTCAAAAACAGCTAGTGCTAAGCTTTTGCCATCATGGGTAGTGGCTGTGTTTGCTTCAGCTGCTCCTTCCATCCCTTTACTGGTTTCTCATAACCAAAGGTTTTAGTTGTCCACCAGCAGGCCTGCTGCCAATCAGCATTGGAAGCTGCTTTGGCAGCCTGAGACTTGTATGTGGCTTAGGAGTAACAACTTGGTTATCCTGAGTGCACTTAAAGGTTCTTTGGGATGGGAAAGGAGAAATTTAGTGAAATTTTAGAGTGAAAGGCTTAAGCCTCCAATTATTTTTAGAATGTTTTCTGTGTTTAGTGATAATTAAGTGTTATGTGAAGCCAGACAATTGTATGAAGTTGCCTTAAAATCAGTTATTGAGTTGAGTGACCTCATGAAACACTCCAGACATCTGACAGGATCTTCTATAGAAAGGTACAGTAATAGCCATCACATTTTTGGAGGCTGGTTTTTGGGTTGGTTTGTTTGCTTTCAAAATACTATACTAAAATAGCACAATTTTGAAGGGCATAAATTTCTTTGTCTCAGATTCTGAGGTCCACTGAGACTAACAAAAAGTCGGAAGTAGTTTACTGCTAAATTGCAAGAAGCATTAACAAAAATTAAATGCAATGTGTCTATCTCTAATACAGTTGTTGATGTATAATTGCATTTTATTTCCATCCCAAAAGTATACTACTATTTTGTAGAGTTGCAAGTCTTGGGAAAATTACATGAGAAAGAGACTTTAATTGAGAGGCAGTTATTACTATCCTGTGGAGCAATAAAATTCTGCTAATGTAAATTAACTAAAATTCTATGAAGAGATTTAACAATTTACCATTAAAAACTGAAAATGCTAAATATATGTAGTTGTTGTTCTGCACTTCCATTTAGGATTCCTGGATATCTGGCAGGTGTTAAAACTGGATAATGTTTTAGAAATGTAATCAGTGCTACTTAGACCATGTGAAACTTGGTCACAGGGTGATCTCTCTGTGGTTACTGGGTTTTCAGGACTTCAGTGAAAACTTACAGAGTCTGGGGTTTGTGTCAGGAAATGACAAGTCTCCCATTACCTTCAGTGAATCCAAGGTTTTTGAGGCTTCAAATTTTCCCTCACTAAATATTTCTCATGTTGAGTTGCTTGTAAATGTAGTTTTAATCCTAAATTAATCATGTTACAAAACTATTTTATTTTTGTTTCTAACTTAGATTTAACATTGCCATCTTTCCTTATTGTGGAATATTATCTTAGGGAAAAAAAAAATCTTCATTCCTATGCCTTTGGAGACTCATACTTGATATTCAATGTTTGTATTTGTTATGGGCTTTTTTTGGGCAATAATTGTAATATTTTTACTTCATTGTCTTTTCATATGCAGGGACTCTGGTATCTGGTGAGTTTTCTATATTCTGTGCAGAGCTGAAGTGTTCAGCATAACTGAACAGTCAAAGTATAACCAGATCACAGTTTCTGAGAACATTGGGTGAACAATGTCTCTGTATAGAAAGACATGTCCAATATACCTCCACATGAAAATGTGTGATGCTCACAGAATCAGGAAACATCCTATCAGTGTGACTAAACTATCAGAAATCACACATGTAAACTTGTACTTCAGAAGGAAAGTCAACATTCTTAAATTGTTTAACACAAGGTAAAGCCAGGGACACTTTTCTCATTGCTGCCTTTCACTTCATTGCAGTCTCATTTACTTTGCCTAAGGGTGAAGAAGGTTCAGGTGCTCAAGACTTGGTGTTATTGCTTCTTGCTTCAAATCACAGAATGATAGAAAATCCCAAGTGGAAGAGACCCACAAGGATCATTGAGTCCAACTCATGTCCCTGGCCAGGACAGCCCCAGAGTCACAGCATGTCCCTGAGAGCACAGCATGTCCCTGCAAACACTTCTTGAGCCCTTGCCAGGCTTGGTGCTGTGGCCACTTCCCTGGGGAGCCTGTTCCAGTGCCCAGCCACCCTCTGGGTGGAAAAACTTTTCTTAACATCCCACCTGAACCTCCCCAGCACAGCTTCATGCTGTCCTTTGGTCCTGTATTGCAGGTTTATGGTAGGAGTTAATCTCATTTTAGTTAGACTTTGTGTGGGAAAAATTGCTGCTGACGCCTGGTTATTACACTGTTCAGGTTGTGATCTTATTAGACTTTGACTGGAGCTGGGAGTATTTTACTGAACATCCAGGTACTCTTAACAACAGAGGATGTGAACTCACTGCTTTGATGTGCTTAGCTTGGTGGGCACTCTTACTGCTGTTAGGAACTGCTAAAAGTGTATTAAATTTCTGGTTAACACTCTGGTTTTCAGCATTTCTAAACTTAACAGCAGTCTTTGTGAAATGGCTCAAAACATTCATTTGCTTGGAGGTGTCTTAGGTTTTTCTCTATGCCAAAAAAGCCAAGAACAATTAGATTTATTATCTTTCCAAGTTTTGGGGTTTTTTTTAACAGCAATTGCGGCATCTGTTCTTTATATGGTGGAGTGGGCATGGCTTGAAGATGCAGGAAGCTTAGGATGCATGCAGTGGTGTCTGGGACTGCTTTGCCTGCTGGTTTCAGTGTACATTAATAGGAGAGATTGGCAAAAAGACAAAACCCTGGAATGTGGGAAACCAGAACTATCTAATAACAAAGCAGAGATAGCCAGTAACTACACATTGCCCCAGTCAGTTCAGTGTAATGAAAGGCAATGCCAGCTTCATGTGTGCTGGCTCGTTTCTGCAAGCTGTCTTCGTGATGTTCATCATAATTTAGACAAACAAAAATGAAGTTCAATAATCTGAAGTTTTGGAGATTTTTAAAGAACTGAGAGAAGGGCACAGACAGCAACATGGAGCACTTACCCAGGCTCTAGTCATGAGGCATCTATTTCTTATCACAAAACAATCTCCTGGAGGAGTTAGCTCCTGGATTCTCTGTGATGGGAGTTGATAATTAGATTGTTACTAAGATCCCCCTTGGTTTTATCAGCAAACCCCAGTATTATCCATAATGAATTAAGGAGCAGAGTGGCTATAAAAAACCTTTTAATCTATTTTTAATCTGCATGTATATTAAACACAACTTGTCTCTTCATAATTTTCAAGAAACTTGCAGAATTTAAACACTCTTCAGCTTTTGCTAATCTCAAAGTCTTTGCAAGTATCATTTTTGTAAGTGTAATTATGTGGGTTTATTTTACCAGGTTCTGCTGTAGACTGGTGGGCCCTTGGAGTTTGTCTGTTTGAGTTTCTAACTGGAATTCCACCTTTTAACGATGAAACACCAACACAGGTCTTCCAAAATATTTTGAAAAGAGGTAATCCACTTCAGTAACAGGGCAAGTATGTATTTCCAATATTTGTCTTATAGTTTGAGTTACCAACTCAACTCTCTTTTTGTCTGTAGACATTCCCTGGCCTGAGGGTGAAGAAAAGCTGTCTGATAATGCCCAGAATGCAATAGATCTTCTTCTAACAATTGACACTACTAAGAGAGCTGGACTGAAGGGTTGGTATTAAAATTGGTCTTTGTAACTTATTGCAGATTTTTAAGTGGTGATTTCCTCCTCCTGAAACTTAGGCTGATAAACTTCAGTGCCTCCCTAGGTTCCATGTATAGTGCCACAGCACTTAACAAGTTGTGGTATTTTCTGTATTTCTTGTGGGGTTTTTGCTTTCTGAACAAGGTGATTCTGGGGAGGGATTGTTTTGTTGGTTATTAATTTTATTAATTGAACTTCTGTTTTCCTTTACTGCTGTTCTGCTATGCATTTTTAGTGTTAGGCATCTGATGTACCAAAGTTCTCTGTTATCTAATGAGTTTTTGGAATTTTTAACCTAAATGACATTGGGAACCTTGATTAAAAGATGATCTTTTGGGAGAGAAGCCTCCTACAACAAACAGTTAATTCAGAGAGAGCAGTTTTTTCTTAGGAATCAGCCTGTCTTTACTGAATGCATAGGAAAATATAAAGTTGGACAATATATACTGTACAAAGTCTACTTTTTTTGCCTTTGTAGAAGGGCTTAAACATTTCCTATTGTTAACAGCGACTATGCTTTTTTTTAAAAAAAGTGGATAATGGAAAGAAATTTAGAGTGAGATATTTTGGAAATAGAGAAAGAAATCTTATGAGAACTGTTCAGGAAATCACTCGAGAAGAAAATTACTATGGAAAGGCTTACACATAAAGAGACTAAATGCTAGAAGCTGAAATCAAGCCAAATTAAAATAGAGAAGGTACAAGATTATGAATGAAGATTATTATGTCAGCAGACAATTCTGTGGCTTTGATAGATTCCAAACAGCAATTTGAAGGTGTTTTAGTTAAACATAAGTTATTGTCTTTGTGTCTGGATTTTAGAGTGAAATCCAAATTGCCTGTCAAGGGCAGAATTTTAAAATAGATGACATAATGGTTTCTTCCTATCTGAGCTTCTTTAAAATTCATTCTTTGTCAAGATTTACAACTGTATCTGGCCTCTTTGTCCAATTTATAGTCCACTGAAGTGAAGTTGGATGAGTAGTTTTCAGGACAACCATTAAGTTTTTCTTGCAGCACTTAAGTTTCCATCACTGTCATCTTCTCTCCCCTCTCCCAAATTTGTGATCTCCCTTTTATCACTATAGCATGAAGCCTTTCGTACTGGGAAATCCCAGTTATGTTGTTGTAGTGCTGTGCTTCTCTAAATTCAATCTTTCTGGGTAAGAGCAGCTTTCAGGCTGCTTTTGGCTCAGTGGAACTGTATGGAACAGGTTCCCTGGGTGGGGGTGGCAGCAACTTGTCCTGCCAACAGTTTGGTCCTACTGAAGTTGGGGTTAATCAAAGCCCAATTGCAATTTCCACTTTCATGAACTTGTAGAAAAGGAATATAGAGCAAATCTCCTGACAGTTATAGATATGGGAACAAAGTGACTGTGGGGCTTGGACATAAGGAAGTTTCTAATGCTGATGTGAACTTCTGTTTCAGAACTGAAGCATCACCCCCTCTTTCACGGGGTGGACTGGGATAATCTCCAGAACCAGACGATGCCATTTATACCTCAGCCCGATGACGAGACTGACACCTCTTACTTTGATGCTAGAAACAATGCTCAGCATCTGACCGTGTCTGGGTTTAGCTTATAGCATCAAGAGAAGTGGACATTCTCCATGGTTTTGCACACTTACAGGTTGTCTTGTAACCCTAGTTTGGTGTTGACTAAGTTTCCTTGCTGAATTTAGTGTGTTTCAAGTTACCAGCCTATTTTTATTCTCAAGAGAAACTACTGTTTGAAACTGGTATCAAGTGCCTTTGTGCTACTTGTTATCTCCTGCACCTTACTGAGAGGCCAGAGCATTGTGCTTCTTGGACCTAGTAACTCTTGGCAATAATGGGGCTTTTTAATAGTAATAATTATTCCAGTTAGGAAGTGTGGTGTTATTTCCCAGCTAAACATAATAGGGAAAGGATATAAAGGAATCGTAATTGTATCTAATTAATTACTTACCTATTGGTGTTTCAGTGTGGTGGCAAGCTAGTTTGGGAGCAGTCCTGTCTGAGCAGTGTGAATATCCACTGTGCAAAACTGGTCATTTCTATTCAAGGTGGGAAATTGAAGTCTTAATGCAGCATTGCAATGTCTTGTCTTCTGTTTGTCCTATTCCCAAGAAGGGCTGGGAGGGTACAACAGTTAATTCCAAGTTAATTTGGCTAGAAGTGGCATGTGAGACTGGCAGGACACTATCCTGTCCTAGAGAAATGGGGCAGGGAGAGGATATTTGGGGCAAGTCTTAAACAAATGCTTTGCTTAAGTTGTTGTGTTGTAACCCCTTGGGCTGTAGGAAGCTGGACTGAACACACATTTAGCAGTTACTGGTTTTATATAGAAAATGCCCAGTGTGTGTGTGTGTGCTCCCTTGTGTCAGATGACAAGTGACAGATGATTTTTTGTTTTCTAGCAAGCAGTATTCATACTGAAGCTGCCAAGTATTAAAGACTATAATATATTGTAGGCTAACAGACTGTTTTGTAAACTCACAGCCAGAGCTTGGATTTTGACTAGAATATAAAATAGAAGTGTATGTTCTATATAAACCTGAATTAGGGGGAAGTATATTTAAATTTATATTTAAATGCAATACAACTCTTGTGTCTGCTAGGTTTTAGATGTTTATTTGTAGATAATTCTGTTTAAATCATCTTCAGTATTTTTCTTGCATATGTATCTCTAACTTAAAGAAGATTTTAATTTTTCAGGTTAATGAAATGAACATGTTAGATAAAGATCATTTGTGCTAGATGGTGTTACCAGCCAAGTGCCATGTGCCAGAAGCCAAGCATTTTGCCAGTGATTTTTGCCAAGTGCCTTTTAGTTTCATGAACTGACTCTCTTTGTAGCAGTAGTGAGTTGTCCCTTCATTACCCTGCTTCCTGCAAGACAAGATTTATTGATGGAGTTCTGAGCAGAGTCTGCCAGGCTTTCTGCTGCCCCCTCACGTTGCTGGGAAAGGAATGGGAATGGTGAGGAAAAAGGAAGTTTCCTAGAAAGACCTAAAGAGTGCTGATTTTTAATAGCTCAGAATGACCAATCCCAGTTCTTGTTGTGAAAATTCAATTTTGTGAAATAGTCTTGGCAAGTTGCAAAACATACAGTGAATTTCACTCCCTTTGCTAAGGACTGCAGTTTCAGAGAACTTCTAAGTTGTTCAGTCACACTGCAATTGTTACATGATGGAAAAGGTGCAAACAAATGACTGCACTACTGAAGCACTGTTCATAGACAACATTCTTTGAAAGTGATGAGAAGTTCTTCAGTGGTTTTCCTGTGTACTGTTAGAATATATAAACTGGGGTAGGAGGGTACCTTAATCACTGGTACTTTATGCAATTTATTCTTCCATTTCTAGTAATCTAGTTTAGGAAAGCAAATCTTAAAAGAATTAACTATGATTACATGTCAAAGAAATAAGAAACTGAACACCACAACAGCTCTGTGTCTTCAGTGTTTTACAAATGGTTACACCTGTTTCCATTGGTGGTGTAACACATTCCCATCAAGGTGGAAGAAACTCTTCAAGGTGGAAGATTATCAAAGGGATAATCTTCTTTATCCCTTTGAAATAGTTCTTAATCATCTACAAGGGTCAAGTAAGCTTCTATAAAAATCTTATCCTAAAAGAAAATTGGGGTATTCCTACCAGATGATTAATGCAAAAGCATAGAATTAATACAAAACCAGGTGATTAATACAAAAATAGAGCATTTGTAGAACAGTAAATTGGCCAATTGACAAATCTGAATGTTTAATATAAAGTTATCACTACACTGCTGTCCAAAATTTAAATTTCACACAATTAGCCCTGAAAATATTGCAATATCCTGTTCTCTTAATTATCTTGCATTTATCCAGGTTATAGCAAACATGGAGTTGAATGTCAGACATTGATTGTTGAGATTTGTGATGTTGTGGGCTGTTCTGGTTGGTGGGGCTTTTATCTTTTGTAAAAAGGTGAATCCTAGCTTTATTGTTCAACATGGAATTCCTTATCAACTCAGTCCCAGTGGTTTTGTCCCACTTGTTGCTTGACTTGAAATACTGCAGGTAAAAGTTTAAAAGGTATAATGTAGTAGCTGGAAGAGATCTCGTGTTTCTTATTAGTAAAGATTTACACATAACAGGGTAGGCTGGCAAAAGTTTCTGATCCTTTGAAGCTGTAGAGTACCATTTGGCAAGTCCTGCAGCTGTTACATGGTGCTCCCTGAAGGCCTAAACTTTATGTGCGTAATCTACACATAAACTCTGCAGCTTCCAGGTTATCTTGGGAGACAGTTTATCAGCCATTACATCTGAAAACTACTGGAGAGTTCAGTGTTGTACTTGGTTACACAGAAGCAGCAGTTTTGGATGGTTATTCCCAGCCCTTAAGTGCTGTTGGGCACACCTACACATGGGGCAGTGTCTGGGGACCAAGGTGCTGAAGTGCTGCCCTGTGTTGTTGAGCTCAGAGATTCCAGTTTCAGCATGATTGGGTTTACCACATGCTTACTCTGGCAATAAAATGCATTATTTTCTTCTCTACTTCATTCTCCAAAAGTTCACTTTGCACTTACTTCAAAATTCATGCTTCAAAAATTCACTTTACTTTTGTGTAAATATATAAAATAAAATAGTGCAGTTGTGCTGCTGCTGCTTCTGTATCGTTTTTCTTTTGCTGTGTTACTTTTGCCCCTGCTGGGAGTGTGGCAGATGGATTTTTACACAAAGAAACCCTGAGTGCTTCCCAGTACCTCAGCAAAGGCAGTGATTTTAAGTAAGGAAATACCTATTACTTGCAGTACAGGTCTGTATGCCCTTCAGTCAGCTCATAACTTGCTAGGCCCTGCCTGGAGGCTTTAGTAGCAGCCACGTTTGTGTACTGAAATGGCAAAGTCCTGAGTGGTAACTCCTGCAGGGCGTGAGTCTCCTCTGCATAACTCACATGAGTCAAGAAAGGATGGTGGCTCCATCTCCTCAGCACCTGCTGTGCTGCCCCAGCCCCAGAACAAAAGCAACTGAGGACGCAACAGCTGCACCAGGCACACACTTAGACCCAACTCTGCTTCTGAGCTCTCAGCTGAGCAGCTCTGAGGGGATGGATGGAGTGTCTCATCTGCTTTGATACAGAGCAAGCTTCAGGTGCAGCCTGATTTGCTGCAGGAAACCAGACTGATGTTTGCTTCACAAGTGCACTTTGGGGCTGGGTCTGGCCCTTCCAGTGCTGTGCAGAACTGTTCAGGCTCCCAGCCCTCCTGCAGAGAGCACAGGCTGAAGCTGCGTATCCCAGCTCTGAGCTCCAGCCTTCTGCTTATGCTCTGCCTCCACATCAAAGCTGTGTCTCTTTGCACCTGATGGGTGCAAATGATGGGCAAATGATAAAGAACCAAAGCAACCAGTTTTCCTTACCTTTAAGCTGAAATACCTGCCAACTAGGAACCTGTTCAAATAATGGTGAGTTTGAGATAGGTCCAGTTGTGAGTTACAAGTGAATTGTTACTCAAGTGATGATGTTCTGTATTACAACTTCCAGGTTGTGATTGATTCTTCATGATACAGCCAGCAAGCTCTTGTATACACAGCATCTGGTGTACAGCATTTAGGAAATATTAAGTCCAAGATAAAATACAAAATATTAACGGACTGATTTATTGAAATATGAATAAATAACAAGGATAGTACAAGCCTACATTTATTTGAGGGAGAGGTTAACAATTAAGTACCTTTGGGAATGTCTGTCCCGTGTCTAAGAGCTCGAGCCCTACAGGTGCCAGGAGCTGTGGGAGGCACTCCAGGGTGGTTTGTCCTGGCAGAAGACATGCTGCTTCAGGAGCCTGGGCTTTCCTGTGACCTGCAAGCTCAAGTGTCCTTCCTGTATCATTTCTATCCTTTGTGATAAGAAATCAGTCACTTTAGGAATTTTAAGCTCAGGCACAATGGCTTCAGGTCCCAGCAGAACTTCCAGGATAAGCTTTGTTCAAACCTGAGTTTTCAGTACATCTCATGCCAAAACTCATCTCTGGCACATGAAACCATCTGCTTGTTACAGCAGTCTTCAAAGAGTTTACAGCTATTTTATTTTTTTAATTCAGCTTTACAATAAGAAAATCAGAAAAGGGGAAAAGTAACTAAAAAAAAATTTCACATAACTAAAAAACAAGATTAAAATTTCTCTGGTAAAACCAACATTAAATTCTGTGATTACATTTTTATACAGTATAGCTTGTATGAAAAATGTTTTCCAAACTATAAAATATTTTCAGGAAGGACCAAAAAAAACTTTCCTTAAAAATTAGTTGTAGGATGTAGTCCTGGTGGAAAATGAAAGCACATCAATAATGGTGAAATTTGAAGATTTAGAGCTTAACCATGGATTATGTTATGATATAATTCTTCATAGCAAACTGTAAGTTTTCTGTCAAATCTACTTTTAGTGCATTTAAATTTTTCAGAGATTTATACAACTTATATATTAATTTATTTTAAAATTAAGTGTAAAGCATGCTTTTTGTCAAGCAGACTTCACAAGGTTGTACCTCTATCTATATATGGGTTAATAAATATTCTGTGGGGAAAAGGAAAAGATCAGCTCCAAAATCAGCTGAAAAGGTTTTTTTTTCTGAGAGGAAGTAGAAGGATAATAAGAAAGACATACCAGAAGTGATATGTTTCATGATGTAACTTGGGGAAAATCCACAATACATTAAATCTTACTTTAATTTAACTGCCAACAGAAAACTTACAGTGCACTGAGCTTTTTAAAAGCTTAAAGCTAGACTTACTGAGCTAGTTTTCATCTCATTTTAAAGCACCTTGTGCCTAAACTATGCATTTCAGTTAAAATAAGCTGTTGTCAACAACAATAGAGTTAGGAAAGTTAAAAAGATAAGGTGCAGCCTCTTTACATAGATCCCTTGTACCACATGCTGTTTCCAAACTCGTATTTGACAGTCCCCCTGTTATTAATGGCTCTAACTTTCAGGATATATACAAATTCCAAAATCTTCTTTACAATTTTACAGAATAAGTGAAGGATTCAACTTAATTTCTGACCAATTTATATGGGAATTGCTCCACACCAGTTTAGCAGCAAAAATAACAAGTTGAATTCCTCAGAGCTATATTGTATTTTTCCAACAGCTTACAATGTATTGAATTTATACTCTTTTAGAGCTTTCACCTGGTAATACCTAATGCTGTGGAAAAACAGGCAGGGATCTTGAGATTGTAAAATTATTTCAATGTTAAAGTGACAATTTTACATATTTTTCATTTATTCTTTTACAGAGATGTTATTCTCTTCATCACCTGACATCAGCAGGCCAGTAATTACTGAAGGCCCATCCACAAGCACATTCCAAAATAATTACTGTTCATATGGTGTTGAGGATGGAATTATTCAATTTATTTGTTACCTAGGAGCTGTGAATCATTCAAGTTTCAATAATATTAGTCCTTAAACATTTAGCTCAAAGGTAGTAGAAAACATTACTGTAACATAAGGAAGATCATCCCAAATTCTGAGATTCTATGAGAATTCAGACTTCCTTTGCTTTTCAGAGCCATCTTCTCCTAGAAGTCCTTAAACATAGTCATGAATTCTCAGTTCAGTTTTCTAGAAGAGGAAACAAAATAAATTAGTTTAATGTACCTTCATATATGAGATGATTTTTCATTTGTCTAAACAAACAAATCAATTAAGGTTACATGTGAAAGGTTTCCATTCCAATAAAACACAACAGGACACCCTGTCTTGACACCACAGCTTTTCTAAAAACTGATTTCTGTCTGAAAATTTTCCCTCTTACACCAAGGAGTAGAAAATTCACTAAGAATTTGGAACTGCAGATAGAATTCCACAGAAAAATCCCTGACCCTGGGTCAGTGGTGTGCTGGCTCAGCAGAGCAACACTTAAGACCTGTTTTCCCCATGACTCCATAAAACTTAAAATTAGAGGGTTCTAAAATAATGAGTTGAACCTAGACAACTTTTCCTGTTATGAAAATACATTTCTATCTTAGGATAGAAACCTTAGGATTGAGGTTTTCAAGCCTTCTTGGTGAAGGCTCCAGTACAAGTACCCAGATTTTCAGCATTAAGTTGCCCATAAAGGAACAGGGGACAGGTTAAGAGGTGCTGGGATGGGACAAGAGCTGAACACAAAGCTCTTGCTTACAGAAGGCTGTCTCTCCACCAGGAACAGGGAATTTGCTGCACTGTGCAGAAGAGTTTAGAAGCCAAGGCTCCACAGCTGCAGCACAAGAGAACTTTGCACGGTAAGAGACTTGTGGTTTCTGCTGCAGGGACACTTCATGTAATTTAAAACTAAAAGTACACAGACAGGGCCAATGCAGGCACTGAGAACAGCTATTGCCTAAGAGCTCACACACCTTGCCCAAGAGCACAAGCTGAAACTGGCCATGGGACAGGAGAAAAGGATTCATTTTGTAATTCTGTTTTCTCACTGAGTGTACTTGATCAGCTTCCTACACATTGTTAAAGGAGATAGAGCTCCAGATAGAAATGTGCTGCAGAAGCACATAGTCCTTAAATTCTGCCTATGAGTAGACTTCAGAAACAGAGAGAAAAGCTCAAGAGCACAGACAATTCTTGAGTTGTTTCTGTTATTGAAGTTCATCTCAAAACAATACATGAAGGAGTAAACAAAACATGGGGCTGTGCTGTCTCTGTATTTCACACCTACACTGGTATTACCACTGGTACAAATCCTGGTGTCCAAAACTCAAAAAGAATGAGTTGAAAAACTGAAGCACTTGGCAATAAACCACAAGAATCATTCTAAGATAGGAAAACTATTTTAAAATGAGATTCCAGTTGCTCCATTTGTTTTGTTTAAGCAAGAGATTATGAGATGACCTGGTGATAGCAAAACATAACCATGGAAAACACATTACAGGCTCTTTGTCAATTGCATAAAGATACAGGAAAATCCAATGGATGCAAACTGAAGCGGGTCAAATCCAAACTAAAAACAATGTACCATGTGTTTATTCATCAAAGCACTGAATTACTAGGACAATATACTAGAAAAATTGCTGGAAAGGGTGCATTTCTAAAAACTGATTTCTGTCTGAATCTGTGGCTGGATTGAGGGTGCTACAGAGGTCAGAATAGATGATCAAAAAAGATTTTCAAGAACAGCACACTGTTCAGAGAGAGGGAGAAAACAACCATGCAAGAGCACATAGCAGAACACTGAAGTTCATAGAAGCTTCAGGTAAAATACTTAAAATAAATAGTTTTGATTTAAAACACCCCAACTTTGTCCTTGCTGACAAGGGGAAATTTCCATTTGTTGGTGCAAAGAAGGAGCAAACTGTGCATAACTGCCTGAAAGCCCCAGTACTGCAATCTCTGGTTTCATCAGACAGTGCAGCAACCCCGATGCTGCTGCTGGCAGCTCTGAGCCAGGGGAGCTCCCTGGCAGATTTGCAGCCTTTGTGGTGCTGTGCTGTTTACAAAGCCATGGGCTGGGCCCAAAGAGCAATGATCAGGAGTGTACTTGGAGGCCAGTAATTAGTGGTGAATGCCAGGGGTCAATACTGGGACCAATCCTGTTTAACACCTTTAGCAATGGCCAGGATGACAGGCAGAGTGCAGAGTGCACCCTCAGCAAAGCTGCAAATTACACAAAACTGGGAGTGGCTGATATGCCAGAGGGTGGTGCTGCCATCCAGAGGGACTACAGCTGGCTGGAAAAATGGGCTGACAGGAACCTTATGAAATACAACAGGAGCAAGTGCTTAGTCCAGCACTGGAGAAACTGCTCCAGGCATCAGTATGTGCCAGCTGGGAGGCAGCTTGGCAGAAAAGGATCTGGGCATCCTGGTGGACACCACGTTTAACATGAGCCAGCAACGTGCCCTTGCAACAAAGGCCAGTGGTGTTAGAGGCTTCCCTTGCAACATTATCCCTTCCTGCATTATCCCTTTGGGGTCAGTGAGGTGATCCTTCCTCTCTGTTCAGCACTGGAGAGGCCACACCAGGAGTGCTCTGTCCATTCTGGCTACATGAGAGACGTGGATAAACTGGGGAGAGTCCAACAAAGGGCCACAAAGATGATCAAAGGCCTGGAGCATTTCTGAGGAAACACTGGCACAGGTTGCCCAGGGAGGTGGTGGAGTTTCCCTCCTTGGAGACAATCAGAAGCTGCCTGTACACAGTCCTGGGCAGCCAGCTTTGAAGTGTCCCTGGCTGAGCAAGGGTGTTGGACCAGATGACCTGCAGAGCCTTCCTTCAACCTCAGCCACTCTGTGCTTCTGTGATTTACCACAGGAGAGAAAACTGTACCATGAAAACTAGCAAACATTAAAAAGCTAGAGCAAATTCAGATAATTCTCCTAAGATCCACACACGTGCAAACTCTCTGCAGTCTGACAGAGGAAAAAGATGTAAAAGCAAACAGAACCAGGTGTGAGGCTGAAGTAAGCACACAGTAACTAGAGAACACTCACTTGATCTGATGCTTAGAGAGTTGAGAAAAGGCAAAATCAGAGTTCAACTGCCCTTCAGCTGAAGGAAGTCAAGGTAGATGTTACAAAAATACCATAGTAAGGTGCTAGTAAATGCTAAATATAGGTGACAGATGGCACTCTATAAAGGATATGATAGGCACATCTATAAAGGATGTGATAGGAGAAAAAATTCTCATGACAGAATGGGACTAGGAAGTCTAAAAGCAGTGAAAATGGCTCAAGAAAATATGAGGAGTGGGAGGATCAAAGAATGTTATGTAGATGCTTCCAAGCTATCCAGCCTCACCCGCTTGAGTATGCTCAAAATTATTTATCCTGCATCACATTTCACAGATTTAACATAAATTGCCACATAGAAAGCATACTACATACAAAGTCAAATTAAGCAATACTTTCTCATACTGACAAACATTCAAGGCAAAGAATTTTCTGCCCTGTCTAAATAACATGATAATATTACTTATTGGTTTAAACAGGTGACACACAGTGTATGTGTTCAATTGAATGCACATATTTACCTTCTCTTTCTTTGGTGATACACATGGACCAACCACTGGGCAATAAATGGCCAAACAATAGCAAAAGCTAGAACACCAGGAGAAATTTCAAAGGGCCACCATGACGGTTTCTAAGGAAAACAGAAAAAAATTCCAGTGAGCAATATATGTGCAAATATTGAATACCACCCGTATACTTTTCATCACTTCAAAAGAAAATAATAGTAAGACCATAAGAAAAGATTAATCTATAAAGTAATTTCCTCAGACTGATTATTTTTTCTGTCCTAGTCAAGGAAGAGACAACACAAAAAGCACATACCAAGAGCTAGAGATAAAATATTCAAATTAATCTTTTTTCACAGTTTACACTTTTTACACATCATAAAAACAGTATTTTACCTTGACAGAGGAGGCAGGCTGGTAATTTGACTGTAGTGTTGCAGATTTTGCCTTTAAATAAAAACAAAGACTTTTAAGTATAAAATGAAACTGCAATTAAAATTTTTCTTCTTCACAAATCAAGAACATGAGTTTTTTCATCTTGTGATGGCTTTGCAATCTGTATATATCACAGTTTAATGCACAGAACCACCCCCATGTCATCCCACATAGCTGCTAACTTGCCTCTCATGTTTCCACTACTCCTTATAGTAATTTTATCACTTCTCTGTGTCTTAGAAAATGAAGCAGTGTCACTTATTGGACCTCTTTACAGTTTTTGAAGGCTCCCCTGCTCCAGTTGTCATTGCAACTTTCTCAGCTCTGGTCTAGTCCCAGTTCCAGCCCAGAGCAGAAACCCCAGCAGTTTAATTTGCCTGCTTGCATGTCTCAACACCAGTCTCTACTAAGGTCAAAACCACTGCTTTAGTTTGCCTGGGCTACAGCTACAGGCATGTCTAACACCATAAAGGAAAGAGAATACTCTGTTCCATGTCTTCCAGGCAATCCTGAAAATGGAAGTATCAGAATCTTCTCAAGACTATTCCCATACACTACTGTGGTGCTTCCACAAAAGCAAAGCTGCTGGTTTTCTAGGTCTGTCTTAATTTATGTAAACATGAAACAGAAGCCTCTGTTTCTCGTTTGGTAAGGACAGCAAGCACAGCATGAACTGCTGGGGAAGAATCCTTTACTACTTATATTGCTCAGGCAGAGATAGAAAACCAATCTGTATTTAACCAAACATTAGATTCTTGAATATCTGTGATGCAGCAAAATTATAGTTTTAATAAATCCTTTTCTGTGGCTGCCTTAGATTTGGAGTGTGTGCATCCCATAGGATATTGCTTGTACAGCTTGCTTATTCTCATGCAGATCAAAATATATCAGCAAGTCAAACAAAACCAAACATTTTCAGGTTGCTGGTTCAACTATATTCACAATATGCTCTATTGAAATAGAAAGAAAAAAGAAACACTGTATCAATAATGTCTACACTTGCTTAAGAGTTCTATTCACTGGATGAGGACATGTTGTACAATTCCAATAAAGCTGGATTACTTCACGAGGAAAGAAAGCTATGAACAATCAGGTCTTTTGCATCCTGAAAAATGGAATCTGAATTCTGCCTGTGAACATTTACCATCTGAAAGATTAGGATAATTTCTTGCTTTCTTTGAAAATGCTTTGAATTCTGTGGGATCATGCATTAAGAATATTAACTGTGGAGTGTCCATATACAGCCTGTGTAATGTGTATCAATAACTATGGCTAAGATCAATCTGATCAGAAATCAGTGAAGTAACATATGGTTAATTTCTAGGTAAAAAACGCGTGGTTTTGCTTACACGTACCAGAGTTACAAATTGTACTGCTAACAGTAAGTACCAATAGGAAGTTTTAAGCTGGACTCAACTACAAAATGTGACTGAAATGTCTTTACAGTTTAAGAAAATATTGCCAAAAATTTTAATGAAAAAGCACAAAAATATCCAAAGACATTTAATAAAAGGTGATCAAATAACTCCAAAGAACAGTACCTGTGATGCTGCAACAGCCTCCAGCATATGCAGCCTCTGCAGGACATTCTGCATGTCCTCCTGCAGCCGCATCAGCACCACTGCAATCTGCTCATTGAGGCTGCCCTGGGGGCCTCTGTCGGAGCCCCAGCGCTCGCCGTCCCCTCCGCCGCCCATCTGCCCGCCCTGGGAACCATCTCCCAAAGGCTGGAGTCTGTGCCCTGCTGGGAGGGAGGAGAAACAGAAACACCAAACACGGAATGGGCTACAGCTCTACTGAAAAGGTTTAACATAAGTTGAGTTTTCTCCCTCAGTTTTCACCCAGGAGTGTGGTGGTACTCATCACAGGCTATATTCAGACAGTTCAGCAGCACTGCAAGGTCACTGAAATGCCATCTGAGATGTTTCCCTACAGCCTTAGTGTGACAGTATCATCCAAATTCCTAGAACTGCAAGAACATTTACAAAAAGCTAAAGAGTTCAGCAGCAAATTCTGCCCTAGTAAAAAGTAGGATTCGTCTTAGTATGTGTTTTAAGTTTGGCAAAGTCTCCAGCTGGAAAACAAAGATCACAGGAATACAGTGAGGAGAAAAGAATTATTTGAAATTGACAATACTCCCTTGAACTAGGTACAACTACCACTAACTAGCCTGTCATGTTTCTGCCTGTAAGTAGCAAACTTCAATAACACAACAAGAGAGAGAAGAGGAAGCAGTTAACTATAGTATGTTCTTTATAATAGTTTTCAACATAAATGTTTTATTTGGATTTTCCTTTTAATTTTTCCATCTGATTACTTATAGGTGCTATACAAAAAGGCATGCTATATATAAGTAAAATACTTTCTGCCTTTTTTTGTTTTACAAGAAAAACTGATTTTATCCTTGACTTTACAGATCTTACCACTGGAATATTGTGCTGCTTGTAGGTGACACTATCAGAAGTGTTCTGGAATTAAAAAGTGCAGAGGTACAACATAAACTGAACATCTGGGCTATTATGTGATTAAGAACCATTAAATTTTAAGAATCATAATGGCTAGTATCAGAATCACTCAAAGGTGTGGCTAACATTCCAATTACATACAAAACAATATGTCACTTTCCATGGCATTCCATGGTTTCAAACAAACCATCACAGAGATATAAATGCATATGTATTTTAGCAGTAAGTATATAACTTCTAAAGAAATTCCTCTCAGGCACAGACTAGTTTTGAGGACCACATTTCCAAAAACCCAGGTGCCAGAAGCAGTAGCTGGAGTGAGTTACCAACTGTAATAGGTATTTTTTATCTATTTTTATTGTGAAGAGCAGAAGCACTGTACACATGACTGTCCCACTGGACAGTGCTGACAGGTGCTTCTCAGACACCAGTAATTTATGGCAGTGAGGAGAGTGCAGTACACAAATGCAGGGTCACAGTACCTCTCCCTCTTCTGACACTGTAGAAATCTGCTTTTTCTCCACCTTTTTTCTCCTTGTGAGGACCCCCATTACTGGCTTTGCCATCTTCTCCTCCACATTTGACTTCACCTTGTTCTTCAGCTACTCCCTCTCCAGTATTTCCAGGTTGGAGATTCCCATAAGTCGTGCAAGTGCGCCTTGAAAAATCTGTATTTTCTAACAGAGGACTGTGATCTACATCCAAGAAATGGGATGAATGCTTTAAAGATCCTTTAGCTGATGTGATGATCTCCAAGGGCTACAAATTAACATTAGCAAGTAATTAAATTCTGTAAAATATGACAGTTAAACATTAAAAAGGAAAAAATATCATCTTTACTTTCACATAAAGAAAATACTTTGCCCAGAATTAAGACTTCTTTTAAGGGGAGCAGTTGTTTTCCTGTAGAATATACTATTGTCTAAATGTTATTTCCAGATTGAGAAGGTGTTTCAGGGAAATCTCACAACAGTGATACCACAGGAATTTCTTTAGACATTTCCAACATACATTAATACTCAGTAATTACTAAAATACAACATAAATGTCTAAAACCATTCAATTTTCCCCTGTAAAAGTGGCTTTGCTTCCTAGACAGTGAAATGGCCTCTTCCCTTGAATTTGGGAGGCACGGCCAGAAGGCCCATGCTGTCAGCAGCCCTGGGCAGGCAGTGTTTGCACTCACAGCAAAGAGAGCACACAGCTTTCATCAGCCTGCTCCAAACACCTTGGCTGCACCTGCACCTCACAGCAAACAAAGGAAAGGCAGAGTATTCTATTGACTTCTCATTTAAAACTGGTGCTACTGCAGGAAGACAGTAAGGCAGGATGACACAGATGCTGTTCAGGTTCTGCACTGGGGCTGTCTTGGTGGGTGATTCAAGCACCCCTTGGCACAGGACAAGGTCATTCCTTGCACAAGGATATGTTGAAGCAGCTTTGGGACCTCAGCTGAAAAAGAACTTCATGGAGAAGTCAAAATAACCAAAAGGAGGGGCAGTGAAATGGAAACTGCTGCCCAAATTCGTAAAATAGCAGTTCTGGATCATCAGAACTGAAGGCCAGAGGGCTGGCTACATCTTTTCCAAGAAACTGCTGTATTTATTCAAGCTGTATTTATTTATTAAGTGAACCTCTTCTAGTTTGAACTGATTGACCTGTAGTTCTACCTGTGTATTTCTTTACATATACCTTAGTTACTTTGTGCAAAACTGGAACTTTCCTCATGCAGGTTGGGAAACTCTGACAACTAATCCACCCGCTTCAATTGAAGAATTCAAACAAGCTTGAACAATACACAAGGTTGGGAAATCAGCTAGATAAGACAGCTTGCAGCACTTCTATCAAATTACATTTCCCAATATGCTTTATTAGTGGGCAGAATTTTGATTTGTTAAAATGAACTCCCTACATACTCAGGAAAGAGCCAGACAAGAGACTGATGCAATATTTGAGTGCCTCTGGCCTTTCTGATCCCAGGCACCATTCACACATTTCTCTCCAGAATCAGGAAATGAGGTTTCTGAGTACAACCTACAAAGCCCACACTTAACCTAGGCCTCTAAAGAAGGTCCAGGCCAGAAAGCCAACAAAGATTACAGTTCTGAGTAGTAATCAGCAGGAGCACAAATCCAGTCCAAGCTGTGGCAGCACAGGTGGTGCTCACATTTTATAGGGAAGTCAGAGGTGTACATTATGACTGAAGAGAATACAAAAGAACACAGAAATCCTTGTAATACCCCACTTCTTTAGACCAAGGCCACTTGCAGGCACTGGCCTACAGGACACCTGCTAACACTTATTTCTTTATTCTAAGAAACAAATGCAGAAGTCATCAGGCCAGAAAAAAAGGCAAGCAAAAAGTGAATTGTTACAAAGATACTTCCCATTTGTTAAAAATAGCTGAAATCTGGTCCCTACATATTATGAGACCCTACATTAATTTGCGGACACAGACCTTAGTTTCTTTGTACTGATTTTCCTTTTTTGAAAATTGTTTCCTTGTACTTTTGTTTTTGAAGCTTTGTCCTCACAAAAATTCTCTGAGGGCCTCAAGGCTTTTAGATTAGCAGTAACCAAGTTGTAAAATGCTGGCAATGAAAGGAACAAACCCCTCTAGTTCAAACAGAAGGACAGTTTGCATGAGCCACATCATTCACCTCTGCATGTCCATGTTCACTTGACTGAGAGGAACCTGGTATGCTGCTTATTAAAAAATAAGCAGCATACCAGCTTCAAAATATACCCAGGAATACTAAACCCCTACCTCTTCTAGTCCAAGCTGCTCCATAGAGTCACAATAAACTTCACTGTCTGAATCACTGGTTAAGTGCTGAGCTGCTGAGATCTCTTCAGTATTCTCTTCACTTGCACCTGCAGAGAAAGAGGGATAGCACACATGGTCTGTAAATGTGAGCCAGTTGAGCCACCCTGGCAAAGACTAGAGCAATGAGTTAAAATGTGTAGGTGAGCATCAATTCATGATTCTTCTATCTACAGCTGTCATCCTAAACATGGATTCTGAATAAAGATGTTACATTAACTTAAGAATTATAGAAAACTTTTGCTAGTGGGAAAACTATACTTTATATTGACATTTCTGTATTATAAATTTTAATTCTGCCTTTTTCATTACCCTCTCCTTCCTAAGCTCAGTATAAAGCAGTTTTGGCTAAAGTTACATTAGTATTAAAAATACATATTCAGATCCCAGTTTCAACAAACTGGCATTTATAAAATGTTCAGCTTTTCAGAATGATAAACCAGATATAGGTGACTTTTGTTTTACTACAAATTCATTTTCAAAGGCAAATAGTATTTGCATAGGTAGTACAATGATATTACAAGAAAACACTTCTATTTCTGTGGGTTTAGCCCTCTCTGTCTCTGAATTCCCCTTTCTTTCTGTAAGACATACTAAAAGAAAGCCTTATTTTTAACTGGAATTAATTAATTTGTTTTAGTATTTTGTCTTCATATTTCTGCAACTGAAAGACACCATTGCTAGTCTCTGAATCCTGGGATTAAGCTTCCATAGAAAGAATATTTTTCATGAAAAACTTGTGCAAATGAAAACACAGTCTTGGAAGGACAATACCTTGATGAGCAGCATTCTGAGCTATTTCTAGGCTTGGCTCCATTTTATTTGTTTCTTCCTCTGGGCTCAAGCCATTCAAGGCAGATTTGGTCTGGATGCCATTCTGCATATCTGGGATAAAGCTGTCCTTGTAACAGCCATTGCTAACAATGCCTTCCAAATCCTTAGCAGCTGCTGATTCAGGTTTCACATTCTTATAATCTGTACAAGAAAAGAAAACTTTGCAAAGAGAAAGCTCTATACCTAATAGCTCCAACCATATCTCTTCAAGCAGCTCCCTTACTAAGGGACTGTATGTGTAATGTAGCTGCAGAACAAAACATGGAAATGCCCCTATATTCCCATTTGTGTGGATTGTTCTGTTCTTGTAAAAAGCAAAAAGAGCAAATACTCAAAACATAAGTAAGTAAATCTGAAGTAGGTGTTTCTTCTAAACGAAATAATAATCAAAATGTCCTTGGAGGACATCTGTATAGAATTCTAAATATGTCATTGCATTTGGTTTTTACTAGATGCTGTTATTTCAGCATCCAGTTCTTTATGGACCCTCTAAATTAATCTCACTGAAAGTTCTGTTTTATTGTCTCTGAAGAAAAAATAGTAATTTTCAATTCTACTCTTACAGGCCATGTAATCATTCATAGCTCTTACAAAAAAACACTGGCAACAAAACCCAAAACAATGCAGGATATAGATATTTAGATAACCTTTTGAAAGAACTTGCTAGGCAAGTCAAAAATCATATGGCATAGCTTGCAAATTTGTACTAGTTTTAATTCTTACAGCCTAGAATTACAGTCTGAAACACAGACACCTCTCACATATACATTCACATATATTTCCATCTAATTCCCTTGAAAAAGCATTCATGATACTTTGGTATTTTCTGCCACTTAGGTGGCTGAGAACATCTCTGGGACACACAGAGTTACCTTTTCCATTTATCTGCACTTCTTTTTCTTCCTCTTCACGGAGCCCTTCTTCTTCTGATTCTGCTCCACTATCACTGCTTTCAGCTTTTCCATTTACAGCTTTTATAGCTGGAGTGGAATTCATAACATTACTAAGGTCTAAGAAAAAAGCAAAGGGGAAAAAAATATTTTAAAGGAAACAAACACACACCACCACTACCACCCCCAAAACTATCAGTCACAGTTCTACAGAAGTATGTCCATATTAGAAGATCTACCAAATAATGGCAGCTTATTTCTGTAAGCTCTTTATTAACTGGTTTCATGTTTTTCTTTTGTGGCCCATCACTGAGTGCCTGGCTGCTGGTGCAGATATTCTCAATGACTCTGGGCAGCCTTCAGGGAAGTGACTGCAGCCACTTGCAGAAGGAGTCTCAGACCAAGCTTGTTACTGTATTTAGGTTACAGCTGCAGCTGGGGCTGATGTGGTGGCCATGTTCTTTTAAACCCAGAAATCACTTTTTAAACATAATTTCCCTTTTGGGCTGAAATGCTTCAAACCTACTCACAGTTCAGAGGCAAATCTTGAAACATATTCAATTATGTGAACAACAGAATTCTGAATAAGGTAAATACAATATTCTACACATCTGCTGTAATTTAGGCAGATGCAAAATATGGTAAGATTATTCACATTTCTACAGATCTTCACCTAACAAATGACACATGGAAATAAATTCCCTGATTTCAGTGAAAAAGTTGATGAAATTAATATATACACTGAGCATTTTTTTCATAAATATTTAAAGAAAAAAATATTGAAATAGACAAAGTAACTTCCAAATCCCTGTTTTCCACATCTTTGATCACTCCAAGGATGACAATTTACTGTAACTACTATAACTGTACAAAAAATTGAAAGGTAAAGATTCATTAAAAAGATTAAGTATATAAAGGACAATTCTACCATCTCCTGTAAAAAATATTATGGCTAAATATATCCTGATGATCATTTAAGCCTCCTATGTTAGGACAGAGTACAAAGGTACAAAGAGAGGACACTTTCTGTGAGACACTTGGACAGATTACATGTTGGCTCCAAGGCTGAAATCTGACTGTTTTAATTGTCACCACAGCATTTCATTTGCATAATTTCTACATTCCCTTGTCAGAACCTTGAAAGATTTATTCTCACATTTGGGATTAACATTAAACTGCAAAATAATATCCAATTACACTGGAGTTACCAAACCAGCTTCGCTACTTTCTCTGCTGCATGGTAATTTAAGCTAAGGCTTTTTTCTACTTTAACCTTCCAATGAAGAGCCTTCCCACAGTTCTCTAGTTTCCAAGCTTATCCACAGCATTTTAAAAAGAGAAAAAAAGGTAAAATAACTTCTTGTACAGTAACAATGACTATGTTAAATATTAAGTTCACTTTAGTTTTATTGCAAGGTAATGTTTCTGTGGGCACCCTGCATCACTGCTTTGGATTGATTTAATCCATCTCTTTATCTGAAGATTAAAAAACCCCTGCTTTTCTGTAAAATGAGAAAAGGAAAAGGAATTGTCTATCTCATACACTACAAGAATATAAGCACCTGCTCATTTTCTCCTCATAGGTGGTCACTACTTATTTGCACAGAAATTTGCTTCATGAAAGAGAAATCCCAACATAGTCCCATTTATTTTCTCACAAGTGTGTTTCATGAATTGCGAATCCCAGTTCTCAAGATGTTTTTCTGAGAAGCAGCAGCCCAAGAAGGATAAGGCAGCAGTTATGTCCTCACAGCATGAGCACTAGGCACAGACACAACCCCCTTGGCACTGTGAGGCACACATCACCCTTCCCTTTAACAACATGGGGGTGGGGACACAATCATCCATGTGTCCTACCCAGCCGTAGGAGTGAACAGGAAAGACAAGACCAGGAGGAACATTGAGTTGTGAAGGGAAATTAAAACTGCAAAGCTCCTCACCCTACCAAAGACACTGCAAACAGCCCCAGCTACACCATAAGCCTTTTCCTAAGATTTACTTTTCTTTTTGAAAGGAATGTTTTTGAACATTCAAGCATGTTCTTTCTTCACCTATTTGCAGTAAGGAGATTATTCATCTGGGGAAACTTCTGAGTGATCTATTACATACATTTAAAATAAGAGGAGGAGCTGAGAGAATGTATCAACAGTTACAGATTTGTGGTATCACACCACAGGACACCTGAACAACTGAAATCCATCAGGATCCCATTTCTTCCACTAAGTCATTCTTAACAGCAGTGCTCCCAAAGACCACAAAGAGGCATTGCTTTGATGCAGTCTCCAAGAACACAACCCTGTACAGAGTTTGGCCACATGAAATGCCAGGCCTAATTGTGTGCTTTTCCTCAGAACCCTTACCCTGCTATCCTCATCAGCTCCATCCCCAACTGCTTTTACTACACAGTAAACCCACAGCCAGCTGCCATTCTCACTGCTCTGAGTATCTGCTAAGGAACCACACATGATGGTCAATCATCAGTTTAATCCTGGGGGTGACGGGTTTAAAGATTAAGCAGAGCCAGCTAGCAGTGACTTCTACATCCCCTGCCAGTAGGTTAATGGCTGTTCCCTGAGGAATGAATATTCACAAGTTAAGCTAGCTTTTAAAACCTTACTTGGTTTGTGCTAATCCCACTCAGCTACCCGTCAACCCTTTATTTCATCTACTCACTTCAACTGCACGCAAAATGTTAGTAGCTTTTTCTGTTGCCCTACTTTAGATACTGTAGAATTCCTCTTGGTTTATTATTTTCATCTCACCACATACAACATCAAAATGTGAGATTTGTGACAATTTTTTAAATCAAAGCTGTACTGTTTTTTAGCCATAGAAGGAATTCTATTCTGTAAAAGCCTGTGGTGTGGGTTTGGGGTTTTTAATGCTAAATAGTAGGAGCAGTGTAACAGCAACAACTTGAAATAGAAGGAAAGATTTGACCAAAAATAAGGCAAGATGGAAAGGATGTGAAGAACAAACCTGCAGCTTCTCTACCAGCTTTCACCAGATGTTTATTTTCTAGTATCAGCTCTATTAAGGAATTTCCTACAAGCCATTCTAAATATATTTCTTTAAAGGCATCACTACAATTCTCCTCAAGGACCTGTAAAATGAGGCTAAGTTTCTCAATAGTAAGTGATTTTTAACTCTTCACATATTTCAACGCTGTTTTTGTTACCCAGATGGGAGTTCAGAATTTAAATGCCTCTGTACATCTGCCCCAGCTTGAAGGTCATTTGACAAAGGAGACCTTGCCTAGCAGGTTTTTCTCAAATGCCTTGTATTTTTGTTTTATGAACAGGCATGTAATTCTTAAACAAAATTAACATGCACTGCTAGACCTGTACTGATGGTTAGCCCAGTACACCACAGTATCATCCTCACACAAGTTCCACAGCCTCTCACATGCTTTGAAAATCTGCAACAGCACATGAAAGATGGGATAAAACATTTAGCTAGCTGTGTACACCCTCACTGTTCAATAAAAACTACATGTTTTCATGAAATACCATAACATCTGCTCAATAGCAGCAAAATCTTAAGCATTGCCTACACTTGTATCACTTTGCGTAGGATCTCCCTGCACGCCTGTGTTTGTGTTAATTCTCAAGGAGTCTACATGCTGTACAAAGTTGTTTTCATCATCAGGTAACTGTAATTACTTTCTAGCCATCACCCCTTGATGTTTCATGCTTGTTACTGATCCAGGTAGGCTCCCTACTTCAATTCCAAGTTTGTGCAACCATGTTCTGCCGTTTCCAATACACTTGGTTACACAAATCCCCACCTCATTTTGAAACTGATGTACCAAATACTGCAAGGAGCAGTGTGTGCAGGAGACAGAAGTGGTACATAAAAGCATCTGGGAGCAATAAACTCTTCAGCTAGACCAAGAGTTTTTATTCCCTCATTTCATTGCATTTTTTTTAATATAGGACACTATATAAAAATAGATCTATATCACTATATTGAAAAGATATTTTCTTCTTTACAAAGAAAATGTCTGAGGGCCCAGCCTGCTCTGCAACATCTGTTCTGCACTACTCAAACAAGCAACACAAATAAGAAGAGATTTTATAAGAGTCTGTAAGAAATGCAGACTGAAAAATCTAAAAATCACTACTTTAACTATCATGGTTTTATTTCTTTTAAATTTAAGTGCATTAGGTACAAGTTCTCTGACAAATGTACACCCTAAGCACCCACATACTGGGACATCCACATCTTCCTCTACAGAGTTTTCCTTTTATTTTGGTGGTTTAGTCTTCCTAAACTTTACAATAACAGAAAAAGCCTCTCCTCATTTTTATTTTTCTTTTAATATACTCCAAAAGACTATAACCTTGTTTTGTCAGCATTCATCTCTCTGCTCATGTGCCTTTCAAGCTGTTACACTACAAGAGATGACTCTGTATTTAATAAAAAAAATTAATCAACAATAGTCACATCTTTATTTACCATTAATAAACATTAAAACAATAGTCTGTGGATAAGAACAAACACAGAAAACAGCAACTTCTCAGACATTCATATTAACTTGCAAGTACAGTATTTAGGATTACCGACTAGTCATCCCACACCTTTACACTTTTCAGTATCCAAGGAGTTTCTCATCTCAACCCATATTGCCAATACCTTTTCCAAAGGATTTTCAGAATATGTGCCATATAAATAAGGATACCAAGTTTTGGGGTTGACTTGGATACATTTCCCATCTCCCTGACGCTCCTCAGCCTTCTGCAGTAGAGACAAGGTGCCTGGGACTTCCTGCAGAGAGAAGCCCAGCAGAAGAGCAGCTGCTGCACAGGCACTCCCAGCACTGGCAGGAAGCTCCAGGGTGCCCAGGGCCAGCAGCACACACAGCTTGGTTACACAGGACCAACGATCCAGGCTTTGCCAGCTCTGTCAGCACCTCAGCAATGGGTGAGAATGAACATGAGGAACAGCTGCTCCTTAGATGTTGGAACTTGAAAGCACAGTAACATCATTCCAGGATCCAGGATGTCCCCAAGCCTGGTACTACTTCCCCCCGGAGGAGAAAAACTTGCTAAACTCTTTTCTGTGCAGAAGAGATAGTCATCATTTGGAATTTTCACTTTGCATGGCAGCTAGGAAGGAGCATTATTCACTCTTGAGTTTTGTCCCAGAAAATACACAATGTGAGTGCAGTGAATTCAGAACCCTATAAAGAAAAGTGAATTATACTTGAAAACAACACAAGGCCACATAGCTGAGACGCACATTGTAGCCTTGAATTGTAGCAATCAAAAATTGTTTTGCCCTGTATCAGAAAAAAACCAAAAATGAAATAACATTAAGGTCATATTCTCCTGCCATCTGCACCAAGCCTACCATCTGAAATGTCTTTTACAAAGCCCATATCAAACACAGCCTCAGAGGTAAAACAAATCGCTTTTCTATGCATCTTAAAGGCTATAATTAATTAGTTTTGCTACACAAAGTTAAATACAAAACACCAGAATGTGTCCACTGGGTACTTTTCTGACAGCAATCAAGATGTGACTACCAATGTCTGACCTTCCCCAACCTCCTACACCCCTATCCACTTCTTTGTAGCTTGTCTTTGTACAACAGAGCTCTGAGAAATACCAATTCCAGTTCTTTTGTCACAAGATCTTTACAATAAGACAGCTAAAATACAAGACACCAGAATTATCTGGCAAGTGGGTACATCTTCTAAATTATGAAACCTGAAGAGCTTTTGACATTTACTTTGCCTTTTGTAGGGAAATCTTGTGTAGCTGGAAGGAAAAAATCCAAGTTCAACAACCAATTATGCACCAAAACTGTTACTGTTGACTCAACCCAGCATGAATCACAATACAGACAAGCTTTTCTTTCCATGGAAGAAAACGTCTCATAGCTCCCTCCACTTATAAAGAAACAATTTTTAATCTTACATTTTACCATTTGGATACTTTGCTGCTCAGCCTGTGGCAATACATTTTCTGATCTCTTTGTATGAGAGGGGAGCTGTTGAAATACTCAGGCTTAGAGCTGCACTGATGCTCTGCCCTCATTTCCAGCACTGTTAGACAGCACTGACATAAAGCCATCAGCTTGAAGTCGAGTTCACAAAGGAGGCTGAGATTTGGTGTGCAAAGCATGAAGCAGGTATAGATTGCAACAGCACAAGCCATGGCTTGTTGAGTCACTGATTCCACATCTCCAATGGCACTTGCTGGCCCAGCCCTTAATCTTCTCTAATAATCCCATCCTGCAGCAAATGCTGGAGAGAATGTTCTAGACACTTCTGAAGGCCAAATTACTGTGAATTTAACAAAAAGTATTTGTATAGTAAGTTTCACAGTAGCCTATCTGAATATCATTTGTAACCTTGATTATACCTGTTAATTTGTAATTGGAAACTAGAAAGGGAGAAAAGTTTAAAGGATGGGATTTTAAAAACCTCACTCATCCACACACCCAGCAGCTTCTCCTGCCTCAATGCAACTCCTCATTGTGGTGCAGACACTAACAGAACCTAATAAAGCCCTGCAGCTCAGAGCAACACAGATTTCAGCTCTTTTCCTCCTTCTTATGAATGACTAAGAACATTCATTGACATTGAGTTCTGTAAAAATCCTAATGAAGAAAGGTGGAAGGAAAGGGAAGGAAATCTGTTAACCAAGTATCTTCCTGGTCAAAGAGCCATGAAAAAGTGAGCTTATGAAGCCCTAGAGGGTGTTTCAGAGCAAAGGCTCACACACAAGCAGAAAGAGCCACCAAATGCCCCACTAGAAAGCAAAGACACTGAAAAGAACCTAAGATGGTCTTTGAGAATACAAAACTATTTGAACAGATAAACTACTCATACAAAGAAACTCTCACAAACATACTCATATAAAGAAACGCAGTTGGAAGATATATTGCATTTTAAGAGTAAGAAAAGTATTTCTACCTGGAAAATAGTAATTAGGAACAGACTCTCTTTTTTCAAGCTGATCCTGTACTAACTACTGCCTTTGAAACACAAATGTTTACATGTGTTTGCTTGTTCTAAAAGCATACAGACCTCAGTGAGTATTGTCTTTTAAACCTTTCTCCCACATCGAATGCAAGAAGACACCAAGCAAACTGTTAAACAGCTGTGTCTGCCTGTGAGCTGGGCCAGCCTCTGCCAGTCACAGGAGCAGTGCCCTGCACGGGCTCCTCCTTCACAGCCTGTGCTGCCATCAGCACTGCCCCAAACCAGCACATGCAGCACTGCACAGCACCTTGCTTCAGCAGACTTCATCTGGTGCCACTGCAACACAGCTGGGAGAAAAACAGTCCTTAGGAAGCCAAGGTATAAGAGTATAATAATGCTGAAACTTCCTACAGCCTCTGCAGTACTTAACTTCTTGTTACTGGAGGCAACATTTGGTTTTCACAAAGGTTTATAACATGACTGCTACTCAGCATGCAGGCAAAGGGTCATCTTTATTTGGAAGGATTTTGGAACAGATGAAATGCCTTTTCACAAAGCAGAAAGATTATACAGAAAAATTCTACTGAACAACCAGCAGACAATTTTCAGATACTTTGCTTAGTTGTTCAGATACCTCAACTTAGTGTAGGAGCCTGTCAGATAGGGATTTCCTTGCTCCCTTTTTGGATTTACTCTCATTCTGAAACAAAAACATATCCACAAACATTCTCAGGGAAACATTCTGAAGGATGAATTGGTTCTGAAGCTCTCAATATTTTCCAGCCCACATCAGATCACTAGGTGCCAATCCTAGCTCACCTTTGGCTTCTTCAGCCATCATAAAACAAGAAAACTTGAATGCCCATTCTGTAAAATTCACATTTACTGAGCAATGGGGTTTTGAAGCTTCTTTGCCTTTTTAACATAGACTTAGACATCAGATTTCTTATGCATTTACTAGAAGGTGCAAAAAAGTTAAAATGCTACTCTTCTAAAGCACCTATGTGTCTCTCTACTCTTCCAGCAGCTACAAACAAGTCTTTTCTATAATGCTGCAAGAGTTACCTCTTCCTTTCTGCAGTGCTATGTCAGCTAAGAGCCCACTTTCTTCTTTGAAGTCCAGTATATCATGTACCCAAAAATAATTTGTCAATGACTCTGTATGTAAAGAAGCACTTCATATTTGTCAGAAAGACACTACTGACACAGCTTTCCAGAAAAATCAAGCTTCTCACACAGCTGCAGGGTGACCTTTCCAAACACTACCCAGTTTTTATGCTTTCAAAATAACTCTTAGATTTGCTCAGCCTATTGGAGTGAATTCTTTATTTTTTCTTTCTTTACCAACACATTCAAGTCTGGGTATTTGGAACCCATGGATCCAGTAAGTTCATCCTCATTTTCTAGTAGATGTTACAAGTCATTGATTTCAATGCTGGCATGTCAGACTTCTGTGTTCTTTATTAAGGACCCACAGGCTCTATTGATTCAGAAAGGCAGTGTTTCAATGGTTTGTATTTAACATTTTCAAAGATCCACAAAGACTAGAAATGCAATTATAAAAGGCTATACTTTTCTGTTGAGGCCAATCTGTGAGAGACAATACACAAGCCATAACTGATGTACACTGAGCTTACAGACAATTCTCTTCCACTAATTCAAGAAACTGTTGATTTTGAGGCAGTGGCATACAATTCCTAAACAATTAGATAATGATCTGCATACAGATTAAAGTTTGATGGAAGAAGGGAAGGCAAACTCAAAACAGAATGGACCAGAAGATGGAGGTACAATATGAAGCAAGGCAGTCAAGAGAAGGGTCCCAGATTTCAGAAGATACCAACTGCCTGCCCTTGAAAAGCATGCCTTCCACAGCAGAGTTTACAGACTGTAGGGGTTTGGGGGTGAGGAAAGAAACAAGACTGGATAAAGTGACACAATCAAAACATAACCATGTGTCAATTTTTAACAGTATTGTCACCAGTGTTTACATCATCTCAGACAGACTTGGGTCCTTTGGTTCTATTCTTTATTGTGTATCTGAAAGACTGAAGGTAACCATGCTTCTATACTTCTATGGAATATTTTGGTATCTGTGCTGTAAACAATAATAATTATTTCCAGCTTCACTTTTAATCAGGGAAGTGGTAAGAGCAATAAAGAAAGGGCTTCAAAACCTTAAATGCAATGGTAAAGTTGTAACATACAAGGAACTTTATGAAAATCTGTCCTAATTTATCATGGCATAATCAGGTGTTGCACCTGTAAGCGGCATGAATGATGACATATCACTAGAATTACTGCAGAACAAGGTAATTATTACAGAACAAGGTAAAGCTGAAATCTGCTGTTCTGTTTAACTTACACTGCCTTATGTTTAAACTGCCTCTTTAAAAAACAAGTATGCTAGATTTGTTATGGAAATAGGTACAGTTCAACTTCCATGATTCTCTGTGTCATTGTTTAAAGAAGTGGCTTCTGGCACTGTGCCACAGACAGCAAGTCCAAGTAAATCCTTATTACACAGATCACTGACCTGAATCTACTGATACTCTTACCCACCCATCAATCCAGCTGTCAGGCAAACCTATTGCATCCCACACATAAAGTGTACACAACTTTAGTTGAGAAAAAAGTCACACCCACTTTCAAAATAACCATGTAAAAACTTCTACCACTACTTTTCCCCCAAAACAATGAAAATTTATTTCTGTTTCTCTGAGGCTTGATAATAAAACCACATTCCTTTAAGGTAGGGGGAAAAAAAACCACATACAAAAGGCAATTTAACCAGTTGACTCATGCTTCTTAAAGACATTAACCAATTTATACGTGCAATGGATTTAGTTTTTAAAAACAGTTTCAAGTTTTGCCCTGTTGCATTTCAGTTTTTAAATGTCATTTTAAGCCAGATTTAAACAACTGTAAGACTTACACAACAGCCTTATGAACACATTACCTGTAACATAATAATTGGTATGATCAAAACATTCTCACAATGGTATTGCTAAATAAAAATTAACACACTGACTTTATGCAGTTGTGATACCACTAGGTTTGCCACCCATCAGTAATTTAAAATATTTAAATATTCCCTTCACGAACTTGAGCCTCAGAAAACTTGAGAAGCCATGACTTTTTAAAAAGCATGAGGTTTGATTGTCAATTTTTTTTTTACATTTTAGATTAGATGACAGAGCTGGATTACCAGAACTGTATTCATTTTGACAATCCACATCTACATCAGAACATATCAATACACATTAGTTGTTCATTTTCTTAATGAAAAGGCACAAACTAGATTTGCTTGGGAGAGTTGTTTTAAATACTCTTCTTCCCTCAGCAGCTCAAAAAACCTGCTGACTAAATGTGCAGCTTCCTGGACCTAATCACTTCAAGAGTAAAATAAAACAAAACCCAGCCTAATGAGGTGGCAAGCCCAGAAGTCACAAGTGTTAGCAAGAAGTTCCTACAGCACCAAAACAATGGAAATGATGGTTTTACACATAATTTATTATTCCTACCTTCCAAATACTTAGAGACTTTCTCCATTCGAACTGCCATATAGCAAAGAGAACGAACAAAGAGATGCAACATTTAGCTTTCAAATCATTTACAGATAAACAGCCCCCAAAAACGCTGAGTTATGATTATTAGTAGTACAAAGAAAGTTATTTGTCCGAACCTGATGTTAGGTCAGATCCTCTGTTCTTTTTATCTTCCACTATCTCATAGAACGGGCCTATTACTTGGAGTAACTCTTCAACTTTGTCCGTCATTGGCATACTCTCAAGAATCTGCACAAGTCCAAGACATGAAGCATCTTATGAAACAGCATTTCAATCATTCATTCATTTCAACTGATTTTAAAACTGCTGGTTATTGCAAAACTCTGTAACATTTCACTAAGTCATCAAACTAGTTATTCTGATTTTTGTTTACCTTTTTTAATTACGGGGAAAGAACATAAAACTAAGTTACTGAATAAGAATATTATAATAATATTAATTTTTTTCAGATGAAGATGAGATGAGAGAGCTAATGCATTTGCCAACACTAAAACACAGGCTTGACACAGTATTTATTAGTAAACCTTGAAACCCATTATTTCTTCAATTTTGAATTAAACCATCTCAAAGTTCAACAGGCTGCTGTTGGCCAATATAACTGTTTTATAGACAAGTCTTTCCACAGAAAAAATAAAATGGAAAAACTTTTTTGTCTTAGAGGATTCTTTGTACTGTCAAACCCTGCTGCCCTCAATGCAATGTAAGAAGCAGATCAAAAGTGCTCTACTAGGTCCTTCTAGGTCCCAAACAAAAATATGGGCATAATACAGCAAAACTGAGACAGCACAAAGATCCACTTAGAAGAAGAACAAACTAGAACCAAGTTCTGCTCTTGAAGTCATTTGGAGCATTTCTTCATTTTAAGTTACAAACACAGTATCTTTGATCATATGGTAGGAATGCATAATCTTCAATCTAAAATAAATTAAAGAGAAGAGGTTCAATAGTTGGATACTATTTTTAAGGCACATGGTATTACTGTCCCATTCTAGTTTAAGTCCTTTCAAATAACCTTTTTGCCAATAGCTTTGTTCCTCTTTCATCCTCTACATTTTTAGTTATCATATTTTAAAAGTAGCAATAGCTATAGGTAAAAACACAGGTTGAAGCAAACTAACAGCTACAGTGCACCTCCTCCTCCTAAGGGGCACCAAGAAAGCAACAGGTGAAGGTACATGCTGCCACAGAACATGCTGCTCAAAGGCACCCAGCACACCAGCAAGCAGTAGGAGCAAAAGCTGCAGCATTATTGCACAGAGCAGGGGCTCCAGGCCGGCAAGTCAACACCTAGCAAGTCAACACTTGCAAACCAGTCAAGGATACCAAGAGATAACAATTCTATCAACCTGCAGTTTCACTGCCACTTCTCTGATCTGCTCAGTGTATGTAATTCATTCTGTCTTTGTTAGGGAGGAATACTCAGATACACAGAGCTGGATATGAAACACAGATTGAACAGTTTTGTGATTGCCGATTTTTTCATTTCAGTAACATTGAGAGAAAGAAGCCTTTTCTAGAATAGACTTGTATTTGTTATGCAGTTATTGCTCTAGTCAGCTCTGTAAACTGTTTCACAGATGCATTTCTGTGATGTCTGCACATTACTGCCCTTCATGTATTCTAAACAGACCTCAATATATTCCGTGCTACTTATAGCACTTAGAATTTTTTTCTAACTGCTAGCTTTTAGGTGAGCACAAAAAGAGAAAATACTTTCACCAGCAAAAGTAACTGCTTGCTTATTATAGCCACTAGGCTTAATAAGCAATCTCAAAAATTCAAAGTGAAAAATAAGTTATTATGTACCCTGATTTACTGTTTTCCTTGGATGTCACACAATTCATATATATACTCATGTTTTAAATTAGAAACACCACATAGTGTTAACACTTCATGCTATGATATCACTTATTTGTAATACATAAGAAAACAATATATCTGAAATGCAAACAAATTCATTTAAACAGCATTGCAAAATAAATTTCAGAAATGCTACCTGAAACAAACTAACCTTGAGTCTGAGCTCGGGCGCATTTTGTTTATTTTAACTAAAAATAATACATTTGTGCTCATCTCTCATCAGCATAAAGCTCACCCAGACACATTCCCAACTGTGATTTTCAAGGTTGCAACATTAAGGAGGGAAAAAACCCCAAAACAAATTTGGGACTTTGGAACAGGGTCATCTGATGCATGCATAGCCCAAACACAATGTGCAAATGCCAGGGAATGCCTTAGGGCTGGGAGAATATGGCAGGCTTATACACCCTTAAACACAGTCCTGGGATATCAGCATACAAGTGGGGTTTTGTACCCTCAGACAACAGCAGACTGGCCACAGTAAGTCCATGAGAATTAGTGCAGTATGTGCTGATAGAACAACCCAGTGGATCCATCTGAAATGCACTTCCATTGACATTGCAAGTAGAATCAATTGGGATAGAAAAGCAGAAGCTAGGATTCCAAATGTGAGAGCTGAACAGCACCAAAGCAGGGTAAACAGATTCCCCAGTTTCAAAGCTGAGAAAGGCAGGAAGTCATCTGCTCTCTATTCCCTACACATAATCCACACAGAAGCAGAATATTTATGGTTCATTAGGGTCAAGGAAGCAAACGTCCTCACAGGAGGCTTACTAGAGTTTTTTTGGAACAAACATTGCAGTTTCACTTGGTTTTACTGTCCTGACCAAACCAGTTATTGCACTGAAAAAAACCCATGAGGTAATCTACTGCAATATCACACATATTGAATTCAAGGTTTGAAATGAAAGACTAAACCTTGTGGCACACATTCAAAGGAATTGTTAAAATTTAGTGGGATTTTTAATCAAACAAACAGTATTTGGCCTTCTGGGTTTTCTGGAGCTGCTTATTTTCCAGTTTAGAGCAGATACAGTAATAGCAGCAGGAACTAAATTACCAGAACTACAGACAGGAAAAAGAATAGCAAATCAGACTCCAGCTCCTTGCCTAGTAAAAATTTTTGTTGTATTGCCCATTAAACAAATTCAGAGTTTGGTGTAAAGATAGTGGCCTCAGAAAAAAGCAAGTGTATTTGGAGTAGAACTTTTTCCCTTTGATTCAAACCTCATTATAATAATAGATTACAACTATACTTTTGTTCAGATTGACATCAAATAATCTTTAAACTGGAAAAGTAATCTCTAAAAGTTTCAGAGAAAAGACTGCAGTGTAAAGAGTTAGTTAAGAAATGACATGAAACTTTTAACTCTGTTTACTTTAGTTAATGCTGCAATTCCTGCTTAATATGGTAACTGTGACTCAATGCTAATAGTATCACTGCAACTATAACATTCATGGAATATTTTTGTAACAAGTACAGAAAATTCAGGTTGCTAAGTTCTTCCTGAAAAATAGAAAATTATTACATTTACATATTGGATTATATTAATGTTTTCTGTCATAAGAGTGAGACCTTTTCTCCTAAAATTCTTCTGGAAAGTTGCTTTAGTCTCTTTTCCAGAATAAGGATCACTTACCTCTCTCAGCTCTAAGAACTGAGGCACTGTGCAGTACAGTTTTTTCCCTTAATGCCCCCTTTACCATTATTTCAGTATTCCACTTTCTTTAGCTTTGCCATTTAAGCTTTGTATCAGCTATAGCTATCATGTTTCTCTGAAAACAACACAAATTCTGTGTTTTGAAGGAACTTTGTAATTTTCTTTTCCCCACAGGCCAAACAGCATAGTACTGAAATGTAACAGTTCACATAGGGGATAACTCATTTGGAGCTTTGGCAGCAGCAGTCAGCAAGACTCCCCTCACATTCCTCTATTCCTGTAACATTTTTTCTAGAAAATCTCTTCCTTAGTAAACATACCTTTTTCATTTCATCAACATAGGCTATCATGGCATCTTCTTTGGACATGTTTCCCAAGGCACTCCAAGCATCCCTAGGAAAGAAAGTCACATACACCTTCAGTATCTTTAGGGCAAACTGGATTTTTTTCAACTTGGCCTTAAGTAGGTCAGTTATGTAATGTCCAAAGTTACTCTGATACAAGTAAAACGCAAGAATGATTCACATTAATTTTTAAGTACAAATATATAATTTGCTAAGATAATCACACAGTGGAAGAAGCAGCAACAAACTGAACAGACTGGGGACTGAAGAGTTCCTCACTGACTATCTATGATTATGTACCCAGTAAGTTGTAAATAAGCCCAGATAAAAGACACATGTGTTACCCTTCTGACTAAGTTGTGTTTAAGATCCTGTGCTGTATAAAACAAACAGGCCCAGATACCTCAGCCAGCACTTACAAACAGCTGTCACTGAGGTAGAATAAGCCACAAGGAAAATCTGTCCTTTTTTGAGTTTAGCAGCTGGGGAAAGACACATCAGCCTAGAAGGCAAATAGTTACCACAGCAGCTACTTATGACCTAAATAAAATCTTCCCCTCTCCAACTCTGCAAGACAGCAAACTCTAACCAAATTTATTAGTGTTGCACAAGGCATCTCTAGACCACAGACTGCAATAAAACAGTTCCTCAGTCTCACACATTATTTGACATTCCAGAGTACTTGTCCCACCCATCAAAAACCACCAAGGTTGGTGGCTCACATTCCAGCTACAACCAGCCAGGTGGATGAAAGCTCCCAGCCCTAGTCTATCCCCTGCACTCTGCCTTGGGGAGGATGAGGAAGGAGAAAAAAGTCCTAGGAATAATGTTTTCACAGATTCCTAAGAATACCACGACCACAAAGACAACGATAATATTTGTTCTTCAGGACAAATTATCATTAAAATATTACAAGCAAAACCTTCACATTGGCTTCTCAAAGAGAACTTGGCAATTTGGTGAATCAGAATTCTTCCCAGGCCAAGGCAAACACAGATAGTGGGAAGACCTGCCACTGAGCAGACAAACCAGAAAGACATAAAGCCAACCTCCCCATCAAGAGCCCAAAGCTATATTAGTGGTTGCCAGTGAGCACTTATTTACTTCAGGCTCACATCACACAAGAAAACTCAAGGAAGAGCTCCAGACACCCCTCCACATCACTTATTCTTCAGAGCACCTAAGACTTCATTGCAAAACACGGGATAAACACTGCAGAGGTACCATGATGGTGGTTGTCCAAGAAAAACCTGACCACCTGCATAATCCAAGGGAACGTTTCCACCTGCAACTCTGAGAAGTGATCAATTATCTGAGTTAGAATACAACAGAAAACTAATTAAAGCATAAAAGGTTGTAAATGTTCTTTTTATTTAAAAAATGAAGCATTTAGAGAGTTTCCTTCTGCAAGTGCTAGTCTTCTGAACATAAAAAAAAAAAATCCCCAAAACAACAACTCATGAAAAGTTACCATTTGTATCTACCAATTGGATCCCAAAATCCAGGTCGAGGAATGTTACAGGGTCCTTGGGTTGCTTGCTTATAAAAGCTATAGAACTTGAGCATCATTTCATTCGTTGGCTGGAATGAACCTAGTGAAAACATTTTAAAATACAATTAAAGTGTCATCAAGAATATTAGTGAGTATTTTACAAGCCTAATGGTTCTGTGAGAAAACAGCCTGCAGCCTGTTACAGCAGTACAGTATAAGTCAACAGAGAACATCTTCACATCATTTATCTGAGAACCAGCACCACTGAAAATATTTACTATACAAACAGCAAGTTTCAGATGTAGTTTAAAGGACTATAACCTTTCCTACTGCTAAGGTCAAACTCCACAATTAGAATAAAAAAAGGTAATAAGTAACATCAAGCCGATGTCCTTTCACTCAGTTTAAAGGGACACGTTTGGCTCTAAGTAAACAAAGTATCGTGCAAGTCACTTTATTGTTAACAAATGGTAACTTACTGCGAGCCTCCAGAAGTTAAAAAACAACAACAAAAAAATCCAAATAAACACAACCCAAACCACGGCCCTCTGCAGTGTTTTTGTTTACCTTAGGTATTTGACAACTTTCAGTAAAAGTTTCACCGTACCTCCCGATTTGGTTTCTCTTCTTCCTTTGTGGAACACATTTTTGTACAGGTAAAAAATGTAAATATAAAACTAACAGCTAGCAGGGAAGATTCATAACCAATCCACTAAATCAAGTAGCTTGAGGTTGGATTCTAATAATTAAAAGCTTACAGTGACATTTACCTCAAAAACATCCGATTTTACTTTACACCAGAATTAATGGTGTATGTAATAAATGTTTTTAAAATTATCACAGCTCTTATCAAAAGGATAAGTTCTGTGGTTTTTTTCCTTTTCCATTTTGTTAACTCTTTCAGCAGAGGGGAACTCACGGTAACAGCTTTGTTAAAGCAACTTCAGGGTTTCAGGGAGGCTGAGATCGCGGGGAGCTGACAGATCCCCCGGTCCAGGCGCCCGGCTGAGGAGCTCCAGGCAGGGCTCAGAAGGCCCCCGAGCCGGGGCTCCCCCGACAGGCGGGGAGCAGCACTAATGCCGAGCTTTGCAGCGGTTCTCCAGGGCTGCTGGGGCGGCCCCGCTACCCCGAGCCCCCGCGACCGAGCCCCGCCGCCCGCCGGGCCCTGCCCGCTCCCGGAGCCGCCCGGTACCGATGGCGCCGCTGCCGCCGGACCCTCCCGCCGCACTCACCATTTTTGGGCAGGCTCTGGATCACCTTCACGGCCGCCTCGAACCTGGTGGCGTGCAGAGAGCCGGTCTCGGCCATGGCCCCGGCCCCTCACCGCCTCCTGCTCGGCTGCCGGGCCGCGTCCGGCGGGGCAGGCTCGGCTCGGCTCAGCGCTCCCGCCGCAGCCGCCTGCACGGGAGCGGTGCCGGGAGGAGCCGGGCCGTACCCAGCCCCAGTCCCAGCTCCACCAGGACCGGTCCCGGCCTCGGCCTTGCCCCCCGCCCCCCTGCACCCTCCCCTCCGGCGGGGCCGGGACAGCCCGCCCAGCACCTCGGACCGGCCTCGCCCCGCACCCACGGCCAGCCCCGCTCTCAGCTCAGCCCAGCCCAGCCCAGCCCGACCTCCGCCCCGGCCTCAGGCGCCCATGTTACGTCTCCCACAGCGGCTCCCTGCCCTTCCCTCCTCCCGCACCGCCCCGAGGCCGCGGGGGCACGACGGGAAACGTAGTTTCTTTGTCTTTCCTTCCTCTTCCTCCCCTCTCTCCCCTGTGCTTGTATTGCTGCAATACGGGGAAATTTGAAAACGTGCCATTGCCATATTCCACCCGTTTTATGGACCTCAGTTATCTTCAGGACACTTACCACCTGGCAGCCTGCTGTGCTGCTGCCTCCCCTCCTCACAGCCGTCCTCATACCCGCACCTAGTCACACACAATTCACCTAAATTACCGCTGTAGACACATTTTTTGAAATAGTTTGAATGACTCCTATTTCCATTAAAATTTTAGGCATGCCTAGAACCCAGGGAGCAGCTATTTCCATGGTATCCAGAGATGTGGGTGAATACCAGCACAGTACTACCAGTTAGCTCGGTAGCTTATAAATGAATGTCCTTATTCAAAAGCACTGCGCATCCAGCACTCTGCAAAGTCAAACAAAAGTATGCTAAACCAACTGCTTTTGTAGCAAATGGAATAATTTACCCAGTGAGCAACAGGATGAATTAACAGCCCCATTGAATGAATTGAGTCCAAAAACTTGGCATTTCAGTCAGTTCATTTATCTAGTACACAATATATATTTTAAATTCCTCTGAAGGCAGTTGTGTGCTCACAGTGTATGCCCTCTGGTGGGAAAGAAAAGCTCCAGAGAGAGGGAATTAGAGCAGATCAGCCCCAGCTCTGCTGAGCTAGTGCATTCTACAAGGTCAGCAGCCAGCTGGCCTGGGGAGAGCTTTGCTGCAGAGAAGCTGACAATTCCAGAGGTGTTCAGATAGGATTCCCCACACTGGGCAAATGATGAACCCGTGTTTTGAGCACTGCTCCACTCCTGAATGTTACAGAATAATTTCTCTGCATTTTTCATTTTGAGTGCTAGATTTCTAAAGTACTTGTGAGCTTCATACTAAGATCTATCATGTTTTTTATCCATGAAGGTAGGAATAACAGAAGCTCAGATCAAAGAGAAGTGCTTTTTGAAGATAAATGGGTCTCTGTATTCTTTGAGCATGCAAGGAGTTAATTTCAAAAGTAATACAAAAATTAGGAGCCTTTTGTGAAGCCAGCTGATGTGTAAATTCTGTTTATCCGACACAATCTATAATGATGTTTGCCTTTTAATTGATTTAAGAGAAATGCAGTCTGCATTTTTATAATGAATGTTCCCAGACTTTCACTGGAAGTAGGCTTTAGAAGAGATGCAAATGACAACCTATTTAGTGGCTGTGTGCAGAAACAGAAGCTGCCCTCTTTGAACTGAAGATGTGTGAGGGTGTAAGATCTGCAGATCCAGAATGAGGTAATTGAAGTAGCCCAAAATAATCAGTATCATCATGCTCTGACACAAGCATGAAATAGCAAATGAGAGGCAAATTTTGAGCACTGACGAACATTTTGTGAGAACATATCATAAATCACTAGTTAATTTTAATGATCATATTTATTACTAATTAGCATTGTTAATAGATGTCTTTATGTATTTTGCATCCTTAGTGCTGTGACTTCTATGAAGTTAACTATGAAGAGTTAACAATAATTAAATGTACAGGTAATTAAGGAGACCTTCTCATCTCTCACAGACAGCCAGGAATGGATCTGCAGCTTTATCTCAAGGAGGACTTAGGCTGCATTCTTTAGGGAACACAATTATATTCCATGCTTGCAAAATCTAATTATTATATATGTGTTAAACTGGGCTGTGTTTCTATTGTTCCCCAACAGCAGTTTCCAAAGTAATCATAAGTATGACTTGCTCTTATTTTTTTATTATTCAGCGTGTGAGAAGCCAAACTTTGGGAACTGTGACAGAAGGAGAAACCAACGATGTCCATCAGTTGAGATGTGAGAGAGGACAGACCATGGCTGGCTCTGCTACCAGCATGACTTGGCAGCGAGTGCAGTGTGTGACACTTGACATGTCTGAGTGGTTTGCAGTCCTCACGCTCCTCTTCACTTGGTCTTTCACAAATTACTTATGGAGAGCCTGTGAATCACTAATATGAGGCATTCCTGGCAGCATTGAGACACATAAAATCTTGTATGGAAGCATGCTGTTGTAGCTGCTGAAGGAATACATTTAGGGGATCTCTGAATAAAAGGCAGACAAGCATGATTTTGAGTGTTACCTGAGACATATCCTTCACAGGTACATTAGGGAGGGTTATTGAGTTCAGTGCTGCTATGCCACAGGATAGTATATCAAAGTCTGATGTGTGGACCCACCTTACAATCCTCATTTTGTGCCATTTGTGAGCTGCCACTGTCCCTTTGTATAATTTTCATTTGTATCCTACTGCATTAGTTTTCTAGCAGTTGCTTCCAGTGCTGAGCTATGCCCCAGCCCAGCTTGAAGAGCACCTTCATTTTACTTGAGGGACAAAGGAGTCAGTTAAATTATGCAAGTGAAAAGCTGAAACCGGAACCAATTATGCCTATTGCTCCCTCAAGGGTCTGAATCACAGCAGTGTATTTTACAGAGTACTTTAAAAATGGTTCTCAAGAAAGTGGACCATAGTCTCATATGCATTATGAGCAAGTTCTGTAAGCTCCCAGATCCAAGAGCATGTAATTTTAGCAAGGCTTACTTTTTGAAGTATATAATCCAGCAGGGAGGAAAAATGAATTATTTAAAACCTAATAGTCATAATTATGAAGAACGAAATTAGCATTACAATTTCTCAGTCAAATCTACATGCTGATGAAGAATGGAAAGATGTCATCTAAGAAGGAAAGAGGTTTTTGTGAGGAGAAACTTTCTACACTGTTTACAGTAGAAAGGCTAATATTTCAAATAACATTTACTTAGAGAATTTTTAATGAAATCATTAAGGATGTTGAGTCAAAATCAACAGATCTGGAGAAAGAGAATTATTTGCTTACCATGAATATGGCAAAAACAGCTGAAATTTGTTCACTTATGTAGGCCAATCCCTGTTCCTCAGCAAAAGCCCTTTGGGCAAAGGACTAGATTGACACAAACAATAATGCTTTTGGGGATAGAAGTTCCTTGTGAGGTTCAGTTACACCCCTTAACAACTTCACTAGAAATACTCATTCATTTCACAGTTGGGGATTAAGTAATGGAATTATTTTTAACTGTTATTAACAGCAGCTTCTCAGCCTAAGGATTAGGTAACAGATCCCATTTCAAGTCTTTTTTAAGCTATTCAATTCAGGTATCTCAGGCCTTTCAGTGATCAATATTTCAACCTGTGTTTTTGTTTTCCTCCATGGTCCCCCACTTCACACATATTTCAAAAAAGTAGATGGAGTAGCAAGAGTATAAGCTTAAATCCCTTTCATAAAATGCTCTTTGAAGAACAAAATATGATCATACTTCCAAAGACATTCAGCAGCATTTGACTTTGCATTGAAGTGTACAGCATTTATGAAGTCAAAACAGGTTTATATTGTTGTAGGTTCTAAAGCATAATGCAGTGCCATATTGTGTCTTAAGCCCCTCTTTTTTTTTTCTCCAAGGTTACTATTCATCTCTTTGATGAAATTTTTAATAAAGTTCAGTTTTCCCTACTGCCTCAAGGTATTATTCTTGTAGAGAGAGCAGATAGTTATAAGAGAATTGTTCAGATTTTGCCTATTCTAGAAAGAACATTCTAAAAATCCCATTCCCTTACAGAGCCATAAACTGAGCTTTGAAAAGTATGTAGTTTCATCTTGCAGCAATGCCAAACTGTGTCTTATTATAAACATCAGAAGACAGCTTATAATAAATACTTAATCCTTTCCCTTCAGTAAAATACAGAATTTCTGGAGGTCAAATTGTGCTGTCATTTACAGTGATATAAATTTGGAATTACTTGATTGATTTGGGAATATTTATGGTGCTACACATTGTCATAATGTAAATGAGTAAGAATCTGACTCTAAAAAATAGAACCATGTCTGGTATATTTTTCCCGTTTTGACATTTGTGCTTCTTGTCTTCTCAGCTACTGCTGCTAAAGTTTTAGCAGCCTATCCCTGTGTAATTTGCCTCTTGGGAATAGCAAACAAAATACTGTGACTGTATCATATTAATGTGCTTATGCAATGGCATATTTATAGCCAGACAGCTCTTGTGATATTTTCTTTTCAGTATCTGCAAAGGGGAAAAAAATGAAACACCCTTACTTTATGCATGTTCTTTTAAAATTCTAGCAAAATATTTTTATTATTCTTTCTAGCAAGTCTGAAAAATGACTTTGTGAAAATTTGATGATTTTAATGACATTGCTCATGAAACACATTTATCAGTATGCAGAGCCAGGAATATAACTGGCAAACATCTAAAGTATTTCAGACCTGTGCATCTTGTGGATATTTATCCAGCAGAAAATATACCACTGTGGTTTTGGTCAATGGCTTTCAACAACCTAATTCAACAGATAGTTGAATTACTGGAGTGAGTCCTCCAACAAGCTCTCAGAAGGATTTAAGACTGAATTTAATTGAGTGTCTCAGAACAGGACCCTCACTTCATTGCAAACCCCACAAGCACCCAGTTTTTTCCTGTACCAGTCACTGTAAAGATCAGACTTCCACAGAAATCAGTGCCAGCTAGTCCCAGTTATGAACCATGGATTTTTCACTCTCATATTCAGATCACGTTTGCAGCAAGACATTTCTAACAAAATTTATCTGGGAAGCTTTACTGAGAACAAAGTTTGACATTCAGGAGCCATTTCAGTTTATACTGTCAGGTCATTTCTGCTCAACTGAAATAAAGGCATTGTCTTTGCTTCACAGTTTTGGGATGGTAAGGCCTGTCCAGTTCACTCAGATGAGGAAAAGTGAGGGAATCAAGTGTCTTAAGTGTTTTTTACTTTTCTTTGCACTAAAGTATTCTCATCACTATAAAATATGTTCAGCATGAGAAACTTAATATCAAAGTTCTGTAAATGATAGGTTAATGATGAAAGATAACTGTAAGTTTTTGTTTCCAAAAAACTAGAAAAAAATCAAAGAACTTGCTGAATAGATTTCCAAGTAAATTACTATTGGTTTTTAAAAATAACCCAAGAAAGAGAGACAATTTAGCTACACAAAATGAAAATTATCTTTGAGTCCATAGAAGTCTTTGAATGCATTGGAATCTGTCACACTGAGTTATCTAACAGAGGGCAGAGGGCAGTTTTGGGCAGGCATTATAATTCTCCAACCAAAGATGTACCTGTTAAGAGCCCAAGTCTTCAGTGTCATAGAGATTACTTTAACACATCCTGAAATCAAATATTAATACTGCATTTTGCCATGCAAAAGAAACAGAGCAGTACAATATGCCCTGCATAATATTAAAATGCCATGCAAAATATTAAAAATATCAGTTTTTAATCCTTATGCAGCCATGTCTTCTAGATTACCAAGCTCCCTATTATCCTCCTGAAGGGTTCTCCAACAATCCTACAAACCTGTATAAATAGAAATCAAGCAGCTCCTGGATTTCTTTTATTTAGAATTGAATTCAACAATGTTTTCACTCCAGTGAATCCATTCTTTCTCTGCTATGTCTTTCCAATACTTTAACATCTTTTGTGAATTATTGATACTACTACTGGGCACTTGTATTAATGTTAAGACTGAAATATTGCCTCCTCCAAACTCAATATTCTCACACTTACATCCAGAATTCACTGGTCCTTTTGGATATAGAGGTGGGTGAAGGCCCCAAAGCACAGGATCTCCTTACCCTACTTGTAGTCAAGGGCCCCTGTTATAAGTGTGTACTCTTAAAGCTGTTTGGAGTGGTGGGAGCAAGATGGGTTGCAATCACTTTTGCTGATTGTGAAACTAGCTTATCAGATTGTTCTCTCATGCCAGTCTGTTCTTTTAATTATTTGTCTCTGTGGGACTTTTATCTGCAATGACTTTATTGTTTTCTTGGAGGCTAATCAAAATAAGTTAACCAAAATAAGCTAAGTCCAATGGGGAGTCAAGCTCAATATACCCTTTATGACCACTTTTGTAGTCTATCAGCATTTTTTTATTTAATATGCACCATGATGATTTTCAATTCAAATAATTATTTATTTTTAATTTTTAAATTGTAGTTTCTCGAAGTTTTATTGTTAGATTTTTACAGAATATAAATACATTTCTGCAATGCATTTATCTATTCAATTTGTATTCTCACACCAAAGGATATTGAGTTATCCTGAAAATATGTATACTTCTCCATACATTCCTATTGATTTGCAGTAATTAAATTGTTCTTCTTTATTTTTTTCTTAGTGGAATCTCCTGTTAGTCATTCTGCCATATACTCGGGATCAATATTAAGTTGATAGGACTATAATACCTATATATCTCTTTTCAATATTGGCACAACCTCTGCTTTCTTTCAGTGCTCTGGAACTTCTCCAGTGTTTGAAAACTGTCTGAAAATGAATATTAACAGTCCATAACACTCTTTGCTGGCTCATTTAAAATTCTCGGATGTGATTAAACTGTATGTGCTTATTTAAGAAGATCTAATTTTAGAAGATGCAGATAACTAGATCTCCCTTGTTTTTCATTTTAATGTAAATAAAAACATGGGTTTTAAACACTGTGATTAAAGCTTTTGATTAGTCATGTTCTCTATTCCACAGTCTGTCAGGATAAATGTACTGCAGACATTATGTACTTTCTTTTTCAAAAATATTTAAAATAGTTAAATATTTGGAGAATATGGTTTATGATAGAGGGGACAGTGCAATGACCAACTATATGTATGTATATTTGTACATACATGATAGAGTATAAAGTAGTGATGTGCTATATAAAATTGATAAGTACATTATGAGCTATTGGTAAAATCATAGAATCATAGAATAGTTTTGGTTTTAAGAGACCTTTAATGTCATCTTGTCCAAACCCACTGCAATGAGCTGGCACATCTGCAACTAGATCAGGCTGCTCAGAGCCCCATCCAACCTGATCTTCAATGTTTTCAGGGTAGGAGCAGCTACCAGCTCTCAGGGCAACCTGTTCCCATGTTTCACCATTCTCATTGTAAAAAATGTTTTCCTTGTATCTAGTCCAAATCTACTGCCTTTTTGTTTAAAAACTACTCCTTGTCCTATTGCAACAGGCCCTGATAAAATGTTTGTCCCTTTTTAGTACTGAAAGGATACAACAAGGTCTCCCTGGAGCCTTCTCTTCTCCAGGCTGAACAACCCCAACTCCCTCAGCCTTTCCCTGCAGGAAAGTTATTCTCTCTCTCTGATCATCCTTGTGGCCTCCTCCAGACCTGCTCTAATGCATCCATGTCTTTCCTGTAGTCAGGACCCCAGAGGATGCAGTACTGCCCACAGGGCCTCCCATGGATTAGGTGACTTGTGCTGTAGTTCACATGGCTGCACAAACCTTCTGACCCCACTCCCACCACAGCTCCCCCCTTTATTCTGCATAAATAAATCCAAAATTGTGCACTGGACAGAGGAAGGAACAAAAGACATTCACAAATCAAAGACCAAACCACTGCAACCACAGCCCAAACATGTCTTTTGAAGATAAAACAGCAGTTGTGTTGACTTATACACACATTCAAGATCAACATCCAGAGCATCCCACTGATTCTGTAATAATAAAATGAAGTCCTATGTACATTTATAAGCCCTTGGAAGTCAGGAATAAGTCAGGAATTCTTGCATTGTGGTTTATTTTCCTGCCACCTGCCATTCCCCTTATTTCTTGACTCAGATTTGCACTCACAGTAGACTCACAGGTGGATTTTTCTAAATCATTGTGAAAGAGCTTCATGGTTGCTGGATGCTGTCATCTGCATGACCAAAGCATCATGGTAATATATTTCATTGAAGAATGTGTGGCATAACTGGTATAAGGAATCAACAGTAACAGAATAAATATGCACAAAATTATTATATTTCTGACCACAGATATTGAAAATATGAAGCTATCTTACATGTCTTGAAATGGGAAATTTGAAGGTACAAAGAAACAGGTTAAGCTCCCAAATCAATGGTTCTGGATATTTTACATTACTGAAAAGAGATATCAAAAAGTGATTGGGAATGACTTGAGAAAACACATTTTAAACAGTTGTAGTAAAAGCAAGTGAAAGCTCATGCGTGTCCTGGAAAGCAGTTCTGTGGTGGTGGTTCAGTCATTCCAAATGAACCTTCTTTACTCCTCAGGTCTGCATCTCTTTCTCATGTGCCTCAAATTATGTGCTTTCTGGTGGGGCCCACGATATTCAGAGCAGTTTGTTAACACACTGAAGCTCTTTAAAATGCACACCATGTGTGCACAAAATGTCCTCATTTATCAGATTAGCTCACAGATCAGGCACAATTCAAAAGAGCAGGATGGTGCCAGAACAAGGGTGTCAACTCACCCTGCAGTGTAACTGAACTCCCCCTTCAATCCAAGGCTGGGAATGGAAAACAAAGAGAACAAATTACTAATTTTCAAGCTTTGCCTCATTTTAACTGACAGAGGCAAGTTACATTTTAATAAAGTAAATAATTCTTAGAACCTCTTTCCACAATTTCAGGGTGCATTCACACATTTCTTGCTAGCTACTTCAAAGAGGCTGAGGTGAGGATCTCCTGCACGTCTACAGCCGCTGATTGCTGCCCCTCTGATCTGCCTCTGAAACTGCTCTCCCCAATGCTCCTCTCCTTCCAGACAGAGTAAAGGAGGTTCTGTCAAACAGTTTAAATGTGCTGACCAAGGCCCTGTGAGATTTGAGCTGGTGGGGCAGTGAGAGGATGGCCAAATCTTGGCCACAAAACCATTCAAGCACAAGCCTCTTGCACGGATGCAGATTCTGAGCAAACCTCCATGGTCATGGCACAGCTGGGATTGTGCCAGGGATTAGTGACACTGCCCTGAAGAGCCAGGCTCCCACAGCTGAGCTGAAGCACTTTGGCAATACAGTAACAGGTATTTCTATCCTGCTGGAGCAGGCTGTTTATGAGGTAGACATATTTATCCATCCACCCCTGCACAAAAGTCAGGTGTGTCCTAAACATCTGTAATAAATAGATAGACAGGATTAATTCTTTCATCATGTAACAAGGCCCTCCCTGCATAATAGATGTGGCACTATGTTTTATAGTATTCAGATTTTTGTCCTTTCCTTTCTACAAGCACGATATTGAGAAATGGTTGAGCAACACCAAATAACTTTAAGTGGTAGGAGATGTGCTAAATTATTCTGGATTAATTATTGAGTAATATAATCAAATATCAAACCAGAAAATCAAAATGTCAAGAAAAGTGAGAAGGAAGAAATTCATACTAGCCCTCCAGCTAAAATCACAGACTTATTGCTTCTGTGTCCTGATTTTAGCTTTCAGATTACTGATCCATATGAAAATAAACCCTCCTCTTGTGACTAAATCTCTTCCTACTAACCAACAGAGAATGATAAGAAATATGAGATATATCAAATAGTGGTATATTGCTTTAATATATAACAACACATGCCCGCTGAGGGCAAGACATATCCTATCATTACTTTGAAGTCTCTTACTCAAATTCAGAAAACAAATGATAGGAGAAATCTGCTTGGCAAGTGGAAGAGGGGGAGGAACACACAAAATCCAGCCTGCTATTGTGAGATTTCAGACATAAATTAAGGCATGAATTTGAAACTGATATAATAGTTTTGGTATTACTCTGCATATGAATAAAAATTACTTAGAATCCTAGAATTGTCAAGGCTGCGAAAGACTTATAATATCATCAAGTCCAACCATTAATTCAGCACTACCATGTTCACTACTCTAGTGCCCCATCCACATGTTTTTTCAACACTTCTAATGACAGTGATTCCACCAGTTCCCTGGGCAGCCTTTTTCAATGCTTAACCACCCTTTCAGTGAGGACATTTTTTCCTAACGTCCAATCTAAACATCTCCTGGTGCAACCTGAGGCCATTTTTTCTCATTCTGCCATTTGTTACATGGGAGAAGAGACCAAATCCGCTTGGCTACAAGCTCCTTTCAGGTAATTGTAGAGAGTTGCAAGGTCTCCCCTGAGCCTCCTTTTCTCCAGGCTAAGCAACCACATCTCCCTCAGCTGCTCCTTGTAAAGACTTGTTCTCCAGCCCTTTCACCAGCTTTGTTAACCTTCTCTGGACATTTCCTTTGACTTGATTAAAACCTTTTATACAAAAATGGTTATGCATTAGATAGCATAATTTATACAGTCTATTTTGTGAATAAGCACTAGCAATGGATTACACATAAATTGTTAGATTGTTGCTGTGACCCTTATAAATAAATATATTCCCCTGTGGCTTCACTAAACCTTTGAAAAGTACATTTCTATGCAAATCTGTGAAAAGTTTTATGGCAGTGTTCTATGGCATTGCAAAAGTTGTCCAGTACCATAGCAGACTGTGGAGCAGCCTGACAGCTGATGGATTGGAAGCTCCAGGCCATTTTCAGTAGGTACATTTGAAATTAGAAGGTATAAAAAGCTGGATATAAAGTACAGAGGACAATTTTGCCATATTCAACATATGTACTGGATAACCTCCTATTAATTTCTTAGTTATGCACTGATAATACACAATATTCACATGGTCCTTTGCTAACTCTTACTAACATTGCTTAAGCAGAAAAACAAGTGATCTGCCTGGCAGCTGCCAGCCTCCAGCCTAACCCTGGAGTGTGATGGCCAGTGCTGACCCTGCTGGAAGGTGGCAGGGTTGGGACAGGCTCGCTGCTGCTTGAGCCAACACCTCCTGAACCGCTGAATGGAACGGCGTCAGCGACAGGCTTGGGTTACACGTGCATGCAGTTTATATCCACCACAGAACTGCAATGGGAAATCACTTGAAAGCAATTTATTGTTCTAATAGACTATTATAGCAGGAGGCTATTGTAAATAATACTTAAAGAGGTTGCTGAAAGGAGGATTTTTCTGTTATGTAGACATAATATCTTTGAATAAGGCACCGTATGTCAGATTTGCTGCTCTTTTCCTAATGCAGAACAAAAAAGCATTTGAATACTGAATTCTATTCTCTGAAATGAAATAAGGAACCTTTAGGCCACACAGTAAAAATAATTTAAAATTATATGTATTAGGCACTTGAGAAAAGATATTCAGCCCAACTTTTTTCCACAAAACATTTTTTTTTTCTTTCACTGGAAACCAAAGCAGTTTTCAAAAGAGAGACTGTTTCAACAAGCATTTTAGGATAAAAAGTACCTCCCCCCTTTAGTAGCTTATATGATAATACTCTGCCAAGTATGGCATCCATAAGATCATAAGAGATGATGGCACCCCCTAGGTGATTAACTGACAGATACATTGTTTAAACTTGTTAAGAGTTTGGTGTGTGGCCAACATAAGTACCAGCACTGAGATCTGATTTTTCAGATCTACAGCAAATGGCCTTTACACAGCAGGAGTAATTGGTAATGATTGTAGACTGTAGTCCATAGAGTCCCATGAATTTTCTGGCTATTATGAGAAAACAAGAGAAAATAAGGTCCTGAGTCCAAGCATATATCCTGTGTGGGAAGTGTTTGTAGCTTTTTAGAGCTTTCCACAGCCCACCTGTTCTGTGCTATGATCAGACACCACACATCTAAACAATCTTCAGTCTCATCACAGTTCCTCTTTACCTTTTCTTCCTCTTCTCCCCTTTCACACCTGTACATGCCCCTTCTATCTGGCCCTTGCAAGTGCCTCCATTATTTCTTCTCCCAGAATTCATCATACTGTTACATTCCAGATGCCAGGGGATACAATCCCTCTATGCCATTATCCATCACAGTGATATTGTATGAAAAACCAAAAAAAGTGCAGAGAAAATCCCTTGACCCTTGCAGTGCACAGTGGAACATTATCAGCACAGCCCAGTTCTTCCGTGGATAAATTCTAGCTCTTATAAACTCTATTGAGAGTATGCAAATATATTAGTTGTAAAACTTTAGGAATTCACCAAATGTTGTCAGGTTTTTCAGGAAGAGCAGGAGGTATGACCCTGAAACCACCTTCTGCTAACTACCTTCCTCATTCAAAACAGAGCTCCTGGGGGTGTAACCTCTTGGCTGAAATATTTGTAATGATGCTACAGAAAGCATTTCTTCTTTTTCCTGTCTCACAAACTCCTTGGATGGGAAAAATAAAGTCTGAAATAGAAATATGTGCTACTTGGGCTAAATTAAGTCTGAGAAAGGTGTAAGCAACTAAAAGCAAAGCATTACAAGGGGAAACAACTGCAAATTTCACACACAGTACAGTGAGGGCTCTATAATATATCTTCTATGTAAAACAACATCTTGATCTCCTTTTCAGTCAGAACAGCATGAGTCTTTTTTTTTCTTAGCATGTAAGAAAAGATATCTAGCTGTGAGACATCTTTCAATTGATGTAAAAACATAGATAGGCTCTACCTTCCATATTGAAGAAATTTTGAGAAGTAAAAACATGTCAGATACAGAATGAAGAGTTAGACATTTAAAGGGAAGTGGTGGCACACATAATTATCCACCTCACATTCAGAATTATTTTAAAGAATGTTAGAAATATTTTTAATACTGAGTAAGTAGGTATTTATTAAATGACATTGTTTAAAAAGTCCCCAGCCCTTTAGCAAACACACTGGCCAGAAAGATACTGTGGAGTTATCATGGTTATGACCACATAAATTAAAACATTCATAGCTAATGGTGACAGCAAATAGCTGAGCACAGCAGGAAGCTGTCATCAGTAATTTACATATTCACTTCTAATTGTGCCTATGCATCATTAAGATTGTTCGTATTTGCATTTGCTGTCCTCTGAACCAAGTCATTTTCCAGTGGCATATATTCACTTTCACTGCAGGTAACTTTCATTACTGGTAATTAAAGGACAATTTTTACCACATTATTCTACAGGAAACAAGAAGTGGTTGCTGAGATTGATTAATATTTAAACTAAGTTTGAGATGCAATCAGTCTCAGAGACACAAGAGATTATTCCAGTTATGTAATGAAAAGTAGCAGGAACACCCCTAACCCCGATTTGTTTTTTTGTTTTTGAATATCCAAAGCTTATCCTTTAAAATTTGTTGGAATGCACTAGGTGGCCTGATTTATTTTTAAATGTTCCCAACAGAGAATAACCTCAGTCTATGTGTAATGACTTTTTATCCTCCAGTCTGTGTTTGAGCTCTGACTGGGACAATACCAAGGAGGATGTCAATGTTATCTTAGTGTGGAAGTGATTTTCTAGTATACAACTGCACCTGAAGGTTGCTGTGCATCCAGTCGAATCCCTTTTGCCTTCAGTGCTATGGAAGATGGTCTTTTTCAAACACCACTCAACCCTACAGACTCAGCATTGCTTCCAGTTGAAGCTTTACTGTTTCACTGGGAGCTGGAACAGACCCAAGAACTGTAATGTGTTTTCACTTGCTGAAAAAAACCCTATTATGTTGTCCCTTATTTTGCCATCCAAATACTGTGCTTGGTAATACTATCACTGCAAAATTGCTGTCAAATATTTATTTTTATTGGGGAAATAGTGCTCCTTCTGTAGTAGCATGATGTTATCATTTAATTATTTTTTCTTTTCTGCTTTGTGATGGAAAACTGCAATTCAATGAAGTATATATTTAAATGCAAAAGAGGCACACCAATTAATCAGTACAGAATACGAATGCTTTTAATCTGCATCAAAAAAACGGTGGCGCTTAGAAAAACACCAATCTTTTAAATAGAAAGAACATAAAAGTAATTCCTATCCATGCTCAGATTTCCTCAAATAGAACGAAAAATTGCAATTGTGCAATTAGATTATCTTCACAATAATATATTCTTTTAAAGCTTTGCATTATGCTAAGCACATTTTGATAAGCCTTTGATTTCCTTTTTTTATAATTTTAATTGTTAAGAAAAAATCCACAGAGATAGCTCAAATGTTAGCTCTGAAAGACAGATGTTTACTGTTTTCTGGTTTTTATTCATCCACTGCACCAAACACAGAAACTTAAGTACTGAAGATAAGAAATAAATTAGTCTGGGAATATATATGGTAAGTTAGGCATAGCCAGGAGTGTAAAGTAATCAATTCTGAGGTGTGGATAAATTAGGTGACAGCATAGTACAATCCACTCAATTATCTGGGATCATAGGAGACTGGGAACTGATGGAGAAGAGAAAAACACAGTGGAGCTGCTCCAAGGAGCACCAGAGACACTTCAGTTCTGTGTGTGGTAATGTAGCCCAGAAGAGCTTATTAACCCTGTGTTCAGCACTAGGCAGTGGTCTCGAGGCATTGTTTGCAATGTTGTGTGAATTTGCAAAGCCATCTTAGGCTCTGCTTCTCAAGGAAGCAGTTACAGCTCTGCAAACCATGTCTGAGCCTGTGAGTCTCATTAAGCCTGGCTCTATATGCATTCTCCCAGGAACATTCTTGGTTGTGCTATTCTCATAGTCTTTATCAAGCAGTGCAAAACAGAACAGAAATGGTGCTAAAGGTGTTTTCAGACTTCAAAACATTTTCCAAGATTTTAAGCAGTGTTTTTCTTCCTCTTAGGGATGCTCACTCCAAAGAGCTGAGCAAGTAGGACTGCTGATATGGGCCATCTACTCTTTCAGCACCTGCTTTCAACTCAGAGTCACAGGAGACTTGTCTTTGGGTCTGTTATATTTCCTTTCTCTGCTAATTATGCAAATATTATTTTTTCCTGGGCAAGGTGTCTGTCTGCTTTTGACCAGAAGCTCCATGTAGGGTGAAAAACCTTTCCCAGGAAAATTTTTATTTCGTATGTACATATCAAAGAAATTCTTCCATTTTAAAGGATTGCCATCCTCCAACAAACAGCTATTAACTCAGAAAATCCTAACCTACCCTCTAATGAGTATGCCAAACCTGCATGGGTTTTTTTTAAAAAGCTGACTTTCACTCCATGACTACCCCTTGCAATAAGATGGCTCTTTTCATATTTAAATTACCTTTCTGAAGCTATAAAATAAAAGAATGAAAAAAATGCTAATAAAAAGGATTACTGCCAGAAGCCCACCTCCTGCTTTAAGTGGCTGCTCTAAAGTCAGTCCTTCCACGAAATGTTCTTATAACAAACCAGTTTAGCTCCATTTGTTAGTGGTGTAAGAAGCAAGTAATCTTAGCATTTGTCACACAATAACCATCTTCCCAGGTAGGTCTAGGAGAAGGAAATGGGCTGTCTGAGGTTCTGCATGTTTCTGCCTATACCACCAGGGTCTAGATCCCCCATTTTTCCCATGTTCTTAGGGCAGTGGATGCCTTGACAGTATTTTGAGGGATTAAGAAGATAAGCCTACCTTGTGATGGGCAGCTGGAAGTGACAGAAGCAGAAGGGACCTGGATTGGCAGCTGGGAATGGAAAACAGGAGAGGAATTCCTTGACGCAGTGGAAGTGGAAAGGAAACATCAGGAGACAACCTGATGGCCAAAGGCTGAGCTGACAAATATGCAAGAGTAAAAAGCAAAATTAAAGAGGCCAAAGGAACAAGGGATCCAGTAGAACACAGGAGGAGAACCACTGAGATGACGGATGGAGAAAAGTGTAGCAGAGGTGACGGAAAAGGAGAATTGCTGACACCAGAGTACTGCTGAGGAGCAAAGATAAGCTTGCAGGAGGGATGAAGAGGAGAGAGTTTTATGAAAAATGAGGTTGAGACAGAAGGCAAATTCTGCAAGTGAAAATATATTAGAGGAGAAAGGTCATGTCAAAATACAGTAAGACAATTTATTTTTTGCCACTCTTATCTTGTGCATTCTTGAAGCTGCAATTTTGAATCTTATTGCTTCTGTGCTCCCCAGCAGCTCAGGCTGCCTAGCAATGCCTGGCTGTGCTGCACAGAGCTCGTGGCTGCCTGGCAACTGTCCGGGGGCTATGCTGGGGTCTCTGACCAGCTCAGGGATGCAGTCCTGCTCCAAACACCCCTGCTCCCCTGGAAAGCCAGGAGACAGCATCACCAGCTGTTAACAGTTTTGATGAAAACATTAAAAATATTAATTGGGGAAAAGCGCACATGGAGGTGACCAAAAGAGTGCAGAGTGCATGGCAAATTGTCTCAAAAATGCAGGAACAGCCCCATTCATCTCTGCAATACTCAATCCGTGAGGACAACCGAAATATCAATATGGGTTGTTATTCTGGTTCTTAAATAAGGTTCTGGGCTAAAGCAAATGAAAGGAACTCAATGCTGCTATGCACCTTCTTGGGCAGCTATTAAACAGGTAGAGGAAATACTGAAAAATCAAATTTTGGTACCAAGAAAAAAAACCTGTTAGGAGTAATAAGTATTCACAAAGCCTCGTCCTAGTACAGCCATACTTGTGTAACTATCATTGCAATCAACAAAAATTTTCTTACAAGAAAATGAGACTTGGCATTTGGCAGCAGAGTTGATGTGGCTGATCTGAACAGCCCTGTGTCCTCTGTGCTTCCAGCTCCCCCTCAGATCCCTCATCTCCCTTTCCACTGCACTGTCAGAAATGCTTGTGTAGCTAAACAACCGAAACAGGAATCAATCCAGCTGAGAAATGGTCCAACAAAAAATAAAGGGTTCTTTTCCAATCAACACTACTGAAGCAAGTACTGTTCGTTCCCAAGGGAAAAACAAAGACACATACCAATCTATGGCCAAGGAAAGGGAACGGACAGTTACAGAGCTACACAAATTACAGTGCAGGAGAAGTTGCTGTGATACTGCTACTTTGCTGCTGTTCTAAACAGCACTTAGAATATAGTCACATTTCTCTTTCCCAGCCAAAAATGGCCTGTTGTCCTACAAAGACAGGATTGCCCCTGGCATGAGGGCAATCTCAGTGGAGATCTCATGCCCCACTGAGGAGGAGAAAATCTCAGATGTAAAGTTGAGACATTGAGAGATATATAAGCACATTTTACTCTGGATAGGATCTCATTTGGGTGATTGTTTAGGTGGAGATTGATGGACATAATTACACATTTTCCTCTGCCAGTCCAGCAGCCCAAGCCAGGAAAATTTTAATTCCCAGCTCTTTTGCACACTTGAAGTATCTTGTGTAAGTTAGGTAATTTTTTTTTTCTAATTAGCAGTTTATTGCTGGTGCAACGAGAAAGTGTGACAGAGCAAAAAAGCCCAAACCCAACAAAATAAAACAAAATGAAAAGAACAACAAAATAAAACAGTTTCTAAAAAGAAACCCCAGTGAATGCAGTTTAGATACACACTACTATCTTCAGCAAATGTCAGTTCAAGCCCAAGGTTTATTGATTGTGGCTCAGCGCTGGTTCTGCTAGATTTGCATTCTTTCAGGTGCTTTACAATCACTCGGTGTACACACCATGCAGACTCACGGAGCCAGCTTCGATCTTTCGCACCTGAGTCAATGCACATCCAAGAGCCTCAGACACAAAGACACTCAAGGGACCCTGCAGAGAGTTATTTAGAAAGAAGGAGGGCTAACCAAGAATGGGGCAAAAGCTAGACCTGCTGGTCCCATCAACTGGGCGTATCCACACCACAATTCCCAGTACACCTTACACTGTGTGGCCCTCACAGCAGCACTGCCATGGTTGTATGGCACCCAGATGACAGGTCCTGCAGGAGTGGCCCTGGTTTTGCTGTTTATCTACCCCGGGTCTAACCCGCGGGCATGGGGACAAGGCCTGGCCGTGCCACGGCAGCTGCAGAAGAGCCTCAACGCAGCTGTCACAAGGTGGCGACCTTTGATGTGCTCCTCCGAGGTGTTGTTGCGTTGTGAGAACATTTTGAATACACTTGGTGGGGTTTGTGCATGGCCTTTCAGGCTGCGCAGGGCACGGGGCTGCAAGCCCTCCTGGAGCCGCTGCTCCGCTGTGTGAGGTGGATGCCTCCCCGCGGAGCCGCCAGTGCCTGCCCAGCAGTGTCCTGCCATGGCCTTGCAGGACAAGCCTGCTCACCAAGTGAAACACAATACATTTAGCAAAACACGCGCCACTCATTCTTCTCATACTGAAAAAAGTCAATGGGCAAGGCCCCGCACATTTGTAATTTCTTTTACAGGGGCAGCTGTAACATTTTAAGAAGAGTCAACAACAATTGTGCTACATTTGAGGATGTTAACAGCTTCCACGAAGCCAGTCTGTGATCTGTAGGCAATTACAGACTCATTCAACCAATGGGTGTTAAGCAATTTGCAGCCAAAATGAATAGAGAAATCGAATTTGTCTTTGTATTAATATACAGCTGGAAACAAGAAGTCAGTACTGGAAACAAGGAGAAGCCAGTGCCCAAGAGGGGTGATGCCTTGTAAGGCTGACCTAGAACAGAAGCTAGACAGAGGTAAAGAATAAAGTAGGTATTTATTAGAAGGCCTCAATGGATACACCTTGGGCAGTACAAGAGCCCAGCCAGGGCTACACCCCAAGATGAACCCAAAATGGTCACAAAATGGACAACCAGTCACAGGGTCTCTCACTTTTGTAAATTCTGGTCCATTTGCATATTGGAGTTAATTGTCCAGTTATAACTTTAGCTTATGAAGCCCCATCCTTATTGTTTTTCTCTCTTCAGTCCACATTGTTTATGTTCTTGGGCCTGAAATTTGGATCGTTTGTCCTTCTCTACCTTGGTTGCCAGCTAGAGATGAAATTGCTTTGTCTCCTTACTCTGTGAAGAGAGCTTACTATTCCCTAATATGAAGCTCAGAACTACACACTAAAGCAGTACAGAATCTGAAAAATAGAAAAGCTAAAACCTGAGGCATCAGGGGTTCTGGTCACACTTGCCTTGGGACACATTTAAAGCTCACCAATATCTCAATACAAACAAATGGAATTATTTTACATTGAAAGGAGTCCAAAATAAAGTGTTTTATTGGACATTACAAGCTGCCCTAAAGAGAGTTATTAAAACCCCTTTGGAAATAATTTTGCTAAGCTGCCAAGTAAATTAACCATCAGAAGATAGCAATGTAGATGCATTTCTATCCCACAGCAAGTGCTGCAAACGTACCAGCTCCTTCTGCTCCTCAAAGAGCTCTCAAATACTTCTCTTGGTATCTGTCTGGCTGTTCCCAGACAAGGGGTGTTTTGTGTAACTCCAGCTGCAAAGAATTTCCCAGGCCCACTGGTCCTTTCCAGGCTCCTCACCTTTCATCCTTGCTTCTACAGTTCTGGACTGAGATGCTGGACTTTGCTTCACAAAGGTAAGGGAGATCTATTTTTTTCCCTCCCCACCTTGTTTTAGAGAAAGCAACAATTACACGAAAGCATCCTGACCAGAACAGTACTGCAAACAGGAGATAGACTACAGAGAACATGTAAAATGTCACGATTATAGAGATGAGCAAGTCTTCTCTTACTATAATGTGAGCTTGAGACAGCTTTTTTCTGAGACATGCTGAATTTTAGCCACTGTGTGGCTTTCTCTAGGACAACTACTAAAATGCAAGGACTAACTGCGTTTGTGTTTGTGACTGCAGACACACAGCACATGCCACAAACAGCAGAGCCTTGGAGATGACTTTTTCTGGGCCTGTTACTCATTGCAAGAGCAGGCACGGACATCTCAGCAGAGCAGACACCTGCTGTTACTGGCTTCTCTTCTGGCATGATTGCAAAATCAGGATTTTGCTTCCAAAAAACATATGCAGGAGAGATTGTACTAAGTAATCACCAGACCTTTGTCTTCCATACCTGTGCTAACAGCCAGAGGAAAGCCTGAACAATGATTAACAACTGAGGTAAATGAGTGGCAGGAATACTGTATTTATCTCAGACAAGTATTTGAACTCTTCTTATGAACCTAAATCCAGGCAGTCACTAACTGTTAGTAGTTATACTGCGCAGGCCTTGACTAAGATCTACACAGTTTGGATTCAGTATTTCTCCCTCCCCCTCAGGGGATAATTCCCTGGAAGTTGCCCCAAGCCACGATCATTCTAACATCAGTCTTTTGTTGTCTTTGGAAGGTCTGCCCAGGGAGGTAGTGGAGTCACTGTCCCTGGAGGTGTTTAAGGAAATACTGGCCATTACAGTTAGGGCTGTGGTCTAGTTGACATGGTGGTGCTCAGTCATGGGTTGGACTCGATGATTTCAGAGACCTTTTCCAACCTAAGTGATTCTCCGATCTTCCAAAATTTTAGCCTGCCAGACGGCAGATAACCAAAGCAGCGCTTTCCTCCCAGCCCCTTTTGGCCTCTACTGCAGAGGAGCTCCCTCCGGGCAGCACTCTGGGGCTGGGGCTTTTCTGAGCGGGGCGGGGGATGGACATCACTGTCTCCCCTCGTCTCTGGGCTCCCAGCAGGACGGTCCGGCGGTCCCGCCACAGGAGCGCCCAGGCCGGAGCATTCCGGGCCCACCGGGTCCCTCCGGCCGGCGGGCGGTGCCCATGAGCGGCGGCCGCCCCGCGCATGCGCCCGGCGCTGCCTACAACTCCCGGCTGCCTTCGCACAGCGGGGGCGGGCTTTTCCTCTTTTTTCTTGGTTTTTTTTTTTTTTTTTTTTTTTTTTTTCGTTTTTTTCCCCTCCCCTCGGAGGGGAAGGATGGGTGGGGAAAGCGAGCGTTCACGAAAGCGAGGCGAGGAGGAATCCCACAATACCAGGCGGGTTGCGAGCCCGGCGCTGCCGCTGTCTCTTTAATGCAAGAGGAAGCGATGCGGAGGGGTGGAAAATGGCAGAGTTGCAGATGTTGCTAGAGGAGGAAATCCCTTCTGGCAAGCGGGCTCTGCTTGAGAGCTACCAGAACCTCACTCGAGTCGCCGACTACTGCGAAAACAACTACATCCAGGTGAGGGGCGGCGGGGCAGCGCACCGGCGGCGGGGCTGGGCTCTCCGGTGCGGCGGCGGGGCCGGAGCCGCCCGAGGGGCAGCGACGCCTGACTGCCCTCGCTGCGGCTCCCGCCCCGCAGCCGGTCCCTTGGGTTTGCCTTTTCTTTCAACTTTCCCAGCTGAACGGCCAGGCTTCCCTTCCCCCGCTCCAGAGGGGAAGGGAGGGGGTTATTATGTCAGTCCGGCTCCGAGGGTGTGTCTTTTTTTTTTTTTTTTCCTTTTTTTTTTCCTCCCCCCCCCTCTGTATTTATTTATCATGAGTCACATCCCGGAGACCTCCCAGGGCTGGGGTGGGGGTGAGGGAGGCGCGGGGGCCCCCGAGCCTCTCCGTGCGGCCGGCTCCGAGCCGGTATCCCGGGTTTCCCCACGGCTTCGCGGCGGCGGGGCTCCCTCCGGGGGCCGCGGACGGGCCTCGGGGCGGCGGTCGGTGGCGGTGGCCGGGGCGGATGCGCCGCACGTGGGGCGCGGGTGCCGGGCGGCCCCGCACCGCGCTCCGCCGGGGCCGCCGCCGCAGCGGCCGGGGAGCGGAAGGGGCCCCGCACCCGGGTGACATCACGGAGCTCGGGGACCCGCGCCGGGTCCTCCTCGGCGAGCGGGTCCCGGCGGGCCCGGGGGAGCCGCGGCGCTGCGGGTCCGCAGCGCTGCCGTGAGCGGCGTGTGGGGGCAGGAGGCTGCCCGTGGGCTGGCAGCGCCGTGCGGGCGTGAGGCGGCGTTTCAAAATGGCAATCTGTGCCTCTCGCAGCCTGCCCGGCTCCGACACCCTACAACAGGGATTGCAGACCGCGTCTCTCATGCGGGAAGAGGCTCCATTGGTTGTAGCGTCTCTACACCGGTCGGTGTGGATTTTTTTTCCATCCCAGAGATTGCCAGTGCTTCTTGGCCTTCTTTTAAGTCTGATTTTGTGAAGCTACTTTAAGCACAATTTGCTATTATTATTTTTTTCAGGATTTACATCACGTGACTCTAAGTCTCGGTCTTTAGTCATGCTGATCTGGATGCAGAACCATCCAGAGATGCTGAAACTCAGCTTCTTTTTTTTTTTTCCCATAAAAAATTTGAAGGGGAAAGGCAAATAAACTTTATTTACTAGATAGCTCGTAGAGTGAACTTGTTGAATCTAATACTAGATTACCTGTGATAAGTATTTAATACAGGTTACTAACATCTTCGGTATCCATCATTGCTGGTAAGCTGGCATACTGTTTTTAGTAATGGAGCAGCAAATATGGATGCACATCTTTAATAATACGAAGTGATTTTTTAAAATGAGATATTTGAATTAAAAGTGCTCTAAGAAGCCATATTTTCAAGTTTTGATTTTTTTTGTGGTATATGAGGTAGTATGAGTTAATGTCTATTTATGCTTCCGAGTTGTTTGCTCCACCCAGAGAAAGCTGCTGATATAAATGCTTCTAAGAGGCGAGGTTCATTTGGTTTTACTCATGGGAAATATGACAAATACATGAGTATGGTAATTGCAGCACAAGTTTTGACGTGTCTCCTGCTCCTGACTTTTCCCTGTGTCAGAGAGGTGCAGAGAATTTTCAGTCACATAATTTTCTTCAGAGTCATGAAACTTGTCTTTTCTTACTTTCATCAAACAAACCAAATAAACGCAACACTTGAGCAAATTCCCATCCGGTCATTTGGGGTTGCTTTTCCTTTTTTTTTTTTTTTTTTTAATTTGGTAGCTCATTTTCACCTCAAGTATCAAGGTCAGCTGGATGTGGGATTGGTGGGGTCTGTTTTATCTTTGCACAGCTGTGTTTACCCCTTTTGAAAGGAAGCCGGAATTCTAAAATTCCTAATGCAGTCTTGTACAGTAGCTTTGGAAAATGTATGTACCTCACTTGTATTTTACATGTATTGTACATTTGCTCAGTAAAAATGATAAATGTATTGATAAAAGCTATGTATTTTTTAAAGTGTTTGATGGAGGTGGTTTTTTTAATCAGCCCTTGATGCAAAGCCATCTGCTGTCCAGTTGGACTACTGAACAGATTATACTGCCAGTGCATGTGGTGGGGCCACTGCTGGATTAGGCAATATGACACAGGGCACTGGGTTATGAGATTTGGGTGTATGAGTATGGTGGGGTGGGAAGGGAGGAAGGGAAAGGAAGAGGCTTAACGAACATACAACACAAAATGTTTGTGTTTAATGTAATTGGGTATTTTATAAAAAAGACAGACCACAATAGAGAACCTGGCCATGAAGTGAATGTTAAAATACTTCACTAGTAGCTAGATATTGTAACTTAGCTGGTAGCGTGTAGCTGGTTCAGTTTAGCCACTTTGAATTTGGAGGGGTTTCTTTTCTTCTGTGGAAAAGAACAAAGTGCTCCATAGTGGTAAAAATTACCATGTGCTGTTACCCACTCTGAGTTGTGCCACTGAGGTGAAACTGGTTTGTCAGACTATTCTGAGTGCTGGCACTAACAATTTATAGTGATTGTAATAGGAGACAGAATGATGTTCTCAGTGTTTTGGTTTATATTCTTCACTGACTTAAGCAGGAAATAATTTCTGACCCCTAATATTGCTCTATTCAAGCTATATATATATGTGTGTGTATGTATTTGATTTGAAAATACAGGAATATTGTTTTGTCTCTCTTATTAAAGCTGAGAATAATTCTGGTAAAATTTCAGTGATGCTGATTTCTTGAGGAAAACTTGTATTCAATGTCTTTAGAGATTCCTCGGGGAAAAAAATAAAAGAAAGAGAGAGAGAAATGGGGAGAAGCTCACCTGGCTGGAGCTTGCCTGCCTGATGGTGGATGTAGCTGTGTGGAGAGTAAGTGTTCTTTTACTGGAGCATTTAGGAAATATGACAGCATTTGGGAATCTCTACTTGAAAACTGCTGCTGTCAGAAAAGCAGGAAGCAGTTGCTTGCTAAGGCACACTGTGACTATGTCAGATTGCTGGCTGGTAACACAGTTTGCCCTCCAGATCATCATGCATTCTAGTTATCTAGGAAGTTTATTTGTTAGGGAGAGAAAAGAATTCAGGTGAAGCAGAGCACATAAGCTTCTAAGGGAGACCTGCAGTGCTAAAAGCAAAGTACAGTGTGGTGGCAGTCTTGATGGGGATGGGAGAAAAAGGGAGATGGAAAAAAGTAAGGAAAATCAAATGTAGAAATAGTAACTGAAGAACATTGTGATGTTTTGGTGGTGATTTTGGCTTTCAATAGAAGGAAAAGGGCATTATAAGTACATTGGTGTATTTAATCTCTGACAGTATTTAAAATCCATGATGTTTCTGGTTGGAAGCTTCAATAAGCAGGTAGAAAATTAGATCCCTGTTTTAGGTCAGAGGCTTAAACTCTGAATGGTTTTAAGAGCGGGTTTTGAACCTTAAATCTTTAAGGCATATTTTTGCCTCCTGGAATAATTTTTCTTATATATAGATATATTCATTTTTAAAAAATATTTTCAGAATGTAAGTTCTCATAGTTGTTGTCTTCTCCAAATTCTTTTGCCTGCAGGTATATTCTGGGACTAGTCCTTTTGATGTGCTTGTAACCAAAAGGCCATCTGAAAATCTGTAGCATAAAGCTGAAAATGCTAGTGAGGAGTTTTAGTGTCCTAGACAGTATTAACTTGATCAGTGCTACTTAATGCAGAAATAACAAGGAGTTAAAGCATTTGCAGTTCTAGTTATGATTCTTCAGCTGCTAACTTCCATAGAGCTCTACTAGTAATTTTTCTAGCTGTATTGAGTTATTTTGGTGTTTTAAGGAAGTTATTTACAATAACTCGCTTATGAAGCATTAGAATGACGCAGGAAATCAGCTTGTGCAGTGTTACTCCACTGATGACTTCCTTTTGAACAATTTCAGTTGACTGGTGTATCCCAGAGAGGCCTCTCTGTGCTATAAAACACTGCTTACAACTCTCCTGCTGTCTAAATCAAGTGTTCCTTATAACCTTGTTTATGTATATGCAGATGTACATAGTTTTTGTCAGTTTCAAGCTTCTAGACCACTTGTGAAGATCCATTTGTAATTTTTGTTTTTAAGCTCAAATATAATTTTAATATGACTGTGAGAATCTCTAAACAAATAGCTCGCATCCTTGTATAAATTTTCATCTTGATAGTCTCAAGTGGGTAGATTTAGCAGCTTTAGAGAAATAAATTGAGACACCTTTTAAGGAAGTAAGTGCTGTGTTGCCTAAATGTGTGTTTTTGTGTCATGTTACTTCCTTCTGTAGCTTCTGACTGGTATGTGGAAACTGAACGGTGAATTAACAAGCTATTCTGGGTAAAACAGACAAAAATATGGACAGATTTCAGTTTAACTGCTATTGCAAAAAAATTCAAATATGTCTCCAGTTGGTAGAAAAGTAAATGTGTGGCATTGAGCAGAAGTGTTGCATGCAGAAAGTTTCATAAATATTTGTGTTGTCTTCCAAGATGCATAGAGAAACTATTTTTGCTTGATAAGTTAGACGTTTAACACTTCTCTAATGTAGATATTTCCTTTCCAACACTAACGAACCTTTTTTTGTGGCTTTTCATTAAACAGTGGTAGCTGATCAGACACTCAGTTTCATTGCTTGGCACATGGAAAGTGGCTTAACTTAGTTCGGTACAAAGAAGTTCACTCAGAATGTCTAATTCAGGAAATGAGCTGCTCTAAAAGGATAAACTTCTTAAATTGTCACTAATACAAATCCTTTATGTGCTGTTAGAACTTGTATGCTTTTATGTTCATAGGTTAATTAGTTTGAGAGTAAATACAGTAATATTTTTTCTTCCACGAGTTTTCTTGCTAAATTTGGAACATTTAACAAAAAAACCAAATTATGTTCACTTTCTGTAGCACCAAATATAGTTCAAAATTAGAGAGCAATGAGATAAAATACAAATATATCTCTTATGCTTTGTAGGTTTAAATAATATTCTTTTAAAAAAGGTGTTGCATTATACTTTGGAATAATGCTCTTTTTAAGGTAGTTTAAGCAAATGTTTGCCAGCAGTATAAAAGGCACTGGCTGTTCTGTGTGAGGTTTTGGGGTTTTTTTTAGAATAATATTATAGTACAGGTTGGTGGGTTAGGCTTGTAGCTCTTCTGTGCCTTGTGTAGGTCTTCTGTGCCTATGCAAGTGTCTTTGTGTTTTGGAAAATAAAGCTTTAACTCATAGGCAGGAATAAGACTGTAGCTCAACTTCACTGAATCAGCAAGTGATTACACTGAATTTAAAGAAGATGAACCCCAGGGTGTTGTATGTCTGATTTGTGTCCAGAGAAGGTAGATGATATGAGATGAGCTTTTCCAAATTTGAAATGTTTCCATTATTTTCAGTAGATTTGGTTTGAGAAACCAGGAGGATGTTGTCTGCTATTCCTGCTTCATTTTTCTTAATGCTACCTTAATCAGGTGCAGTAAAGTGGATTGGGATAAGCTTTTACAGGTGTGAACTGTTTCTTGCACAAGGAAGTGCTCTCCACCCCCTTCTGTTTGTGCATTGTTGGAAGGAAGAAGCTTGCAGGATGTCTGCAGTCAGCGTATGCCGAGTGTGATCCTTGCTCCCTGTGCTGCTCTTGCTGTGCACAGTCCTGTGGAATTGTTGGAAGGAAGAAAGAAGTATGATTAAGTGAGGCAACAGTCTAATACTTCCCTTGGTTCTCTGGGAGGTTGTTACAGTAAGTAGCTCTTCTGGTAAAGAGAAAATAGATGAGCCTTGGGAAGGTCTCATGAAGTGTGGAATGAAGGCAATTGTAATGAAGGTAAGAGTACAGGAGCAGGCTGAGTACAAGAAGGAAGTGTTGTACTTCTGAGGGCAAAGTTCCTGTTAGTATCTAATCTAAGTTTAACAGAAGAAAAGAGCCTGAACTCTGAAACAAAAGAACCAATGCAACTTCCCAGTGCAAAGTGTCTTTGTTTGGCATTTTGAAGTGTCTTCATTTTACAAAAGCATAAGTGGAGGCATGGAATTTGTAACTGGCTCATGGAAGGTCATATAGGGACATCTTGTCAGATTTGGGAACAGAACCTGATTGTGTGGACTTGCAGTGCTGTTCCCCCTGACACCGCACCCCTTTCCAGACTGCCTCTGTTATACTGCAGCACAGCAAAAAGTGGGTATCTGCAGAAACACAGAGGCAGTATGCACAGAGGCAGTGTAATGACTCTCTCAGGAAAATATGCACCAGAAACCATCATTGAATTCATTAGCAGCAATTACTTCCTAAGAATTTAACGTATCACCTCTCATAAGAGCCTTGAGATTCTAATTTTTTTGCTTTGCCAACGTCAGGAGTTACATAAGGCTCACAGCACTGTTTGTCTCTGTGTTGGTGGGTCTTGGCAGAGGCTCGAGAAGATGCTGCTCTATTTTTCATTGGTGAAAGCAGTCTGTGTTTGACATTTCTGGTGACCAAAATCTTGCTTAGCTACAGAATGGTGGGGTGGCAGCTGTGTGGACAAAGTCAGTCCTGGCATAGCAAGGCAGCCTTGAGGGATAAGGGGATATCTTGCTCTCTCTGCCTGTGTTCAGTCCTTATTTAGTGACTTGGAGTCTAAAGGAGCGTAGTGTGGTTTTCATTCTTGTACGGTAGGAAATTGCGTGTGGGACGCTGCTTACTCAGTGTCCAGGCTTGTTCATAACTACCTGAGCATTCTTGCTCTCTTCAGCATCTGTGTTCCCTAGTGTAGTGTTCCTTTGATGCTGTTCCTTCCAGCCCAGTCCTAAATCTGAGCTCTGGTGACAGAGGTGGGTGGGCTTGGTCAGAGTGATCCTCACCTCCCTCCACCCCTGTGTAAAAGGAAGTAACTGCAGAACTTGAAATGGTAGCTACCGTGCCTCAGTCTGGTTCCTCCCTTTTCCTGACAGACTTGGTGTCTGCTGTGGGTTGCAGAAATAGCCTTTTGCACCTCAAAACTTGCAGAGAGCCCTTGAGAGCCAAGACCAGGGTGCTGTGGAGAATCGATCTCAGTGTGCTCCTGAGCACAGATAGAATATACAGCATTTCTAACACGTGGGCTCTTAAAGAATCAATTTTGTAGGCAGCAGATGAAAACAGAAGTCTAAAATCTTCCTCCTGATTTTACAGGGAATGCATTACTTTCTGTGGGTTAATTAATAAGAGTGTGGGTGCCACCTTTTCTTGAGACTCTGCAAATAGTGTTGCTCATTACTTATGCAAGCCCTTAATGATGTTAACAGGAGCCATGCATGCTTGTTTTGCAGAATGTATATTTGTTACTATGATGCTGATAGTTCAGAAGAAAAGGAGAAGTGAGGAATTCTTCATGAGACTTTGAACTTGGAGTGAAGTATAGGTATAGCATTTTCTGGTGCAACTTGTAAAATTCAGCAGTTTGTACTAACATGAGTTGGAATTTGTAGGTAACCTGCTGGCTGAGCTAAAGCAGCAGGTTAGTTTAACTCTTAAAAAGACTACTTGAAAGGATACTTTATTTTTAATAATATTCTTGTCAAAGGTTCCATATCAAATGGGTTTAGTAAACAAGCTTCTCTCAATGTGCTGGGGTTCTGCAAACTGAAAAAGTATCTGAAAATCAAAACTTCTTTCATTTGAGCCTCCTCTATGATTAAGCCTCTTCATAACCTCCGGAGATGATGTATGCCATGCTGTATCTTCTGACACAGTGGAATCTTCTGAAAGAACAGTAAAGGTTGTCACTTCTACAATGAGATTGCATCTTTCTTGTGTTTCTTATAGCAGATATATTTGTGGCAGTGTCATCCCTCCCTCTCTGAGCCCAAAATAATTAATTCTGTATGCTCTTTATACAGCAGAAGTTAAGGTGCAAGCACGCTGCTTCATGTGCAAGAAAGCTCTGATACTGTAGTGATGTATAATTAAAGAACTCATGAGGAAGAGACTCTGCATCCCTGTCCTAACTTTATTGTAACCTCAAAGACAAACAGGAATAAAATATGGTAGCATTCCTACTTTTGTTAAGAGCAGGAAGACCTCTCAGAACTCACACAGAGGAATCTTACTAAAGCAAATGTTGGTTTGACATCCTTAGAGTTGAATGTAATATTCTTACTGGGTGGTCTTAAAGTTATAAATAGTTCCAAGAAAAAAAATGTTTGTTTACCACTTGAAGCATAACAATTCTTGAAAAAGAATTGAAGTGTAGACTCTGCTGGCTAGTTTCACGCCAGTGTTTCACATGAGAATACTTTTTATAAGCTATGCCTTATCAGGGAAGTGTGGTGTTTTTAGTTGGTTGTTGGTTTTTTTTTTTTTTTTTCATGGATAATCTTTTACCAGATGCATATCTTCACTTTCATTTTCTGATCTCCTCGTTGTACTTTGGGGTCAGCAAATCTGCCAAGCAGTATTTGTCCTGCAGCAATCATTGTCAGCTGTGCATCTTATTTAACTTTGTTGTAGCAGGTGTGCTACAAGTTAATACTTGAGCTGTGGTCCTCATGCAATAGTTCTGTGTTTTCTGAAGCCCATGATAAGAAAATATCTGCATAAAACAAATAGGCAAGAGAAGAACAAGGAGTCCAGGCAGGTGCATCAGATTACTGCATGAACATCTAAGCAGCTGCAGAATGCCATGCCATGGCTTGTCTTTTCACATACCTAGTGATGTTAATTGCTCTCATGTCACTGAATATTACTAGCAATGTTTCTCTCTTTCCATGTGCTTCTCCTAGGCTGCGATCTTAATGTGAATTTGCTGATTTCTCTCTCCCTCCTCAAATCTTCTGCTTGCTGCAGATTGCTTATTAGACCTTTTGTCTCACTTTCATTTTGTTTACTTTGTCTCATTTCAGATCTGATCTGAGAGCCTATTCTCCCTTGCCTATTTCTTTTAATTAATCTCTTTCTATTATTTAACTGCATATTTTACTGCCTTGCAACTTATATTATGTAGCTATTTTTCATTATTGCTTTCTGATAAAGTTTCTATTAGCATGGGTTTGCTAACAATTTGAAATCTGCAGCTACCAAAGACATTTATACACATTTCTTTTTAAAATTATCTTTGTTGGCACAGAGTTGAGACTAAAGCCTTATCTCTGCAGTAGTCTCTAACTACGTGAGGAAGCCTTGATGACCAGGGTACAGAGGAAATGGAATGCAGCTGGAAAGACAATGTGGAATGGGACTGACATGAATCTCCGTATTGGTAAAATTCTTATGAGGCCTCTTATATTTATATGCAGCCAGACCTTTATGAGAAACCTGTCTTCTTCAGGAAACTGGTCCTTTTGTTACCCTTTTGAGTCTAAGGAGTAAAATGGTCATAATGAAACTCCTCTGCTTGGAGGGCTTTGTTTCTCTTAACAGTGAAGGAAAGTGAATGTGGCAGGAGGAATGGCGTTCTCTTAATGTGTGTGTGTCCACAAAGCAGAGATGGGCCTGATCCTTAAAGGGCTTTATAAAATATTATTATAACCTGCAAGGTATCCACTGAGAAGCCTCGTGGCAGGTGGCTTGGATGGTGTTTCAGTCAAGGTCAAGAGAATATCAGAGTAACCAGTAGAGATAGGGTGGATCAACGCACTTATGTTGGCAAGATCTTTGAGACCTGGCTGGGGATTGTTCAGCTTTTGCTTGGCTGTCTGACTTGCAGGATTTCTAAATCTCTGGGAGGAGCTATTGTTTCTATGATGCACACTCCTGGCTTTAGCTGCATTTGATAAAATATGTGTCTGGTTTGGAAGTGCTTGGCTGTACAAGGGCTCTCTTCAAATACCGTGGGTGTGTTTCCTGCTGCAGCACACCATATGCTCTCCCAGCACTGAAATGATGTGGTTGCCACAGTAGTCCTGGGATTTGGCTTAAATGGCAACAGATTTTTAATCTAATTTCTAAGGTGTCTTTAACTTTGAATGTTAGAGAAATTGTTGTTGCCATAGATGTATTTGGAGCTCGGGCTCATACAATGCAGCTTACTTTGTATGAAATCTTTTATCTCTTCATTAGTGACTGTCATTTCTAAATGTGCATTTCATTCTTCTTTATCAGTCTGTCCTTTAACCAGTGGAGAATTATAACAGTCAGTGGAAAGCTTTCTAGCACACATTTCCTCTTTGAAAACCTACTGTCCATCAACACAAACTGTAAAATCAGCTCTTCTCAGTACTCTGCAGTGAATGAATGTTGACTGTTCAGAGACTGAGGGAGGTATTTTCGTAATTATGACAGAAGCTTGTTTACTGGGGATAGAAGCCAAGTATGCAGGCGTATGGTACCTGTTGATTTTTGCTTTTCTGCTGGAGAGAGAAGTTGCTGGTTTTGGTCCTGAATGTCAGGAGTATTTAAATGTGTTCCTTGGGCATAGAAGGAACTTTAAGAGTAGATAATCTATGTTGGATAACTTTCTTGTGGATAGAAAATAGGAATGGTTTAAAAGATTGTTGAAAAGCAGTTTGAGGGTCTTGAGAAAACTCCGAAGTTTCTGGTGGGAATAAGAGCACAGGAAGAATGGGGAAGAGAGTGTGTAACTTCCTTCATTGTGTTCAGCCACTCTCTCTTGCTAGCTGTGGTGCTGAGAAGGACAATATGAAAAGCAAATATGGCTACTATTTGTTTCCTGCCTACAGAAATAGCTTTACTTTTTAGAGAGAAATAGCTTTACTTTTTCCCCAGATTGCTGTAAGGGCTTACTGCAGCAGCAGTGGGTGTGGGGGAGTATGAACTGGAACAGGTACTTTTACTGGCTGCACAGCATCCCATGAGGCCTGGGGGAATGAATGTGGGGAATACTGTGAGTCATACTTGTCAGTCTCATAAAGCAGGAGGCTTTTTAAAATTGGCCTTGGAGGGGAAGAGGTGTTTAATGGAGCAGTTGTGCAGGAGTTATGCAAATAGAGAACATAAATAATGAGCAAAGGTACTCATTTAAGCTTCTTGCCTCCTCAGAAAATGACTAAATGCAAACAACCATTGTGAAAGTTAAGAAAAAATGCATCATCATTTAAGTATAAAGGGTGCAAAAATGTGGCCATCCATGATAATAAGAAAATTCTCTTTTTGTGAATAGCAAAATTAATTTCTCTAGTTGTTGAACAGAAAACATGCTTGTTGTTGGTCTGTTTGGTTTTTTGTGCTTGAAAATTTGCTGTTTCCTTTGAAAAACAACAAGGCAGGAAGCTGAAAAGCAGTTCCCTAACCCGAGAGATGGTGTGGGGGGGCAGGTGGTAAACAGACCAGTCTCCAGTTCTGCTTTGGACATACCTTCAGTGTTTAGGCTGGTTTTGGTCATGAATGTAATTTCTTTTTGTAGAAAAAGTTTTTTCTTCTCTGTCCCCCTATTCACGCAGGATTTAATTTACATGTAAATACTGTGTATTCTTCAGTAAAACCAAGAGCATGTTTTTAGAGTACAACTGCATTTTTTTTCCTTTACTGACACAGCCACTTCTTGCTGTTTTAAATTAGAGTTTTGAACAGGACTTATGAATTGTAATTGTTCCAGTCCTGGGCTTACTTGCAAACGCTCACATCATAGTGTATCATAGTGAGAATGTTATCTCTAATAGTGAGCCTTACCAGCAGATTTAATGGGCATAAAATTTTCTTGGTGGAAGTAGTAACTCCTGCCTCTTGCAGTGTAGAGAGGCCATCCCAAGCTTTGAAGCAGTTGGAAATAGCAGATCCACCATCCCACATGCTGCTCCACTGCTGCACATGTCCTCCCGTGGCCTCTCCTGTGTTTTAGCCCAGTTTCCTCCAGGGTGTTCAGGTGCAGAGGTAGTGGCACTGTGGGTATGGGTGGATGCACAGCTGTGGTGATGTGTTCCTCTTGTCAGGGGAGTCTTTCTCTGAGCACAGCTCCTCTGCAGCTGTAATAAGGCCGCTCAAGCTGATGACAGAGGAGATAGCAAGGTGTCCTGATGGCCCTATGACAAGTGCTGAAATAGAATAGTTCAGGTTTTGTTTTACTGCTGGCAGGGGGGGAGACAGAGTGAAGTGGATATGACTGTTCTTATGCATCTGGTTGCATGGAAATGCAGCTCTGCTCTCATCTGTATGACTCTGCACCTCCTGCATATGCTTCAATCTGCCCTCTACGTTGTACATGAAGGGGAAGCACTCTTTAAAATAATGTGAAGGTGCATCTTAAAAACACCAGTGCAACTTCAACACTGATGAGAAAACTTTCCTGTAATTGTGCTGCAAGAGGCATTGGAGCTGTATTTCTAGGGAAAGCTACTCACTTGAACTACTGCTGTACTAGCTAATAGCACAGCAATTGTCTCACCAAGGACTTTGTTTAGAAAATCCAAACAAAGCAATTCCCTCACTCCTGAACTTGATGCTGTATTTCCTATTAAAGAATTTGCTTGCTTTCTTCTGTTGGTTTCTGTAAGTTAGGTTTTACCTAATGCTGGATGCTGAATATTACCATATTCATTTAGTTCTGGTTATCTATTCTTCTGTCACTTTTTTGATGGAGAAAGATGTGACTTGCCAAATTGACTCGCCCTTCTTACTCCCTCTCCTCCTTTCTCCTGAGCCATCTGTTTTGTTCTGTTGTGTGTGGTTTTTAGAGGAGATAAATTTCTACTTGTTGCAATTTAAATAACCCACTATGCAAGTGAACTTTTGTGTGTAAGGTTTTGGAATGTTGCTGCTAACTGTAGGATAAAATTTTAACATAATAAAAATAATTATGTAAACAGAAGCTGGATGTAGTGTGCTTACAGCCATTATAAAATAAAAATTGTACCATCAGGTGCAGGAGTGCATCAAAGTCTGAGCCGTATTTGTTTATGTTATCAGATAGAAACAGAAACTAGGTTGATTTTTTCCAATGACATGCAAGTTCTTATAAAAACAGTCATTCCTTGTATTGCAGTCCATTACTTTATTGCCATGAAATCACTGTATAGCCTGTGTGCTATGTGAGAGTATGCCTTGTGCTGGGAAATAAGCTGCTACAAAATTGTGGGAATCCACCAGTTTCTGGTTTAAGTGTGGTGAGATATGTGATGATTTTCTGCTGGACTGAGTATATTCATCTTCAAGACACTAAATAGTCAGCTGTGTAGTGATACAAAGCATGAGTAGAGAATTTGATCCTATAATGGCCATTGTTTTCTTTGTTTTAAAAATACTGTGATGTTTGGGAACTGCCTGAACTGTAAAATCTGGGCAGCAGCTGTGTGTCTAAAGTGACTCTCTTAAACATGAGAACTGTTCCTGAATTAGGAACACGTGCAATCCAGGAACTTGCTGATTGTCTCAAAGCCAGTGTAACTCTTGGCTCTACATTTTGTTGCCTTGAGATTCTCCCTGGAGCTGAACAGGCCTGCTAATAACTTTCTCTACTCTCTTTTCCCACTTTCCTTGCTGCTTTGTTGTCCTGCAACATCTCTGACATCTCCATGGGGAGGAACCTGTTGCAATGCAGAGTGTAGGTTTGGGCCTCCTTGTTTTTGGACCAATCCTTTAGTGGATGCTGATGTTCAGTGTGTTAGAATGTCTTTGATAATAATGTGTGATACCAGGACATGCTGTGAGGAGACTGTAATTTGATCCTTTATGCTAAATCTCATTGTTTTAACCTTTCTTGCTCAATGCTATCTAGTATGATTCTAGGCCCTATAAGGTAGGGAGGACTAGAGAGTGAGATTCTGGGAAAAAAAAGTCTTTGAAGCTTACCTATGAAGTCATCAAATTTTAGCATGTTACTTATCTTCAGATAAAGATTTGCTGTATTCTGGGTTTAGACCCTCAGTTTGATTTGTCAGAACAGAAATAGTCTTCATGTCAGCAGTCACCAGTCCTTGAGAGTAAACTGAAGAAGTAAGCAAAACCCTTTCAAACATAATGCAACTTTTATACACAGAGTAAACTCAGGAGCTTTGCCCCAAAGCAGGTGACTGAGCTGTCTGGATTCAAAGGCTTGCATGACATGAAAATCTATCAAGTTCTGATTTTTCTCTCCATTTGGAGAAACTTGAGTTTGGTTCTATGTTGCTGCCACTATATCACAGAGAGGATATTGAAGTAACTAATAAATACTAAAGTGTTTTCTTCTTATTCTCACCAAAAAAAAAAAAGTGTGAAAAATAAGTCTCTGACTTATCAAGGAGCATGTCTTGCTAGATGAGCTAATGTTTGAGGGTGGGAGCCATCACTTAAGAAAGTAAACAGAAAGCCATTTTAATTTCAAGCCCTATTACAAAAACAAAATGGATATTTGAGAGACATTCTATTTGTTTCTCTGTGCACTGTAAGTTCTCTAATTTGCTGTTATCTGCTCTCTGGTGTGTCAAAATAATCATATGCTCCAAAGCCTGGGGTAGCTTTCTTAGTGTTGAAGGAAGAAGACTGCTATGGAAGTGCCAAGGATTTCTTTTTCTGTCTGACAGTCCAACAGTGGCATTAAAATCACAGAATTATAGAATTATTTAGATTGGAGAAGGCCTTTAAGGCCGTCAAGTCCAGTCATTAACCCAGCATTGCCAAGTCCATTAGTAAACCATGTCCTAGGTGCCACATCTGCACGTCATTTAAATACACCTAGGGATGATGAATCAAACACTCTGGTGCTGGTATCTCTGATGTCAGAGCCTGCTTTATGTCTGCTCTGGAGAAAGTTGTGTTTGATGTCACAAGGCAAATCAGACACTGCAAGAAAGTTCAAGGGGTAGGTTTTGGAGCAACTGTATGTGCAGCTATTGGGCAGTGCTTTACATGAATGAAATAATGTGGTTTCTGTACTGAAGCTTAGATTGTCTAAATCATGTAAAACACAGAATGTAAGACTTGGACCAAATTTCTTAGCCTTGCTGTGTGTGCAGCCTTGAAGCCTTACTAATTGAGTGTACAAGGGCTGTGTGAAAATGACACATGGGCATGTCTGCTTCTGTCACTTGAGTTCAGTGTGGCATGCAGTTATGGTTGTATAGACAGACTGTGACAACTGACAGTAACAATGTATTGTGCCAACATATTTACTAAGACATCTCTTTGATGTGATTTGGCAGAAGAACTGAAAATTACATTTTCAACAGTATTTTTAGGTATTGTATATAAATAATATATATATGTAAGTTTTTAATAAGAGGAGTGGCTTAGTCCAGAGCCAATGAACCTTTTTTGTTGCATTGGGCAGAAAATGCTACTAACAGAGCAGCTGGCATGTACCTTCCCAGGCTCCATCTGTCAGAGTCTGCATTGTTTTATAAATCACATTCCTAGTGGAGAGATTTATTTCTTGCTGTAATGTTTGCAGCCTGGATTAACATGGAATTCCTCAGTTGTTGTTTTTAAAATTTATTTATTATTTAAGTGTGTATGTATATATATGAATGATATATGTATTTCCCTTAAACTTTCTATTAGAATTAACTTCTCCCCTTAATAAAGAAGCTTTTCTCCCTCTACCTTCCTCAAAAAAGAGGATAATTTAAAAAATTGAGACTCTTCTATTTATAGTTAATCAACAGAATGGAAAATGCAAGTGAAAGAAAATCGGGGACACAGTGAGATCGACTAAATTTTGTCTCAGCCCATACAAATGCTAATTTGCTATCAAGGCTATTCAGGACTGGTCAGGGGAATATTATTGATGGAAATGAAGGATTTGCTTCTAGCTGATTGTCTCGTGCATACAGGATTTGGGGGAAGGGCTTGTCTGAAACAGAGTTTGGGAATTACAGGCACTGCTGGTTACACTGCTGTATGTGTTTGTTAAACAGTAATTTGGTGTGTGTCTTGACCCTTGAGATAAAGAAGCTGCCTAGTCAATGTTTTTTGTCAAGATAGTGTTTCTAAAAAGAAACAGATTGAAATCTGGTTTGTGGACTGTGGTGTAGTGGTGTTGGTGATCATCTCATCTTCTGGTGCCTTGAATGAATTCCAGCTTTATTATGCAAGGTCTTTACCTGGGGAGAAGAGATTTCAAGTTCTTCCAGTTTCTCTGTGTTTTGTCTAGCTGAGTTACTTCATCTTATCTGGAGAAACTCAACAGACATTGTATTATTTCATACCAGTGGGTTTTTTTGTCTTAGATGCTGGAAGGAAATTCCCTGGAGTTGAATGGTAGATGCTAGCTTTGCTGTGTTTATTGAGGATTTCTGCCTTAGTAGATACAAAGAATTACTGTTTACTGAATGAACTTGAAAGAATTTTAATCATGCTGGTTTTGGGGTTTCCATAGTGAGAGGTGTCTTGGGTGTCTTGCTCTTAATGGTTAGGCATCCTTCTGTACCTTACCTGGCTTTCAGATTCCTCTATACTCCTGGAACAATTAGTTACTTAAGTGATTGAGAGCTTTGATATTTCTATTTGACACTACTTCTCACTATGTGCTGAATAGTCTGTTCTATTTCTTGTTTTCTGTCAGTGAAGGATTGACTGCCAGCCCCCTGGAGAGGCCTTGGACAGGAGGTGGACATGTTCAGTGACTGCAATATGTTGCTATTAATATCTTGCAGGCTGTGGGGTAATTAAAATCTTGAGCTTTTACTTGCACAAATTACACAAATCCAGGAATGGTAGAAAGCTACAACAACATGACAAGTTGTGATAAAACTCACTTGAGTAAAACCCTTGAACATTTTTGTATTGCATGAACTTTAGTACTGATCTCTGTGATGCAGAATTTTACTTGAGATTTGCCAGTGGTCTGGAATGTGTGTGGCTTTTGGCTCTAGTGCTGCTTTGTATGGAGGCTGGGTTGGTCCTGTCATTTTAACAGGCTGTACTTGGACTAAGTCCCTTCCTGTTCTTTGTCCCCACAAAGCTTGCTTTTTAAATTTCCCACAGTTGTTTTTACTGATGATAATAATTATATGAATGGCAGAGCAAGGGGTTTCAGTAACAAGAATATGGATAGTGATCTGCTTAAGCTGAACTGAGACATTAGGTGAAGTGTACTGGTGATTTTCTGCAGCCTTATCTGGTGCTGTGGGATGCTGTAGGAGGGTGTCTCTTGTCCTAATAAGTTGGACAAGGGTTGAGTTTGAACTTCTGAGCTAACCCTTCTGATGGCTTGCTTCACTTTCCAGTGGGGGAATTGGGCTGCTGATCAGTAAAGAACAGTCCAAGCTGTAGGCAGGTAAATTCCAGGCCAGATATTACTCTGTGGATATTGGGATGTACTCAGCACATCATCCATCCCCTTGAAGTATTGCCTGGCCTAATGCATTGCAGAGAGAATTTCTTCAATGGAATTGGTTGTATGGCACAAGTGCTGTAAACCTGTTGCAGGAGACAATTGACATACATACTGATTGATACTTTATTTTTAACCTGCATGGCATATGTAATGTAAGCACTCCCTTTGGTAAATTTTGAAACCTTAGTTTCCCATGCCACTTTGGAATGCTGTATCATATATCCCTTAAGGCTGTATCTGTGGTGATAAAAACCCTGAATGCTCCCTGCTGAGTACCTGCTACTAATAACCACAATCTGTGTAGATCTACTTGGATGACTTCCAGGTAGGTAGTTAGCTCCTGAAACTTCTTCAGAGTGTAGAAACCTGTGGCATTTGCTGCTGTGACTTGTCAGTGTTTCTCTTTTCTTTAATGTATAACTGATACTCTGATGTAATAACCATCCATAACAGCCAAAAAGTCTACTGTGGTGCAGTGTGTTTACAAAGCAGTCTGACAAGCTCTATGAAAAACAGATAAGGGAGAACCTGTATCTGTGGGGTACCTACTTATTTCAGTATGTAGCTCCTCAGTTATTTGCAGTAATCTTGGGACATGGCTTTCAGCATAAATTACATTTAGCTCCTGAGCCAAAAGTCTAATCTAGTGTATACGGCGTATTTAAACTTTTTTAAAAACTACTGCTTGGATGTGAACCACTTGGTCTAAGAACATATATTTTGAATAGTTTAGAGATGTCCAAGCTTTTTGCAATTAGCAGTCAGAAGTAACAAAGAAACCCTCAAGATCAGCTTTGATTTGTTAAAAACCTTATCAGATCAGTGAAGCAGCAGCTTCAGACTCATATATCTGAAGTTCCACATCATGTTACAAGCCACCACTTTAGGGAGGTGTGTTCCTGTTTTCTGAGCGTGGAAACCAGAAGTCAGAATGTCAGAAGTCCATTCCTTCCATTTTGAAGTGCCCCAGGTGTTTCTCAGGCAGGTTAAAATATTGATGTCTAGGAGAATGTACATCTTCACCATTCTGTAGAAGTATTTCCTGTTGACTTGAAAAGTTGCTGTAGGTTGAAGTTAACACAAGCCCATAAGATGAAATTTTGACTGGGTGGTTGGTACGGATCTCTGAGCTAAAATGGCAAGACCTTAGTGAAGAAAACAGAACTTGGAAACTCCACTGTAGTGCTTGTGTTATCAGAAAGCATTCTCTAAATACCAAAGATAGATGCATGATGAGATGAACACAAGAGAATACTAATGAATGTATTGATGACTTTGCATAGTTGTATTCTGTGAATGCATTCTGTGATGCCCGATAGAGATTGCTGAATTCCTGTGGCAACTGACTGTAGTAATCCTAATTTTATCATTAATCAACTAATGATAGGTAGAATTCTTTTTCAAAAATACCAAAGCATAAGACTGAACAATTTTCTTGTGTTTGCTGTGAAGCAAATGTACTGCAGTGTTGCATTTTAAAGGTGCATAAGCAGTGACAGCAGAGGCAAATAGAACTGAGTGTAAAGTTGATTGCTGAGAGTGATCAAGCCAGCAACAGAACTCCAAGCATCTGAAGAGCTATTGAGCTCTCAATACTTTAGAGCTCTGTTTCACTTACTGATTATTGGGCCGCTTTAAGGCAGTTCTCTGTTAGTAGTTTATCCTAGATGAGTTTTTCTCTGCTTGAATTTGCACATATTCCAACAGCTTGAAGATGAAATATGTGGAGCAATCCATGGCACATACTAAGGAGGCATTTTGATTTGCTTTTGCTAGGCCAGCCAGCTTTGGTGTGATCTGATAAGCTGCTTTCTGACCTTTGTCAAATGGAACCAGTTGTTCTGGTGGGGAATTTATCTTGCAGGGAGTTTCAAGCACGGGGAATGGAACTGAAGTTGAAAGAGGGAGAAGAGAGGTTGGACAGTAGGTACTGAGGGTATGAACTAGTGTGTTTGAAGAGGAAAGTTTGACTTCTGAAGATGATTTTGCAGTGTGAGCTGATGAGATTTGTGGAGGGAGCCTGTACATGCTGTGTGCTGTATGAACTGGCACATGGTGGGAATTAGCTGAGAGAGAGGGAGCTGGGAGGGCAGATGGCTTGAACAATGCACACACAGCATTGTGGGGATGTGCCTGTGTGGGTGGCAGTTTGGAGAGGGGGAAGATGAGACTTGTAAAGATCAGCTGTAGAGTGGTGGAGAGATTCCTCATCAGTGACCTTGACATGTCACTGAACTGGCGAGTCAGTAATTAAGCTTCTGCTCTGCTTTTATTGTGTCAATTGCTTGGGTGCAGAACCAGTTTTGACTTTACAATAGTATTTATGTAAACTCTTCAAGGAAGTTTATAATCCAAGTTTCATTTGACAAAAATACATGGTATGTATTTTTGTGTGGATTGCCATGCAGTTTTAACTCTTTTTATGTGTCCCATTAAATTACATGTGAGGTTTTCTTTTTAATTTTTTTTAGTATTTAATCTAGTTATGTGAAGGCAGTTTCAAACAGCAATTTTGTCATAGTCAAATGGCTGTTTAAGGTGAACTGGGGATACAGGTGGGAGTTTACAGAAGGGAATCTTCAAAAGCTATGATGTTCTGTAAAGAATATCCACTTTGCTACTAAAGGGGATCAAAATTTTGTTTATATCAAGGACAACTTCTGAAAAAACAATTTCTTTGAAGCTTTTAATACTAGATTGCAAAGTAATTCTGAACCATTAGGAAAGAAGTCAGGTGACAATCTTTGTATTGTGTTGTGTCAAAATGGAGTGGTTAACTAGTACTTATGTATTACATTGAATGTAAACACATGTGCTGTCTTCTAGTCTGCTTTCAGTTTTTGCTTAAGAAAAGATGTGAAAGTAACAGCTGAAGAACATTGGAAGTCTCTGCTCCCTCCTGTTTCTGTCACACAGTTCTTGGCTTCTCCCTCTACCCTCCTGCCTTTGCTGTCTGTGAAGCTTTTAGCTTATGTCTTGTGATGCCAGCAGTTTGCATTAAAATAATGCAAAGGACTGTATGTCAAGTTCTAATCTAAACTGTTAATCGGCAAACTGAAATTGCCTGAATTATCTGCAAGGCTGGAAAATGTTCCTGATCTAGTTCTTATAGGACATGAAATGCATTCCACATCTCAACTGTGTTTATTTAATCCTGCTGCCAAAGTAGTAATTTGAGCAAATAACTAAAACGTTTGGTGCTTAGGCAAATGAGAGCAAGACATTTAATCTACGAATCATTACAGATGAAAAGAAACTTGTTACACGCTGAAGTTTTCTTCTTTGACAACACTCAGTAATTGAGTGCTGTGACTTTGTCACCTCTTAGTGTTTAGCCTAATAGTATTTAATTGAAACTTTGTAATAAGAAAACTGCTTGAGTAAAGGCTGCAGATCTCCACTTGAGTTTATATGAAGTTGCATTAATGTTGACTGCTGCTTTATTAGTTGTATCTATTTCAGTTTACATTTATTTCAGAGGCCACTGATCTGCTACCTGCATTTTTACCATTTTCCACAGTGGCAGAAGTTAAAGTATGATAAAGTTGTTATCTTTAGGCTGTAGTTCAATAGGACAATGTTTTTAAAGTCACTGCTAGTTGTGAGTTGAAGTTTAAAATATCTCTTTGGAAAACCAGCTTTCAGAAATTTTTTTTGAACCTTTAGTAGTTATTTTGCAGGTTATGTTTTCTGAAGAAGCAAAGTGACTTTTACTATGTTTTCCTGACAGCTAGAAATGACAGTACTTTTTTTTTAGACGAAAGGTAACTTTGTTTGCATTTGGAAATACTAGAAAATGGAGTTTTACATAGTCCCTCCTTAGTACATGCAATAGCTGTTCTGCCTTTTGGCAGCAGATTACATTGAACCATTCTTGCTGCTTCACATTTTACAAGGCATCTGTATATGAATTCCATTTGAAGGATGGCATTAACCAAGTGTCAAGTGTCACTAATAAGTGTCAAACATTGCTAGGAATGTTAGTCATGAATATGAACAAAATTTCTGGATTGGGGAACTCACCAGTGTTTAAATAATATATGAGCAAAATGTAGCATAGCATAGCATGTTGCAGTATTTAGGTGATGATGCAAGTCTTATAATGTATATGAACAGCTTGCCTTCTGCTTTTCTTCTTAAAAATAAGAGACAGGACTTAAAAATGAGTGTTTGGAAAGTGGAAAGCATAGGGCTTAGTTGAATGCTAATGGAGTGTCTTTGTTTCCTTGCTTTGTGCTTAACGTAACTCTTGCGTGCAATGTGTGTAGAGTGTTATTCAAAGAAATCAACAATAAAAATAGAAGTCTAATTAGAAGGGGCTGTTAATATGGACTTTTTCTATTGGTTGCTGAGGTCTAGTGTTTGTTCCACAAATACGTAAAATTGGGAAGAAATTAGCACTGAGTCATTGTGTACGGCAAACTCTTCCTTATGCAGTGCATCTCTATTGCAAGTGGAAGGAAATTCTGGATAGTTGCAGTTTGCAAATTGGGTAACAGATGAAATACATGGCCTCCACTGCCATCTCCTAAGGTGTGATACAGGGAGTGCTTCAAAAGGGGTTCTGTCTGTGTGTTTTCGTGGTAGAGGTACTGTTGGTATCTCCTGTTCTGTCAGAGAGGAGGGACTTACTTGGGCCATGCAGCTCAAGTCATGTAATCAGTTCCTGATCTTGGGCAGTAACTTGCCCTCTGACTAGGGAGCCATGCCTCAGGACAGACTGAGGAATTTACCTTAGCAAGGTGGGATTTCAGTGGGAAGGTTACCCTTTCCCTTTATTTTTACCCTTCAGGGGAAAGCATATATTCCCTTCTGATGCCTCAGAATATCAGTGATGAACTTTCTCAGCTGTCCAGGAAAGTTTATTAAGCTTTTGTGTGAGGAGGGATAATTTCACAAGTACTCCTGTATGCAGGAGGCCTCTGTGCATGCCATCCTGATGCTCTGCTCATCCTTCTCCTGGTCTGTGGGAGTAGTAGCCAGCATAGCTGGAGGGTGGGCTTTGTAGATAGCATGTGGAATAGGGGACACCCAACTGTGGGAAAATATTTTTCTGTCTTAATTAGCCTGGGCTGCATGACCTCATAAGAAATTCCAAAAGGAGCATTTCAGTAGTCATGGGGATTTGGAGGCTATTTGAGAAATGAGGAATTGAACAGGCTTTAAAAAATCAATTCCAACAAATCACGGTAGTGTTGTTTTTCCTACTGAATGAATTGTTTCTTGGCATCTAAATTTATTATTGTTAAATATATTTGAAATACTTTCTCGCTTCTGTATGATTGAGCTTTTTTAAAAAATCTCATGCAGATCAAGTACTTTGGCTGCTCAGCCAGACCTTCTTTATTACAGATTCTTCCAAATGCCGGTTGTATTTTTTGTTCCTGTCCATTTTCCCCATCCACTTCCTGGCCTAAACCAGATGTCTTGTTGTTTTGCTTTACAGGCTCCAGATAAAAGGAAAGCATTAGAAGAGACCAAAGCCTACACAACTCAGTCTCTAGCCAGTGTTGCTTATCAGATCAATGCACTGGCCAACAATGTATTACAACTGCTGGACATCCAGGCGTCCCAGCTACGGAGGATGGAGTCCTCCATCAACCATATCTCCCAGGTAACCTCTTTTCTTTTTTAATAGAGGACTGACAGTGTTGGAGGAGGCATTATTGTGTCTCTTATTATTGAGTTGGATAGTTTATGTTGATTTCTTTATTGTGATAGAAAATGGTAAGGCTTTTTTCTTTCTAATGTTTATGAAACATCCTTTGTAATTAAGATCATGACCTAAAAAAAAATTAGTTCCTGTATCAAGAATGCTGGGATTTTATTTGATTTAAAGCAGAAATTAATTATTAAGATTTTAAGATCTGAAGCTGTGCTTGAGGGAGGGCTAGAGAGAAGGATTGTGTTTCTGAAGGAAATCCAGTTAGAAGTGCCATATGGGAGGTGGTATTTTATTTAACACATGCAGTGAGTTCATTTGTTTTCATAGCCTTGCAGGATATAATTTCATGTGCTGTGTGGAAGGGGAGAGGGATTCACATGCTGCCACTACCTGCTCAAGCCAAACTCCTTCCCAGCCAAGGCAGCTGAATGAGTGAGCTGACCTGACCTGAACTGTGGCTGCAGTATTACTGGAGTTTCTGCACTGAGGACATGGAGATAGATGGCAGGAAAGAATAGTTCTGTCCCTCTCTGTGGCAGCCTGTATTTCCCTGGCTGAAGCTTCACCCTGGCTGCCTGCTTCTGTGGGGGGGAAGCATTGCTGCTGCTGCCTGCCTTGTACCTGGTCATTGGCCTGATTGTATGCTACCTCAGCCAAAAGTGTCTGTTGTGTTTAATCTGGAAGTGGCTTGCTGCATAACCAGGTGTGTGCCATCTTAGTGCCAGTGCAGGCAGGGACAGGACTCGGTTATTTCACCCTTACATTGCTGTTCTGAAGTGGGCTTGAGGGAGTTGTTAAAAGCCCAGTGTCCGCTCTCTTGTGCTCTTACTGAAATTCAGTCAGATCTTCACTGGGCTTTGCCCTATGTCTCTTTGAGACGTTTTGTAAACAAATAGCACAGGATGAAACCTAAAAAGTTTTTCAGTGCAGCCAGTGAATTAAAAACCTTAGTTGGTCTACCAGCATCCTGTTGGTGGTACACCTTAGACCAAATAAGTGCAAGAAAATGCTTCTTATGGTCTCTGCTGTCTCCCTTCCCAGCCCTGCTAACTCTTACTGGATTTTTAGAGTTGTGGTTTCTAAACATCTTTGTGAAATGGCAGCACAGTGGTTTTATCAAAAGCATGTCAGCAGGGAGAAGACTCCAGTGCATATGGAAGGGCCCTCCTAGTAACAAACCTATCAAAAAGGCGTATGAGGTTAACGTGTGCTGAGAACTAAACACTGCTAAAAGCTGTGTGAAGTATTTAAAAAGTACCTGCTACTGAAACAGGAAAGTAGGAGGAAATGAAATTGCTTTTTTTTTTCTGTTAAGTATTCAGAGATGCTGGGATTATGACTACCTTTTAAGAAATGGCTGAAAAAAGAACTGAATCTACAGATTTTCCCAAGCATTGGATGCCCTCTTGTACTGAGCGCATCTTTTTTTAAGTGTTTGAGAGCTGCAGTGTGTGTGTCAAGTGATTATTTTTAAATTCTCATTGACCAGCTAGTATGGCTAACCATGGAAAAAGCCAAAATGTTTGATACTAGCATAAAAGGTGTTAACCCACTGTACTATTTGCTGCTTGGACTGAAGGCACTATGCTGAAAGCTGTTGAGTCACCTGATACATGAGCTGTTTGCTAAAGGCTGTGAACAATCAGTGCTTTGTAAAGCTTTTGAGGAGTGTTTAACAAGGTCACTTGCTTGTAGTTTCTGTCCTGGTTGGTCTTGCCTGAAACTAATCCTTGCTTATAAATGAACCTCTGCAGACTAATTTTGTAGAATTAAACTGGATACAGATAATGCACACATACCAGCTCAGCTATTTGCTTTGAAGTGTTTCTGCTCAAATGCTTTAACTGCCTTTCTTAAATCGGCTGTACAATTGCTGTGATAGACTGTTGTTGTGAAATGCTTTGGGATCTCCAGACTGTCCTTCCCTGTGCCTGTATCAGTTGGGAATATTTTCATGTTACTAAAGCTTGAGGATGAACAAATTCTCTATAAGGCATTCTAAGAAGTATTGCCTAGAAGCACAGAGCTGAGGCATTGCCAGGTCAATTACTTGATTCTGGGGCTTGCAAAAAAGAGCAGCTGTCTGTGAAATAAGGTACAATTTGATAGTTCTTCTAAGGAAGAAAGTCCCGTGGCTCTTCTGAGCCCAGGCAGTTTCTGTTTCCATACTGTTTTTTCAGTTCACTGTGCATGTTCTCCAGAATGACTCTAAGCTAAATCCCTGGATAGCTAAGCCTGATTAGTAGCCACTCTGTATTTTTCCTAGCTTTGTATCCTCTTCACTGGAAAAAACACTCATGAAAAGTTAGGTGATGAATTAGTGTGTTATGTTGTTACTGGAGCCTAATTTTACAGATGGAAATTGTGCTTGGTTTTATAGGAAACAATTTATTTGGCTTTGGTTTCTGGTTAAGCACAAACACAGAGGCTTCACATGAGTAATCGCAGTATGGTGAGGGAGCACTTTTCTGAGGTGGAGGCAATGGAATTGCTTTCTCATAGCAGCCAGAGCAAAAACCTGCCCAGATGCATCTGTATTTTCTGTAGTTACTGTTGTCTTTCAAGCTGTAATGCCTGAGTCTGGAGTGACCTGCCATGTGATTGTTCACTACACCCAGTACAGGGGGCTGTGTACATAGAGCTCAGCTCTTTGGTTTAAATCCTTCATGTTGACCTGGAGTGTTGCCAAGCTGACCTGACCTTTCCAAGCTGCTCTGATATGGCAGAGCAGAGACTTGGTCACTCTTCTGGAGAAGCTTGAAAACCTGTCTGGTATAAGGGATCCTAGTTAGCCTGTTAGGCAAGATCTGGGGGGGAAAAGATAATAAGTGTACACTTGGCACCAACACGAGCATCAAGACTTCACTGAAGGCATTAACTTAGCAAATGGGCTAGACACCATCCTAAGAGAAAGGCCAAGTGCAGGATCCAGGGAATACCAGCCTGTCAGCCTGACCTTGGTGCTAGGGAAGGTCATGGAACACATCATCTTGTGCTCTAACTTGTGACGCATGAAACCAGGGAATCAGGCCCAGCCAGGATGGGTTTGTGAAGGCAAGTCCTGCTTGACCAACCTGATCTCCTTCCATGACAAAGAGACCCACTTAGCAGATGAGAGAGAAGCTGTGGATGTGTCTACCTGGACATTAGTAAAGCCTTTGACACCATTTCCCACAGCATCTCTGGGACAAGCTGGCTGCTCGTGGCTTGGATGGGTGTGCTCTTTGCTGGGTAGAAAACTCTACAGATAGCCAAACCCGGGAGTGTTGGTGAATAGAGCTACATCCAGCTGGTCACTGGTCACCAGTGGTGTTCCCCAGGATTTGGTATTGGGGCTGGTCCTGTTTAATAACTTTATCAATGCTCTGGATGAAGGGATTGGGAGCACCCTCAGTCAGTTTGCAGACACAGCAAGTGGGGTGGAAGCGTTGGTCTGCTGGAGGGCAGGAAAGCTCTGAACAGGCATCTGGACAGGCTGGATGGAATGGAACAGGCTGGTGGTCTGAGGTTCACTGAGACAAAGTGCCAGGTGCTGCAGTTGGACTAGAACTCCATGCAGCATTCCAGGCTTGGAGGAGTATCTGGGAAGCTGCCCAGCAAGAAAGGACCAGGGGGTGTTGGTCAGCAGAAGCTGAACCTGATGCAACATGTGCCCAGATGGCCAGGACCACCAGTGCCGTCCTGGCCTGTGTCAGAAGTAATGTGGCCAGCAGGACTAGGGAAGTGATCATCCCTCTGTACTCAGCACTGATTCTTGGTTGTGCTCAGCTCTTCCTCTCCTCTTCTTGGAAATGAAAGTTGACTTAAAACAAGTACTTTAAGATACATTTTTTGCTGCTTCATTTCCATAAAGTTCAAGAGAATGAAGATGGGGCAGCCAGATTTCTCAGAGGAAAGAGGTTGACAGGGGCATCCTTGTTTACTGTGTCAAAACTGAAAAATGTAACAGATCAGTGCTCATGTTTATGTCAGAGCTGCAGCACTGGATGTAGCAACTATTCCTTTTTTTCCCCTCTACATAAACAGTTTTAAAATAGCTCAGTATTTAAATCCAGGCTTGAAGAAAGCAATAGTCTCCTTTTAAAGAAATTATAATTTTCACTGGGAAACACTGCCCTTCTTAAATATTCAGTGTGAAGATTTTCTTTTGCATCTGAAGCGCTCCTCTAATACAAAATAGAGACTATTGCAAGAAAGTGTTCTGAAAACATCACTCTCAGCAAAAAAAGATACACACACATTTTTTTGTTGCCATTTAAAGTGATAAGCTTTTAGAACTAAAAAAATAATTTAAAAACTCCCCTGAATTAGTTCAGAAGAATCTTGCCTGTTACCATCCATGTCTAATTAATTGCATGTGTAATTCAAGTGCTATGTGCAAGCAGAAAGCCAAATGCCTTGTGTTGCTGTGGCATGGGTGTGTAGGTAAAGTCAGGGCAACAGTGCAGATAAACAGATATCTGCTTGTAGGCTGAGTCCTGCAGCTGTAGCCTGTGTTGAATCACACATGGACAATCCCAAATACTAAGGCCTTTCCAGTGGGTTTGCTGCCAGTCAGGACTGAGGGTTAGGTTTCAGAGAAGTCCTGCTGAACATGTTGTGGGGCTGTAAGGAGTGAGCTCCAAAGCAGCAGCAAGTTGGTGTTTGGCAGGGAGGAGGAGCACAAGAGCTGTTACATGCTCAGCCCATCTCTGGTGTTTGAAGAGGCAAAAGGCAGTGCAGGTACAGTGGTGACTCTTTATGATTGAGTTTTTGTGGAAAAGAGCTTTCAAGGTGTGTGTGTGCTTTGGATTAATGTGATACTGCATTTAGGGATTGTGCTGTATGATCACAGCATAGTTTAATTCATTTTTGAAAGCCAAGAAGTAGAAACAGGGTAGAAAATGTGACAGATCTGCTGATGAATGTGGATGGTCATGCCTAGAAAAAAGCAATTACATGAAGTACTTTGGTACACTTACAGATGGGAGCAAAAGACCTTTCCAGATCCTCTTAATGGTGACTGTGCTTGCAAAGTACAGCTGTCCAGGTACTTCTATGCTGAAGTTGCCTCATTAAAAGAAGTACATGCTTAGACCCCTGACCTTTGTCTCTGGCCTAAAGAACATATGGGCTAGATGGAAGGACTGTTAATTGGAGAGAAGATCAGCCAGAACTAGCAAATGGTTGACTGCTACTAACAGCAGGGTCAGTACTGGAGCCCACAGTGTTCAGAACATTCTTTGGAGACCATTCAGAACATAAAGCATATCCTCAACAAATCTGGGACTAACTCTAAGTTAGGAAAGGTGATTCATGCACTCAAGGGCAGAGCTTCAGTACACAGGACTCTTACTGAACCAGCAAAATCCTTGGCAAACTGGGCAAGGCACAAGGTCCTACACCCTAGGGTAGGGCCCAGCGTGCATTTTTATGCACTGGGAGGAGACTGTGTGAGTAGTAATGGGTTAGAAAGGAGCTGGTGTGCTGATGGGTGCTGTGCTGAGCATGAGCCAACACCACAAGGCTATCTCCATAAGAGAAGCAGTGTGGTGGGGCTGCCTTGGGAAGATTGTGGCTGACAGATCAAAGGCAGTGATGCGATTTCATCAGGAGTGCTGAGTCTGGCTTGTTGGTTTTTCTTTTTTTTTTTTTTTTTTTTCTTTTTTTTCTTTTTTGTGTCACATCTGTATTGTTCAAGAGTGATTTAGGGAAACCACTAACACTAGGGAGTCCAGCAGACAGGGATGCAGAGATGGTCAGGGGCATGGAGCAGCCTGCAAGGAGAGGTTGAAGGAGTTGTGTTAGTTTGCTCTGCTAAAGAAAAAGCAAAGCAGCGATGTTATGGTAGCCCAGTAGTACTTAAGTCTGTTTCTGTCTCTGCAGTTAGTCTTTTGCCTGATAGTGACAGTGTAATGTTAAACAGCTAGCCATAAGCTGAAGCTTGGCAGATTAGTACATGGAGATGGGAAAAGCCTTTTTATTTTGGAGTGTGATGCAGCACTGGATCTCTGCCATGACTCTTTTTGGTGTTACACTGCAGCAGCTGGATGTATCCTAAAAGCTGACTTTGTATCCTTGAAAGGCATATGATAAGTTATTGGAACTGATTGGTGATGGAGGGGAGAAGATAATTACAAAGTCGGGGAGAAGCTGCCATCACATATCTTACAAATGTTGTAAGTTCCACTTCCATTCAGACTTTCCTTTCCACACATTCAGAAGTGTGTGGAGAGACCAAAAGTCTCAGCAGGAACTAGTTCATCATCGAATGTTGTATATATTAGAAAGCTAATGTCTTCTGTCTGGTTCTCTTGGACTGCCTTTGCCTGTCAGCAGCCACAAATACTCTAAATATGGCAAGAAACTTGCACCTTTTGTTTAGATTAAGCTTGCCTTGGGTGACGTTCTCTCTCCTAATAAAGTGCTGACAGTTATCTGTGGCCTTTGCTTCACACATCCTGTTCTTCCTGTTCTCTCCCTCATAGAGGCCAAGGCTTCAAGAAGTTGTGCTGTGCTTGCTCTGTTTATCTGTCTGCTTATGAAAATTGTTTTCAACTTTGTGCATATCAGCTTCTACATGATATATATAAATTGCTCAGAAAATAGTGTAATGTGTAAGAGTTGCCTTGTCAGCCATTCAGCTGAGAAATTCCCTTCATGTCCACAAATGAATGCATGTAGGATGTCTGTAATCCCTGTGCAGTTCAGCTGATGCAGTCAAAAAGAAAACCCCAGCACAGTACCAACAAACAAATCAAAGAGCCCTCCCATGATACTCAGTTATGAACACCTATGAGAGAGCAACCACAATGTCAGCCTTTCTGTGAGGGGGAAGAGCAGTTGCTTTGATGAAGAAACTGAATCAGAAACTTTTGTTGTACACTTATTTTTTCCCTGGTGGAATGCAGGGTTTTGAACATATTTTTGGGGAATGAGCAAAGTTGCTTACTTTAATAGCCTTTGACTGTCATCAATTCCTTCATATGCTTATTCCCATTCCACTGTCTGCTAGAAGGGCAGTCTGAATGCATAGTTTTCAGTGTGTTTTAGACCATTAACACCTTCTTTCTGCTCAGTGGTTATTTTGCTGTAAGCTCTAGATACTAAATTAAGAGACCTGATGCAGCCTCTTGTTTTCTGAAGTCAAAGCCAAAAATCCAGGACTGTGAACATGACTCTGAAAGGCCTTTTTGACGATTTTGTGTAACAAAGGAGGCATCAGTGTTTGTGCAGTCTTTTTCATTAAAACCTCTCATATCTGGGAGATAAACCATACAGACGAAATGCGTCACTGACCTGATATGAAGTCACACATTGGGACTTTCCAAGGAATCTTGGGGTTTTTTCTTCAGATGCGTCTGGTTAGCTTGCTGCCTGAAAGTGATTTTACTTCTGTTTCAAGTCTTAGTAACCCACCAGTCATCACATATGAATACTTCCTGGTTTAGATAAAATTAAAGTTTTATCTCTGTCAATGTTTTAATTGCATAAATGCAGTGTATGAGATGATAAGAACATTGTGCCTAATAAAACAGCAGGTAGCCAGCTACCAAAGCATTTACTCAGTTATTGTACCTGTGCCATCCAGTGCAGCTATTTGGAATTTTGCTTTTTGTGTCAGCTGGGTAGTGGTGTGCTTTAACTGACTCTTTTTGGGGAAATTGAGGGGAAAAACAAGTACCAGAAGCTTACTGTGAAGAAGATGAGCAACAGCATTCATTGTACAGCATCACTGAAGCTGCCACTCAAGAAAAAAATCCTGCTGGGTGCTTGTGGCTGGACTTCTTGTGCCATTCAGATAGGAATTGCTTAGTATTTTCTTCTGGCTGGTAATAAGTGCTTAGTTAACTTTGATCTGCAGGTGGTAATAAGTGCTTAGTTAACTTTGATCTGCAGGTGGAAAACCAAGTAATGATTCACATGAGTGTTTATCAGCCAGTAATAACTCTGACACTTTTTATGGTGCTGCTGGTTTGACTTTTTTCTCTTTATTAGTAGCCTTTTGGGGCCCATTGATACATGTTATGGATGTCTTGTAAAAGCCCCCTTACAGGTCATACACATACAGAGAACACATAGGAGGTCTATGAATTACTTGGTAGCTGGTCTTCTAAAGCTGGGACAACTTCTGTTGGTTTTTTGTAACTTTGATAAAGTGTGTATGAAGTGTTAAAATCTGTCCGACTATGTTAATCTTACTGAGCACTTGTGTGGCTCTGGAGCCCCAGTGGGAATTCCTTCCCTTCCCCAGCATCATCTCTGCATCACTGGGGCAGTCACAAACCACAGAGGGAAGTTTCCCTTTCCTGTACTGCACAAAAATGTGAAATGGTGTTGGGTGATATAATTTGTGGCTAAAGACCTAAATAGGTTACCCTGAACATTGTTTATTTGGGACAGCTTATTTTGCTGGAGAATATTGTTAATTCTTCCCTGACCCTGCTGCAAGTGCCATCACAGAGGGGGCATTGTGGCCATAATAGAAATAAAACTCTCTAAATAGAAATAATAGAAATAGAAATAAATTTGTTTGTTTAAAAGCTGTACTCTATATAGGGTTTTTATTTTTTGACAAAACACAGAATGGGTTTTGAATGAGCACATTTTGATTGACAATTAGCTAAGGCCATGATTTGCTCTTTCAGTCATTCCTGTTTGGAGTGTTTACTATGTACATAGAAGTAACCAGCATGAAAGTATGTGTGCCTCTTTCTCAATTCCAAAATGTAGCTTACTAAAGCTGTCATTTTCCTCTCTAATATTAAATTCTAGTTCCAACAAATAGTTAGATTATTTTATAATTTTGGCTAATATTGTACCTAATTCTGTCTCATCGGCATAAAAATGTAAGTAATATGTGACCACAGAATCACATATTGATTGTGATGGTTTTGTATGTTGTTTGCTTCCTCTTTGAGAATCTGCTGAGTAGCTGTGACTTCTTAATGAATGTGTCCTTGTATGAGTGCTAATGTTTAATGTAGCTTCACCTGTTCATGCCTAAAAGCATTTTCTTTTTCCCCTCACACGTTGTCCAAGGATGATTATTTACAATGGATCCAATGGTACAATTCAGCATGGTCTCACCCCAGGACTGAAGCATGGCTTGCTATTTCTTTAACTGGCTTCTCTGTCCTTGCTTGCAAGAGAGAAATAGTAATCAACCTGATCTTGTCATGCTATCTCAAATTCTTCTGTGTGGCAGGACCAGGAGCAGCAAGGGTATGATTAAAAGCTATTAGGCTTCTATATATAAACTAAGAACAAGTAGGATGGGGACCTTAGAGTTGAGAGGGGTCATGATGGAAATAATAAAACATATAATTGCTTCAGGAAAAGTCAGTTGGGCCATAATTTGAAAATATAAAAACAAGGAAATTGAATAATGACTGAAGGGCTTGATTTGAATGTAGAAATTTCTGCTTGCATGATGAACTCAGTATCTTAGAGGATTATTTTTTTTTTCATTTTAAGTTATTATTTTTGAACTGTGTTCAAAACTGGGCTTTATAAGGTTGCAAGATAAGCCTTCAAACCACAAATCAACCTTTATCAGACTGGAAAGAAGATAAATGTTGTCTTTGGGAAGCTGATCCTTCTTTGTCTGTTTATAGGATTTTCTTACGTGTGTTGTTAAGTCAAGTATTGAGCAAGATGCAGGAATGGTCAGATGTAGTAGAAGACTAAAAAAGAGGAGTTCTACTGTGAAAAAGGCTTGTCACCTAAGCTAGGCTGAAAAAGATGCTAACTGAAGTTTTTGAGCAGGGTACATATTTTTTTCCTCTTTAATAGCTCAAAGGTAGTGTATGCTAAGCTAATAAATGCCTGCTGTTGTGGATTAGCAATTTATGCATTCCTCTAAATAGTTATTGAATTTCTTTTAGTTAAAACTTATATTAAAAATAAGAAAGAAACTTAACTTGAAATGATGCAGTTGACCTGCGCATGTGTCTTAGCAGATTATGGCTTCTGAGAGAGGAAGAATGGTAGAAATATGATATTATTTCAGACTCCATCTCATGGCACTTTTTGCCTGCTGTGGTGTTGAGTGAGATGCTGAAGTAATTGAGGATAATTCCATTTGTGAAATGGAGGAACCTCCAAATCATAACAGAAATGTTCTAACTTCATGTAATTATGAGTTGTTAAGGTAAAGAGAGAAGTCCTTCAGTCAAAAGGCCTGAAACAAATTAGCCTTTCTCAGCTATCTAATCTCTTACCTGTGTCACTGTATTCTGATTTAGTTTCCTCATGCATTTTGAATCTCAAGTTAAGAGCCAGTACCAATAGGGTTATATCACCTATAAGCTGATAGGAGCCAGATCATCCTTTATTTTATTTGTTCCACTCTTCACACTGAGGATGGCCATTGCACTACTTCCATATCCCTGGTTTGGCCTCATCCTAAACTGATGTGTAATTAAGCATATCTGGTTTTGTATTATGGATGGTATTCAGACCCATAGATACGTCTGCTAGTGCCTTATTTTGATGGTAGCATGACAGCTGGCCCCAGAAGTGTTGCATCTATTACAGTTTCAAAGCACTCATGGTGTAGTGGTTGTGTTTGATGGTACTCTGGAATCTGAATGCTAAAACTGGAGGAGAGAATTTCTGGGGGTGTTCATGGTGCTTTGGTTAAAATAACAAGTTTTTTCCTTTTCTGAGCTCAGGCTGTGGCACATGAATAAATAACAAAAAGCTCAGGAAGCGGGGGATGGTTTCCATAAGCCTTCACTGAGCAAAACTCAAGTTCAATCACTGGGGATTTTGCTGCTTTAAGCAGCAGATTCCTCCTGCAGTGCCCCTGGGCTGGCGGCAAGAATATCAAGCTTCACTCCCAGTTAGCTTGCTTCATACTTCTAGACCTCCATTCGTGGGAGCAAAAGGAGAGTGAGGGGACCACAACTCCAAGTTACATCTTATTTTCAGCCCAGTAACTTCAAGATTCTATTTCCTTGAGCTGCATTAATGTGTAGTCCTTCAGTCAATGCAAAAATTTCTTCAGGGGTGCTCTCTACTAGAGCTGGCTTGAATATTCGGACTAAATATATCTGACAGTTAAAAAAAATTATTTGGAAAACTTTAAAAATACTTATTTTCATGTGAAATGTTTACCTAGAATATGTTTCAGAGGCAGACTGGTCATTATTGGAGAATGACTGGTCTCCTACTTTGAGAATATTGAAAAGCATCATCTAATCACTAGGAACTGATTTGAGAAAATGTGGAATGAATTTTTCCAAATGCATTTTTAGAAAGCAGAGGTTCTGCAAACAATTATGTGACTTAAGCAAACATCCTGGGAAAACAGATTGTGAGCAGTCTGCAGATCTTGGATAATTTTCCTGTGTGCTTTTCCCCCTCCTTCTCATTTGCTGAGATTCCTTAGTCGTGGTAGCTCTTAAATGTGTAGTTGTTGTTTATATTAGCTGTATACTTCTGGGAATAAACACACTCTGCATTGCTGAGTGGATATACACAGTTTAAATCCAAAAAGTACATTGACCTCCCCAGACAAAGCAGTGGGGGGAGGTAGGCCACAGAAGTTTGCACAGCTGTCTTTAGCAGCCCATGAAATAGTGTTGTGATGTACCCTTCATCTCTTGGGAAGTGAGCAGCACCTCCCTCCCTGACTGAGGTAGCTGTGTGTCAATCCCCACCGCTCTCCTGTGCACTCAGGTTTCCTGCAGGTGTTCAGTGACTCTGCAGTGTGTGTCTGGCTGTCCAGCACTGCACAGGTCAGTGTCCAGTTGTGCACATGTTACTGTGGTGTGGAATAGCTGCCTCTTGAAACTGTGTGGTGCCATTCAGAGGGTTATAACCCACCATGGTGTTGGGAGCATCCTCACCAGGGCATCCCTGTGCCCTCCTCAGTTCCTGTAAACTTTTCAGTGGTCAATATTTGTGTAGCATATGTATTACTTCTGCCTCAAGTGACAGCAGGAGATGGCCAGTCTTCTTTTTCCTGCCATTATCTTGTGACAAACAGTGTTTTGTTCTCTGCCCCCTGTTCCCTGAATTGTGGGCTCAGTTATCCTGGAGACAAGGTCTTGAAAACTGCAGACTTCCAGCTGCTTCTTTGACTGGCTTCATTCTCTATGTCTTCTCCAGTGGCTAATGCTCTGCTTCTCCCCAAGTGTTTGCAATCATATTTAATCAATGTGCTAATAACTGCACAGTGGAAATTGTTGATTCTGAGCACATTACCAGTCTAATGAATTGACTGTAGCAATAGTTGAATGATACATTAAGCAGCAGGGACCTAGTGGTGTGCCTGTGTCTCTCTGCCTACACACAAGACTGCTCTTCAAGACTTGCCCTGTCTCTTAACCTGCCATCAGGCTGCAGTGTTTGTGTTCAGTTGCTCTTGTACAGGACAAAGTCAAGATCTCAATTTTGGGTGTGTGCCTGTGCAGGCCTGAGGTGTGACCCAGATGGAGGGGCTGATTTATGGCACAGCTTCTTGGGCCAGGCTCCCTCTGCCAGTAGGGCCTGCCTTAGGTAGAAAAAGTTAAGGGTGGATAAGGTTGTGGCTCAGTATGGGGTAAGTGCTGCTGGGACTTCTCAGGCTATCTGGATGTTACCAAGAGACAGAACTGCAGTATTTCATATCAGTTGTGGCCAAGGATTGGGAGGCTGAGGGAAATCCATTTACAGAAACAATGTGCAACTTCCTGCTTGAGTTTGTGTGAGAATAAAAATGGCAATAGAGAATTAGAGCAAGTTTAGCAATTCCATCTCTGCCTTGGCCCTTCCTTCCCACTTTGTTAAACTGGTAAATGTCATACATGCTGGTGATTTGCTTGTCTGTCTTCTGCTTTTACTTAATATATCCCAAATTGCAAGAAGTCTGTATGACTCAGTCCAAAATAGCAGCACAGTCCTAGGAAACATGTGAGGGCGTTTTTGTCAACTCTCCTTTTTTGCCTGAGTATCTTAAGCTTGAGCTGATGGAAGTTCATAATACTTCTAATCTTGTCCTGTGTTGATGTACCTTCTTGCTGAAGGGGGTTTGAGACAGGACAGGCAGAGTAAGGAAGTGGATCCATTTTGTTCTATGTTTGTCTCTGAAAACGAAAGCAAGAAACAGACCCAGATTGTTTTGGTACTCAAGGGACATGGAAGGGCTCTTACCTACAAGAATATGCAGAAGACAGTAATATGAGTAGAGTAAGTGAACTGTAAAGTAGAATATGTGTACTGAAAACTTTTAGATTGGAATCTGTAGTGGCTGAGGATTGTTCCTGCCACTGTATTTTACTGATGGGCAGGAGAACAAGAGGAAACAAATCCTTGTTGTTGTTTATCACTCCATTGGAGTAGCACCTTGTAGTGCTGCAACAAAGTTGTTTGCTGTAGCATCTTGCCTACATTTTTATTAAAAAAATCTTTTAAAAGAAGTCCAGAACTTTAGTAGTTCTCTTCTGGACAAAGTGGAATATTCTACTCTTGAACATTTAGGAAATGAGAAATAGACATTTCATGTAGGGTAAGCTGTGTTTGTGGCACTAATGCAAGCAGGTTTGTGGTGTAGATAGTGTGACCTTTAACCACGTGATGGCTGTTGAATTAATACTCCTGAGTTAGTCCTGGTGCAGTGCTGACCCAGCTGAAAACCAGCACATGTTCCAGTAGCTTGTATCACTGCCATCAGGTGACATGATCAAAGAGGGATAGAAGGAACATTGTGCCTTGGGTGATTTGTAATCAGACTGTATCTGCAGGTAGCTAAAGGATACGCATCGTAATTCCAACATGTTGTCCTTGTTTTATGTATGTGGGAAACAGTCTCTGAGAACTGTCAGACATCTGTCAGAACTTAGACATCTCGTAGGCCCTGAATTCATGTGGAGAAGGGGCATGCTTGGGAGAGGTGTTTTTGTGTATGTGTATTTTTTTTGTTGGTTTTAGGTCATTTGCTAGTTGGAATTTTCTTGTTTTAAGAAAAATGTGTCTGAAAATTAATCCAGACCACTTTCAAGTAAATACATGTGATAAATGAGAATAGCTTTTATGTGTGAGATTTTTTACTCTTTAGCATAATAATTATTTTGAAATATACAATAAGTCCACTATCCCATCCAAATAACATAACCATTGTTATTGGAAAAAAAATTATTTTTGCTATTAGAGCTGATTAAATAAAGCACTGAAGAGGTGATGCATTAAGGCTAAGGCAATATTAGCTCACTTTCTTTTGGCGTGGGTTTTGTTCCATGCTCTTCCCAATTTGACTTGCCAACTTACAACTAAATGTGAAGTATTGGGCTTTGGGCTTTTTTTTATTTGTTGTTCAGACATGAGCATTCTGACTCATCATTGTTACAGCTTTATCAGACTCTTACCTCAGACAAACTTTCAGAAAATTCAGACTTGTTCTGTTGAGTTTATTTTTCATAGGCTTTTTTTAGATGGTTTCCTTTTCAGCCACCTGCAGTGCTCTTTGCAATTGCACATGTTCATCTCCTATGAAGTTGCTTTTTTTGGCACACAAAATGCTTTTCGTTTGACATACAGTTTTGTTCTACTCCCATGGTGGTTCTTAGTGAGTCCAAACTACTGAAGAAGCCATTTAATTTTTCCTTTCTGTTGTGCTTTCCTACAGTCAAAAATATATTTAGGTTTGTATGTTTTGTTTATTTCTAGACAAGTGCATTGCTTCCAGTAAGGAAAAGGACTCAGTCAGCTACTTTAAGATGCTGGAACTCTTATATGGAAGCTTGCATAAGCATATTTCTTTTTCTTCTTTTTTTCTTTTGAATTGACTTAGTCATGCACATCTTCAGGAATACCCAGAAAAAAAAAAATTGAAGTTACTGATATCTAATTTCACAGACTGAAATACACTTACACATACAGCTGGAATTTTGACTTTGCATAATCAAAAGCATTTATCTGCTCTTTAGGGCTGAATACAAATGCAACATGACTGCACATCCCAAATGTTATTCTGTCAGAAATCCATCGGATTGTACTGTTGAAACACTTCTCTTTTGAAGTGTCTTCCAATTTAAAGACTGATTTTAATCAGCAACTGGTGTTAGTTAAGCATTGAAATGTCTGTTCAGTTCACTGTGTAGAGCACTGGAGGAGAGGGGAGTTCTCTTATTGGGATCCTGTCTTGGTGAAGGGGAAGTGGTGGGCTAGAGGAAGGGCTGAGTAAAAGAACTGACATTCAGAAAGATGTTTGTGGCAGTGTGAAACTCAAGTGAATGGTTACCAGTTGTTAATTTGCCATGTGCTGTAGTTTTGATCTGATGCAGAGCTGGGTCTGTACTTCCTGTTGTGCTGTGCTTCTGAAAGTGATAGGGTGTGGGGTTCAGCCTCAGCTCAATCTGCTGCAAATACTGGAAACCATATTCTAGAGTGATCAGGGATTTTGTGTCAGAACAGGGAATAACACCATGGAAGCTGTTTCTTTCTCTTCCCCCACTCCTGACATTGGGTGCTGAAAAGCATAGACTTTAGGAGGCAAGTGGAGATAATTGCCTTGTCTCCTCTTCTGTCTTCCCACAGAGATTTACATTAGTGATGCATTTTTTTCTGTTTATTATACTCAAGCTCTTGAAGAAGGTATTGAAATAGCAGTTGCATTTGAAAGAAAAGAAGCTTATCTAGAACACAAAAAATGTTGTATTCCATATAAACATGTATCACAGGTCATTGGAGAGCTAGTGTTTATTTTTTTTAATGAATAATGTTCATAACAGACTTCTTACTGCAGTGTATGTACATTTAGTTTGCTCAAATGGCTGAAATTGACAGTAGGTTTTGCCAAAGCACATGAAGTGTTACCTGTGACTCATTTGTGTGCTTTCATTAGCAATTAAAAACATCGGTGGAAAGTGTTTAACAGAGAAATCTAGGCTGTCACTGTGTGTCACTGTGCCCAGAGCAGGCAGCTATGGCAGTGCTGCCTGTACCTGTGCCCGCCTGTGCCCTGTCTATTTCTGGTGCAGGTGCACAGCTCCAAGCACAAGCAGCAAAGCTCTCACTTGGCATAGAGCAGGAAGTCTGGCAGAGCCAGGAATAGAACTTCAATCTGCTGTTTTCCAGGCTCTTGCTTTTAGGCCCAGCCCCATCCCACCTCTTCCCTGGCTGACATGCTGGCAGACAGCCGCCTCCTGCGTGCGGGGCCAGCTGCTGCTGCAGCGCTGTCTGACCTCCATTCTCCAGATGTTTGAAGTTCCATTTCCCCCATGCTTATGTGAACTTTAGCAAAGTGCTTCTGGCATTTCACCAATGCAGCGGAGAGGAGGGAGGGCTGTTGTCTTAACTGTTTTCTTTCTTTCTGTAAGAGGGGCCTCTCTAGAGCTGTTAAAAATCTCTTCCTCTGCAGGACTCAAACTCCATTTGCCTTCAGTTGCCATCTGCCAGTCTTACTTCCCACATTCCTCTCCCTGTTCCCAGACATGCTCTGTGGACCTCCCCTCCTTATGCTCTGTGTTGACATCATCTTCCTCTCAGTTGGGGAAAGTGGGGAGCAGGGGGTGAGGATGTGATGAGACTTCCTTGTGTCTCTCCAAAGATGTTTCTCATTCATAGACCCTAATTCTGTGAGGTGGCATTTCACAGGTGAGACCTACTGGCTTCTGTCAGGTGCCCCATTTTATCTGATCACCCTCTCACATGAACATGCCTGAAATAACCATTAAGAGAATAATGTGAGAAGCTTCTTTCCTTCAGTGCTGTCTGAGGGATGAATATGTATCCTCCATAGCAGTCCTCCCACTTGCACTTGGCACCAGGAAAGAAGAACCAGGCATGAACTCAAGTCTGGCTCTTGGACAAGTGGGCTGATTTCTTTGCTCTGATTCCTGTCCTAGAATGCCGTGTACCCGCTCCCAGCCCCTCTGGTCTGTCCTTGCCCTGTGTCCCCTTTCTGATCAGCTTCTCCAGAAGAATGCATGACTAGATTTGCCAATAGGGTACTCTGAAAAGCATCTATAGAAATAATCCTTCAGCTGAATAAGTCTGTCTTTTTCCTTTTCTGTACTGTTGTATGTGCCACTCCACAGGTTGTGTTGTGGAAACTGGGATCCAGTTGGGGTCCAATTCTCAGTGAATTCTAGTCTTCCTTTTGGAAGAAAGGCTAATGGTGGGGCTATTTGTCTATGGCTAGTAATCTTTAAGCCTGTTTCTCTAGCTTCTGTTTTCGGTTTCTTGATTTTAACCACACTTTTTTTCTTTTTTAAACACTTGTAAGCACATGTTCTGTTAGTCAGGAGTCAGGTTTTTGTTAGGTATGCCTTGAAGTAAATAGAGCTTAAACTTGATATAAAACTGTGTGCATTATTATTTTACATTCTGCGCTTCTGAATTCTAAAAACAGTACTGAGTGAATGGGATGTCTGTGGTGTACTTCACTACCTGACCACTCACCCCCTATAGCTGTCCTGATATCCCAGAAAAAAAATCTATGTGAAGTTATAAAATATCTTCAAGTGTTGCTGAAATCTGGTTTGCTTTATGCCAGTATCAATTGCTAGGAGAATCTGAGAAAGAATTGCTAGTGTATATAAAAAAGGTGTAAATTCTAAATCAGGGGCTAACTCCACAGGATTAAACTGATATATAATCTATGTTCAGACATAGTTGAAGAAATACTGATAGGCAGTCAAAATAAGGCCCACAATCAACACTTCTTAAACCTTTCTCTCCATTGGATAATATTAGTAAAATGCATTGTTAGCATTGTGATTTAATTTATATATATATTTATGTATAGAAATGTATTTTGAAAGTGTACTATTATGTTTGAGTTACTTCTGGAAGTGGGACTTAGTATTTCTGTCATTATTTTTCCTTTGATCTCTCTAGTGGCTTTCCCCCTCTGCTGGTGACAAACATTTTATATGGACTGTGAAAGTTGCTGTATATATCTGGCCTTAGTTCATCATGTCAATCTGTGAAAGCTCTTGAATGTGAGCCCTCTGTGCAGGAAAAGGAAGGTGGCATATCAGATTACATGAGATATGGCTTATCTGGCTCCTCTAGCCTTTTACCTTAAGAGGCCTGGATTTACCAGGACTTCAGGAGATGAAGCTTTCTGGAGAGCCTGGCCTGCTATTGTCACTTGTGTCACTTGTCTGTATGTTGACAAGAATGTGTGAGAAACTTCTGTCTATAAACCTACCAAAAACATTGCTGTGTTTCCAGCTCTGGAAATACAACTCTTTAATCTATTTCAGTTGCCTCCTACATTGCCAGCACCCCATAAAAAACAAACACACACGGTGAAACTCGGATGTCCAAATGCTTGAGAGTGATAGGAGACCTTAATTTCATGGTTCAAGTTCAAAAGGCATGGCAGGATGTTCTGAGGATTCTCAAATGGATTTTTGTAGTAGTGTTTAGGCAGCTATTAGCCTTAGTGAAAATTGGATTGAAGGATTGTTTATGTGAAATAAAAAGGTCTTGAAATCCTTATGTTCTTAAAGAAATTTGGGGAACTGGAAAAAGCATCTCCCTTTTTATTTTCCTCCAGTAACTGTTGCTTGTTGCTAACACTGGGTTTCTTCTGTGGATTCACTGATAAATTGATAAATAGACAGTGCTTTAGCAGACTTGATTCTGGTTACTGTCCAAGAGGCTGTTAAAAATATCTTGAAATGGTCTCTTGAAGAGGGAATGGTAAAAAAGGCCACTCCCCTTTTTATTATGAAAGCGAAAGATGACCAGTATAAAGTTTCTAAAATGGTGCCTTCATATGAAATTTGTTCAAAGCTAACTAGGAACTTGAATTTCACACAATTAATAGCGAACTGGGCATAATAGAAGATTGCATCAGTCTTCTGCCTTAAGAGATAGGATTGACTCCCCCGGTCCCTGACAACAGAGCAGTACTTGAAAGTTTCTTTCATTTTTTTAATATGCTTTTCAGTTGTTGGTTAACTTAGCCAGGTGTCTGTGCTGAAGAACTGGGAAGAGGCAAATGCTCACCAAATTGGCCAGTTTTGGTCTGTAACTGAGTTGGTGGGGTCACAGTTGAGGTATTCAAATAATTTCTAGTCAATGGAATTGGGGGTTACAGTTCCCAATGCCAGTACAGCCTCATACTTTGGGGGAGATCCCCATGGAATAAATGAGTGTGCACAGTGGTGCCCACACTCTGCTCTCCGTGTGTCCTGTGAGTCCAGGCCTGCTTAGTGCTTGGGCTCTCCTGGACAAGAGAGAGAAGTAAACTATTTCTGTAGGTAAACTTCTTGAGTTTCTTGAACAGTATCTTGGTGGGGATCAGACTGTATGTAAACAATAGTTTCAAGTCAAATACTTGAGTTGCTAGTGCTTTCTTCAAGAGTTGGTGAAATAAGCAATTTGTAACATTGTGTAGATATCTGATTATACATTATGTCATAAAATCCCAAACTACTCACTTGAGCTTTTTCATGCCTGATGTGCCTTGAGTCTATAATTGTTCTTCTCTGTAGAATATTTATTTGCAGTTTAAATATGTTCACATTTCCCTGTGTTGAATTTTCTTTACAAAATAACAGCTTAAAATGGTGCTCTCACTGAAGTCAGCTGTCTGACTGAGCTCATTAAAGCTGGGGATTTTATTGTTCTTTTTGTAGGTCAAACTGACTTCTTTGCAGGTGGCCTGTGCAACGTGCATTGTCCAGGCCTCTTCAGTGCCTTTACTCAGCCATAACTCATTTATTTAAAAGGTCTTACTAAATATGCTTTCTTTCAGGAAGTAGCAGTGGAATAAACTTGTATTTCTAAAACAGAGCAAGTTGATGTTCTTGTTCTCACCAATTTATTTTCCTTTCAGGGCAGCTTATTGTATGAACTATATAGGAAGACAATAAAGTCTCTAGTTTTGGAGAATAACACTGAGGGTTATATTAAAGCTGGGTTTAGGAACAGATTGCAAAGTGTAAGGGCTTGGGTTGTTTTGTTTATTAAGGGATGCTGAAAGCACCTTAACATTTGTTTCTTCAGTTGTTTCCTTTGGTTAGTACACTTTATAGTCTGTGTGTGTGAACTTGTAGAAAATATTTGTTTGTGTTATAAAGTTTTTACCTATATGTATTTTACTGCTGTGTATGACCAATCAAATCTGAAGCTGTGACTAATTTTTTGTGGGGAGTAGAATGGATGCTACCTTTCTATTGAAATGTGAAGAGGTAAGCTTGGAATCCAGACAGTTGTGCCACAGTTTGAGGAAGGAAACAAAGCTTTCTCTGCACCACTCACTGTCCCATGCAATGCATAGTTCTGTTGACAAAGTTCAGTCTGACACCTGTGCCTTTGCCCAGTATTTTGTGTCACATCAGGCAGAGTTTCTGCTGAAAGAAGTTACTGTATTTGATGGATTGCTGTGCTGTGATATGTCAAATCTAGTGTTCCAGTTGTCTTGTCTTTGACTAGAGGTCTATGGGGTTCTTTTTCCTTATGTAATTCTTTTATCTTGTACTGTCAGCAATTCCCTTTGGTTAAGAGAATCTTGCTGTTCAGGTATAGAATGGATGAAGTGGTTATCTCCAGTAACTTGGAATTCAATGATGCAGTGTTTAGCATACAATCATTTAAAGTTAGAAGGGACCAATAACGATCATTGAGTCCAATTCCTTAAAGCTCAGCCATATGACTTAGTGTCATCGAGGTGCTCCTTGAGCTCTGACAGGCTTGAGACCCTGAGTACTTCCCTGGGAAGCCTGTTCCAGTGACCAACCACCCTCTCAGTGAAGAATATTTTCCTGACATCCAGGCTGAAATTCCCCTGACATGGCTTCATTCCATTTCCTTATATCCTTATATCCTATTTCTGCTCAGCAGAGCAGATCAGCACCTTCCATTGAGGTGCTGCCCACCTTGAGGAAGTTGTCAGCTGTGATGAGGGCACCCCTCAGCCTTCTCCTCTCAAGGTTGAAGAAGCAAAGTGACCTCAGCCACTTGTATGGCTTTCCCTTGAGACCTTTCACCATCTTGTTCACCCTTCTCTGGACACACACTGATTTCAGTCTGTCCTTCTTGCACTGAGCTGCCCCAAAGTGCACACAGGACTTGAGGTGTGGAGCAGATTGCTGTGGGGGAGGTACAGCACCAAGTTTGTGCAGAGCAGTTTGCTAAGCCTCAGGACCTGTGATTACAGCCAGTGCAGTAGGAAGATGGGGGTGCCACGTGGTTGCAGGTCATGCTGCTTGCATGGCTGATGTCTGGGCTTTGTTTGTATAATTGTAATTGTAATCTCTTCTGCTGACATTTAGGTATGTATAGCACTGATGCCCTGTAATCAGGGCTCTACTTGCCAGAAATAAAGTGTTAGTAAGAGACCCAACCCTATATTTAACTACAAACTGAAAAAGCAAAAAAGAGAAACAATGTCAAAATTACAGAAAACTGTTGCTAGTAAGATTTGCTTAGTCTTCCTTGTCTCCTTGCTTTAGAGAAATTGGCATCTTATGGAAGTCTGTGGATTGTGATCCTACATTCCTTTTTCTCTGAGTGAGCTTAGGGAAAAATTGAAAAGTTAGTGGCTTGCAGCTCTGTGTGGCACAGGGCATTTGTTTGTATGATATGAAAGTTCTTCAGAGTACTGCATGAAATGGCCTGAAAAGCTGTCATTCAAAGTAACCTTAGGATTTTTTTTTTTTTTTGGTCTTATGTGTTTGAATGTTAGATTTTTAAGACCAAGGAAAAGTCTTTGAAGTGACTTTTTGCGCTTCCTTAAACTTGTAAGTTGCAGTGGTTCAAGAGAAAGGGATTTTGTTTTTCCTTTTTTATTTTAGTAACCCCATATGTGTGAGCTTTATTAAAATGTCTAGATACCCTTATATTAGCTTGGCCAGAGCTAATAGAGTTTCAGTCTCTATTTATTGTAAATTGTTTGTTCTGGGCTGGCATACCCTAGCACATGAGTAGAGTGGTGTCTGCAGCACAGGATAATAAAAGAACAACTATTTGCTGTATCATTGCTGTGCTTCACTTGGCCTTGAGGCTACTTCTAAGGAAGCAAACAGTTAAAATTTAACTCCACATCCTGTTGTTCAACTGTCTGCTTTTTTAAATTTTATATGATTTAAAGAAGACAAATATTGGAATCAGCTAATAATTAACAGTTCCTTCAACCTCCAGGCTTCTGGGTTAGCTGGCATAGTCCCTGGCACTCAGTTGTAGTGGCAAAGGGGTTTGTTTGACAAGTTCATTTAAATTTGCTTCCCAAAGGAAACACATTGTGCTTCTGGAAAGACTGTCTTTTCTCTCTTCTCCAAATCAATCCAAAGCTGGGCTTTGTCTCACTGGATTATGTTTCTAGGAGTGAAAATCCCTGCCCTTTCCCCCAAATTTTAAATTATGCTATGTATTTGTTTCAGCATAGGTCAAAGATACCTGAAGCTGGTCTGACTGCTTGCAAGTGTCTGTTAGCCTGTGCTAACCCATGCCAGTTAGCCATGCTTTGTTCCTCTCCATCTTTATCTAAAAGTAGGTTTTGTGCATGAAATCACAAACCAACTACTGTTCAGCTGTCTTGTTACCATATCAGAACAAGCACTCATAGCTGCAGATGTCAGGTGTGACCAGAGCTTTGGGAATGGTCTGTTTTGGCTGTTACCTGGTATATGTGGCTTGTCTTTCTTGGAAATTTAACTGTTGACTGGCTGGAAAGCTTTGCTATCCTACTAAAAATTGCTTGTGTGTTGAGTTTTTCCTCTTTTGAAAGTGAAAAATATCACGTATGACTAAACAATGAACCTCCACATGAACATCAAGCAGATAGAAATGAAAATAGAAGAATGACCAATTGTTGTGTGCTTTGTTTTACATAATGTTCACATAAGACTTAATAATATGCAGATCTAAAAAAAGCCCAGTAATTTCTTGAAGAGGTAAGATGCTGTCTGGTAGCTCTGACAGGCAGCCTATTGCTCTGGGCAAAGCATATGCTGTGAGCCTTTGCTTTGCATAGGGGTAAAATCCTGCCTTGCTTTTCCAGTGCACCAGATGTGGTAGGAGTTGAAGTCTTGTTTGCTTTGAACAGCAAATTAGTCTCTTGCACAGGCATATCTGAATGCCTTTCAGGATTTACATATGTGCCCTGTTGCTGGCCCTGCACTGTGATGTAGTACTCTTTTTTTCTCACTGAAATTCATGCCAAGACCTTACAAATCACTGTTCCATACGCAATTTTGGATAAGCTGTCTGATAAAATTAATATATAGTATTTTCCTGTTCTAAGAGGTATTTTCATTAACAGCAATTTGTTGCAGTATTACTTGAGTCAGTTTCCAAAGCATGTATGGTACAGCATCTGTTCGTGGAATTTCTTATCCTCTGTTCCAGTAGCTTACAGAACTTTCATTGTACATTGAAGGGAGGAAAAGTCAGTTTCATGGACTACCTGCTAGAAAAAGATGTGGTTTTTTTGTACTCTGAAGGGCTTTGTTTTGTTTTGTCTTTTATCTTTTGCTGTCAGTGTTAAGAGAACTCTTTGCATAAAATGCATTTTTGTCCATCCACTGAACAAAAAATGAGTTTCTTAGTAACAACAGGTTTGGTTTGTGAGGATTAAGTAGAAGCATGGATTTATTTCTAGGGACCTAGCTGTATTTCAAGAACCCTACTTTGAAACATTGTTGTATGTTTTTTAAATTGATGTTCTCAGCCTCCTAAATTGCTATGTTATTCAGGGGGCTTTAAAATTGGTGCTTATTCTCTCACATGCGGTGCTCATGTATTACAAAATATGGAGACTTGTTTATTATTTAAGAGTTTTGTAAGACAGTTTGAGACCTGCAGTTATCATTGAACAGAAAGGTTCTGGTTCTGCAGAAAAATTGGAAGAGAGATGAACATGTAGCACAGCCCTTATAATTCTTTCAGCAAGATCAAGAAAACACTGAAAAGGCAGAACTGATATATATGTTTCAGTCTCTGAAAGGAAAAGGACAAATAATAGCTGCATTTGAAAAATAATTATTAGACTAATCTCATTCTTTAGACTTCATCCTCTAATCTGTGAAATTGGCTGCCAGAGAAAACCTGGGTGCAGTGGGTGGTACCTGATACTGATGTAGGTAAATACTTGATGTATTGGACTGTCTTATTTGGAAAGGCATTTTTAAAATTCCTGACTTAGGGATTTTTCAGAATGTGAGCATTTAGAACAATAAAGTTTTTTCCAAAGTTTTCCTGGGATATTTAATTAATTTATTCCATATAAGCTAATGCAGACATACACACCTAATGTCTTGCATTGCTCTGGAAAATTGCAACTCTTATTTCTATGAAGATTCTGTGTGCTTTCAAAGTAAAAGAACCTTTTGCAGTGTTACAAGTAGTCTGTTATTTAGCTGAAGCTGTGAAAACAAGATTGCTTGGTATCACTGTTCTCAGGTGCTTCTCTACCTGAATTCCTGCTTGTAATCTGCAATGCTGCCTATCAGAATTGTTAAGGAAGGGTCTTACATTTTTATGTCTTTATGTTGTCAGGATAATTTAAGATTATTTGAGCATGTGCACCAGTTAATGAAAAAGACAGTTCAGCTGAAGACATTTCATTTCACAGTGACCGCTGAATGCTGGCTTTCCTAGAAATGTTAATTTCCTGAATACTAATCTTGCTTTTTTTATCTTGCCTCATATAGGAGCAGAAATATCAGCTAATTTTGTGCTGCATCTTTGACTTTGCTTCACTAAATAAAACCTTGCCCATCACAATATTCATTTTATATTAAACAATTTCTAGATATGTACCAAAATGAGGTAGGATTTAGGATGACAAGGATTTTTCTTTCTTTCTGAACCTTCACCTTTTTTTTTCTGTGATAGCCTTTCTAGGAAGAATTGATGCTTATAGACTAAGATTGGTTTTCCTCTGTGGATAAAGTGGTGGCTTGAGAGGTTTTGCTCAAAGGGGCATTTTGTTGTCAGAGACCATCTCCTTCAATGAGATCCTGAGGTTCTAGTAGGTACTTAAACCAGTACATTCAATCCCTGAATCTCGAAATAGGCTTCCTAGAAATGGGATTTCTGTGACATCCAATGCTTGATTTGCCCTTGTTCTTCAGCTAGGGCTTAAGCTGTGATTATATTCCATGTAGAAGAATGTGTCTGTTATGTGAAGCTTAGTCTGATTTTTCAGACTGCTGGACTGATCTTTGTCTCCTTTTTTTTCTGAATAAAATGCAGTGTACTTTATATTCCTTTACTTGCATCTTTAAAGCTTTATTTTATTCTTTCAGTAAAACTGCTATGAGCAGTATGACTGAAACTAGCCCCAGTGCTGAAATTGGTCCCTACTAGTGCAGACTCTCACTCTGATATGCACTGATGGCTTTGCTGAAAGAAATTACCACACAGACTTCCCAAGCTGAGTCCCCTCCGGGGCTCTGAGCAAATTGCTTAGCTTGTCTGTCCTGGTTTCCCAGCTGTGGAGATGGAGTAATTTATTTCTACTGTCAGCCATAAGAACACTGAGGGTTAATCTGTCAGGACTGTATCTGCATAGTGTCTTTAGGGTGTCAAAGGAATAACATATAATTGTAATTTTATTATTAATATTGATTATTTCATTAAGGTGTAATTTTCTTACAAGGTTTGTGTAGATTAAACTCATTTCATCAATAAACTGGCATCCTTCCAGCAGCATTAACATTCAGACTCTTTGTCTAACAGTGAAACCTAAACATGTAGGTAGCTCTGTAAAGAAAACAGCAAATGCCTAAAGAAACCCATACTTTCTTGTTTTTAATCTAGACTGTGGACATCCATAAAGAAAAGGTGGCTCGCAGAGAGATAGGCATTTTGACGACCAATAAGAACACATCAAGAACTCACAAAATTATAGCACCAGCGAACATGGAACGTCCTGTAAGGTATATTCGAAAACCTATAGACTACACGGTGCTGGATGATGTTGGCCATGGCGTGAAGGTAAGAACTCCTGGACACTTGAGGACCAAAAATAAAACAGACCAGGAGGCAGAGTCGGGGCAGAATGTTACTGGTACTAAATGTGTAGCTCCTTTATGGTAGGAAGGGTTATGGGTGTGATGTGCTCCCACATACAAACGTTTCAATAACATAATGGATTGGTTTACAGTGAGGGTTTTTTGAGCAATGTTTTCCTTACCCTTGTGACTGTTAGTGACAGTCACAGTGTCAGGAAATAATAGCTCATCATCTTAGGCTAATGACTTGTCAAAAAAGCCATGACTGACTTTTAAAATTATCACTACTTCCTCCTCTGCCTTAAGTTATCACTGCCACTCAGTTTTTCTCAATAACTAAAGAAATAAAGGAAGTCATCTCTTATGGGGAAGTTGGCTGGTGGGGTTGGGGTTTTTTGGTAGGTGAACAGAAGAAAAAGGGGCAGCTAGTTTGCTTTTAGATCTCAGTGGCTTTTGATGTCTTACTCCCATTGGACAGCCTAACTTTCCTTTTCTCTAAATAAAAACCTTAGTAAGATAATGTCTACCTCTCTTGAAATGGTTGTAGATGGAATGAATTAATATAACACCATTTGCTCCTGGTTATCTTTTTGTAAAAAATACTTTTGTATCCCTCTAGACCATGTGTTCAAGGTATATTCAGTTTGCAACAATCTTCTCTTGGATGGCATTTATTCAAAACCTGTGTATCCTCTAAAGGATAGCACATCCCTTGATGTGCTCTGGTCAGTGAGTTGTGCAGCTGTATCAGCCCATCAAGTGCCCTTTGAATTACTGAGCTTGAGGAAAGGATCTTTGGAATGACTTGGCACAGCAGAGACCAGGGAACCTCCTGCTTCATCATAGCCCTCCAAATGTCCACAGGAGTCTAATTCCAACACAAGTTAGAAAGCAGTTCTATACCACGACAGCTGTAGACTATGAATTAATGTAGTGACTTCAGGCTACCTGATTTTTTTTAGTTTATAGGTGAACCTGTATTAAACCTGTAACCCAGGATTGTTTTTCAGTAATAAATTAAGCCAGTCTTGATGAATAAGTGTTGTGTAGAAGCCTGACACAGATGTATTCTGAATTGCTATAAAATAGAAACACTGGAGTCAGAGAAACTGATGATTTTTCAGTACAGGCTGCATTTGAGGAGAATGTTCTACGAATAGAGAGTACAGAAATCCAATGTCAGGTTATTGGTTTCTGCATTTAAGTGCTCCAGGGATCAAGTGCTGTAGAAGACTTTAAAAGTCAAATAATTACTGTTAGTCTCTGAAATCGATCCTTTGCTGAACTACTTGTGTTATGCAGACTCAAAACAGGTTGTTTGATCCATGAAGGCTGAGGTTATTAAGGGTTAGCTGTTGCATCTTCCAATATCAGTATTTGCTTTTGGGAGTACTACTGCCTTTATTCATGTAACCCTCTTTTTTTAGTGGGTGCTGTTTACTCATTTCTAGGTAGTTCTTATGGAATGGTCCTAAGTCTGTTTTACACCTGTCAAAGGTATGAAACAGATGGTATCTTCTATGTAAAGTTGTTATACAAATGAAATAAACTGCCAGCCAGACCTCAGGTATGTAGTTCAAGGTGGCTGCCATGTGTTAGAGGCACTGTGAAAAAGAGTGTCCTATCTTAATGACACAATTAAATGTTTTAGCTGTCCTATTACTTGGGTTCCAAGAGTGTGACACACATCAAGGTTCTGACGGAAGTAGCTTACTTAGTCACCTAGATGTAGGCACTGATGTTACCAGAAAATCAAACCAAAACAACTTCAGGAGCTGGATCAAGTCCTGTTGGAAGTCAGCACAAAGGAAGATGATGCTGAGAATCTGAGTTGCCTCTTGAATCTACAGTTAGGGGAGAACATTCAATAAACTGAATTACAAACTTGTCTCGTCTGGAGTAGTCTTAAAAGATGCTTCAGTCTCTGTTAAGTCTTATTTTCTTGGGGAAAGATTTCACCCCAAGTTGGACAGCAACATGTCCAATAAGGCCTTAGAAAGCATGTTTTTCTAGAGAAAAAGAAGTTTGAGATCTGCTTAGAACAGTTATCAGTTTGACTAACTTGCAGATCCTTGAATGTTTTCTGTTTTACCAGCTGTCAGTAAGATACAGTGCATATATTGGCATTTAGGTATTAAATAAAAATTATACAACACTTTGAAATCTGTAGATGACAATTTATTGCTGTTAGTGGGACTCTGTTCTGGTGTAGGATTTGATAAAGAAAGGAAAAATACAAGGAGGAGAAAACAAGGATATTGGATTCAACTGGATTATACCCTGTCTCTGCTTCTATGTATTTAAATATTGATCCTAGGAAAAATGTTGTTTAAATTTGTAGTATATTTTATAGGGTGATCCTGAATTGTTTCATATCGAAAGTGCAGATAAAAATAATGTCTCACAGAGTTAAATAATGAAATTAGGGAGGTGTGTAATCCTCAGGGTAGATGCTGTCTTCACCATATGTCTTCCGTCTGAGCAAATGCAAAACCACCTTGTGTGTATACTCACAGTTCATTTTCTTTGTTTGTCTCTGCTTGTCGTGGCTGTGTAGAAGGGATGCAAAAGCAGATGCATGTGCTTGGGGCATGCAGAAGGGCTCTGCATGCCCCCTGTGTCTCCCATGCATGCAGCAATTTCTGTGGGGGCAGCTGAGGGTGGAGGTGGCAGTGGTGGGGAAGCAGCTGCTCTCCACAGCAGTTTCCTCACTGATGGGAGATACTTCCTTGGAAGGCACTGCTATCTCCTCCAGCACGATCTGGCTTGAAAAGCTTTTGTGGAGCATCCTAGGATCACAGGTGCTTTCTCCTTCAGCCTGAAACCTCCATGGCAGCCCCAAAGTGCCCCAGCTGTTGCACTCCCTGCCCTTCCCTTTGCAGGGACAGATACAGACAATGTCTCCAAAAGTTGCTTTTTTTTAAAATACATGCCTATGAAGCTGAGGCTGACATCAGTCCAAATCAGGAGGGCTTTTTAAGTTGGTTTGCTAGGAATAAGGCTTTCCTTTGCAATACAAATATATGTTGATGGCTCCAAGAATCACACAGGGAGATGTTTTTGCTGGTCTTTTAAATGGTTGCTCAGCTGTCACCCTCAGGCATAGGGGAATGTAGCTAAAGTAATTCTTTGTAAACAAGAGTAAGTGTTGTTATCTACCTTCCTGTGTAGAGCTTGGTTCAAAATTATTAGGCAGAGGCTACTTTAACATTTCCTTCCTCCTCTTCTCTTTTTTTTCCTTGTGCAAGGAAAGAAAAAAAATACTGTGCCAGCAAATAAATAGGTCAAACACAATTACTCATACAGAAAATCCTTAGTTGAAGAGCAGGGAGAAGGAGGAAGCTTTGGAAGCTGCCTTAAAAACCTTAAATTTCCACTTAAAAACCAAACTCAAATTGGCCTTTGAATTTATAATAATCTTCTTTTTGAATAGAAGGCAGGTGGAATTGCAGCAATTTGTAAAATGGCAGCTAAGTAGGAAATTGAAGTGATGATGCCTTGTGGTTAAAGGCAGATAAAATGTTGAGTGCATGCCTAATTGAAATGCCCAATAGCTGTAATCGGATCAAGTTTATTTTATGGAACTAATAGTTCCTCAAAACCAAACTTCAATTGTATATGAAGATTGATCCCTTTTCAGTTTTATTTGTAAGGAAAAAATTGTAATTTTGTCACCATAAAGAAATTTTCATTTGGCACATGACAGCTGTAAGAAGCTTTTGTGCCCAGAAAGTTAAACAGGAGTTAAGCATTCAGAAATCTTTCTCAAGCAAATGGAAGTTGGAAGGACTCCCTTAAAGTAGGGATTGGGTCAGAACTTGACAAACACTAAGCTTAGAGAAGGGAGTCTTGTCTTACCCTTCTCAGCTTCTCCTACTTGTCTGCAGTCCATGCTTATATCTGTCTCAGTGCAAAACGAAAATGCAGATGAGATACTGATGGGAGAGTGAAAGGCTACCTAATCAAGCTTACTTACCCTTTAGGATAAGACTTTTTATGTGTAGCTGCTGGAATATTAAATTTTAAATAATTCACTCTAATAAAACCCAAGTGAGATAGAGATTCTGAGCTGGAGCTACTGCTGCCTTTGTCCCTTCCCAGCCTCTGTCAGACATTCATGCTTCAAAGGATGTCATGTTGCCAATTTCATTAATGTCACATCATCCCTCTGGGGTCAGGCCAAACAGTAAATATTGCTGTAGGGTAAAGAATGCTTCTCTGGGGGAAAAAGGAACTTCCTGTTGCCAACTCTAATGACTCTGTTGTGAGTGTTAACACTGTGTGCTTTCCATAGGGCACTTGCTACTGCAAAGTCAGAAGTGTGCCCAGTGTCATCTGACATAATGTAGGTTTCAAGCCTTTCAGCTTGCAAAAGAAACTCAACACTTAGAGGTCTCTTTATTTTCTAATTTTTTTATGCTAGTCTTAGTTTATTGTAGTTAGATTCAATGTCACCAAATCAACTGAAAAATCTTGAACAATTTAAAAGCAGGAATCTCGGTGTCTTTCTCTGAACAAGACTCGTGAGTGCTGAGAGGACAATGTTAAATTTGTCTATCATCCACAACAGGTTTTTGTATGCTAATTCTTCTTAACTGAAAAGTTAAACAAAAAAAAAAAAAAAAAAGAAGAAAAAAAAAAGAAAGAAAGGAGAGAAGCAATACTGACAAAATACATCTGGTTGCTGTTAACAGAAGACTGATGACTAGGGTTGCAAATATTAGCAGGAGAGGTTAAATTTCCCTGAAGAGAGACTTACCTACATATGTTCAATTTTTAAAGAAATACTAATTTGAAACCTGCCATTTCTGAAAATAGTCTGCTTTACTATAGACTATAAGGAAATATAGACATTCTGATAAGAAAATTGAGACACAGGCATAATTTCTTTAAAACTGCACAAAACTAGTGTGGCAGAAGTGTTTTACCCTGAGTGTCTGACATCCATATACAATCTGTCTGCTGAACATCTTTGATTACATATTCTACCAAACTCTGTATCTTGATTTCTGTAAGGAAACCATGTTCTAAGCTTGGTGCTTTATTTCCTCAGGCAATCCCTACCTTCACATACAAGCACCTTTCCAGCTTCTGTTTTTCTTGCTCTGTGTCACCATGTCATATTTCAGAACTGCCTCACCAATGAGAGAAGAGGCAATCTTGTGCAAAATTGACTTGCTGCACACACATAATAGCATTTCCAAAGGTCTTTTGGCCAGCTACCTTTCTATAGGGGCATTCTTCCATGACTCATAAAGGAAGTACCTTTTTAAGTAAAAGGGAAGTTGACTAAAGAGTCAAGAGTGACCAAGTGGGGTGTTTTTCTGTTGTGGCTGACAACTGTGATTACTGGTCAAAGATGACCTGTCTTAGGCTGAATATTGCTTTTACAGACCCCATATATAAAAGTTTCAAGTTTGCCAGATACTTACTATTAATGGAGATCAGAGTGGCACACTTTAAACCCTTGTTTCCATCGAAGAGCATTTACATTGGGTGGTCTTTAATGACCTCTTTCAGTCATCCTAGATATGGCAGGATATTGAGTGCAATTGGCTCTTTAAATTCAGGAGTCAGAGAAATAATGAGTGAATACAGCAGGGGAAGTACAACCTGCATAGAGATTTGAAGTTTCTGCACTCTGAAATTGGAGAGTTCATAGCTGAAATGTGCAGGAGAAACTTGCTAAATATCAGCATGATAAGGATTTTGCTTCTGTGTGCAGGTGGTCTTTTGTGTCCTTACAGACAAATTTGCTCACATAAGTGAGTTACTTGCAATCATCCCCACCCCTAGTTTTCCAAGCACAGTTTATAGCTCAAATGATAGATTTATAGTTCCCTGAATTATGACTAATGTTCCCCCATGACTTGTTACTTGGCATGAAAACTATTTAAAACCATTAAATGGCTGCCTTCTGAGGCCAGCCAGTGGAGTCCCTTGATGTCTTGACATCCTCTGACTACCAGTGGGTACTTTGGATTTCCTCACACTCTTTTCATGCCAATCTTGGTCTTGTCCCTTTGACCTCAGGTGCAGCAATCTGCAGTACTGCTGCCTTTAGCAGCAGGTGTTTTTGTACTCTTCAAACTACCAGAACTGAGTATGCTGGAACTGCCAAAAGAGTTGCCTTAAGCAAATAATTCTCTTGGTACTAACAGTCATTACTTGCCCTTGCAAACCCACAGCTGAAGTTCTAAAGTCCAGGTGCTTTGAATTCCTGGCATGAGTTACAGGAGCAGCCTCAATTTTGGCTTTGATAGATGCCTTGCATGGCTGTTGCAAACACCTGTTCTGCCTGTTGCTGTAATTGCTTTGCTCCTTTCCAGCCCATTGCTGGCTCTCAGTCCTAGGCCAGCCTGCTCTCCCATGCTGTTCAAGCCCTATGGATGTGTCACTGCCCTAGCTGTAACATTTTGGAAATGAGCAGCATTGACTCTTATTTCTCAAACCTGAGGTTGTGGTTTCTTTCTCCTAGTTTTGTGACAGCCCTTAAAGCTTTATCCAGGACAGCCACATGCTTGTTGGGTTTTCCCTGGAAAGGCAAGATTTTTCTGCTTGCTTCCTTAAAACATCATCTGCTATATCACTGCAAGAAACCCCAACCAATACTGCTGCCTATCCCGTTTCCTTTCTGGGAACATCCTGGTCTGTCTAGTTCTCACCCTCAGCATCACAAGCATCCCCAGCAAGCCTACAGACTGTTTTTGTTCTGGTGTGTGTCATCCAGGATGCTGGTATTGGGTTGAGAACTGTCTCCTGTGTGTGCAGTAATACAAGTAGCAGGAGGAGAAGGGGAATCATGCTCCTCACAGCTTCTGCTGGAGTTCTCAGTAATGCTCTTCATTTGACTAAGCTTATTCCATTTTACACCTCCTGTCTCTTATTTTATACCCTCTCAGAACAATCTCTTCCCTCTTCAAGCTGTGAACTGTGTGCCTGCTGCCACTTCTCCTCCTCCTGCCCTGCATGTCCCTCCCTCCTGGCTTTGACCTTCCTGGTACTGATCAGGCACTTGGTGGTGGTCATGTTCTCCCAGCAGGCTGGCTGCCCTAGAGGCGTTTGTAGAGAGATGCTTGCATACACATTAAGCACCTACCTGCCACTCTTGTAGGTTTTCTGCTGCCTTTTTTCACCTTCTTCTTCAAATCACACTGAGTCTAGACCCTGCTGCATAAACTGTTCTCAATTCCAGGCAGGTTTTTTAATTGCTTGGAAAGCATCACATTTGGTTTTCAGACCAAGAAATGCAGCAATGTTGACCTAATAAGCTCAGCCAATAAGTAAAAAAAAAGTATCTTCCTAATTAATTAGCTTGTTAACCATGATTAAATAGCCATATCGTTCATATTGCTTTGGTTCATTTGCCTTCCCCCCCTTACTTAGGTCCTTTGGATCAGGAGTTGCTTTCCCATGTGAATCCCTGTTCCTTTTGTGTTCTGGCCTTCTGTTTTCCTGCCTGTATGACTCTTGTTTATATTGACAACAACAGAGAGGACATCTACAGACCCTTTTACATATAGAAAGCAGTATGACAACAGTTTCTAATTCTTCTGAATAATCATGTGTATATTTGTCTGTATAGTGTTTAACTGGTAGCAAAAGAGATGAAGCTCACCTGCTGTAGTCCTAGACAGGAATAAAGGTCAAGAGCTGTTGGACTTCAGATAAATGTTTGGTGTACTTAGCAGTCGAAAGGTTTGAAATAAGAGGAAGATTAAGTGAATTATTGCTACATGTTGATATTCATAGTGTCACTGCAGTGGAGACAGAATTTAACAGGGGTTAGGAGGGGGATGGAAGGTACTCACCATAAATGCTGAGTGACACTGCACAAGGGAAGGGAAGGAAGGAAGCTTTTTGCTTTTTTTTTTAGGCAGGCAAATTTAGTAATAGTGGCTGGATAAGAAACCATGCCACCCTTCCTTTTAAGCCTTCAAAAGATTTCAAGCTATGTCTGCTGGGGAAGGACAGGACCAAGAGTTTCATTTTTTTGGCCTCCTTTAACAAATTCCTTGTATTATGCCATTGCTTTTGGCAGCTGGTGAAGTAAGGAGAAGGGTCACATATTCCTGTGAGACGAGAAAGCAAATTTCGTTACTAAGGGCCTGTTTTAAAAATACACTACTTGGGAGAGTACTCTGGCATCTTGGGAACTGAATCTGCATGTTTATCCATGAAATGAGTATGTGGAGACAGAGGTGGTTTAAATGCCTGTGAACTCTGCTGGTGAACTTCTGCCCAGGCTGGGAGTAAATGGGCTGACCTTCAAATTTACTTACCAGAGCTAGACTTTTAAATCTGAATTTTGGAACAGGATTTATGTTCCTATTCTTGTAATATGAATAATGTAAGGGCAGTGGCTTTCAACCTCATTTGATTGGTAAACCAAACTTTTTCAGCTGTAAGCAAGCTGTTTTTCATTGGTTTTGCAGACCCTGTCAGAAGTCTCAAATTCACGTTTGCTGTATTGCATATTTTCACTGCTTTTATAAACTGAGTTAATGGATACCTTTAAACTAGTCTGTGTTTCCTGGAGGAGGAGGAGAAGATGCAGACTCACAGTTTGAAATGCTCTGCCTGTGAAGGCTTGTTCTGGAAGTAACAATTTAATTCTAAATAACCTCAAAAAAAATTTGGATAATTTTGGTTTGGGTATTTGCATTTACCTTTTTTTTTTATTGGTGAAAATAACTCTTTCAAAAATATGAGTGCCTATCCCCCTGACCCATGCTCCCATGACACCCTTGCTCCCCCCAAAAATGAGAGAACTTGGCTTGAGCTTATTTAAAATGCTACATTTTCCTCATGAGGCCAAGTTTTGATTTTTTTTTCCCTCTGCAATCATGAAGGCTGTTAAAATTATACAGTGGAGTCATATAATGACTTGATTCTAAGAGCTAAAATTTCAGAATAACAATCATTATATCCCTGCCAAAACAGTTTTGAGCAGCCAGCATTGTGCTGGCTTGAATCAGATTTCAATCAATAAACCAGAGGTGAAAGGCACTGCTGCTCATCCTGTTTAAAAATTCCCTTTTCTTTATTTACCATTCAGTGCAGCAGCTAGGATTTCTTGAAAACATACGGAGGTTAAGTGTAAAAGCAACAGGCCTGTCAGTTCTTTGCATATTGCTGAAACTGTGGTTTTGTGAACGAATTCTTAAGTGCATATTGCCATTGAAGTAGCACTGATGTGGTTTTGGGCTTGAATGGTCAGCAGAGGGCTTTTCAACCCTTTACTGCCCATGAGGAACCTGGCAGACATATCTGGCAAAGCTTAGCTGAACTTAATTCAGACACAAGTGCTTTTCCTGTGGTCACTTTGTCAGACACTGAATTTTCAATAACTGACACAGCAGAATCTCTCTTGGTGTACTGGGATGAGCTAATTATCAGTAGACACAAATGATTTCTTTAAAATGTAATTATCTTTAGTTTAACCTGTCATATCAGTTGTGATGGATCTGCCATTAATTTCTACCTTTTTCCCCCCTTTTTTTGCCAACGTTAAGTGGCTAAAAGCCAAGGTAAGAAGTGTTATTTCTCCTTTGACCCACAGTGCCTCATGTGACTGATAGTAGAGGCTGCAGAGCCATTAAAACTGAAAACTAGCGCTCTCTTACACTCTCTTCTGCTTTCCATAGGATATCTAGATTAAACATGCTATACTTTTATTTTCATTTACAGCATTTAGCGTGTCAATATATCTGTGATACATTGACATCTGCATTTATACATAGATACATTAATTTCTCTAACACGTTTAGTGCTTTGCTCTGAATTCAGTAGATGCCTTGATTCCCTTCACTTACATTTTTTGCAGGAGACTTCCCAGACAACCTGAATGACTCTGCTAGTCATATAGCAGGGGCAGATTGAGAAATTCTGGGCCGTGCTGGCTGTATTTTACAGTCAGTGTTAAAGTTTGATTTAAATTATTAACATCCGAATGACAATGAATACAAATGTGGCTTCCCTTTAAGGAAAAAAATGATAGAAGACATTTGTGCATGAACTTGTCAATTGTCTACCTTTCTGATGTCTGTTGTTAATTAATAGTGAAAATAACATTAACTTGTGTTTAGACTCTTTGTATTTACTGGTGTCTGTCTCGTGCGTAGCTGAAAACTTTTGTTTGACAGCTGTCTGGGAATTCTCACTTCATATTCTTACACTTGAAAAAAAAAGCTGTCAGTAATAGAGCTGCTCTGTTATAAAAATAAAATCATGTTTTCCCTTATTTCAGCATGGAAATAACCAGCCTGCAAGAACTGGCACCTTGTCAAGAACAAATCCGCCTACACAAAAACCACCAAGTCCTCCCATGTCAGGCCGGGGAACTCTGGGGTAAGAATGGACTGGCTGGTCCCTCCTGTGTAATAGAAATTTTTAATTGTGCCAGTGTTGGTGCTTCTTAAATTCATGGATAGATGGAAATTCTGGTTGCCTTTAGCAAAAAAAAAAAAAAAAATCACAATATCCCTTTCTGTATGAACTCCTTCAGCTGCATTGACTCTTCAGGATGACTGCAAGAATTTTTTTTCACAGGGAAGGATTTAATATTGATATGGATAAATGAGGAGGCTATTGTTATTCCTGAATTTTGGGAAGAAATCCTTATTGACAGAAACAAATCTTAAAGTTTTAGCTTTAGTGAGGGAAGGACTTTAAGAGTAAAGTTCTTGTCTACTAATTTCTTAATATTAGAAGAGCTATGAAGTGGCTGTTTGTGCTGTAGTTGTTGCGTTATCTAAGCAAAATTTATGGCATTGTGAGCACAGTGGCAACATCGATTCTTGCTGGCTTGTGCATTTTCATTTTTATACTTAAATGAGGAAGGATTTTGCTATTCCCAAGTCCCACTATGAGCAGAGTTCCCTGCATCTATTTTGCTGCTGTGGAGCTGTGGGGAGTGAAATCTGCTTATCTTGGTGTGCCAGCAAGTAGTTGTTCCTGGAGACCAAAACTTTAATACTTGAGAAGCTCAGTACACGTGCCATTTGGTTTTGTCCAACTGTGCAACATCTTCCAAAAGGCATCCTAAATGACCTTCTACTTGTTTGTCACACTCAGCTTTCTCCTTATACTGTGGGGGACTGAGGCACTGTACAGCTGGCATGGTTGTGGTGGCGTCAGGTATGTTGTCTCTGAGAGGCAGGAAGCTGGAAAAATGAGGAGTACTGAGATAGAGCAGGGTGGAGATCAGGAGCAATGGTCAAGGAAAATTAGAAGCAGCAACTCCTTTTGTTGAGGACTGAGTGATTTTTAATCCTTGTTTGGTGCTTTGGTGGTAGCATTTGCTGCATACTCCACAGAGAAATTAACCTAGAGGTTTCCTCAGCATGTTTTCTGAAAATTCCCATTGCTCAAGGGCATGAAATCAGTATTCCAATTGTGTCTCTTATCCCAGCTGAGAGAGTTGTTTATCGGTTCTGGGAACCTGGGTAGCACTTTCATGTCCTCTTGGATGCTTGCTAGTGAAACAGAAGCGTTGATGTACTGGTGAGCTGCCTCTCTCACTACTCCCCCCTGAACAAGCCAGAGCTGTTTGGTTGCCCTGGCTGGTGCCTGATAAGGATTAATCAGCTGAATGTCATTTCCAGATGAGCTTGACAAGTGGCAGCAGTTGGCTGAGGGGGAGGAATAATGTGGGTTTGTAAGAGAGATTTCTATCTGCCCTTCTTGTTCAGGAAGTACAGTTCTTGTCTTGAGCAGCTGTGTTCTGCCAAAACATGAAATATCACAGGCATGACTTATCCTAATTTATGCAGGAAAAAATCGCTAGAAACCACAAGGATGCTACTCTGCTCCCTTTGATCCAGAAAAGAGAGATAAGTATGTAAAACCAGAATGAGCTTAGTGTGCAACATTGGTCTTTAAGTAGGTGCTGCCTGTTGTGCAGCTTGTCCCTCCAGGGCAGGACTATCTAAAGTGAGTCCTGCATGGAAATGTGAAAAAGTGAAAAGCAAAAGGGGATGAAGTAAGCAGGGGTCTCTTCAGAGGACCAGAGAGAGATTGTGGAAATCATTGGGTGCTCTGTTTTGAAGTACTGTGGAAGAATAAGTGAATTGCTGGAACTGGATGTAGTGGGAGTAGTTGAAGTCATTCCTTGAGGGTCCTGGAGCAAAGCAAGGCTCTGGGCTCCCTGTAGCTCTCCCTGGTGGCAAGGGCTCCCAGCATGGCCCTGAAACATTGGAGGACACTGAGGTGGGGAGCTCTGAACAGTCTTCCATCTGTAACAGTTCTTTGTCTTCCATCTATAACAATTTATTATTAAAACCTCTTAAAGAAAAAAGTGGAAATACTGTAACTGTTTCCAGATACTGTGGTGTTTGTAAATGAAATTGTCTATATGAAGAACTCTAGATGATTTTAATATGCAGGGTGTCACCACCTATAGATCTGCCAAAAGAGATCAGTTGTTGAAAAAAGATGAAATTTTGTATTCTGGTTGTAAGCAGTAGACATCTAAAGACTAGCAAATAAAAATGATAAGCAGGGAAGACTTACTGAAATAACCTTGAAAAGTAAGTTTAGTACTGTTGCTTTTCACACTGTAGAGAGAAAGTCAGTAAGTTTCTTAAAATACCAGGAAACTGTATAACTTAGCAACTCTGTTATAACCAGTAATTGAACAAATTATTAAATGCCAGCAGTTCAGTATTTTTGGTTTTGCTTAGCTCTGATGCATTGCCAAATTCTGTGTTTTGCAATGGATCTGTCAGTTACTGCTGAGAACTGAAGACCTCTGCGATTCAGTGCAATAAATGCGCTGTTCTTATGGCAGTAATGGCTCTGGTAAATACATCTCAAAAGATCTATGTTATATTTCTGACTTGATGCAGCCTGCTCATTTGGAGTTCTCTGGGCTTCGCTTTCTTGGGCCACAAAATGGAGACAATGAAGCTCATCTATGAGGCACTTCCAGATCTGCTTATGTGAGATGAGGTTGCTTGATTACTGTGTGAAGCAGTGCTCCTAGGAGAAGTACTGGTGATTGCAAATGTCACTTGTTCTGTGAATCTTGATTCAGCCTTGCTGATGTCTTAATGAGATGAATACCTTTAGCCAAGAGTACTTTTGGAAAGGATTCTGATGGCAAGGGAAAGGAAGGAGGGAAGAGGAGATTAGTACAACAGAAATTTGTCATGTGCTGACAGTTTACCCAGAGTGTTATGCAGATGTAGCTATTGTGTGTTAGGTTGCTCAAATAATGTATTTCAGGTAGATAGTTTAATTTTGGCTTTTTTGACCAGTCTGTGTGCTGTAGGCCAGCTTGTATGGATCTGTGTAAGAGTACTTTGGGCTGTTGAGTGTGACCTGTCTACCCTGCCCGTTGGAATTTTACTATGTCGCAGTGAGGGTCACTGCCATGATCTTTAACAAAAGATTTAGAAAACAAATGGATTTACATCTTCACTTATTTATCCTTTTAATCTTCTGTTTCTTTATCTTTCCGTCTTCAAACCTTTTTTTCCTTGACCAGACGCAATACTCCTTACAAAACCCTGGAGCCAGTCAAGCCGCCCACAGTCCCGAACGATTACATGACCAGCCCTGCCAGGCTGGGCAGTCAGCACAGTCCAGGCAGGACAGCTTCCTTGAACCAGAGACCACGAACACACAGGTAGGCTGTTTGCCACACTAACTCTCTCCTGCCTGGCAAGGCAATGCTTACTAAGTCACAGAAAAGCCTTGAAGCTTTGTGCCTCTTGGCCTTTTGTTGAAAGGCGAAAAGGTGAGTTATTCTACCACTGCATCATCAAAAGCTTTACTGCATTGCTGACTTCCTAACATGAAGTGCCTTCATATTCAATATTCTGAGTGTAGCTTTTTAAAACTTGTTATTTTCTTCTTGAATTGCAAGGCTAAATGTTTCTCTGTGGCTCTTGAGTGAGTTCATTTTTTTTTCAATTTGATTTTTATCACAGGCTTCAGACTGCAGGGGAAAAAACAGATCAAAGAATTCAGTGTAGTTAAAAGGTTAGCTTGTATTTTAGAGAGCTTCTTTCTTAATATTTTTCTTATCTTAAAAACTCCCAGTAGGCAGTTAAACATGGTAGGTCACTAACAGGGACTGAGAGAGTATTTTAGACACAGTTGGTGATATGAAATACTGTCAGACTTAAATAACTTCTAAATGTCGCTGCATGAGGATCTTGTTAGTCTGTTTAGCTGGCTACTGTGATGCTCCTCACTCCCATCTCACAAGATCTTCTTTTATGTAGGCTGCAGTTAGAAATTCAGCTGCAACCATGGTGACAGGATCAAGGTCTTCAGCAGACAGAACACTAATTTTGAAGGAATTATCTTGGCTTCCATTTCAGATCACAGATTTTCTTTCTTTGTAATGTTATTTTCTAAAGAGTGATATTTGAATGGTTTGCACTTGACTCTTGACTGATTTATAGCTATCCAGGAGTGGTAAATAAACTAGAACTTCACTGAGTACTCTTAATTAATATGGATGAACTAAAATGAAGTTTTGGCTTCAAAACATCTTATGTGCTTAGTTACCTTTACATTATCCATTTAATGCATATAAATTCAAGAGTTAAACTAAGGAGTGCTCTTAGATACAAATAAGGATAGATTCTGCCTGAATTTTGATTCTTTTTCATTTCCTTCTAAGAAAATAAATGTTACAGCCTCCAAAGGCACATCTAGAAATGTTATCCAATAGTTTACTATGTTTTGCATTGCTGGCCTCTGATTTGCATGTCATATAACATTAGTTAGACAAATTTTGAGCTGGCTGTACTGTTAGCTTTCAGACCATCTTAGAAACAAACTTATACATAAGCATGGGTAGTGGGGAGTGTTAGATACATAGAAAATTAAGCAACCATGTCCCACACCCCTCCCCAGGTGGTTTATCATATCCATTCTCAATTGAAAACTTAGTAATCTAAACTTCTGCTCTGAGTAGAGATGTTCCTTCAGCTGACAACATAATTAATCTTAAATAATTATTTAGAGTTTAGCCATGAGGTCATCCAGCCCCAGCATACTACTTTCAATTATTACAAGGCCCCTGAACTACTCCTGCAGTTGTTACTCCATTGCCTAGAACTTGCATGGTTGATTACCTTTTAATTTCTTGAAGCATTTAATTGCACATTTTATTCATAGTGATGTTTATCAGCCTAGCTAATTCCATTTATTAGGAATGTAATGCATCCAGACTTGATTATCTGTATGCAATTGTAAGTAAAGACAGAGACATTTAATAGGGAGTTTTTCAACAGTCTGTAATCGAGTTAGGCTGGAAGAGCTCACACAAGAAGTGTGGCTGTTAACATGCTTTTGTAGGAGATGCTCATACTTGTGTTTTTCTTGTGTGGTGGTATTGTCACCTTATTGTAAATCTTCCTTACCTTCTGGATGATTTTTCATGGTCAGCTCCTCACAGAACTGACTTTTTTTTTTTGCAGCACAGCCAACAAACTGCAGCTGTCTCCTCACCCAGCTAACCCACCCTTTTGTAGCGCTCGTCTTCTTATTGGCACAGCTGTGGCCTATTAAGGGCAGGGCTGTTCCTAATCTTTGGTCATTAGTGCAGCTGCAACTCCTCAGGTGTGAGACTGCCTTCTGCACTATTTTCTTACATTCTATCCTCCCACACAGTGGCAGCAGTGGAGGAAGTGGCAGCCGGGAGAACAGTGGCAGCAGCAGTATAGGCATTCCCATTGCCGTGCCTACCCCGTCACCGCCGACCATCGGGCCAGGTATGTGGGACCCCTCCCTGCTGCCTCCTTGTGTTTGCACAGGGACTCTCACTGAACGTGGTGGGCTACAAACTGTCCTGAGCTACAGTCCTACTCAGGAAATCACTTATGAGTGCTGAGTGATGTCTAAAGTTTTAATTCTTTACCAAGAGTAGTTGCAGGACAGTCAGTTACTGAATAATGGATGGTTAAAATACCTTTGCTGGTCCATGTTTTTACAAGGCAATCAAGGGTGTAAAAGGGGAGTAAAAGACAAATGTATCCTTTTAAAGCTTACCTGTAACTTTAAATGTGTGTGCGCTTTGGCATTTCTGGATGGCCTGAGAGCAGCAGCAACTATGTACATGTTTAATGGGAAATACTGGCTTCTGAAATACTCTGCTAACTTTGCCATCTGTGGGGAAAGATTCTTGAGGGATCTCCGTGTTGGAGGTACACTCCCTTGTGTTTAATAATGATGAATGATAAGATTGAGTAGGGTCCTTCTTTACTGTTATTATCTTAGTAATAAACCAGCCCAGTCACTGACTTTGTGTTTTGCAAGCCCATAAGACACAAAAGAGAATAGTGGAGTTTTGGTGTAATGTTATTTTGCTGTTGCAGAGATTTCTCTGTTTCTTGGATGACAAGTCTTCATTTCCTTTTATACGTGTAGGCTTTCCTTTCCCAGGACATATTCTGGTCCTGCAGTGGTATAAATAGGCATGAAATCTTACTATCATCTGGCATCCCATAAAAGTCAATGAGAATAAAGATTGGCATGTACAGAACCCTGGATAGGATCAGGGTCTGAATTGGTATTAGTTAACAGAAGTAGAATTTTTATATTTGTTTGGGAAGCCTATCAAGTGCCTGTACTTTTTTTTTTTAAAATTTTTAATAATATGGCCTAATTAGGAATATAAACTATTTTATTAGCACACATTTCTGTTCCTCCTGGAGCCCCGCCAGCACCACCACTGCCTCCACCTCTCCCGATGGGCAGTCTGATAGGTGAGACTTGACAATGCTGAAGTGATTGCAGACATGCTGCATAATCAATAATCACCTCTTCCTAATGAACTCAGTGAGGGGTTTTTCTTCTGTAGTGGGACCTACGTGATTTTATTACAAAAATCAGTTCTGGGATTTTTTTTGGTTTTTTTTTTTCAACAAATCTAATCTCCACTAATTTCCTGTGGTTAAAGCCTCTGAAGCTAAATGCACTAGCTATGGAAAAAAAGCTGCTAGTTGCTTGAGATCTGCTCCCAATTAAGCTAAGATCCAATTAATTTGATCTATAAGATCTCAGAATCTGCTTGAATATTGGCATTAGGCTGTGTAACTCCTGCAGCAGAAGCTAAGTCACAGCAGTTGCACTCTAGTTCAGAAATGGTAGTTTATGTGTAGGGTGATGTGTGTTCTATTCTGTGGGCACAAAGTGACTGGAAAGCACAAGTGTCTGTCACAGTAGCTTGGCTTTGATTCCGTAGTGCTGCAGGCAGGTGTCAAACTGGAAGACTTGAGGATATGAACTAGCAGTTCTTGAGAAATTGCTTCAAGCACTACATACAGCAGTTAGGGTGGGATCTAAAAGTAGTACTTTTCAAAATAGACAGGAAAAAATACCCCACCCTTTCCTGTCACAGGCTGATGACAAGAATAATTGATTGAGTTATGAAACTAGCTTTGGAGGCTTTGACCCACGTATCCCTTTGCACTCTCCCTTACTGAAATGCTAAGTAAAAATGACTTTGGATAGCATCACAGGACTGCAAACTTCTGTCTGCTTGCTGTTTGTGTCTTATATAATTATATAATATATGTATATAAAAGCACAAAACACTTTATTGCAAACTAATTTTTGCATTTAAGAATTGTGTTAATTCATGCAACTACAATGAGTGAGATTCATTAGTTTGCAAGGTGTGATTTTCTTTCTGTCAGAGGTTAATCTGAAAGAACTTAAACTGTTTTGTTAACCTTGAAGTTTGTGCAGCCAGTAGGTGGAAGGTAAATATGGGTGTTTTTCATGAAGAACGAATGACATCTTTGTCAGCTGGAATCGGTGATTCTGATTTGTTAGTACAAATTCCATCAATATAAAAGCACAACCAGCAAATATGATTGATAAATGTGCCAAATGTCTGAAGCTCATGACATTTGTTTCACTGTTTTGTTAGAGTGTTGTTTTATATTATACTGGGGGCACGTTCAGCTTTGCAATTGAAATTATTTGTTTTGAGCAGAATGTGGAATTTTTTCCTGTGTGCTCTTTAATAAAGGGTATTATTGCATGTAGTATAATTGAGATACACTTAAGAGTTGGATTCAGTTTTCCAGTCCAATCCAGTCTCTCAAAGTACTCTCAGCATTTCTCAATGCCCTTTATATGAATGTTGGTTTATGTTCTGTGTGTGTTTTCTCATTATTGATTGTAATGGGGATGTTTGTTTTTTCTGTTAATTGCCTGTTACTGATCTTAAATTATTGGAGAACTGTAATCAAGTATTTTCCACGTTCTGGACTTTTTCTGTTTTCTGCATTCTATCCCAAGTAATGCTCTGCTTAAGTCTTTTCCTTGGTTCCTTTGGCTAATGCTTTTCAGCTGCTCCTGGTTCAGCTCCTGGTTCCCAGTATGGCACAATGACCAGGCAAATCTCACGACACAACTCTACCACTTCTTCAGCATCTTCTGGTGGATACAGACGGAATCCTTCTGTGACTGCCCCATTCTCTGCTCAACCTCATGTTAATGGCGGGCCTCTTTATTCTCAAAATTCAAGTAAGCTGCTGCGCTCTGAAATCACAAACTGTTTTGAGCAAAATGATTGTACAAGCATGCATGGCATTTTAATTCATTTATGAAAAGCATCAATGAGACTTTCTTTCCTGAAATAGAAGGAAAAACAAACAAGAAAAACGATATTGAAATTGCACAGTGATTGCACTATATGCAATTATACTGTTTTCCCCCCTGACTTATTTGCTGTTACTCATGACAAGAAATTATTAGGATTGCCTGTCTAATTATAGGCACATTATACCTGGCATTTCAAGTGTGCTTGGAGAACACAAACTAAACCAAGGGTCAGTTTTTTTGTGGGAGACCTAAGGTGATTGGAGTACACTCCCCCACTATTTGGATGGTGGCAAAAGAATACTGAGCACAATGTTCATGTTCCTGTCACACAGTTCCTCCCTGTCTTTGTGTCTTTCTTAAATCCTTTCCTGATTCCAAGTTTCTCCTTTGTTCTTTTCTTTAAGCTTGACTGTTAAAGAGCTCAGTCTCTCTCTTTTAGCAGACAGCTTCTCTGCTTTCACACTAGTAGGAGCATCTGCAGGAGATGAGGGAAGGGATGGATGCCATGGGCAAGTGAGCAGGTTTTAGTCAGCAGCCTCCTGCCTTCCTACCCCAGAAGGGCAAACAAGGTTCACTGCAGAAAGATCTGTAAAATAAGGATCTTGGCTGCTGGTAGGAAGCTCTATCAGGAAACTTTTTCGTTGCCATTTCCATGAATTTTGATCAAGTACACATCGAGCAGTGGTAGTTGTATAATGTTTTTTTCTTGGTAGTGTTCAGAATGCCAAGTCTTTAAACTTCAGAGGAATGTTTCTTTTGAAAAGAAATGTTGATGTTTGGATTCAAGATCTCTTTAGACCAGTGTTTGCTGTTGTGTACTTACTCTTAAGAAAAGAATGCTTTTAAAATATTTGGGACACTGAAGTGAAGAGTTTTCTGAGTAGTTTAGAAGTATTACATTTGTCAGAAAGTATTTTTATATGCAGACACAGTATCTATCTTTTCTTTTTTTCCAAACCTGATTTTCCTTCTACTCTTGCTCACCCATACTAGCATTTCATTTTCCTCCACATTCTCATTCCTCCAAATTAATTCACCATAACAACAGAAACTCCCTCCTGCCTGAACAGTTGAGTTCCATTAAATAAACAGGATTTTACTTCTGGGAATAGTTCAGTTGTCTTAAATGCTGTGCACACCACTTTTTCTGAATGTTTACATTTGTCCAAAGCAATTTTTTGCTCAAATGCAGGTGCTGTTTCTTAATCTAGCCTCTCTGGTGTTTTCAAAATACTGATGGTCAGCATTTTTTAAACAGTATTTTGATGGGTGTGTTTTGCTACTTGAAACTGTTTTCCTCTGTTTCTGTAACTGGTGATTATTTTTTTAGTGCTACTGTCTTGACATTAAACCCAGGTCCCATGTTGCCTTAAGATTTTACTTTTCATGCTAACAAATGCTCTGGTTTTTCTTAGATGTTTACTTCAATTTTGTGAGACACTGTTTGTTCTGTTTTTATCAATCATTTATCCCATACAGTTTATTTGATTATTGGTTTTGTAATGAACTAAATGCTTCATTTTAATTCATCAAACATTAATCTTAGTTAAAGCTTTATTTAAAACTGTTGCTTACTTGGAAGAACAGAACCTCTTTCAAATTTGGTTCCAACTGGATTTATTACCATGCTGAATTCCCACCTTCACTGGAATTTCTCTGCTCCAGTGCAAGAGAAATTCCACTGAGAAGGGACACTGTATAAACAAATGAGTTGATGTTTTGTTGAGTTTCTGGGTGGAGTTTTGTTTTATGCTTTTCATTCCCTGCACTTAAGGGGGAGATGTCCTTCCAGAGCTGATAGTTTGAGTGGCTTGCCCTACTGCTCCCATTCCCTACCTGTGCAGGGAGCAGTTGAGCACTGGGGCTGTCAGCCCAGTGTCTCTGAGCACAGGTGTGGTCACAGGTCTCATTACTCACTAGACAGGCACATATTTCACAGAAAATAAGATTGCAAGGGCTTCCTGGGCAGCTCTGCATGCTCGTGTAGCCACTCAGAGCTGTTGAAGCCTTTGCCAGCCTTTTAGGTTGCTGGGTGCCCTCTCACCACAGAAGGCTTCATAAAGCTCCACTCTGCTCTAGACCCATCTGTTTTTTTCTACCAGCAAGCAACAAGGTCCCTTTTTTTGAGAAAAACAAAACTGCAGTAAGCTATCTGACTGCCCCTGTCCCAGCAGAGCCCAGTGGTGGGAGGTGCTCTCTGTGTGAATGTGGAGTATTGATGCTAAAACATTGTGCCCCTTGCAAAAGTTGCCTTTGCTCTGTGTCAGTGCTACTTTGCTGCACTTGATACAGGGCTCCACTTGGATTTTAGAGAGGGAGTCCAGAATCCTGCAAAACATCACCTCTACTTCTAGTAGCTCACTTTGAAAAGAGAACTGCTAAATTGAGTAATCCTTATTTAGCAGCAAGACAAAAGCTCAATTTTCTGTGCTCCCCAGGTGAGCACACAAAATGTGTGACAGAGCAGAAACCTTCACACGCAGCCTGCACTTTATTCAGCTGTTCCCTGGCTGAACACGGGCATGCTTTGCTTTTGGTCCTCCATTGGCTAACCACGAATTCAGCCTTGTTGGAAACACAAGCTTGAAGAAGGTTCTTGTGTGTGTGTGTTCTTGTTGTTCTTTACATACTTTGTTTTGTGGTCCTCGTTACTGACGGCTGCTTTTGTTTGTTCCCTTTTTTTTTTTCCTTTGTCCATTTGACTTTCCCCATATGGTGTGTGTGTTGCTACCAGTTTCTATTGCTCCACCCCCTCCCCCTATGCCTCAGTTGACTCCACAGATACCTCTCACAGGCTTCGTGGCCAGGGTGCAGGAAAACAGTAAGTTTGGACAAGCTGAGCTGGTAAAGGGTAGAGCCTACTCTCTTCTAGCATGCATGGCTGGCAAGTCAGACTCTATTTTGTTTCCTTTTCCAGAAGCTAATACCATCTTGCATTCTAGTGTCAATATGCTATTGGAGCTGAAGGGCACACTCTTCAATATTTATAACACGTGCATGATTATTACTGACCCATTTAAGTCCTGAACTGCAAATTTATTACAGAAGTACAGTGTGAAATGTGGCATATGTTTGGTGTGAATATAAAATTGTATTTTAATTGAAAATACTAATTTGATGTTGAATCACCCTGCCTTTTCCAGTCGGGATAATTGATTAGTTTTTATTAGAAGGGCTTATGTAGACTGTCAGAACATGTAATGTGTAACCATTGATTCCAATACTGTAGCATTTTTCAGCAAGCTGTACAGTCAATTGAAAACGTGCAGTCTTAAGATCTAATGCATTACAAAGGAGCTTGTAAGGCATCTCTCCTCTCAGCAGCCTTTCATTCTCCATTTCTTTGTGGTCTCCTATTTCCCAGCTGAGCTTCTAGCAGCATAGCTCTGCTTGTTAGGTGTGTGAGAGGTGCTCTCTAGCTGTGTTGTGTTTATACTGGTAACTCTGCTTTTACCATTACTGCTTGATTCCCTCCAGGTGAGTGTTACTGTCTCAAGTGCTAGTGCAGGTGTAAAGTCATGTTCCTGATCTGGAGATATCCTTTTCAGTTGGAGTTTGTTGCAGTTCTGTAAACAGCAGATTAAATATGATTTAGATAGAGTATGAAGTAAATAAAAAATGCTTTTAAAGTGTTTGGGAACCATTTTGAGATTTGCTAGGATCTCAGGGGCTACTACTACACAGTTGGCTATATAGCTGCAGCATCCATTTAGGGACCCCAGGTCTGAGTAGTGTTGCTGTTCTGCTTCCCATTGGAGCTTTTAAGTGGTCATGTTCTGAGCATTCCCCATGACATCAGAGACATCTCTGTGGTTCTCTCTCAAAAAGAAGGTATATTGGTGCTGTGCTAGGTAAACTGCAAGAATCACGTTGATGTAGAATAGTGTGCCACAAAATTGTGTTGAAAACCTTTCCAAAATAGTAAGTGTAGAGGTAAACCTGCTGAAGATGAAGGTTACAGAATATCTTAACTTGCAGATAAACTTGAGAAAATTGACACCTGCTCCTGAATTGTTCTGAGTATTGTCCTCCTGGAGATAACACAGCCCTTGGAGAGCAGAGGTGAAAGGGACAGACTGACTTGTGCAAGCTAACTTGTGGATGAGACTGCAGCAAAACACCTGAAGCTTGAAATCTGGTCATAGGAATTGTTCTTTATTTTATTTCTTTTAATAGTCCCTTGGGTTGGAAAGTTCTGTAATGAGTATGGCTTGGAGCCTGTGGCAGCCTGCGCGTACGCTCAGCAGAGCTGGCTCTAGAGGCTGCTCTTGGGTTTTGGCATTGTGTGCTGGACTTTCATCAGTCTGGTTTTCTCAAGAAGTCTCTCCTGTTAGGGAGATGTGGGTAGACTTGTCTTTTCCTTATCATAGAGATCTGCAGGTTTGGAAAACAGACTGCTTGAGAGCTTCTTTCAGAGGACAAGGACATAGAGGGTGCAGAAACTATGCAATGCCTCTTCTTTTTTTCCTGTGTTCAAACTGTGAGCATCTCCTCCAGAGAGGTTTTTCAGTGTCTGGTGCTCGGGGACAGCTGATATGAGTTGCTGTACTCTCACACCAAGTCCTTTCACAAGGAGTGTGCTGGTCCCCATTTAAAGAGCAAGGATGGGAATGCATACAAGAGAAGATCTCAGTTTGGAGCTATATAAATACTTGTCCTTTTACCCTTTTTCATTTGAAGTGGCTTTTTGCATGCTTTATTTCCCTCCCTTAGGAGAAGTGATGCTGTCCTAGAGTCTGGCACAGTTTAGAACCAGAAGAAGTCTAGGTTAAGGTCCAGGAGGAAAGGGGATACTTCAATGGAGTGGCACTTGTCTAATTTTCTGTTCCATTCTCTCCCTTTGTTTAAATGCGAAGTTGAATTGTTTCAAATGTTTCCTATAAAGCTTGCAGTTCCTGCACTGCATCTCAGTTAGAGTATGTCTTGGTGTTTTCACAGTTGCATTTCCTGCTCTCTTTCCTTTTCAAATATGCAGCTTCATTGTTGAATAAATGTAACTTTTTTTGCATTTAAAATTTTTAAAAAATTTTTTAAGGTAAGGATTTCTCAAGATCTCAAATGATTGTTGTTTCAACTCTGTTTTTTTTTTTTTTCCCTGGCTGCAGACAGAAACTAAGGGGAGAAATACATTTGTGGAAGATGTGCTAAACTGCAGCACAAAACCAGTCCATTCATAAACAGTGCTGTCATGTGTCTGTGGTGGATTAATGAAGCCTGTCTGTGAGTGCTATTCAGTAACGGGCAGGACGTAGCATTCACTCCACCAGAGACATTGTTAGTCTGTCTCCAAGTGACACAAATGGGCTTCTGTGTGGGAGAGGAATCACTAATAAATACAGTGGCAGCCAGTCTTACTGATGCAGAGAGCTGTGGGGTGTTCAGCTCAGCCGGTCAAGTTGAAGAGGAGCTGGGCTTGCAGGTGAAGAATTGGCCCTGCAAGGGAAGGGAGTGGGCTGGATGCCTGGGCTGAGGCAGAACCTGCCCCAGCAGCTCCTGCCCCCTTTTGCCCTGGCAGCAGGTGCCAGAGCTGTCCCAGTGCAGCCAGCCTGACACACACAGGACAGGGGAGCTGTGCCCAAGTCCCTGGTCAGGGGCATGGGGCTGAAGAGCAAAGATTAGGTCACCACTAGGGTAGTGACTAGCCAAAAGTAACAAGTGTTTAAGCAAACAAAACCCCTATTTCTAATCTCCAGTGCCATTGTAACTATCAGTAGTCAAAGCTTCATTCAGTGCAGTGTTGGTCTTTCTCTGTTGCTTGGCTTTCTTTTCAAAATTTGTGTGCTGGAGCTGCACATTCTGAGGCCTGATGCCCTGTTCCATCAAACCCTGCCTGGAGCAGTGGTTTTCAGCCTATGTTTTCAGTGTGCAGAATCCCAGATCTTGAAAATGAGTCTGTGTTGCTATGTAACCAAACTGATGTCAGTAACAGTAGCTTCCTTTCAGTAACTTGTGGCTCCATAGTGCTTACACCAGGGCCATGTGTAGTGGACCATATCTCCCTAGGAATAGCATGAGGGACTTGATGTCCTGCATCTGAGTATGTCATCTCTCTATTTTGCTGCCAGCTGCTGTCAACGTTACTGGAAACTAATTTAATGAACTGATTTAAAAAGTGATTTGTGCCATAATGCCTTTCTCTTTTTCCCTTTCCCAAAGCAACTTGTAACTGTGCTGATTGGAGAATCTCAGGGCAGGGATTTGACATTTTGGATTATACATTTAATTCCTTGAGCACTTTTTCTCTAAGAGCAGCAGCTGCCTGTCATTGTTTTTCATTTATTGATTCCTGAATGTCACACACACAATCTAGCCTGCAAGATAAGGATCTATACAAAGCTTTTCTTCTGCAAAAGGATTACTTGGCTTCCTCTTACCTGGTTAAATCTTAAAAAAAGGGAAGAGACTAGTATTTATGATCCACACCAGATCTTTTTGTTCCCTAATGCTAGCTCTGAGAGAGAAGAAATCCAAGGAAGCAGTGTTCAGAAGTAAATTGAAGTGACTGTTCAGACAAAGGATTTGTTAAAAGCCAGTCAAGCTGCTGGCCCAGTTGCTGCCTGGCTCAGAGGGTGCCACTGAGTCCTCCATAGCTCCCGCTGCAGCGCATGGACATTGGAGCAGGAAGCTTTCCTCTCTGCTGATGTTCAGCTTACGCCCCGCAGCATGTGCTTTGACTCTAGTAGCATTTACACATAGACTGGACCACTAATAACCAATAGAGTTGTGTGCTGTAGTTGTTAATACAAAGCCTCTGTTTCTAATCAGTGCATGGTATTATAGTGCATGCTGTGTGTGTTGTCCTCCCAGCTCTTTTATTTACAGTGTACAGCCTCAGGTTTGTTTGCATCTCCACCCTGTCTTGATTTAAGAGAAAACAATAATCTCCAAATGTTTCTAGTTGCTGATAGCCCAACTCCTCCCCCGCCGCCGCCCCCCGATGAGATTCCGATGTTTGATGACTCTCCTCCTCCTCCACCCCCACCACCTGTGGATTATGAGGATGAGGAGGCTGCTGTTGTGCAGTACAGCGATCCCTATGCAGATGGAGATCCTGCTTGGGCACCTAAAAACTACATAGAGAAAGGTAAGAGAAGCACTGCAGCTGTGTTAGTGCAGTATCAGGGGATTAATGGTGTCTGAAGGGAATGAAGGACTTAGTGTGGGTCACAAGCCATGCTTTCCTTAGTTTGTGTCTACACCTAATAATCCTTCTCTGGACAAATTACAAAATACATTCAGGTATTCTAGAATGGGTGAAAAAGCAAGTTTCTTCATGGGAAGCAGATGTAAAAATTGGATGGCTTTCATCTTTGATGAGCTGGACTGTCTGTACTTGCCTCAGGATTGCTGGGCAGTCATCTAGAGATTTCTGCAAAATGGTCAGATATTCCAAGCATTTATCTCATCAAACTAGGTTACTAGAGTCCATTATTAGACTTTGAACTATAAAATATGTTGAGGTCTCCTTGGAGTGACTCCAGATCAGCAGACTCGGAACTGTGCTTAGGTATGAAGTCACGTAGTAAACATCTCTTCCCATAAATAATGGACAAGCAGATTTCCTGCCAGTGGAGTTGTCTGTGTTGTAGCACTGACCATTTTGTCAGCAGCAGTGCTGCCAGTTTTCTCATGAGCTGGCTGGTGCTGCAGTGAGTACAAAATGGGGACAGGTACTTGTGGTGTTTGTGGCAGAGCTCCTGTGTTCCCTCTTCATTTGAGCTGGACTGTGTGCAGGACGTACCCAAGGGATGAAAATAACTGATACAGCACAGCATTGCTAGGCATTAAGACATCAGATAGCTGAGATTATATGTAGATGTAAAATAGTGGATTTTTGGAATTCATAAAGCTGATCAATTGCATAAATCCGTATTAACTTTTGAAGGCTAAGGCTGTGGTGTCTGAAGTCTGTATATTCACAGTGGTAGTTTTTAACTCCAGCATTGGTGGTGGCAACATTCTTCCCTTGGGGAAACCTCTGCTTTGTTAATGGCACACAGCAAGTTGGAGGTTGGTAAGAGTAAGGTAGTACCAAGCAGGTACTGAAAATAGCAGATGTTGCTTCTACACTCTTCAGCAACTTTCCTACTTGCCCTCAGTGCAGCTCCTTGAAAAGTAGTTCCAGAACTCCTGATGACACAAAAGCTCTGTGGGAATGCCCATTCATTTGTGTGCAATGGCTTTAGCAGCGAGGTGTGCAGGGCCACACCGATGTGCCAACAGGGGCCTCAGTGGAATAATTTTTGTAGAATTTTTTGTTATGAATCAAGAGATTCATACTAGGAGATCCACATGCTATTGAGGTAATCTGGTCAGAAGTGAGTGCCACACAAGTCAGGTGTTCCCTAACTCAGCTTTTAAGTGTCCGTAAGCCCCACTTTACCATGTCACAGTTGGATGTACTGCTGTGCCAGCAGTTTAACTGAGTGTTCAGTTAGTCAACATGCACTTCTTAGTGCTAGCTAATGCTGCAAGGAAAGTGAAATTCCATTTTCTGGGCTTAGTGTTCAAGAGGAAAAGCACGTGAATTCATTACTGAAAATCCCACAACAGCCAACTAATCTTTTAATATTTTCTGAAGTACAATTGTTTTTTAATAGTGTTGCTATTAATAAAATGCTAAATGTGTCCCTGTTTATTCCACAGTTGTTGCTATATATGACTATACAAAGGACAAAGACGATGAGCTGTCGTTTATGGAGGGTGCAATCATTTATGTGATAAAGAAGAACGATGACGGCTGGTATGAAGGAGTTTGCAATCGAGTAACTGGCTTGTTTCCTGGGAATTATGTTGAATCAATCATGCACTATGCCGATTAAAATCCTTTGCTTTTCAAAGTTTGGTCTTGTATTCAAGTCATACCATGATTATTTACAAGGGGTAACTAAAAGCTAACAAAATTGTCTTAATATACTTTCAAAAAATTGTGCCCATTTCTTCAGGCCATACTGTTTTAATGGTATGATTGAATGTCCATCTCTGAGTCTCTGGGGACAGTATGTCTTACCTGATGGCAATTTGTAAAACAAGCAACTGTCTATAACTGGTTATACTTATTTACTTATGCATTGTTAATTTTATGACCAGCCTAATTATTATGGGGAAGTAGGGTATAATATTTAATGAACCATGATCAGATTGTGCCATTACATTTTTCAGTACAGCATGGTAACTAACACTACGTTAGACTAACATATTAAAACCTGGATGAGAAGTTTAATGTTAGTGCTGGTCATATTACTTTTTGTTTAGACTCTTTGCTCATTCTTGAATTATATTTGTTTAAAGCATGCATACAAACTTATGTATTGAAATATACTTTTTTAAAAATCCAAGATGCTTCCAATTGTTGTAATCTTTACCTGGAGTATTCTCACTAAAGTCTATTACAATGAGTTGTTTGGGTCTAAGGTGTCCATGTGATTCAAAAAATGGGTGGTCTTATGTATGTGTAATTTGTACCCAAGTTTTTTTAATGAGTAAATTTACATTATGACTTTTTCCATTCATAAATATATAAGTGAACCAAAGGTCTTGTCCATTACTTTGTTGGTTGGCTTGGCAAAGAAGTTTGGAATGCTAACGTAGCAAAATCATGGCTGTGTTATCCCAGGCAATGTACTAAAAAGCAAATGTTTGTAACATGACTTTATCACTGACAGAGGGAAAATAAATTAGATCTGAAACCTGAATTACACACTTATACATACTCCTAGAAGTTCTTTTCTGCCCACACTTAGTTTCAGTGAGGGTTCTTGATTGAATCCAGTTACCTGGATGCAGTGAGTTGGACACCATCTGTAGCTGACAGTTCTGTGTGGGAACTGTGTGTGGCTCTGGAGCAGAGGGACAGGATCAGGCTGTCCTGCAGAGAGCACCCAGGGGAACTCAGGGACAGGAACTTGGCCATTGTTATGGGATCACAGGCAGAGATAGCCAGAGAGGGTGTGCTTTCCTGCTCTACAGATTCTGTGGCTGAAATAACCTGAGAAGGAATGTGGTAGTACTGGGTAATTACTGTGAGAGGAATGTGTCTGGGACTTCAAAGGCAGCTTCTAGGGTGCTACAGAATATATTCTATAAATGAGTGATTAAAGTGATGGAGTTGCAGGTTTGACTGGCTGGTGAATCATTCATTTTTAGTTTGAGTTAGAAATACTGAGCCTTTCATTTTCTGAACAAAAACATTCACTTGGTAACAATCTCAAATTCTGCATCACGTTAACTGCTAGCAGGTAGCCACCAATAACATAAATTGAACTCACTGATGAATAACCAGTTAAAATCCACTTGTAGTCTTTTACAGTAAACCAGTATCTCTATATACATTTCCAGGTGCTTCTGTTAAGTAGCCAGGGAAACATCCAAACCCCCTCTCTTCAGAGGAGTTTACCAGCTCCTGTACATGCATACTCTCTTTATTAGTGTAAACAAGTGAAATTTGGAACAGCTTCAGTTTTCATACACTGATTTATATTTATTTTCATTGTGGCCTTTGTGCATCAACATGTAAACATCTTCCCCATCCCCCACAATCAATAGCCCCCACTAAAACAATTGTACAGCACAGTTTGATTTGCTCTGAATTGCATGGCTTCCTTCAGTAAAACACTTTAAACTTTAGTTTAAAAAAAAAAAGAAAGTAAAGTAAAACTTCAAAAAAAAAAAAAGGAGGTTTTTTTTAAAAAAATAATTTTTGGTGGCTTGTGTTGGAAGCAAGTAACTTTTGAAATAAATGTAGGCACAGTCTGGTAAAGTAGCTGCCAGAAGGAGTGGAAGGAGCTGTCTCACTTGTCCCGCATGAGAACCATTTCTGTCAGGTGCACCAGGGCCTCTCTCTCGGGGGACGGGCGCAGCTTGCGGATCTCGCGCGTGGCCGCGTGGCAGTAGCGCTGGGCGAGGTAGGTGGTTTGCTGCACACCATCACTCTGAGGGAGGAGAGAAGACAGGGACCTGATCAGCCTCCTGCTGCCTCTTCCAGGCACAGGGAGGTTCTGCAGTCAGTAAGTACCCTCATACATTCTATTCTGATGAGAAAGGAAGAGGATTCATTCTGTAATCGGGGAAGCCCACCTACCTGCCACAAACTGTCCCAGTACTAAAACTCATTCATGCTAAAACAGCAACTCAGCCATTACAAAACACCACTGGTATTAATAACAAAGTACAAACTAATGGTTTATCCCTTCCCTTCCTACCCTAAATAGAGATGTACAAAACCCCCATGCTATTCTGAAAAACAGGTAATAATTTGGCACAGATCATTACTCAGTCTTTTTAGACCAGAGTAATTTAAAACTGGTATAGGGTGTGCACTGCAGTTACAAGACTGACTGGAAATTACAGCCATTTATACCAGCTGTTGAATACAGCTATGCCTCAGCTGAAGAACTGAGTTCATGTGTGAGCTTTTTACTTACGCAGATTTTATGCTGTTGGAGGGGAAAAAAGAAAAAAAATTCTTCAGCATTTCTGCGAAAACACTGTGCCAGAGGGAGAACTGAGTTGTTCTTACTTGGCATTGTACATTGCATGCTACTCAGGAGGTATTTGCCAATGTAGTCTTGCTATTTTACTTGAGAAGCAATGAATTTCAAACTGAGAGAGCAGAAATATTTGATATCAGTCTTACCTGCAACACATACTTCCATGCACGCTCAACATCTCCTGGCTTACTGAATCTCCTCATTATCATAGCATTCATTTCTGGAAACTGAGCACAAAGGGAGAAAGGTTTGTACTTGCTTTTGAGTTGTTTTCCATGTAGCTGCCTGCCATGCTAAGGTCAGAACACCACCAAAGTGCAGCCCTCTTCACTGTCACTGCTACTGCTACAGGTATGGCTTTAGGTTTGTACTTGCGGTCTGCACAGGAATATAGCAGAGCCCAAGCATTCATAACTGAAACCTGGCTCTGGCTCTGCTGGCTGTAGCCAGTTGGAAGCAGAAGTCAGCACCTGCCATTTTATCATGTTAAGCAGATGTTCCAGTGTGGTAACTTCTGATGTGGCTACTGCCTGGTGAATAATCTACATCAGATACTCTATCACAGGTGATGATCAGTGTTGGCACTCCTGGAAGAAGCACCTCTGCCCCCAGATGTACAGAAAACCCAGGATGTTGGTTGTTGCAATATTGTACAGTTCAACTTGTAAAATCCCCTCATGGTAACACATTGGCTGTTACATTCTCTTACATTTTCCATAGTGCTGGTATTTTATATACACAGATTATTTTTTTTTTAGTAAGAGAAAAATGTCATCTATAAGGTATTTTGTTTTCAGCCATGTAGCATTTGTAGTTAGCACTGCAGGCTCAATTCCCTACAAATCAAGCAGGTAACTCAAGTCAGTTGTTTTGAGAAAAATCACATCACTTAGGTAAAAATGCAGCCTCTTTCTTAAGACAGCCTAGAAACAGAAAAACCTAGTGCTTAACAAAATAAGGCTACAACTCAAGGCAGCTACTCCACAGAAGAATTCTTTTTAAGGGAAAGAAAGAGCTGTTTGTTCATCTTGCCTGAGAGGATTAGAGTCAAACAAAGATGATTTTATTGCCATATACTTGTAAACAATGATCTGCCTTCCTTGCACACCTTTGGGCCTGCAACTGCAGCTTTACAACCTCGTTCAGGTACAAACATGTAGCAGCCATCAGTGCTGTGACAGTCTCCTATTACTCATACACAGTCCTGGAGATGCATTCAGAAGTTCAGTGATGACTCATCCTTCATCTAAAAGAGGAAAGTCATGGCTTTTTCTAGATCCCAGCTTCCTTGCCAGGTAGTGACAATTTAATTGCAGTGTTCATGCAATCAGTTTTCACATTATTCATATTTACAGTTATATAGGATGCATATGGGATCACTTTTTATATTTAAGCACTAAAGGACATGAAAATCCCCAAACTTGTAAGGCAGAGCTGTTATTAGCAATTCTGCCTATTTAGTGGGCAGCACATCAGCATTTAACAGGAATGCTTATAATAAAAATAAACCTTCCTTCTCCAGCTGTACTCGTTTAAGAGGAGCTTTAAAATTAGCATACACTAGTGGATTTCCTTAAAAAATAAATGGGGTGTTGTTTTTTTTTACAGAGAGAGCTAACTTTAAATACTGAATAAATAGGTACTATATCAAGGTAAACACTTTTTTTCCCTTAATATTCTAATGCACAAAGGTGTATTTCAGAGGGAGGGGAGAGGACAGGAAGAAAAGGTATATGCCACTGAAGATCCAGAGCACATTAAAAACTAAAGAATATTTGTCAGGAAGACAACTGGAAGAGTACCAGCTACATAAAAGGATAGCAGCAATACTAATCTGAAAAGACAGCCTCTAATTAATAATTACACTTTGGACTGTCTTCAAGTCCTGGCTCATGAGTTTTTTTCCTCAGACACAAATACATGAAATATCTTTTAGTAGCATCACCAGTGTCAGTTGAAGCTCCACATTTTTTAGCACTCATGCTTTGTTTATATATCAGTTAAGTCTGCAGTGCTGTTGTTCCAGTTTCTTGAAAACAGCAGGACATTTGCAACAAAGAAACCTTCTGGATAATCCAGAAAACTTTATAAGATGGTCATATTATATTTCAATGCAAAAATGTACACTTCCCATCTATCAAAGATATAAAGGAGGAAAGCATTTAAAAGTGGCCTACAAAGAACAAGATTTTAAAATAGGACTGACAGATTTTATTTTATTTCTATATTGTGAACTAATTTATCTTGAAAAGCTAATTAAAAGATAGATGAAGTTCAAAGTCAGAGACAGACAACCCAAACAAATGAATAAGAAATAGTTTTAATTTAAAAATTGGAATATTCAATACCCACAAGACAATCAATGTCACCCATTCTCTGCCAAAACTGGGTATTTGCAACATGCCTTGTTTCCTTCTGCACGTGGCTTTAGCACACACCAAAACAGTTTTACAACTCCATCCTCCCTCTCTGCCTGAGTGTCTCACTGTTCTTTGGACAGCTCCAATTGCTGATGACACAGTTCTGAGATAATCATTCAAAAATATGCTTGTGAAGCCCCCAGATGAGTATGGGGAGACACTGAGGACACAGAGAAGGTCGTTCTCAGTATGCATTCATCTGCTTTGTCAGTTGGCTGATACTCTGTGCTCCTGTCTGTTCTGAGATACAGATCCTTGGAAATGCCCAAAGGACAAGGAAGCAAACAGATGTGAATGCTCCACCTCCCCCCACAACAGGCTCTTTTAGAGGGGGAAGTAAATGTCAAAGTTGTTGGGCTTTTTTAAATGATTTAGAACTTTTCCCATGTCAAGCTCAAAGCAATTCCACTGAGAGATCATAGATGAGAGCTCTGCTGGAACTAACTGTGCCAGCTTTTATATCACACTGTGGAGCCTGGCAGGAAGGACTGCTTTTTAAGTCCCAAATCTGCTTGTCTCTGGTGAACAAGACACTAGAGCAAGGAATTAAACCAATTTCTTTCCTTTTTATGGATTAGCACCAATTTTAATGTCTTTTCATGCTGCTCATGCTTCTGTTTTCATTTGCTCCTCCAAAAAATTTTTAAGGCACTGAAAATCTTGACCAATTTTAAGCCTGTTTTATTTATGACAGTCCCTTTTCTCTTACCCAACCTTCAGACAGGAAACCTACTCCTACTCATGTTTGTAAATGGATAATACTTGAGGACAAAGAGATGAAAAGATCAAATCCAATAAATAAAGGTACCCACCTAAAGGCAAGGCAGGGATTTCAATTCTTGGCCCCAGATGGATACAAAGCCCAGAACAAGGCAAAAAAGCCTACATACACAGTCAAGCCTGGGAAGATGATGTCTCAGGAGAAAAGACAAGCAAGAAGCTACTTAGGAATAACCTACACAAAATGTCCTAAAACTCTCAATACCCACAAGAGCTTAACAGTAAGTAGAGTTGTGCAGGAAGGTGTTTCTCAGAACTTCTTGTGTGTGCACAGAATCCATCAGATACTGAACCCACTGATTTGTCACATGTGCCCAGGCCCTTCTCATCACTGACACTGGAGATCTGATGTGTTTCAGCTGGCCCTGTGAGGAGCAGTTTGCATTTTTCATTCCTGCTGACTTACCTGTCGACAGGCAAATAAGACAGGGCCTGTGGCTAATCCAAGCTTGAGATCTGCTGCTGTTGGTTTCCCCAGGTGGTCAGCACACGATGTAAAATCCAGCACATCATCTATCAACTAAAAAAATAAACATAAAGATTATTTAAAATTTCTTTTTCAAGTATTAGAGCTAAATACAGAATAATCCTTGTTAAAGACAAGAATTGTAGGAAGGATTAAGACAGCCCACTTTGATTTCTAAAGCACTTTGGAGAAGTTTAGAATTTAGATTCCATTTAGTTCAACAAAAACACTACCTGAAAAGCTATGCCAACGTTTTTTCCATACTGGTACGCAATCTCATGAACTTTGGGATCAGGGCAGCCTAGAATTGAAACCTGAAAAAACAAAAACCTCAAGTAAATAGAAAGCTTTAGTTAGCTAAAAGTTAGCACTTTTAGCCCCTGACCATAGGTGTGACAGCCAGCACAGGCTGGAGGGATCTGGGAAAGGCAAAAAAAGCTGACTTGGGCACATTCTGGCTTATCTCGGTTCATGGAGACACAAAACTGGCCAAGCTTACTAGAAAACAAGGCTGAACAGCAGTGCAGTATTAAAACTACATTCACATCTGCAAAGAGATTAGCTTCATTAAATATTTATCAGGCTTAGAAATTACAATGCAAGGATAAAGAGAGAAGAAATGTGGATGCACTTTACATGCAGGGAGGGTAGTAGTTGTATCCAGTCCAGTGATGGGAAAATTAAACTAATTACATACATAAATCAGCCAGGGGATAATTGGAGGTCAGATAGCAGATAAATGGACATTACATGTCTCATAAAAGATCACAGAGCTGGATGTGTTGGACCTGGTACAGTAGGGGCAGTTGACATAAGGCTGATTATTTTTAAGGTGATGTTAACTGTATCTGACTTGCTCAGGGAGATGACTTGATTAGCCTGCAGGCAAAGCTGCTGAGGGATAATTAGTGGCAAAGACAAGACAGCAAATGAAGAAAGCACACCAAGCTCACAAAGGTATCACTAAACTGAGATAAACAAAACATTTTACATGAAAGTACAATCAACTACTTGAGAGACAAATTTTGCTGAATAAACTCCACAAAACTAAAATACAGGACATGAACTAAGGTTTGAGAATAACTATCTTGCCTCGAAGTAAGGGCATTTATGCTATTTGCATTTACGTACCAATTATACATTTTGCAAAATGAGGTTGGTTAAATACTCAGATTTATTTCAACCTTCAATAAACCAATTAGAACAGGGGACAAAAACCCACCCTGGTTCATTGCAGGCATTCCAAATCTGCTGTGACCAATGCAAGGAGTGAAGATACATTTTACTTAAGACTAAAAACATATACTAGGAAAACACAATATAAAAATAAGTATGTGTGTGTGTATGTACATGTATTCCTCTTTAAGACTGTGTAAGGCAGGATCATTAAAAACACCTCCAACCCCAAAACCAGCCCCAAACTAAAAGCATGTCCAGCAGTAGCTTTGAAGGTGAACATGAAGATGGAAATAAGAAACAATATTACATCCTAATAAATGTGATGCAACTTGCACAAAATGAGAGATGATTTCATGAATGTGGATGACTGAAAAATTAACAGCATCATACAATCTCCACTTTTACTTAAAAGAGGACAGTATAACAGGAAAATAATGTTACTTATCTCTAATAATCATAGAAAATCTTGAAGGCTATTAAACAGAGTGAACTGCAAATATGAGATATTTAAATAGAGGTTGCTAGGGACTATCAAAGTAGAACATTTTGCCTTTTTATCCTCCTTTTGATGTTTGTCTCTTAAATAGCAGTATTTGCCCAAAGACCTAACATCAACTGCTAACTTTCTCTTGCTTCTATAATATAAATCACATAATGTCAGCATGGCAGGGGGACTGCATCTACCCTGTTCCAATGAAATCCTTACCTACTTCCACATTTCATTCCCTGTGGAGGATTAAAATACAGAATTCAGTGACAAAATCCTGGTTAATGGCAAAAGGTTGGAGTGGGCAGTAGCTGGCAGAGGGTGGGAGGAAGGGCTGTGTAAAGAAAAGAGCTTCCTCATTTAACATGAAAGGTCAATTCTTGTTCATAGACATAAAAAAGACAAAAAAAAATTAAAAATTTGGGAGATTTTTTCTGCCAGTCATCCTCAAGTGAGCAACCCTCTGGCCATGACCACATAATACACCTGCAGTTGAGTTGTGTCTATCAGGGAGTTCCTTCAGGATGCAATTTCTCACCCTGCTGTTGAGGATTGTTGCCCCCAGCTGGACACTGGCCGGGCTGCAGCCTGGCACTCCCACAGAGTTTAACTGGAGCTGTACTGGGATAATGCTCTGGATAATACCCACATTTGCAAATACAAATCAGGATAACCAAGTCAATACAGTGATGTGTTTAAATGACAAAACTCCCCCTTAGAAAACAGCCTAGAGCTCCTCAAATAGGTATGACTGGCTCATGACAAATTTAATCTTGCAAGAATTCAGGCCTGTCCTCCACTAAATCAAGATGAAAAATCCCTCCTAATACCAAGTGGAACAAATTCTTTAGGAAAGTTCTTTGAACACAGAAAAGCAGGACAATCTCCTTGGTGTTATTTCAAACACACTTTTTGCAATAAAAAGTTGTTTCTGTTATGTTATATGAGAGACTATAAATCAATTTTGCCTCTTTACTGAATTTCACATAATCAGCTCTGGGTAGATAGATCCTGCTCTGATATTTAATATGTGACAATATGGCAGCTGGAGTTGAAAGCATTTGCACATCTCTACCAGTGCTCTATAGGTCAGAGAGGACAACCTGCTGCTGGGCCAGAATTTGCTTGAATAAACACTACAAGAGATGTTTGTTCTTTGTAGTCCTAGATTTGTGGCCTCCATGGAAAGGAAAAGGCTCTAAAATGTTCCCCTTTTCCAGCTATTCTCCTCCATGCCCATCTCCAGAAGCAGTCAGGTTCCTGCCTTCTCATTCCTGGCTCATCCACTCCTGTTTTTCTAGAAAGGAACAGTGTTCCTCTTTCCAGGAGAACCACAGAATAGTTTAGGTTGGAAGGAAACTCTGAAAGTCATCTGCTCAAAGGAGAGTTTACTTCACAATCAGAGGTGTTATTTTCCTGGGCACCAGTTGCACATGCTGGTAGGGTTTTGTGATGGAGCCCTGTGCACACACCAAACTAGGAACTGGAGCTCACAGAAGATCCAGAGCTTCAGACTATTGGTTTCTTCAGTGCCTTACACAAGGAGGCACAAACTTCCTCCTAATATGGAAATCAACAATCTCTAGTGCACCCTTACACTCAAAGCAAGCAGGATTTAATCCCTCATCTGAAAGTATATCATGCAAAATATAAATAGCTTTATGAGGCTCAGGAATTCACATTACTGCAGGGTTTAAAAAAGACAGAAAACCTGCTCAGGTTATTTTGCTATCTCCAGCTGGCCTGATGACTAAACAGAAATTCCACTCCAGCTTTATTGTTTCTGAATTCTTGAACTAAAGTCACCTCATGTTTCTCTGAAAAATGCCTTGCAGTAACTAAGGTTTCAATGACTATGGGCCATCTGGCACTGCCTCATTTTACAATACACTTTAATTGAAATTTTGGTAACATTCCCCCATGCAGAACTGTTGCAGAAATAAACTGGAGACTGGGATGGCTCTTAACATCTTGAACAGACTGTTCTCTCCCTAAGTCCTAACTTAAAGAATTTTGATTTAAATGCAGTAAAGCTTTGGTGGTACAGAATGCATTAATGACAGTGTGTGTCTTGTTTAGATCTTTTTGCAGGAATATTCTCCTCTTCCATTTCTCAAGCATGGCACCATGGAATTCTAAGGTGCCACCTGAACCTGTTTGACATCTTCTTTCCAGTTAGTACTTGTATTTATTCAATCACAGCAACTAATCAGGTTTTTCCTATCATTAACAGGAACACAATTGCTTGTAAAACCCACAGTCTCTCCTCTTAGTTTTGTCCCTGAAAACAAGATATGAATACTCTTGATTCCCTAACTGAATTTCCTTTCAAGATAGAACTGATGATCCTGCTTATCATTTTTGCTACAGAAAACAGAACTCCCTTCTGATTCCATTTCTTCAGTAGCCAAAGCCACCTAAACAAAAATATCTCAACACCTACATGCAGAAAAACAAAAAAAAAAAAACCAAAAAAAAACCCCAAAACCAATTCCCTCCACAAAAATCCCTTTTAACTGCTATCAATAGAGCTCTCCTAATCCACACAGAAAGAAACTGAGGGAAACACACATATTCAACTCATTGGTACTATGTGCAGCAATCAGGATTTGCCATGAAGAGAGACCACCTCTCTCTGTTTTCCTTTCTAACACAGATTTTACAGCATATAAAGTTCCAGCAGTTCAGCAATGGAACAACTCAGACCAGCCACTAGAAGAAAAGCAGCCAAACACCCCCCTGACCAGCATCACAGCCTCAGTCTCAAGGGAAGTGCTTAAATCTTTTACTCTTGCAAGTCATGAAAAGGAAAAAGCTAAAATTAGCACATCTGTAGGGAGAATCCACCCAGTGGGAATGTGATTTCTTCCATCTGCAAAGATTCTTTTAGGCAGACTGTCAAAATGAATATTAAAACTTGCGTATGTTTTTTCTGGGGTAGCAGAATAATGTGAAGCTCTTTACTAGCCCAGGTGCCTACTGATATAAAACAAGACTTGCAGAAGAAAATTGTCAGGGTCATATTGCCATTAATATGAGCAATCCAGAAGACTTTATTTCTTTCCTCCAACTAGAATAAAATGTATTTTTCCTCCCCCGAAATCCATGTGTCTCATTCTATGTGATCATTTTGATATAAGCCATTTCCAACTGCTGTCTGTTGAACAAATGCACCAGTTCCCTGAGAACAAAGGAAGATGATTAACACTAGCACAGATTTTTACTCTAATTCTTTAAGAATTCCCACTTGCTATGGAATCCATTAGCTATACTGCTTTTCACTAAAAAGAATAAACAAAAGTCTCTTTTGGGGTGAGATTATTACCCACCTCTATTTTCTGCACTAAAACTGAATATCTACTTTTGAGTAAGAACATAATCTTGAATTGGATGTTTTTGTAATCAAGTAAGAGAACCGAGTGACAGGGCTGGATAAAGTAATTGGTAATTAAAACCTCCAGACAAATCCAGTACATGCTTCTGGTTTTTTACAATGTGATGTAGAGATATCAGGAAAATGTTTTCACCCAGAGGGTGGCTGGGCACCGGAAAAGGCTCCCCAGGGACGTGGTCCCAGCACCAAACCTGACAGAGTTCAAGAAGTGTTTGGACAATGCTCTCAGCACATGGTGTGACTCTTGGGGTGTCCCATGCAGGGACAGGAGTTAGACTTGATGATCCTGATGGGTCCCTTCCAACACAGCTTATTCTCTGATTCTATAATTGTTTCCTCCCACTGTTACCACTTAAGGTCTCACTCAGCACCAATGAGTAGGGCCAGGTGTTAAAGAAGATTTAAAATCAAATTATAGACTCAAAAATTATCAACTGAGTTTAAAACCACTGTCTCAAAGTTCCAGAATTTCATAAATTGAAGATTGCCACTGTTATGATTATTTGAACCTCATTTTGATTCTTGAAAATAACAATAAATCTGTGTATAAATAAAAAACTCAAAGAAAAAGTGAAAACCAATATTGGAGGCTACACAGCTGAACTGTGATGAAATTCACAATCTCCAACTCTTTCACATTCTGGCAGAATACCATTTCAGGGTTTTGCTTTGGAGGGTCTCCAGAGCAAAGAGCAATGCTGGTTTAGCTGTGAAGCTTACAGTATGGTATGTTAACTTCAGAAGAGACAGACGTACATACTGCTTTACAACTGTTTGCTATCAGACTCGCCGTCTTCTTAAAAGTCTTCTCGAGGTAGTGAGCAAATCTCTCATTCTCATTTTCCTTGGAACCCAGCTGGAGGAATTCACCTAAAAAGTTGCACAGAAGGGAGGTTTTATTTGTGGGTTTACTGCTTAGGCAGGAAAATTGGAAGATTAAAACAGGAAAAAACCTTACCACGCACCAGATCTTCAATCACCTGAGTCAGAACAGAGATGATAGTGGTATTTCCAATTCGTGCTAAAGCTACAGAAGCAGCTGAGAGGATGAAGTCGCCAGCTAGAACAGCCTAACAACAACAACAACAAAAAGGTGATCCCTTAAGTCTTCTCCTGTGTTACTACAGACTATACCATTTCCTTTAATTGTCAGATCTACTCACATTACAAAACTTTCCTACATAAAGCACAAATATCTCATTTAAAGAGCGAAAAAACTACATAACCAAATACTGAAATCTGAGTAATTTTTGAGTCCCTATCATATACTACTGGTTATATTTTTCTGTATAAGCACTGTCCCCTCTGTATGCAGTATGTGTTTGCTTATGAAGTTTTTTTGAACATTAGTTCTCTATTTCACCATTCTCTTGTGACTGTTACACCATGTGAACTCTGAACTGCTTCAAGTTCCTTCCCTGTATTTTCTGGTGAAGACCTTTCTTGTAATGCTCTGTGAAGAAAACACCAATTTCAAAAATACTTCCCGCTGACTGAAAACATTTTTGTGTTCACCACTGAATCAGCATTCAGGATGAGGTACAAGTTTAAAGTATTTCAACAGCACTGTAGAGAATGGCACAGGGAATGCCAAAATCAGTAATAATCAGCAATAATCACAGAATGGGCCAGGTTGGAAGGGGCCAGAGTCATCTAGTCCAACCTCCCAGAACACATGGCACAGGATTGCATTCAGATGATTCTTGAATCTCTCCAGTGAGGGAGACTCCAAAGCCTCTCTGGGCAATCTGTTCACATTCAGGTGAAACTTCCTGTGCATCAGTTTTTGTCCTCTGCCTCTTGTCCTATTACTTGAGAAAAGCCTGGATGCATCTTTGTGACACTGCTTTCAGATACTTACAACGAGGACCCCTCTCAGTCATCTCCTCTGGACGCTGGACAGGTCCAACACTAACACACTTCAACCATTCAGTAGATAATGCTTCCAACAGTTCAGAAAAGGAAAACACATTTGTCTCACCCACAAGCTGTGCACACCTCTTCATATGTTTTCTGACATATTCCAAGACCTAGCCATACAAACCTCTAGGTATTTGTGCTCTGCTGAAATTCAAAGGCAAGCCTTGCACCTATTAGCAAACTCACTTTCCTCTCTCCCCAGATTTGATTAAGTGTCCTTTTTCCTCTGCGAGAATTTGCATCATCAATGACATCATCATGAACTAGACTGGCTGTATGGATCATCTCAGCAATTATGGCCACGGAGCGCTGGCTTGCTTGCACCTCCCTAAAATCAAAAAACAAGAACTGTCAAATAATTAAATCAATTCTGTATGCTGCAATACACTACAGAATTTCTGTTAAAAAACAAACAAAAATGTTTCTCTGAAAACAGCTGTCACAGCTTTTTCCTGGTCTCACCCCTTCTTTCAAACCTGGAATTAGGAAGACAAGAGAAAGTAAGATCACATTAGTACGGTAAGTGCAGAGGGATGGGTCCATCCTCATGAGGCCTATTTCTACATTGCTGCATTAACAGTACTACAAAACTCCTGCGTTATTGACTGTAATCCCTCTAAATCCAGACTGCAATAAACAGCACAGCATCAAGGATGCTTGGCTCCATGTCTGACATCTGGAAAACAGCAGAGAAAAGAATGACAGGTAGCTCTGTAGATGAGTTTAGGTTTTCCTTATTTCTGTTGTGCTACCTATAATCATGGCATCACAAACTCTCTACAGCTGGATAACTCTACCAAGCAGCAAGCTGGAGAGATCAGAAGGAACAGAAACCTGCATTCTACATTTGAAAGATATAACTCATAGGTCTTATCCTTTATGTTATCTGATTACCTTAAAACCCCAGAGGTTCTTCAGAAGCCTGAGGAATTAACTTGAATTCTACTGCAAGCACTTTAGGACTGTAAACACCAAATACCTAACACTTACTGGAACTCAGCTTTTGGGAAGATTTCACACTGATGATTCAACTCTCAGTAGTTCACACCATTTTTCTTTTTTTTAAACAAGGTGAAAAGAAGGTAAGGGAAGAACACAGAAGCAACTATCTAGAGAACAAAGTTGGCAAAAGGCACATAAAAGAGCCAACCTAGCTCACACAAAGGACCATCTCCCCTACCACTGTCTTCTGGTATTTTTCTGTTTTCATCATGGATTACATGCAGGATTCCAGAAATGGCTATCCCAGTCAGCCCTGCCTCATAGGTGTAACAGGTCCACATGGATATTTAAAATGCCCCACATACAAAACAATAACACACAAAAACTAAAACCCACAACACAAGAAAGAAACTACTTCTGATATATAAATAATGTACTTCTGGTACACAGACAACAGAGAAAATTATACTATTTTACAGGAGAACAGAAAAAGAACTGAGCCAGAAGATAATTTCACCGCAGCTAAGGGAATTTAAAACTTTCCTGCACTACCTATGTCCTTTGAAATGTAGTGATTAATCACAAAATGAAAGAACATATTGCAGTCTGCTGACGTAACACTGCATTCTGACACCTACCTCTACACAGAATTCTGCACTGCTGTCAGTGGGAGTTCTACATCCTGAACAATAGCAGGATGAATGGGTAGCTCATAGGCTGTGAAAATATGGCTTTTACACAACAGAAAATAAGAGCTGGAAACCTTCATAGTTGTTTGGAGGCAAGTCTTAATGCAGACTAGTGATTTAATCAAATGCTAGTTCAGTGTAAATAGTTTTCCAAAACTAATTACTCTTACTAAGTAGGAGAAAACTTACCTTCAAAAAACTGTAAAGGTCTCCAGCCTCTTTCATGCACTGCTCTCCTTTTGGGGATTCCCTTTTTCATTAATTATGTCAGCAGACTGGACTTCCTGCTGGGAAGCAGCAGTAAATGGCAACACTCACTGACACACTGAAATATTTCAGTAGTATGAAGACAGCACAAAACCAGTTATTTCAAAAGCAGGTTCTGAAAAGTTCTGCATTATACTCTATCTTATCTCTGACAATGACTAAAAATGGCATAGGAATGTTCATGGTTTCCAGAATGTTGTATCAAATGTGACAATTTCATCTGAAGGGGTTTTAAAACTACTATTTCCACAAAGTCTCAAGCAAGGTTCTACCCACTGCTGGCAAAAAACGTTCTGCAATTGTTTCCTGCATGCATCTTGTGAGACTAATTCTAGATCAGAGCATGCCTACTTTTAGGGGAAAACACACAAACTCCAGGATCTTTCTCATCCCCTGCCATTTTTCATTCAGCTTCTCCTGCAAAACAAAGGCAAAAAGTGGCAGTAACTGAATAGATAACAGCAAATCCAGTAAGTGGAAAGATGCCATTTTTAGGTCATTCTCAAAGTAAAGACACCCTGAGCTGATGTATATTTACAAATATTTTAAATGACTAATCATGTTCTGTCCTTCAGTAGGACCCCCTGCTAGATTCAGTGATAAGGTTTTATAGATGTGCTGTACCCTGAGGTGTTTTCCATTACAGAACTTGTTTCATGAACACTGAACAAGCCAAGGCTGACCACATAGGTTAAGAAAGCCCAAATGTCTCACTCCAAATATCCCTGTCCAAAACCAAAACAACCAACCAAAACCACCCAGCAAGGGTGAGGGCCAAACTCAAAACCGCACAAACCAGTATTTACACTCTCCAACAAAAAGCTTGGAGGCAATGTGTTTGCCAATAAGTAAATATTGCCAGTTTAAGGACAGGAAATGAGAACAGGAACTTGCAACATTGTTGTGCTATGGCCACAGTCCTTCAAGCATCAATCTCCTGCTAAGGCCCTGGGGCTGAAAGAAGCAATCATCACAGAAACAGAGTCTGTGACACAGAAGGGCACTGCAGAACAGGGGAAGCACAGAGGCTGCATGTGCTAACACCAGAGAAAACTGCAGAGCAGCTGGCACTATGGGCTTTTGACAACAGCAGTTTGGAGGAGTGAAGCAAAAGGGAACTAAAGGGAACTAAGGTTGTTGGCAGGTTCTATCTTTAGGAAACATTCAATTTTATTTTATTGCCATTTTATTTGTTTCTTACGCTATTCTGATAAATTTATTTCCCTTCCCCACCCACCCCCCCAAACTTTTGTGCTCACTGTTTTACCTATTATTGTTGTATTTCTTTGGCCCTCTCTTATTTGCCTCTCTCTTTTTGGTTGTAGCAATAGAAATAAAAATTCTCATTTGTGAACACTTTGGAGAATACAGAAACACTAGGTCCTGTCAGGCTAAGTGATAATTCTGTGAAGTTCTTCACAGGCATGTGAAGAAATCCAGGCAGTGGATGTGTGAAATTGAGGGTCTGCATGACCCCAACTTAAACTATTTACAACAATTCTTGCTCTCACACAAAGGAAAGTTGCTATCAGTAAGCAAAAAGCCACTGCCCAAGGGACTTAAAGATTCAGGGTAGGACTTAGGACACTTAAAACTTCAAGAGCAAAGAAACAACACACTTCAGACACTTATCTTTTTGGCAGTAATTCAGATAATTCTTTATACAACTGTCATTTTCCTTATTATGACCACAATGAAGTGACTTCACTCTAGAAAAACAGTTAGCCTGGCGAGGGTATAGTAAATACCTCACCTAATTCAAACCTAAACATAAATGATCAATGTCACCTAACCTGCAAGCAAAGCCACCTGGCCGTTCCATTCTCCTGAGAAACCTCAGCTATTCTGGAGGAGAAGAGAAAGAGGTCTCCTGGGACTGCCTTGTAAGATCAGGACCTGTAGCCTTCCCAAACTGTTATTTTAACAGCTAAATAAGGAAAAGTATTACCTTTTATACAAAAATTGCAGAAAAGGAAGAAAAGAAAATGAAAAAGCAGGCAAAAGCATGCTGGGTCCAGCAAGTTATATTACAGTTGAGAATGGCAACAAGATGAAGGAGAAACTGAACATCTGCAATACAAACCCCAGAGGCAAAAGTAAAAAAAAAAATGCTGGGGATGAACAGTACAGGAGTGGTCAGTCTCTTCACATGTGGGAACCAAAGCCTCAACAAATAAAAACAAGCCTGGGAGAAGAATCAGTATTAACTGAGGAAAAGAATGATAAACTGCTTCAAGGAAAATGACAAATTGAAAGTGAAAAACATCTTTAAAAAACACTGGGAGAAGCAAAATGTAAGGCAAGTATTTTCCCCCCCAGGTTTGTAGAAGAGTAGCAGAGTTAAAAATATGCAGTATTACTTCTCTACATACTCAATTTTCCCCATTAAAAAAGTTGCAAGAACAATCTGCCACCTGGACACAATGTTGCTTTAAGAAAGAACAATAATGAATCAATCATAGTATCATTGTGAACTGAAGTGTGTATATATATATATATATATATATATATATATATACACCCAGAGCAGGTGTAAGACAGCCTGCTTCAAGCAGCTTAAAAGCAAAAGAGAAGAAAATGCCCATAAAACTTTATCAGCTCATAGGAACTGGGTATCCACAGTACAAATGTAAATTCCTTTCGCATGGCCTTGCCAACCCTCAAAAGCATTGGCCACCATGCAATAACCAACAAGCAGTACAGTGAAGACTTGTATCAACATAAGGGATATTTAATTACAATCACAGGCTTGGAAAAATTGGCACAGGGCACAGAACAGGAAGGTAAACACCCTGAGATTTCATTCCATTCCATTGCTGAAACACTTTTGTTCTTGCCACTCAGAAATTCATTCTAAAAGCAACAGGACAAAGATGGTGACTCAGCCTGATTTGTACTAGGAACGTTCAGATTATTGAGGAGGCCTTTGAAACACTGAACATATTTTGGAGGTGCTGATTAGAACCACAACAGATGTACAAACACTGCCAAATGACACAGGCATCTAGAAATCAGAGGACTTATGCTGAGGGCTGGCTACTGCAAAGCAAACACTCGCCCCAGGAATATGTGGCACCTTCTTACTGGCATAGGGCAGGTCTCAAAACAGGCCCTGATAGTTTTGAGACAGCATAACATGTGGATAAGAATATGTCCATGAGCATATACATATGTCAAAAGACAGCAAATACACTTTGAGCATACAGGCAAATTCAGTCTTTCTACTGCTACCTCTCTTTGATTCACTGCTCTACTCCCACACTGTATGACATCAGTTCCAGCCTTCTCAGTACTGAACACATGAGTTTGTTCATAAGCTTTTCATGCTACACACTATAATGAGATAAAACTATTTTTACCATTATTTTCATTCCAAAGATGCTCCAAAAACTCACTGTCCCTGTTGTTAAATCTCCTCCTAAATTTCCATTCTCTTAGAAACATAATGCTTTGTTTTAAGTAGGTCTTTCACTCTGTTCCTGATAAATTTGTAGACCACAAGTCTTCAATCTTCATGATTATCCTTGCAATCCACCCCTGAAGCCAGCTGGACTTCACTTATTTTGAGCACAGGGATCAGGCAGGCTGATGATCTCAGGAAGTGTGATATACACTCCTGTAGCTGACCTGGATGGCTGGTGCATGCTAGGGTATCTTTAAGGCTTTTCATAACAAAGGTGGTTGCAAACCACACTGGGCTTATGCCCTAATGGGACATCTGAGACCCTACAAGCTCAAGCAGAAAGCTTTGGTTTGCTGTACTTCCTTACATTTCACCACAGATGGATGATCATCAAGAATGACTCTGCCATCAAAAAGTGCCATCCTCACACTCCTGTTTTTCATGTCAAGATCACCCATGAATATATTAAGCCAGTCTGTGGCAAAAGGTATTCCTGAGGATTTGCACAACCAATATTGTTCCTTTTGCTATCTCAGAGTCAATGACAAGAAGCAGTCCTGAACTGACAACAGAATCTGGCTGAGGCAAAGTTCATTAATCCTGGATGACTTTTCCTAAAACAAGAGGAACTGGCACACAGAGGAAAGGACACTGCAAGCTCAGTTTTGCTTTCTCCTTCATAATTACATTCACATAGTAGGGGCTACAGGGGGAGGTGCTATCCCTGCAACAAAATACATGCCATGCTCTGAGAAGTAATCAAGTCCAACAAGGCATTAAACTAGTCCTACAGAGAGAAAACGGTGCAAGAGCTCAGAGAAATCCCTTAAAACTAACAAATTAGTCTAGAAACATTTCTGGAAAGGGACCAAAGATCATCTACTTGGAATTCTATACAAGGCAAGACTGGAAGGCAACTGGAGAACACTCCAGCCAACATCTTTCCTCAAAATGCAAACATAGCAGCTGATAGGAAGGTGTGGAGTGAAACATCTGCAACGAGCCAGACTCAGGAGTGACAGAGAATACAGGCCAAGCATGATCTGCTCAGTTAAAACTGCTTTCAAGTAACTTGGAGATCATAAGGATTACACCAGATTAATTAGCTTAGAATCTTACACAAAGTGTAGAAACTTTCTACTAGAGGGTGGGAAAAAAAAACCTCTTACTGTTTTCAAAATCTCACAGCTTTGAATATAATCATACCAGCTCTTTAACAGCTTTTCTGCACAATTACTAAAAAAAATCTCACAGCAAACTTATCACAGCAAACTTCTTACCTGTGACCAGAGTTTAATAGGAACAGGAGTGGTTACAAATGAAAATACTTAATGAAGTTTACATAGTTTCAAAGAGTATTAAAGGTTCTAATAAAGCATTTATGCAAGAAGGTAGAATTGACTAAAAGCCTTACAAATATAATAATTCAGCAACATTATTTATCCACCCTGCTTACAAGCACAGTATAGTCCACAATTTAACACATGGAAATATGTAATAAACCCAGCAGTTCCTTTTGCACTGACAACTACAAAAATACAGCTTCAAGATGGAACTTACATTCAGGTTTTCCTGAGGAGCATTTTATTTTCATAAAGTATTTATCAGAGACACAAGAATGATAACTTTCAAGCATGATGTGCATATCTGAAAGTGACCAACTCACTTGGAATTATTATGGTGAATGTTGCAAGCCCGAGCCATTAGCACCACAATCATTGGTCGAAAGGCCTTTCCCTTCCCATCAAAGTAATAATCACACATTTCCTTAAGTTCTGCTGCAGACACCAGCAATTCCTATAAAAAGGACAAGAGCATTTCAGCATAGAAGTCACAAAGTCAGTCTGCTTAGTGTAAATAAAACAGTATGCATGTATAAGGTTATTGCTTACATTCATTCCACCCAGTGTAAGCTCGAGTTATTTTTAAAATTACTATGAGTAATCTGAAATGTAAATGATGCATTCCAGTGCTGCAAATCAGAAAAAAAAAATTGCATTCTGGTTCTATAAAATATGAGAAATGCTCCATTTGCCTTCAGTTTAAGTTGCAGACAGCAATATACACATTGTGTTAATTTGCAAACACAAATAACATTACTTCAATAAATATCCAAACTGATGGCTGCTATTAAAAACAATCATCATGACATGCCACCATAGTCACCAAAATCCCATACCTTTTTAATGTCTTCATAGAGATTCTTCAAGTCTTTTCTACCAAGTTGAAAAGGGTCTTGGTATTTTTCATCACTAATTGTCTTACTGCAGCTGCACCAGTGGGATGTACTTGCGTGATGAAACCTGGGGACAGTGTTTTTCAAGAGTAGGCTTGTTAGAAGTCATGCTCCCCTGATTCCCCATACAGAAACATCTGAAAGGGTTTCTTTCTCTCCCTCTCCCATCACACCCCATTTAACCAAATGACTAAAATATATGAAGACATCAAAACACTCCTTTTCAGACAGACAGTAAGGTGCAAGGACAGAAGAGCTGTGTATTGATGATCATAAAGCTTTGGGACCTGGCAAAGTGCATTTGGCAAACACACACACACTCTGCCCTTAAGGGACCCCAGATATTCTAAGACACAGAACACCAACTTGCTCTCCATCTATTCCTTTTGAATACACTATGGATAGTGTAGCCTACATTTGGAGATAGAGCCCTCACTTCTGGAAACCCAACTGTTCTGTTACTTTCTTCCCTCTCAGGTCAACTCCTGAAAAAATATTCCTTAGATTTGATATTTTTTTCCCTTGTATACCCAGCTACATAATAAATTAAATCAATACTTCCAGGTAGCGTGATGGTGCTAGGAAAGTTCATGAGAAAAGGGTGAAAGCTCCACCTGGATGCATTAAGATGTATTTAGTGTAGGAGATTTGTTTGTTTGTTTGTATGTATTTTCTTGCAACATTCTTGCTTTGCCCGTTACTCTCCAGGATAGATGACTGAGATTCAGACTCAGCCCTACAGCAGCAGTCTATACTGGACTAAGTAACCTTATTTTCAAAGTTTACAGCTCAGAGGTGTAACTGCCCAGTTCACCCAATAACTCTGTTCTCACCCACTGCACAGCAATGTGAATCTCCAACTTACCGCCAAAATATACTACATATTTTTGGAAACGAGAAAGTTGAACTTCTTTGGGTAATGTGACACATCTGCAAAAAATAAAACCAGGGACAGTTTATCAGAACTTTAAACTGCCAGAAAACATTTGACTACAAAAAAAAAAAAAAATGTACTCATCACCATTGCTCTATTTCTCCATTTTAACAACCCAGCAGCAAAGGGAGTCTCATAACCCCTTCCACACCACGTGAGACCCGAGTGCACCCTTCACCCGGCACACTGACCTGACTCGTCTGCTCCACAGCCTTGGACTTTCTCCCCTCGCAGGCCCAGCCCAGGAGGCTTATCACTTAAATGACCAAAGCTGCTCCAATAAAACCTTGCTTTTGCACTTGAGCAAGGTGCGATTTTTAAATATTTCCTGCCTGGCACCAATCAAAGCATAGAGAAAAGCACGAGCTGTTTCAGTACACTAACAGAAAACCACATCCTTGTTTTCTCTGAAGCAATTTCAATTCTGCCTGATGTTCATAATTTACATCTGCCCATCTTCCCTGCTAAATATCCAGAACCTGACTTGCAAATGCAGCAATCTCTCCAAGGATCCCTCCCTGCAGGCAGAGCTCAGGAGCATGGGGGAAGGAAGGCACACTCCCAGGTACAAGATTCCAGCAGAAATAGGCTGAGGAAGGAAGTACAGCTTTTACTCTGCTCCTGGGAATGCTGCCAGGAAGTACCGAGCCCTGCCCAATGCTGGGCTGAGCCAACCTAAAATCACTGCAATCCACGTGTTCGCCCAACCGCCTCTGGAAAAACTCACACAGAAATGCTCAAGGAGACCTGCTCCTGCTCCCCGTGCCTCAGCGTCTCCTCAGACGCGGATTAAAGTAAAGCCTCTCTCTCCTTGGACAGTGGGAGACAAACAAAAGCCCTGTAAAGGCTCAAGGGCACTCCTCCATCCTCCGTGCTTACACAAGGCCATGCAAGGAGACAAGGCAAGGAGCTCAAGCTTATCACAGATCTGCAACCCACTGCTGTCTGACTTCAGTGTCCGGCCCTAGGGCTGAGACATTCCCAAGTCGCTCTCTAGAACCTCTCACCGCGTTCTGTCGCTAAAAATAGCTGATCCTTCAGCGCGGGCACCCAGAGACTCCCTCCCTCCCTCACACTGCCGCTTGACCCTGGAACAGCGGCTGCTGCGGGATGCTGGACGCGCTCGCCAGAGCACTGTCCCTGGGTCAGGACAGCCAGAGCACCTCAGCGAGGCTCCGAGCAGCAGCCTGGCCTTGTGAAGAAGCTCACTGTGAAGGCAGTGAGCGAACTGGCCCCGTTACCGCTCACAAAGCTAACACACACAAATGCCTTCAAAATCTCACATAATGAGAACCGCTTCCCCTGCTCCCACCTAGGGCCGGCTCCGAGAGGCTCACAGACTGACCAGCGCTGAAAACCCCTAATCCGGAATTTACCCTTGCACCGAGCGCGCTTCTGCCCCCAGCAAGGACCCCCCGGCAGAGAACCACCCCCGGGCCGTGGCGCTTCCCGGGCGGAGGCTGCGGGACGCCGAAGGAGCGGCGGCCGCGGGTCCCCGCCCGGCCCGGCGGCCCCCGCCCCATTCATTCCGCGCCCGCCCGGCGCCGCCGCACTCACCGCCGCGCTGTGGGCCGGCGGGACGCGGGGGCCGGGGCTCGGCACGGAGCCGAGCGGCGGAGCCCGGCGGCACCACGAGCCGCTCCGCCACCACCACCGCAAGGCCATGGTGTCCCCCAGCCCCGCCGCACCAGCACCGCCTCCCGGCACCGCCGCGACCCGGACGCGGAAGCCCCGCGCCGCCACCGCCCTCCGGCCCGGCGCCGGGCGGGCACCCCAACGCCCTCTTTGGGGGCGGGAGACCTCCGGCCGGGTTCGTGGGCGGCTCTGGAAGGCGAGGTCTGCGGACATGTGGTGGCGGCCCTGGCTGCCTGCCTGCCTGGCCTGGAGCTGTGTGGCCGCGCTGTGCGGCTCCCGCGGGCTCTGCCCGGCCCCGAACGCCTCCCGCCCTCAGCCGGGTCAGTGCCCGCGGCGCCGGGCGGCGGAGCTCTGCGCCTGGGCCCTGTCCTCCGACAGCCTCCTAGGTACGGCCTGCCCGGTCCCGGGGCTGTGCACTCCTGCCCTGCCCGGTCCCGGGGCTCTGTACTACTGTCCTGCCCGGTCCCGCGGTCTGTACACCTGTCCTGCCCGGTCCCGGGGCTCTGTAGTCCTGCCCTGCCCGGTCCCGGGCTCTGTGCTCCTGCCGTGCCATGTCCCGGGGCTCTGTACTACTGCGTCCTGCCCGGCGATTTTGCTTGTTGAGTTGTAGCAGCTCCTGAAGCAATAACTAAGACCTGATACACACAGTCAAATATAGCTTTAAAGTTAAAACTAGATTGGTCATAAGGAGCTTTCCCCACCCCCCCGGTCCCAGTTATGTGTTAAGGCAGAGTTGATAACCTGACACATCTCTGGAAGTACACAAAGCATTCTAGCTCTCCCAGCTCTCGGGCATACAAAATGAGCTAATTGATATGATAACACTACAGAACTAATTTCATCAGGTGATGCAATTACTTATGAGCATTAAGAAATAATCATCAGTGATTAATCTTGTGGCAGCTGGCTATAAGAAGATCTGTCATTAGAGGCAGTGAGAAACACGGCTAGCAGCAAGGCTCCAAAGATGTTAGCTAACTTAAAATTTTTACAAAACAGTGTCTATGAGGTACTGAAATTTTATAATTAATGTGGAATTGTAAGATTGTTGCAAGCAAAAGTCCATAAAGATGGTCAACCACGCTGGTTTAAAACAATATTTGTCCTCTGTTACCATGGAAAAGGGCATAGAGTAGGTCTGAAGGAAGAATGAAGCACAGCTTCTGAGTACACGTGTGCTACAGCAAAAGCTACATCTTCTCACCCATTTATTCACTGTTTACATTACTCAGAAAAGATTCATCTGTTTTCTTGGGTTGTGTGGTGATCATTGCTGCATATGGAATGTACACAGCAGTTGCTGGTGCACAGTGACTTAAATTTGTTGCACTGCATTGTTCAGCTGTGGAGAAAGCTGAACTTCTCTATCTCCTGCAGATATCTGTTAGGGTCTATAACTGAGTGTCACACCAAACTGCCCAGAGACTGTTCCAGTCACAGTCTATTCAATCTATTCTTAGAAATTATTTAGATCTTAAAACTAGAATGTCCTGATAGATTCTTTAAATCAGTCCTTTTCAGAAATTCCAAACAATAAAATCCTAAATTTATTTGGGCTTGCTTTTCATGAAGGCTTAGTATACATAGGTAAAGTTGTAATATTATATGTTTTAATTGTTTTTAAAGCATTTTAGCTGAATTTAAGAGGAAGCATATTAAGAATAATATGATTAATTATTTTTTATGCAGCATTTATTGTCTGTTTCATGTTTACAGATCCTTTTCCAGTTGATGTGATCCAAGAAAATTATGTCCGTAATGTGAGAAATTGCATTTTTTCAGTTGTCTATCCTACACCTTTTAAATCTAGAGTTCGTCTTGTAGCTGTTTCAAAGGTTGGCTATTGTTTTTTTTATTCCTCTCTAATTAGTAGAAATTAATAATACATGTACTAAAGTATATTTTAATATTCATATGCTGTTTATCCTGAAATATCTTTTCAATAAATACTTTAAACAAACAGAGCATTTAAAACATATTGTGAGATGTCTTTTAATGATGAAATCTGTAGAAAACATGTTCATTACCACTGACAATTTGATCATATTCAAGTATTATTTTTTTTTCTCCAGGATGTTCTTGAAAATATTTTGGATCTTGATATATCTGTCAAAGGATCATCTGATTTTCTGGAGTTTGTCAGTGGTGGCAAAGTGATATTTGGGTCTGTTCCACTGGCCCATAGGTATGGGGGTCACCAGGTAAGTATGGCACTCGTTCCTCCAGGTGGAATTGTGTGGGTCTTTGTGAATTACACCTGGATAATACCTGTGAGTACATGAGTGAATGTCTGTGAGTACATGAACACTTACTAACACTTTGATTGCAAACTTGTTCTTCATAATGGGCTGCAGGTGGAAAAGAACTATAATATCCTTCCACTGTACCCTGCTTACTTGCTCTGCTTTTGTTTATCCCTGAAGCAAATTATGTTTTTAACTTTCATTAGCTGCTGAGTCTGCTTAGCAGCCCAGCAATCTGGCCAACTATTAGTATCTAATACTAATAGCTCAGAGGAGTGGAGAAGGACAGAGCCTCACTTCTACACCATGATTACTAAGGTTCAAGTTCCATTGAAATGGCTATGATTATTCATGGAGAAGAATGCTAGAATTTGACTTGTAATTTCCAATTAAAGAAAACCAAAGCAAGCCATGTGGGTTTAAAGGCTCATTATACAAAAGACAGGTCTGTAGCTGTACGTTGTAGCTGGGAGGTTAAAAAAAAAGAGGATTACTGGTGTTACTGTGGTTTTCTGATTCATTTTTGGAGTGAGTGTGGAAGTACAGCTTTAGGGTTCAACATTTTAATGTGAGCAAATGTGTCTTTTGTGAGGACCTAGATTTAATCTGTATTGTTTCAGTTATAACTTCTATAAATGATAGAGAACAATAACTTGATTTTAATTTTTGTCAGTTTGGTAGCTGGGCAGGTCAGCTGGGGGATGGAAGAGCCCACTTGATCGGAGTATATACAAACAGGTGTGACTTTTTTTTGAGTGTCTGATTGAACTCTTTGTTCAGTCTAGCTGACTCATGGTTAACCTGAGATCTATTGTTAGAAATGCCAATGGTATTTTTGCAGGCATGGTGAGAAGTGGGAACTGCAGTTAAAAGGCTCAGGAAAGACCCCATACTCCAGGTTAGTTGCAGTTACTCTGTGTACGCTAAAACTGAATGTTTTCTTTTTGAAATTTGCTTTGATTTTATGACCTGGTCCTTATTTCTCTGTTCTCCATAGGAATGGTGATGGGAGAGCTGTGCTTCGCTCTTCTATTCGAGAGTTTTTATGTAGTGAGGCCATGCACCATCTTGGAATTCCCACAAGCAGAGCTGCTAGGTATTTTTCTTTCCTTTGTTCAGAGTATACTAATTTACAGGTAATTTTGTGACTGAGTTTCACTGAACGTCAATAAAGCAGGGCAGTTAGTTCCCAAGATGAAAGATCTCTTCATATGTACACAATCAAAACAAAATATATTGTCCACAGATTTTTGGATAAAACTTTCCAATAATAATAAAATACAGCAATTAATTGCATCACATATTCTAGAAATACAACTTAACTTCAGTGTAATAAAGACTCATTTCTGTAAAGTCAATTCAAATTCTAGAATCTAGTCAACTAGGAAAATGTGGAAAGGGGCTATTTTTGTACTGTCATTTTTAAGATTGTTGGGGAGAATTGTCAGTCATATGAACAAACATTAATATTGACTGAATGTAGAACTGAATGTAGGCAATTACTCTCAATTTTTTGTCTATGCAAACACCCCTTCAGCAGAGAGAGAGTTTGTAAAAAAATTTTAAAACTAATTCTGTGTGAACCAAAGGAGACTAACACATTCATTCATTGGATGATTTTCTCAGAATCAAGTAACTGAATATTTTCAGATTTCACATTCAAAATACCAAGTTCATTTTGTGTTCCAAGTAGTCTGAAGTCTGTACTGCAGTGTTTCAGGCTTTAGAGAAAGCAAATGTTCCGCAGAAAAGGCCTGTACTCAGCTGCCACATGGCTAGGTGTCTATATTTGCAAAGTGTCTGCAAATCTCTTTAGCATTAGTTCTAACTCATTTGCTCTGTTGAAGTGCAGTATTTGTAAATGACATTTTTGATGGTTTATTCACTGACTTCATCTTGAGACTCTTTGCTGTTGGCTGTTAATGCAGAACTTTACATCTGTCTGAATATCAGCAGGAAATCATTTGGCAGGTTAGAGCTTCTCTTTGCTGTCATCTCAACAAATTGTTCAGTGCAAAACCAGTATGAAATTACCCCTTTTCTGTGCACGAATTCTACTGAGCACACAGTGTGCTTTAGCTCTCTGCTGGCAGATTGGTTAAATGCCTGGCTCCCTTGACTGTTGTACAAGCTCTGCAGACTGTTTGCAAGACTTAATTTGGAAAAACCCCAGCTGACAGCCATATTCTTCCCGATGGGGAGCTGTTGTACTGGGGCTGGTGGGATGCACTTAACAGAGGTCTTGTCAAGTCTTGGCAGAAGTGGGAGGAAAAACCTTATGGCTTATCCCAGAACACCCAGCAGGTTGGTTGGCTCTATTAATTTTAAGTACTGTGTTCCCAATGGGGTGCTCCAGTTTATGACTATACTGCCAGATACAGAACACTTCATACAGTGCCATTTTAGTCACACACTGAGGCTACCAGTGAGCAGTGTTGCACATTAAGTCAAAAGAGTGAGCCAATATGCATTGGCTCAGTTTTGAGTGGCTTTACTTGCATGGGACTTGATGTTCATGCAGAACAGCAGGCAGAGCACTGGGAGTGTAAAGTCAAGCCCTTAAGTGAGAGCCAGGTAGGGAGGGATATCATCCAACCAACCTTCCTTCCTTCCTTCCTTCCTTCCTTCCTTCCTTCCTTCCTTCCTTCCTTCCTTCCTTCCTTCCTTCCTTCCTTCCTTCCTTCCTTCCTTCCTTCCTTCCTTCCTTCCTTCCTTCCTTCCTTCCTTCCTTCCGACACTTCCTTCCGACACTTCCTTCCGACACTTCCTTCCTTCCTTCCTTCCTTCCTTCCTTCCTTCCTTCCTTCCTTCCTTCCTTCCTTCCTTCCTTCCTTCCTTCCTTCCTTCCTTCCTTCCTTCCTTCCTTCCTTCCTTCCTTCCTTCCTTCCTTCCTTCCTTCCTTCCTTCCTTCCTTCCTTCCTTCCTTCCTTCCTTCCGACACTTCCTTCCGACACTTCCTTCCGACACTTCCTTCCGACACTTCCTTCCGACACTTCCTTCCGACACTTCCTTCCGACACTTCCTTCCTTCCTTCCTTCCTTCCTTCCTTCCTTCCTTCCTTCCTTCCTTCCTTCCTTCCTTCCTTCCTTCCTTCCTTCCTTCCTTCCTTCCTTCCTTCCTTCCTTCCGACACTTCCTTCCTTCCGACACTTCCTTCCTTCCGACACTTCCTTCCTTCCGACACTTCCTTCCTTCCGACACTTCCTTCCGACACTTCCTTCCGACACTTCCTTCCTTCCTTCCGACACTTCCTTCCGACACTTCCTTCCCTTCACTTCCTTCCGACACTTCCTTCCTTCCGACACTTCCTCCCGACACTTCCTTCCTTCCGACACTTCCTTCCTTCTTTCCATGCTGTTCCAGCTTCTTTGCTGTGGGAGCAATTTCAGTGCTCTGTTTCCTGTGGGTCAGTGTACAGCTGGTCTGCTGCTGCCTTACAGTACTTACCAACTGCAGGGACCATTGGAGAGCTACTTTTCTGGTGGGAATGTGTGGCTGCTCAGCTACCTGGCCAGCTCTCAAGTGTTGCACGTCCGTGCTAACTAAATGTTGAGGCCTCCATGGATTTTTTATCTGCAGTAGAAGTGCTGGTATTCTGTACGAATTTTGCAGAGAGCCTGCTAAGAGCTACACAGTAAAAAGGAAACAACCTTTCTGGCAGAGGTCTGTCCAAAACAGTAAAGTTTAGTAGCACAACTTTTGTGCCTTCTGTCCCCTATTGCTCAGCTGCACAGAGTATTTTGTAGGTGCCTGAGGTTCCTTCTCTGTTTCTAAGTTTTATTGTTTTCTCTTGAAGGATTAAGATTTTCTTCTTCCATCTCATTTAGCTCAGAGCATTTTGTACTTAATACTACAGACATACTAATTGGTTCCAAATGAGTATTAAAAGAAAAAAACAAAACACTCTAATTCTACTTGTATCAATACAGCTCCAATAAAAGGAGCAGATTGATTTCTGTATATTGTCCCCCTCCTGAAATAATTCACTGCCTGTTCTTTGCAGTTAGCAAAACGTTCAGCTTGAATAGCTACTAGGTATCTTTAAAAATACTGAATACAATAACAATAATTTAGTTTCAAACCCACAGTTACTGTTGCAAGCAACTGCACTAGGTAAGACTTCATGCTATTTCTTTTCATTACCTTTTTGTACATATTTTTGTTTATATGAATTTCCCACATTTTTGGTTCAGCCGAATTCTTTCTAAAATTTCAATGCTCAAGTATGTAAAACCAGAATCTAGTGTACTTCCAAAATTAAACTCTTGAGAATTAACACTGTGGCTGTCTTAGGTCATATTTATGAATGGAATAATAGGTTTGTCTCTTGTTCTTTGCTGTGTACCTCGAAGAAAAGTTTGGTTCTGTCTTCTCTGCTGTCTTCAACTACCTAATAGCAGATATAAATAGCTCTAGATCAGGTTGCTCAAATTCCCATCGAACCTGACCGTGAATATTTCCAGGGATGGTGCCTTTCTGGGGCAACCTGTTCAGTGTCTCACCACCCTCTGAGTAAAAAGCTTCTTCCTAATATCTGATCTAGACCTGCCCTCTTTCAGATTGCAGCCATTCCTCCTTGTCCTATTGCTAGAGGCCCTGGTAAAGGGTACCTGTCCAGTTCTTGTAGGCTCCTTTGGGGACTGGAAGGGGCTGTAAGGTCTCTCTTTACTCCCCATGAACAGCCCCAGCTCTCAGTCTGTCCTCACAGAAGAGTTGTTCCAGCTCTGGTTATTTCCAGACCCACTTCAATAGGTCCATGTCTCTCCTGAGTAAAGAATATTTTCCAGTTAACAGGCAAAGATAAAGAAGAATTATACAAAGAATTATACAAAGTGAGCTAAATTATCCTCCAGCTAGAGTCTTGAACAGGGAGTCTTCTGTGCCTATTGAGGGGATAAAATCTTTTTGGGAAGATGGCACCAAGCTGGATTGTCAGAGTAATCCCAGTTGTTTTGGAGCGAAAACATCCTACTTGTTAACCTTAGATGAACATGATGCCCTTTTTTGTGAGGATTGTGAGTTTGTGAGGATTGATTTTTCCTGACAGAACAGGAAATACAAGGAAATTACATATTTTATGTAATTAAAACAAATTAATGCAAGTTGTGAAATATTTTAAAGCAAGTTTTACTGAACTCTCACAAACCTCAATATTTGGATAAACATGAAAATTTATAGGATGTGCAGAATTTTAAGGCAAATGAAAGGAAGAGATTGGTTTTAAAAATCCAAGTACCAGTAGCAGTGATTGCTAAGGGTCACAGACTTGTCCCTGAAGTTTCTGACATAATTTTGGCTCATGTCAAGGGCAACCTCCATCTGATGCAGCAATTTGGTTTCTAATTTCTCTCTCCTCATAATTTCCATGTTGTCCCCAGGGAAATTGGGACTTAGTTAATGTTACAATCACAGTAATCTGTCACTGCTCTTTTTGAGAGCAGCCATCTTCCAAGAAAAGTCTTGTTAAGCCTCAGGATCTTTTTTGCCTGTGTCATTTGTAAATACAAAGTTATGCCACCAAAACAATCTTTCTTCTTATGAAGAAAATGAATTTATATAAAATATCACTTTGATCTTCAATATTAATTACTTTTGCTGAGATAATTTTTAACATTCATTTCTTGTTTGCTGCAGCTTAGTTGTAAGTGATGATGATGTGTGGAGAGACCAGTTTTACAATGGAAATATTAAGAAAGAAAGAGGTAATGAGCATATTTTAAAATATTACAACATTGTAACTTAATTCTCCATGAAAAAATGTGTAATAAAAAGTAACAAATTGGCTTAATTTAATTTATTAAGATATAAAACCCCTCCTGAGAAAATCAATCTGAAATATATCTTGGTTGAAGAAAGCCCTCTGAACTGGTCTTCTATGATTGTGGCATATGTATTGAAAGAATATAATTTTGATTTTCATTTCCCATTACAAAAATGATATTGAAATCTAGGGAAGCTTTCCGTTGTTGTGATAGCACTACCAGGATGCATGGAATGCTGCTGTGGCTATATCATTGCTGTATCATCTATACCTGCTCTGAAAAAGAGAGAGATGGCACAACATGGGGACAAATCTGTTTGTGTTCTTTCTTTGAGGCTGGCATTTCTGAAGTGATTCTAGTATTAATACAATAACAGAATTTTGCCTGTGCTTGCTGGTATAGCAAATCAAGCTTCATCATTAAAATGCATGTGTGGTAAAATTATGTTATACATATTCATCTGTTATGTGTTAGGCATACTTAAAAAAATACCATTTGAACTGTGTGTATACAAACTTTGTGTCTATAGAAACAACACATGGTGGCTTTTGCTATGGAACTGTTTTATTTTGTTGATGCTCTGTTTCCATTTAAACACTCTTGTCTTTATATTAAAGGTGCAATAGTGCTACGAGTTGCCAAGTCGTGGTTTCGTATAGGATCCTTGGAAATCTTGGCTCACTCTGGGGAACTGGACTTACTAAGGTTTGAATTGAATCTTCACAGTAACTGAAATAGTTTTCTCAAGCATCAACTTACATTAGAATTCATGTATACAGTTGGAATTTAGACGTCAATTATTTAGCAAGTGAGATTACATAATTCAGAAAGGTAATCTGCTATTTTTATACAGGCATACCAAAGATCTTACATCACAAAGGTAAAACCCTTGAGATGTGTAAAAGCCTGGATCTTACAAAATGAGGAAAGTTTTATACCTAGGTACTTCCGGTAACTAAGCACTAGGGAGGAGTTGTTTCAAAAAGATTTGTGAGTTGAAAGTGTGAGTTCCTACATTTCTCAGTTTTCTGTGACAGGTCCTGCAAATTTCAATGCATGTATCCCATTTCCCTAAGCCTGTCTTGTAGGAATGTGGAGAACTGTTTTGGGAACAGTCAGCTACTGTGGAAGTAACCCTACTCCATAAGAATTCAGTCAGAACATTTTCTTTGTGAGAATTCTGATGTAGAATGGTTATTCCTTCTAATCTTATACCGTTTTTTTGGAAATGCAAACTCTTATTTTTTCCCTAAGAAATGGATATTGCTGCATGCAGAACCATGTCCTGGTGTGCTCTGGAGATTTAATGCGGGGATAATTTTAACTCTGAAGATTTAATGTGGGGATAATTTTAACTCTCTCTGTTTTAATTTTAAGACTGTGTCCAGTCTTATTTATGGCTACAACCTTAGGTTTTATCTCTAAGAATTTTGGAAGAGCTTAATGTGATTAATAGACTTAGTCTAAACAGATTGATTTTTTAAAATATCTATTTGTGGCAAGCTGTAGATCAACATTTTGCTGTTTGAAAACAAGAATTTTTAATGATCAGTTCCAAAGTACCAGTTTTGTTTAAAGAATTCTTTTTCTGCTGTTACAGAAGATTGCTAGACTTTATCATCCAGGAACATTTTCCATCAATAGCTATGAATGATTCAAATAGATACCTGGTAAGTCTTTTTTGAGAGTAATTTTTATTTTCCACAAGCATATGAACAAAAATTACAGGAAGATCTTCACAATTTCAAGTTTTACAAGATTTTAAAATTTGAAGTGAGCTTCCAGGTTTTATTAGCAAAAGTTTGTTAATTCTCTGCAGTAAAAATGTACTTCTTGATTTTTTTTGTTTTCTCAAAGTCAAATGTGAACATTTTTTACCAGTTTCCATTTTGGAAATGTTTATTGTGAAGCTTCCATTTTTTGTTCTATTTTGTTCTTTTACAAATAGGTTATCAGTGATCAGTTATGTTGTGATGAAATGTGCTTTTGCTAATGTAAATGTAGTATAAATGGTATATTCTAGTACACTGCCTAGTATAAATAGTATGTTTTGGTTTTTTTTTTTTTTAATTTTACTTCTTCATTACTTTAAGGGCATCTGTGTATACTTATTTGACTATAGTCTTTGCTGAATAAGGTTATTATGCATTCATATAATTTAGAATGGGAATGACAAGTCCTGACAGATGCTTAAATTTGAAAAATGGAATGTATTACATATTTCTAAAGTGAATAAAATGCTTATGTATTTCAATGTTTTTGATACAGAGGACTTGAAGTAAAAGATATATTTGATTTCAGGAATTTTTCTCTACGGTCGTGTCAGAGACTGCGAATCTCATTTCCTTGTGGATGTCTGTGGGGTTTGCACATGGTAAGGTGCCAGATGACTTTGGCTTTAGGGGAGGGACACTTTACAGTAATGGACTTAAAATGGCTTTTATTTGTCACCTTGATATTTTGTTTTGCTGATGTGTTCACCTACAGCTTTATCTGTCACACAAGGGGCTTTGTGACAGAGTTACACTGTCAGATCTCTCAGAGCACAGCTCTGACAGGATGAGAATAGGGGAGCAAGAATACTCAGAGCTGTTGCAGCAGTGCAGTGCACAAAGACAGGGTGCTGATGCCATGTGTGAGTTTAACTGCTCTGAATCTGATCCCTCCACAGCCAGCCCTGGCCTGTTACAGTGCTCAGGACATGGAGCTATCTGGCTCTGCTGCAGATTTGTGGGATTTACCCCAAAACAGCAGCAGGAGCAGCAGCCTGGCTGTGCTGTGGGGCATGTGCTGGGGGCACAGGGATGGGGACATTCTTCAGAGTCTGATTCCTGAGAGCTCTCTAAATTCAATGCACCTGTTTCACAGCAGAATGCCTAGAGACTGGGGTTCAGGTGGAGTTTTAACTTTTGTTTCTCCTTTCTGTTTAACTGTAGGTGTGTGCAATACAGATAACTTCAGTTTGTTGTCCATAACAATAGATTATGGTCCATTTGGATTTATGGACTCCTATGACCCCGGTGAGTGTAGCATCTGGTTTTTTTGTTTGGTTGGTTGGTTTTGGTTTTTTGAGTTTTTTTACTTAAAATAATCTTTTTATATTAAATTATATAGTTTCCATTGCATGAAAACTCCTTTCATTATTAGCAGAAAAACCCTAAGCATGTGTACTGTTTGAAGAGCTTTAGGGAAAAAAATTGCATTAGTGACCAGTTTTATGATACACTATATAGGTTGCATTCAATGACTAAAAGTCTTGTTAATGAAATATTACTATTAAACCCATTTCCATGAGAGTGTTTCTACTTGATCACCATCAATTCAATAGATACTACAACAGAAGCCTAGAAAACTAAAAATTGTGTATTGCTGGAAGCAGCCAAAAGCAGAAGTGGAATACAGTAACTTGCATGCATGAAAGCTCTAGTTTTATAGTCACAGCAGCTAATTATATGGTGGAAGAAAAGAAATCAAACCTACACAGTCATGGGAACCTTTCTTTGAAAGTATTAACTCAGCCAGTCTGGGATTGATAGGTACAGGTTCAGTATGTACATAAATGTGTATTCTTAGAATATTGTTTATAGTTTGCAACTGAATAAACTTCAGAATCAGCAGTGGTTATCTTGCTATGTGTTTTCATGCCTGCAGCCTCAAATTAAGGAAAAGTCATGAGAATAAATGTCATATTGTTTCTATTGTATTGAACAAAATGGGGATTTTTTCCTTTTAGATCTTTCTTTATAGGGTGGGTTGAACCCATCTGGCAATTAAGCCACTGGCTCACCCCTCCCTGCTGTGGGCTGAGTGAGACAATTGGAAAAGCAAGGCTAAGAAAAAGCTTATGGATCAAGATAATGACATTTGTATAAGTCAAGGGGAAAAAATGACAGGAGTGAGCAGCAAGTGATGCAAAGAGAATCACTCACCATATGTCACCACCAGACTGATGCCAAGTCAGTTCCCAAGCAACAAATGCCTTGGAAAAACTACCCCCAGTTTTTATTGCTGATCATGATGTTGTAAGTGTGGAATATCGCTTTGGTCAGCTGAGCTCAGCTGTCCCAGCTGCATCCCTTCCTATCTGGCCCACCCCAGCCTCATTTTCTGGGCTTGCAGAATGAGAATTGAGCCCTTGATGCTGGGCCAGCCCTGCTGAGCAATGTGTAGAACGTTGCTGTGCTATCAGCACTGCTTTGGTCACAAGTTCAACACACAGCTCCAGACAGGCTGTTGTGAACAGAACTAACTATCCCAGCCAGACAGTGTGCCCTAGAGCCAGATGAGAAGTGTTAGAGTCAAAATTCAGATTGGAACCACTCACCAGATCTGACAGATGAGTTGGGAGTGTCCTCCTTAAAGCTCCATTTGCTGTCAGTGTCCTCTGAGGACTCAGGTGATGCTGTGTGCATTGATCAGCTTAGCTGGGTTTGATCTGAGTGAGGGGCTCCCACTGATCCCCTCACACACTGCTGCTCTAGATAGAATATTTTACTACTGGATATAAAATCCAGATATAGGCGTATTTTTTATGTGAATACAAAGCTCGATTGTCCAATTGAAACAAATCTTGCTTAGGTGGCCTATTAAATACATGTTTACTGTACAGGTAAATACATGTTTACTATATGTGTGACTTTTCCACAAACACTTAAATCCTGAATCTAGTTGGACATTTGTTTGCTTAATCTATGTGCTAAATATGTTTGCTTAATCTATGTGCACTAGAAGTAGTACAAATACTGAACTTAAGTGTAAAAGACTGTTTTTAATGAAAAAGTGTTTATTTTTCGCTGTAATCATCTGAACTTACCTTGTATCTTCAGGTAGGAAAATGTCACTTGTAACATATGGGAAGTTGTGTGTGCAGGATGTATTCCTTAGATTTGCAAATGATAGATCTTGAGTTAATTCACTTTTAATAAGTATTCTTGTGATCTAATTTTAAATATTTAAGTGGTTTTAAGTCTTCTATAAGTTTGCTGTGTAAGTATAAAAATGAATGTATTTCAATATTTTATCATTGATTCTTTATTGTAATTACTCTGTTATGGAAAAGTAATGTTTTGTTTGAAACAGATTTTGTTCCAAATACATCTGATGATGAAAGGAGGTATAAAAAGAAATCAGGCAAGTGTTGGGCTGTTTAATCTGAGCAAGCTGTTACAAGCTCTAAAACCTTTATTGGATCCCAGGCAAAAGCAGCTGTAAGTAATCCTTAAAATATCATAATGCTTAAAGGAACTAGTGAGATGGAGACACTGTAATCACCATATGCTTAGGAAAGAAAGGGATTTGCTTTTAAGATATTTCATTTTTTTTAACTGGGAATTGATTCTGGATTAGTTGTTAGCCAGAATAAGATTAGAGGGTGGGGAGAAAAGTTTTTGTTGGGTCAAAAATAGTAGTAAAATAGGACTATAGGGAGCTATTGATGTTGTGTGATCCTTTTTCCTTTCACTAAGGTAGGACTTTTGCCCATAGTTTTCTGTTCTCAGTTTGCCTCGCTTGTTTTTTAAGACATTTTATTAGGAAGACCATGCATTGTCCTGAAGTAATGAAACAGTTTTTAATAGCCTCCTGTAAAGAGATGATTCAGAGTATCAGTGTTTCTGAGATAGCAGGCAGAAGTTTTTGTTGTTTGGCGTACAGCATGATTATACCTGCAGCAGCATTTCAGTTCCTTAGAACTTGACATTTCTTCTGTTTTGCAGAGCTTCCCAGATTTTGGAGGGGTTTGGTGAGCACTATCACAGTCGGTATGCACTTGCAGAACTGAAACCTTCTAATTACAATGCTATAAAATATATAATGTTCACAACTTCCATACTTTGTTACTATTTTCAGTTTCACAGAACTATTCAAAACAAAATTGGGTCTTCTTGGGGAGAATGAGAGTGATAACTATTTGATTGCTTTCCTCTTAAAAGTGAGTTTACTTTGATAATTTTGTTGGCAAACATCTGAACTGGTACCCCACACTTGAAAAGCACTCATAGAAGTGTCTTTATTCACTAGATTATGGAAGATACAAAGGCTGATTTTACAATGACATTCCGAGAGCTGAGTGAAATTACTGCAGACCAGTTAAAGAAGCTCCATATTCCTGAGGTATAAATACAAGCACCCAGTCCTAGGAATGCTTAATATAAAAAGAGTAAATCAAATTGGACATAACTCTGATATAGCAGAGGCTATCTCAAGCCGTGATTTGTCTGGGAAATATGTTATTGTGTCATTATTAAGGGACAGAGGGACTAATACACCTGTGTCAGGCTACCACCCCTTGTTAAGCCTGTATCTGGTAATGATGGATATGTTAATGAAAAGTGCTAATGAAATGTGCATTCATGAAAAATGCTCAAGTCAGATTTTGACCCTTTGGTATAGGTCCAATATGAGTGGTAATAAATACTCATACACAACTGGGAATGTGATTTTTGTCACATTTAATGTGGGTCTGCTACAAAGAATTTTCTTCCCCTTCATCTCCCTGTTTTTTTGTTGTTTTGTTTAAGAATACCTTTTGTTCAGTAAGTGAAGTTGCACAGGACTCATGAGGAAAATTTCAGCCTCAGGTCAACCAGACTGTTCCTGTCATGGGTTTACCAGGTGGCCTAAACCTCTGCTCTCAGGCATATTTACTTGTCTTGGTATCTAATGATAAGTGAGATTCCATCTCAACATAAATTCCTGCTACAAATCTTTTCCCAGCATGGCCTCTGCCCTTCCTTGAGCAAGAGATTGGTTTTAAATGTAACTTAAAGCATGAGAATACATTTTGCTCTTGTGTCCTGCTCAGCCTGCTATCTCATCCTGTGTTGCTCTAACTTAGACTAAACTTATTCTTCAGGAAATACGTGAGAGTACTTAAATTTTTTACTTGGATGTAGTGCAATCTTTGAAAGTGGAAATATAGCTGACATATTTGAACTGGACTGAGATTCTAGGCAAGTCATAATGGAATAAAAAAGCAAAAGGGAAATTCTGAAAAGGAAGCTTGTAATATGGTTCTGAAAAGGAACCTAAACAGGAAAGAAAATGGCCTTTTTGCAGGAGCCAAAATGATTTTTTTTTCCTTTTATTTTTTAATATAGTGATGTATTTCCATGTGATGAATACTGTTAATTTTGCCTGGGAAACTTCATTGGCTTCCCCAGACATCTGATTTATGTCTGTTTTTGAAGCCAATTTAAAATGAGAGCAGGACTTAGGAGGTTGTTTTTAGGCAGCAGGATGACAATGTAAAACACTGAATGAAAATGAGGAGTTGATGGTTCTTTTTCCATGTATAGTTAAGTGGTTTTGAGCAAATTTTCTGATTTTCCTTGTTTTCTTCTGTTAAGTAAGAGGTCTATCCTGACCTTTTCTATGAACTTGAAGCCATTAAGAGTTTAAAAGTTTTGATACTCTAGAGGTAAGCAACAAAAAAACGCCGGAGTTGTGGCTTTGGAATTATTTGTTTGCACAGGAGGGTGATAAGAGAATGGGTGCATTTGTAAGAGAAGGTATTTTTGTCATGGAACCCAAGGGATTTTTCCATTTATGGCAACTCCATCTTCCCATCTTTGAAGGTGTTAGCTGAGGAACCAGCAATTGCGGTGTAGTTGTGATCCTGCTGCTACACCAAGGGTCATTTCCAGCCCTCACTTGGTAGCAACCTGATCTTTTTTTTTTTTTTTCTCACACAATGAAATGATTTAGCCCACAAATTCTGAGTTTCAAAACTGATGTGGAAAAACAAGTACAATTTTATGCTGGTAAAAAGTTTTCATTGTTTTAAAGAATTTCAATTTTAAAGTAATTTCATCTCTGTTTATTTACACACTTTATCAGCAAGTTTTCATATTGATTTGTGCATCAATATTAAAGATTTTTTCAGCTGCATACCAAAATTGACCTAAAAATGCTAGAATCCTTTGGGAACACTGCAGGAGTCCTTGCATTTAGTATTAACTGAAAACATTATGAAATTCCTCCTAAAGCAGCCTAACTCTGCACATCTTTGAACAAATGCTTGATTCTCATACTCACCTGTTTTCCACCTGCCTGATTCCCAGTTCTTAGTCATTTCTGTGCTCATTTTTATGATCAAATATAATTTTCATATACTTTTTACTCTTATTCCTCAAAAAAGCCCCAAACCAAAAATCCCAGATGGGATGAAAACTTTTTCTTCTTGTTTTTAATTTCCCTTCCTTTTTTTTTTTTTTTTTCTTGAATATGTGCTGTTTAGCTCCTTTTATCTATGTCCATTTCTTCCTAATCTGTTCTTTCTCTGAAGTTCATTTTTTGTCTGTGAGCTGAGGAATATGAAGCAGCTGTTGGCTCAGTGTAATCAGCCAGGGAGGCCTGGTTTGTGTTTGCTGTCCATCATGGAGGCAGTAACCCCAAGCTCTGATTCCTTGCTGTCAGCATCTTCCAAGTTCTGTCTCCTCTCCTGCTGTCTCTATTCTTCTCAGTTTTCTCCTATCCCTGTAGCTTTTAATTTCTCTTTCTCTCTACCTTTTCTTTATTTATATATTTTGCTTATTGCACACTTTTTGATGAAAAACAATTATATTAATATATCTGACCCATGTATGAGTCTCAGAAGAAAGTGAAACCTGTAATTATGTAGCTTAAAAAATCAAATAGGTCAGACAATAAGCAAAGGAAGAATAGGGGTGAAGTGCTAGAGGTGTTTAGGTAAAATTTGTCATAACAGAGGTGGATTCATGAGGCTGCATCATGCTAGCAAAAATAAATAATTTGAATACAGAGCAAAAGATAGTAGTGGAATGTTTAGGGAGAAAATTCTTTGAAGGGTCCTAATACGTTTGTCTTTTAAATCCTTTTATTGCTCATTGTCCTGCTTTCAGCTGGGATAAGAGTTAATTCTCTTCCTAGTAGCTGGTAGAGTGCCATGTTTTGGATTCAGATTGTGGATAATGCTGATAACACACTGAAGGTGTGTTAGCTGTTGCTGAGCAGGGCTTACACTGAGTCAAGGACTTTGCAGCTTCTCGTGGTGCCCTGCCAGCAAGGAGGCTGGGGGTGGACGAGGAGCTGGGAGGGGACAGAGCCAGGACAGCTGACCCAAACTGGCCACAGGGATATCCCACAGCACTTGGTGCCATGCTCAGCAAACAAACCAGCAGAGAGCTCAGGGGGATACCCTGCCTGGGAACTGGCTGGGCATAGGTTGGTGAGCAATTGATTTTCATTTGCATCACTTGTTTATGTTGGGTTTTATTTCAGTCTCCTTTTGATATTTTCCTTCACATTGCTATTATTATTGTTGTTATTAAATTATTTCAATTATTAAACTGATCTTATCTCAACCCAAGAGTTTTCTTACTTTTAACCTTACTTTAAACCTCAGCTGAGGTTTAAAGGGCAAGTGGTTGTGTGAGGCTTAGTTGCCAGCTGGGGCTAAAACACAGTATTTGTTGCTTACTTTGGTTTTTGCTTAACAGAAAAATAATTCTGATTATCTGCCAATAAATGTTTCTTTCTCTTTAGGAATTCTGGGCTCTCCAGGATCTGAGTAAACACAAATTATTTTCAGAGTGGGTTACTATGTACCTCCTGAGATTAAACAGGCAAGTCTGGTTGTAGTTTAAAGTCTGTATTTGCCAGAAGCAGGCAAAATTAATCTACAGTGATTTTGCATAGTCTTTAATGGGTCTAACAAACTGGCCCAAACATGGTTTCATATGTCTTTTTTGTTTTCTTGGCTCTACATTCTGCTGGATTCAACAATAATTACTGTTGTAGTTCTGTTTTGACACTCAGGTGCATAAAAATGACATGGTAGGAGTAATTTCTATTCTTTGTCCTTCACTGAGCACCTGATCAGTTTTCCTTGGTTAACAGTTTTTCTTCAAATAGCAATCCTACAGATTCTGTCCAAGAATCACAAACAGGCTTTGCAAGTACATAGGAATGAATAGTGTTTAATTACTGCTTATTTATATATATTTTCTATGTAATAACATTGCTTTATGGTGGCAGGGGATGGAAATTGAACAGTTGCAAATACACAGATTGTATTTGGAAATCATGGTGTTGCATAGATAGGAATGCACAGGACTCTTTTGTGTTAAATCAATAAAGAATCTAACATTTTTTTTCTTAGTTATATATGGTATGTATGGCTAATAGTAGTCAAAATAAATACATATCAGGTACTTGGAAATTTTATTCAGTAAACAAAATTCTTAGGGGAAAAGTCAATACAAGGCACAAAACCTACAAGAAAGTGTGCAGTTTTTTCCAAGTCTAATTATTCATAGAGATTCACACCAGCTTCTGCCAAACACAAAAGCAGAGCACTTAATGATTTTAATGGAAGTCAAATAAGATATATCTAAAAATAAATCAGCTTAATCCTCACTAGCTAAAGTGCTTTCTGTTTTTTTCTTTTTGTTTGTTTTTGATGTGTAGTAACAATGGTGACTCAGATGCCAAAAGAAGAACAAGAATGGCAAGTGAGTAAAACAATCCAAAGGAGTCATCTGCTTGCAGATGGCAAATATCTATTTACATATGTTTCTTTTGTGGTAGGTGTTTTTCTTTTTGGGTAGAACTAAAATACAGTATTTTTTTTAAGAGGAGAAACTCTCATTATGCTGCTCCAAATCTTGTAGCAATATACAATTCATTCTGTCTGTCTCTGCCCTTTCTACATGCTACACAGAATTCAGATTTCTGATAGGGACACACTTTTTCTTTCTGTCACCCAGAGGAAAAACTCCTTGTGAAAGGACTATCTGGTCATGGGAGGCAAAGTAAGGTGCTTTGATTTTCCAAGTTATGCTAAAGACAAAATGGCAAAGGTTCTGCAGTTAGGTATCACAGCAGAAACAGTGCATATGAAACTCCAAGAATTGTTCAGCGGGAGATATTTTTGATCTGCAGTAAGCTGCTGTGGTAAATTTGTGAAATTTGCTTATAAGAGAAAATGAGCTACTGAAAATCAATGGCCAAAAGGGAATAAAGGAACTACAAGATATGATCAAACTCTGCCCAAGAGGCTTCACTGTTACACTGCTTTGCAGGGTGCTTCCTGCCAAACAGGATGAAAATGGCTGCACTCTTTTGTTGGGTATTGATTGGCCCCTTTCTTCTAAAGCTCCAATCGATTTCCCAGGAAAATGGCAGGAGCTGGCACTGACTTTCAGTAATGAGGCAGTAAAACTACAGAGGGCACAATTTATGGTTTCAGGTTTGCAGCCCCATCTAACAAAGGCTCTATACTTTTTAAAGAATACTTCTTAAAATTCTATATGCATTTTAGAAAGTTAATATGAAAAGAGCTACCAGGAAGAAATATTTATTTTATTGGTTTTCAGTAGGGTTAAGAAGCTTCATCTGTGAGTTTCTGAGGCCCTTCACTCAATTATCGTTTTGAATTTTCAAGTTCCTGTTTTCCTCAGCTAAAATTGAATGCTGAAAACTGTCTAAACACATATCTTATTTTTCTGTATCTTCTAAATCTGCTTTTAGAGAAAATCATGACATTCTGAGGTTTTATTCCAAATCAGAAAGGATCCTAATTTGTCAATGATCTTCTGCAAAACATTATGTTTTTCTACCTGCACCTCAGAGGATTTCATAGTACAGGCAGAAGACAGATGAAACATGGAAAAGGGTTTTTGCCTCCAAAATGACACTTGTGCTAATGGTCTTAGTTTTGGTAGCAGTCAAAACCTGATCTGCAGAGATTCATGGTTCAGTTCATTTTCTTCCATATAATCAACCATCACTCTCTATTCATACGGCAGAGCTGCAAAAATTTATAATAGGCTATTGATGTTAGTTTGTTATTGTTTTATTTAAAATCAACAATCCTTGTTGGACTTTTGCTAGGTGCCCAATATTACAGTGTGACTGAAATTTCTTACAGAGGTTTTGGGGATTTTTTTTTTGTTCTTTTTTACATTTTTATATCCATGGATTTAAATAGATTACTTAGGTGCCCCTGTGGTCTCTTAAAAAATTATTTCAGTTTTTGTTTTGTTTGTTGGTTGTTTGAGCATTTGCTTGTAACAGCTGTCCTTGTCAGCACAACTTCCAGCAGAAATCTGGCTCAATTCAGGCAAGTCTGCATTTTTACCCAGCATTTCATGTTGAAGACAAATCTGTCCAGGCTCCTCAGATTCTCAACTGGGTTGGGAAGTTCCACTAAATTGTGTACTGCTGTCTTTGATTGACCTTGAATATATTGGCATTAACACCTCATTATTCATCACCCTTCCCTAATTGTTAGTGTCATAAAAAATCTCACTTCTCAACATACATTAGCTTGAATCATTTAAAGTCATCACTTATTAATTTTTTTTTTTTTTCTGTTCTTAGTAGTGTTTTATCTTGTACTGCCTAAACTTAGTTCTTCTGGAGTTGATCAAAAAGTTTTGACAATCCAAGTCTAAAATTGTATTTCTTTACAAAAGCAGCATGTAAAAAAAGTAGACCAGATAATGCTTATAAAGGGCACAAAAATTCTTTTGCTTTGTCCTTTTCTTACCTGGCTTGTATTACTCTTTGATAATTATCTTGTCACTTGTGTTAAATACTGACATTTTTAAAGCCACTGTGAAACTTGTCAATTTGCAATTGTTAAGAATTTATTTCTGGGACAAATATTCTCCTGCTAAAATGACTCACAGCTCTAATGTGAATTACCATTTTTTGAATGAGTCATATGTTAACTTTTTCACCTTTTAAAATATTTTTTAAAATAGTTATCACACTTTACTATTGATAACCCATTTACTGGATTAAATCAAATACTTGGCCAGAGCAAATTGTTTTGCCAAGTGGTAAAACACTGTTCTTTAGCAGTTAGGGCAGAGTGTTGTTATGCCTGTGTAGAGGTTATCAGGATTCCCAGTAAACAGTTGTATTTATTGACTTTTTTAATATGTAAATACATACTAGACAAGGGGGATGTGAAAAAGAAGAATGTCTGTGACCCCTTCTAATATATTATTTGTAAATAGAATAATTTAATAACTTATTGATTAAAGGACTTGAATAGAGGGAAGTTTGAGATGGTAATTTTGATCATTCCCCTGCTTTTTCCAATACCCTCTTTCAAATATGCTGTAAGGGTATTTATAAGAATATTTCATAAAGGCCCATGGGTTTTTAAAAATAAATATATAAACCTAAAATTTATTAATATAAAACCTACTGGGACATCAGGGGAAAGAGAAGGGGCTGAAGTTTGTGTATGTCCATAAATCACAGACTTTTGGTTTCAAGTGCATGAGTGAAACACCTTTGGTATCACTAATCCCTTAATGTAAAAAATGCTTACTGAACTGGGGAAAATATACAGAACAATGGCAAATTAAGATTTCAAAGCATGCTTGAAGTGTTAGAATTATTCTGTAACATTGTTTTGATTATTAGGTAAAGGGAAAACTTACTGAAGTAGAATTCTAACCTTTAATTGCAGAACAAAAATAAGACTTTCATTGACATAATCTGCCAGAAAATTGATAATTAGAGCCATGTGTGCTGATATGAATTGTCCCTGGCATACAGTTTGGCAAAACTCCTTATATAAATTGTTAATGGCTCTGTTGTAGGATATATCCTAGTTTACTAATTCAGCAGTTTTATTTTCTCGTGTTGCTACATTCTCTCTACTGTTCATTAGACAAAAGCAGCCTGGAACAAGCCAGGGAAGCAGTGCAGTTGTCATGAGGGTTTCCAAAAGGATACAACAGGCAGCTGTGGAAAAAACTGAGGAACCTCTGCCTACCCTCAGCCAGGAGATTAAAAGGAAAGTTGAAAAAGTAGTTTCTAAAAAATACAGCTGAATTTTAACATTAAAGGCTTTTATGGCCTATATACATATAATTTAAAGGATATCTTAGTAATTACTTTGTAAATTAAATAATACAATATTCATTTTTGTGATCTCCAGGAAGGTATTGACAACATTGAAATGTTTTCCATCAACGCAGCAGGAACCTGAGCCATGGTAAACTCATTGCACTTGAAAAGCCTGCTGGTGTTCCTGACAGGAAATCCTTCCTCTATCAATGTGCTGTGCTACTCTAATTTCTGTTTGGCATTTTGGCACTACTGATAGTGCAAGTTTAAAAAATTCTTTTAGCAACTCAGAGAATTAAGTAGAGTGATAAATTCCTTTTCCTTTTTATGCATTTTTTCTTGATCTGCAAATTTAACGCTTGAAGATTTCAGTGACATGTTTCAATGACTGTTTTCCTTTTGTTTAATATGTCTAAATAAATTTAACATTATTTACTCTTGGTTTCAGCTGTTAATCCTAGATACATACTTAGGAATTGGATGGCAGAATCAGCAGTGCAAAAAGCTAATTTGAATGATTTCTCGGAGGTAAATTATCTATTTTTTTTTCTTGACAGATTTAATAATAACTGGCATAACAGCTATTGAAACAATTTTTACATTTACACTTTGAATTGTATTACATTTTGACCAAAATTGTACCATGAAACAGCAATTGCTATTTAAAATATTAACAGAATTATTAATAGTATTAATTATAACATAAATAGTAGTGAGTGTATTAATAGTAGTACAAATAATAGTAAGCAATTCATGTGATAGTTTCTGGAGTCAGGAGGAAAAACCTTTCTTTGTTTACCAGAAAACATTTGATATAAAAACTTACCCATTTTTAATGGCTTCCAGGTTGAGCTCCTAGAGCAGGTTTTGCAGCAGCCTTTTCAGAGGCAGGAGGCTGCAGAGAGAGCTGGGTACTCCCTGCGCCCCCCAGCCTGGGCCAGGCATCTCAAAGTCAGCTGTTCATCCTGAGGGAAAGTCAAACAAGCAAGAAGAATGATCAAGGTCAAAGCTCAAGCCTGCAAATTGGGCTAATGGATCAAGGCCAACAGGAACTTCTCCCTTAGACTTTGTGGACTGGAATCTGTTCTTGACCAACTTAGGAAGTCTCAAGATTAAAGAAGTGCATCACTATGGATGGTTGCATCAGCAGATTATCCTGGCATTGACAACTCTGCCTCTCACATTCAGCTGTGCTTTACTTTGAGTCCCAATGTTTAAGTTCTGCCAAACTGTAACACTTAACCTCTCAAAACTCATGCTGATCAGGTGGGTCTTTAGCTTAAAATAGCTTTTAGTGACTGATCAATTTAAAATTTATCTAAGCTAGTTTTAATAATGCAGTATTTTGATGAATTTTCTTCTTGCTGTTACTCATCAAATTTAGCTGTGTTCTGCAGACATAAATGTTCTTAAATCTTGCAGGCCTAGCACAGAGAATCATCTTAGACCTTGACACCTTTTCTCATTCTGATTGTGTTTTGTCCCGTTAAACCTACAAAAGATTTAAGGGAAATTCAGTTAAATAGTTAGCAAAGATGTCTGTCTTGGGAGAGACAAAAGATGTCTGTCTGACTCCAGAGTAAGTTTTGGTGTCTTTGTTGGTGTCAGGTGCTTATCCAGAGGACCACTTCTTTTTGAAAGCATCTTTTGATAGGAGTAGAAAGATTATTGGTGCATAGATATGAAGTCTCAGGAAAAATTTGCTGTTTGGCCCTGGAAAAGGACTGTGTTGGGAGCATCTCAGCTGAGACTGCTTCCATTTCGGGTATGGAGGAAGGTTAAAAAGGACATGCTGCAATTTCAGATATTTTCAGGCTAAAATACTATAAGGTCTAGTGATGTGCAGACCATTTAGAAGACAATAGATTAGGTAGAGGTAGAAGGATTAATTTCTTTTTACAAATGCTTTGAACTACAGCATTGAAATAACTTTTTGTATTTTGCAGCGTGTTTTAGTACCAGATCAAACCAGATAATTGTGTTCAATAAGAGGCAGCTTTGTTCTTTGAATGAAGTTTAAATCTTACATGTAAAAAATTTCATGTAACCGTGTACCTACACAAAATAGTTGATAGAGGTCTAATCATCACAGCATTTTACTTCATTTCTGGAGTTTTCTGTAAGCTTTGATTTTTTTTGTTTTGAAGAAAGTTTAACTTCTTTTGTGTAAGATTAAGTGCATGAATTATGATCGACTGCAGATATAAAATGTATTAAAATTGATTTTTTTGTGTTGTAACAAAAGAGAAGGGAGGAAATAGGGTGGGAGGCTGAGCATTCTGGTGAGAAGAGTGAATGCTAGCAAAGCCATTGTAAAAGTCGCAGTGCTTTGTGACCTTACTGTGCAAATTTTTCCAAGGACATGTTCTGCTTTATTTTGATGCTGGGTGTATATTTCATAAAAGTAATTTGATTTAAAAACAGTTGACTTGCAGACAGCTGCTGTCACCTAAGTATGTCAAATATGTGCACTCCTAATACCTAGTCAGAAAATGACATCTAGCTCTTCAATGATTCTGCATAATGCTTCCTTCAGTTATATATGGAAAGGGATTGGGAAACAGTAATCCTTTCCTCATTTTAAATTTTTTTTTAAACTCCTGGTTTTAACCCTCTTATTTTTAGGCTGTTGCTATTTTCCCCCTCCACTTTAAACTGAGGTTTGTTTGAGCCTTACACTAGTCTAGAGGGGATTTTTAAGTTTGGCAGTTTGAAGGTGCTTTGATACCTTTGGAATGTCCCAGTGTGTCAATTCAACACTTCCAGGTGACACTTTGGTTAATGGTGGGCATACTTCTTTGGTGAGAGCTTTTTGCTCAGTTCAGCTGAAAGCAAGGGAGCTCAAAAACCAGTAAGAGCTGGATGGACTCTCTCTGTGTCAGCTTAACATGGTGTTTATGGCAAAATCATTTCAGGAAGAAATGCATGTGGTTTCAAACACTGTTTTCAGCTTTAAATAAAATAAAACAAAAGAAAATAAAATATTTTTTTTAAAGCAGTAATTTCAAAGGGAAAGGTTCTTTATCAAGTCATGGTTACAGCCTTCTTATTTCTGCTAAGCTTGTAATGCAGGTGTGTAAGTATTGACAAACCAACCTTAAGCCACAAATAAGACTAGAGGTGACCCAAAACACAGACAGTGGCACTGCCACCAGCTTGTCATTCTCTTGACTCCATCACCACTTCTGGATCTAGAAATCCATTCTGACAAACACAGCAGGCTCACCCCCTCCTCTGTCAGCTGCTTGCATGCGTTTATTTATTTAGACCACACACTTTGCTTTTTATGCTTTTTTATAATTTAAAATACAGAGACATACTGCTGATGGTATCCTAGAAGGTCAGGTGTGCATGAGAAGAGGCAAACACCAGAATAAAGAAAAACAAAGTTTAGAAGGTATAGGCAAAAATTCTTTAAAATATTTGAAGTTCCAATTGCCAGTAAAATGGCTGTTCATTAGCTGTGACACTTTGTACAGATATAAAATAGAAGCTATTTTTATTTAAGAGCTAACAATGAATGCTTCCTAAATCAACAGTGGAGAATTAAATGGGGAGAACAAAGGAAAAACCTGTGGGAAGAGACATTCCTATCAGGTACAAGATAATTACTAAGTCTTTCACAAGACACATCATTTCTAGGTACAGTTTGAAGACAGATGTTAACCAAGAGAAAAAAAATTCCTGCTTACCATGGAAGCATACATAATTTCAAAATAAAACTTTTTTCTTTGTCAAATGTAACCAAATAAATGAGATTTCAAAGCAGCAGCTGTGAATGCTGACAGGTATGACTCAGTTGCATATAGAAACAGGAGTGTACAACATTTAGGGTGACACTGTCTGGAAATGGTCCTGGCACTAACTTGCATCTCACAATAATCTAGCTGAGGTTTTCATTTTTAAGACAGACTATTAAAAAAAAAAAATTAAAAGCATCTTTGTATTGGAAGAAAGCCCCCACAACTGGAACTCTTCTGATAAAGAACTTTTAAGGGCATTTCTGTGAAAAGGGATCTTCCTTCCCACTTCTCAAAATTTGCATGAGGACATTGTATTTTTCCTTTAACTCCAATTCTACTAAAAAGGCAGCCAGAGTAGATGAATTTCAGTTTCTGAAATGGCTGCCTCCAGAGTGCTGCTCCACCATCCCTGGCTGTTCTTGTGGAGGGAAGCAAGACTCTCCAGCTAATTCTTACCTTGGCCTGGTGCTGGAATGGGAGTTAAGAGCAGGGGATGGTGAGGTGCAGGGGGAAAGGACAAAGGTTACAGGGACAAAGCGGGGGACAAAGGGTACCCCATCGTCTTGAGTTCAAAAGAAACTCTGCAGGAGAATTCCTCCTGGAGAATCCTGATCCAGGCATGATCTTCTGTGGTGCCTCACAAAACCAGCTATGTCTTAAAGTCTACTCACTCCCAGAGTTCAGGAGCTGTTACCCCTTTTCTTCTCAAGAGCTTTCATTAGGTCAGACATGAAATCTGCTTGCTTGCCTCCCCCTGTAATCACAGGTGGCCCTGCTGACTGTGGCTCTCCACCTTGTCCTGTGTTTTCCAGCCTTTTGGGAGGAAGTGGTACAGGTTTCTTCACTGGAAGTGGTGGTGGCTTACTGGCGACAGGTGGAGGGGGTAATGGCACATCTCCATTACTGCTGCTGGACACTGGTGGTGGTGGAGGCACAAAATCAGGAGGTGGTTCACAGAAATCAGATGATGGTGGTGGAGGAGGAAAATCAATCTTCAGTGTAGGTGGTGGTGCTGGAAAGCTCTCTGGATCTGTTAGGAAAATGCCACTGTCTCGTATCACTTTGGAGGGTAGAACTGGTGAAGCAGAAATAGCAGATGAGCGCCTTTCAGGTGGAGGAGGAGGCTGCAGTGAGGTCCTCTTACTCTGGACTTTCTGTGGCCTCAGCAACGGTTGTGCCTGGCCAGGTGCACTGCCATTATTTGTTTCAGCCTTTAATAAGCAGAAAAATAAAAGGACAGACACAGTAAGTAAACCTGTAAACTAATACCACGGCCTAAGAACATAAAAAGATGTGAAAATACATGAGTGTAGTAGACAGGGAAATTAGGTGGAGTACATTTTGCCTGAAACATGAAGAGTATTTTGTTGTCTTTCTGAAGCTGCCCATAGAGGTTTTGACAGTGGAATCCTCTCTGTTGACAGTATTCATAGTGCTGCTTTGAATGCTGTCCACAGAAGATGAGTGCTTTTAAAATTTCAAGTAATTGCAGTTTGTAAGACTAACACCATGGAAGTATCTTTGGGATTCATTTTCCTTGAACCTGGAAGAAATGATCTTTGAATACTGACCACCTCTCTTGGACCCCTCTTTCCTTCAGGGCCTTCTCCCATGGGATTCTTCCAAGAAGATTCCTAAAGATGTTAAAGTTAGCTCTCCTGGAGTCCTGGAGTTTGAAATCTGTCTCTCTGTCCTGCTACCTCTTCCTTCAATACTGAACTCTACAGTCTCGTGGTCTCTGCAGCCAAGGCTGCCCCAAGTGCTGCATGTCCAGCAAGGCCTTCCCTGTTTGTTAGTCTAAGGTCAGGCAGCCCAGCATTCCTTGTGGGATCCTTCACTACCTGGGACAGAAATTGTCATCAATGCTTTCCAGGAACCTCCTGCACTGCTTGTGCTTTGCTTCTCCAGAAGATGTCAGGGCAGTCAAAGCCCCCCAAGAACCAGGGCCTGTGACTGTGGGGCTGCTTCCAGCTGCCTGCAGAAGGCCTCATCCGCTTTCTCCTTCTGATCGGGCGGCCTGTGGTGAACACCCACAACGGTGTCACCCTTCCTAGCCCGCCCTTTTATCCTCACCAGGGCAGAGCTCGGCACACTCCAAGTGTTGCTTCACATCGAGTGCAACTCCACCACTGCACTTTCCTGGTCTGTCTCTCCTAAACAGCCGGTGGCCCTTCATGACAACACTGCAGTCACGGGAGCTCTCCCACCATGTCCATAACTGCAATGGGATCAAAGCCCAATGGCTGCACACAGATCTCTGGTTCCTCCTATTTGCTGCTTCTAGAGAAAAGTGCTCTGCACCCCTGCAGCAGCATTAATTCTAGCACGAGCTAATTATAACGTGTGCCTCCTCTTCCTCACTCCTTGCCTACGAACATGGAAGTAAATGAGACAGAGGAGGAGGGAACCAGTGGCTGAGTTCTCAGAATGTGATCTGGTCCATAGGAAGTAAGGTTCAGAACAGAGAAACAGGAGGAACTTAAAGACAGAAACAAGAAGTGTAGAACATGTGATGCTGGTGACAGGAAAATCTGAGGAATTTAATTTCATTTGTCCTGTGCACTTCATACATGATGAAGAGATTGAATGATGAACTGCAAACAAATGCACTTTTTTTCTGTATAATGCTCTTGAGGTTCTCTTAGTGTACCCTTTGATATTTTGACTTGGTGCAATTACATGAAATTTGGAGCTTAACAAGAAATGCATTTAGAGCTGAAGGAAAACATGTAAGGTTTTCCCTTAGTTCTTCACAGTTTCTCCTTTCTTACACACTCATGTTCAGCTGTGCAGTGTTCCCTACTGAAAACACTATTGTATGTCTTGAGTTTCTAAGGCAACATCTTTTGTTTTTTGGCAAAGACAGAACATGGCACCAAGGTTCTGGCAGCACACTTTGAGACTATCCCAGCAGGTACATTCCTGTTCCTGCTACATGAACTCATGGCTGCTTGTTCTGAAGAACAGAAGCAGTGGGTGGCTGTGCCTTCACCTCCCATCGGAGGCTCCTGGTTCTGCACAGCACACACACTGTGTGCAGTGTGGGGGGCAGCCACCTTTCCCAGGGGCCAAATCATTCTCATTGGCACTTTGAGGGGGAAGACAGTAGGTGAAGGAAAACAAACTTGGAAAACTCATTCACAGATGACATTGAACTATATTAACTGCTCACTTGTGCCTCAGCTGTATCCACTTTCTTCTGAGTGTCTGGAATTTCTGCACTGGAACAATGGTCACTTTGGGGAATCTGTCCATTTGACTGAACAGTACCTGTGAGAAGGAGAGGAGCCAGAGGGAAGAGAGTGTTATGTTTCTGTGATATTAACCAGATCAGGGAATACCCAACAATAACAATTTCTTTAACAACTTCCACAAGGAAACACTTGTTACAGATTTTGTACACATAACTCAGTAAAATCTGTTTTCTACTTCAAGCTCATTTTGGGACTTTTCTTATTCAGTTTATTACTTAAGGAAAATAAAGTACCTTACATTAAAATCCATAAGCACCTTACATTAAAATACCTGTGTTTCATAACAGCATTTTGAGGTTTGCAGTGTGCTATAGTATTACTAGTATTACTATATTCCCAGGTTTTATTGCTTTTTATGTTTAGTTTAGGCTAAAGATGAAAAGCACCACAGTTTCATATTAATCAGTCATTGCAGTGGAAAGTCTGAAATCCTACCAAGGGGCTGATCCACTTTCTTTAGTAAATGAGCTAAAACATCTCCCCAGCTCTGAAATATCTGCCCCACTTGGAGTCACAAAGATCTGTGAACTTCACTGTGGTCTCAGATTAGTGCAGATCTGAAAGCTGGCTGAGTTAAAGCTCTGCAAAACATCTGCCCACCATTTCTCCTTGTGCAAGGGATATGCATAAATAACCCAGTACTGTCAAATGGAGTAAGTGAATGTGAGACCAAAGAACAAATTTACAAGTTTAATTATAAAAAAATCCTCTGCCCCTGTGTAGTTTGATGAGGATTAAATACTCTCCATTTTAGTGCAGCACTTTTGAAAGCTGTGTGTGTCAAAGTAGTAGACAGAGTTTGGTGCCTAGAGACCTGCATTGGCAAACCTTAATGACTGCCTTAGCTCTATTATAATTTACAGCTCTGAGATCCAGTGAAGTTCCACTCCTGTACTTCTCAGATATTAGTGAACCCTTAGCTGTCTACAGGGTAGACTAAGCACAACAATGGCTTTAATCTTAACACATACTTTACTGATCAGCAAAGAGGTTCCAGAAATATGATAAGAAGTAGAATAAAGTATTTTTACTGCCATACCTGCAAATCCCATGACTGGCAGAGAAGAAAAACTCTGCAGTGTGCCTAATTTACTAAGGCTATTTAAGCTTCAAGAGATGACAGAAGGTGGTCTAACATGCTGAGGTTTTATACCTGTGCCTGCATATTGTTCAGCATATTTAATCCAAAGTACCGTTTGGATCATTCAAACTATAATCTTGTATTTGTTGAAGGACTCACATGGAAGTCAGCAAAGAGATAAAACCAATCTTGTGGCTCTCCTTCCTCAGTGGAAGCAGATGTAAATCCCTGGGTTCTGTGGCCCAAAAGGGTTATGCTCCCTAAAGTGGAGCAAGTTACTGTCTCACCTCCCTTTGTGTGCTGTTCATAGCAGAGCAAGAGTTTGGTTTTCACACTGCTCAGAGACGTTGCTGCCCTTAGTCATACTGAGATTTAACTAAATGAAGGAGAGCAGAGAGAGATCTACTCTATTTGGTGTAGGTATGGTGTTCTACTTGGCAAAAATGATGTAACAGAAGGCTGGAACATGGTAATCTGTTTCTTCTTCTGTTAATGGATATAAACTATGCAAGACTTGAAAGCAACACTTCATACATCATCTCCTGCCAGCCAGCTAATGGACTCCCAGACAATATAGTATGTGAGCCCATGCATTCTATTCTCAAGATTTATTTTTAATTTAAATGTTATAATATTTTTTACAATTTCTTCAAAATTTTATAGCGAATTAGTATTTGTTTTAAGGCAAAAAAGGTAGTCCAAATAATGCAAAATATAGACACCCAAATGCAAAATATTTATCCTTGTAGTGATAAGGAACATCTGCATAGTGACATCTTCCATCTTTCAAACATCATGATATTGTGATGCATATCACGCACGACCACTACATACACTGATTTTTTTAGTGTTCAAAGGCACACAGGCACAAAGCAAAGAGGGAAACAACACCTGGGACGCTTCAGAGCCACAGACTACACAGATTGGGGTACATGTGAACACACCAATGTTGGTTACAGCACTGTGTCCAGGGAATAATGGCTACATGCTAAGTGAGAATTTCACCTGCCTTCCTTGGCGGCCACTGAAGTTAACAGAGTACAGCCCTGCCCAGTTCACACAGGACTGTAGTTTTCCATAGCAGATTTCAGCCTCTACTGAAGTCAGCTCATACAAATGGCTACGGAGCCATCTGAAAACAGAAGTGAACATCCTTTGTTCCTTTTCCAAAACACAAACCAACAGCTGCTCACAGTTAGGGAGTTCTAGCAGCATAGTCAGGCCCCAGGCTTTATATAGGGCAGCTATGACAAGTGTAAGATACCCAGAATCACAGTGAATTGCCTCAATTACAACACTAATGATCCTTCAGAGTTAATTCCATACAGAGACAGTATACACGACTAAAACCTTTCCAGGCTACTTAACCATTTAATGCAATCCATTAGTTAAAATTCACAGATATTCTATTGAACACATGCAGTGCTCATGGATTCTAGTCAGGAGCTGAAGTCTCAGAGATGTATATACACCCTTATAGGGCCTCAGTCCTGCCCATATCCAGGACAGATGGCAGCACCAGCATGGAGCCCCCCTGGCCAGACCATTCTCTACTGCTGTGTCAGCACCTGAACACCAATGTCCCAGGACTGCCAAATCCACCCTCACTCAAGTACACTTCCTCCTGTCAAGGGTTGACACTGGTCAGATGCCAGGCACCCACAGAAGCTGCTCACTCACTCCTCTCTGCAGCTGGACAGAGGAGAGAAATTTAACAAACAATTAGTGGGCTCAGAGAAGTGGGAGAGATCACTTACCAAATACCACCAAGGGCAAAACAGGCACAACTTAGAGATACAAAGTGAATTTATTGCTAACAAAATCAGAGCAGGATAATGAGTAGTAAAACAAGCCCTTAAAAACACCTTCCCCTATCAGAAACTTCCCTGATCTCAAAACAGTCTGTTACTGCTCTCCCCACAACAGATGTGTATTTATCAACATGATTTGACTCCAAGGAACAGTAGGAAGACCACCTTCTATCTCATGTACTCAAAAAACATGAACTGAACTGAAGCCCTAGAAAGGTATTTGAGTTGTCTACATGAGAAGACAGAGTATTAACTTCCAACAGTAATTTCAACTTTACCTGCCTTATGACAGTAAGTACTTGGCCAGCATATAAAGCATATCTTAAACATGCAAACTAGAAATAGTCATGCAAGTTACAGCTACTATCATGCACTGTTGTACTGGTATCATTATTAGATCAGTAACAGCAGCATGATGGAGGTACTGGAAAAGTAAGGTTAGAAAATAACACAGTCCTTTCTTACTTGCATCCTAACACCCACGTTGTTATCATGCAAAAGAGGGAAAGGCTAGGACAGAGAGTGACTCACCCTTTCTATAATGATTTATCATCTTTTCTAATCTTTCCATAATGATCAATCTCACAATATCCCACTCATCCCTTTTACTAATTGGAAGAAAAGCTCCAGTACAGCCAGTGTAGAGATGGGCAAACAGAAATTTTCAATATATGGACCCTCAGTCTGCAAAATGTAGGTGGAGGATAAAGGATTCAGATGCCAACAGAAAAATGCCTTATTAAGTTGTGCAGATTTAAACTGATCTTCAGTGAACTGTCTTTGTATTCTCCAAGTTCTAACTGTAAAGTGAGAGCTTTGCTGCTACACTGGCATGTCTATAAAAAGACATCTTGCTGAATCCATGGGACAATTTTCTGGACGAAGACTCTATGCAACACTGATGATAACAGAAAGGGGCAATAAATGTGACTTCACCTGCTGTGGCAGTGTCAGTACCTGCTGATGAGGATCCTGCAGGGGCAGCTGGCTCCACCACTTTTTGATTTGCCCACCGAGAGGACAAGGCAGCTTTCTTCACTGCACATTTGTAATTGTCATAGAGTGTCTTGCCATACTGCAAAAGAATCAAAACAATAACATGAGCTTGACATTGGCTTGACATAGGCCAAGCATTCATTTTACTTTTGGACCTTGTTTCTTCCTATCTAGTTTTGTTAGAAGGTGTCTTTCTAGAAGTAGTGTGCCTTTTCTGTGTAGGGCCAGGTGGAAATCACAACAAAATGTGAATCCCCATGACCAGACACAGTCCTACTGTTATCATCTTACATTTCACGTTCATTTCAGTATTGGTAAACTTCTGGAAACCTGTCTTTAAAATCAACTGTTCTCAGTATATTTTCCCAAGTATTACATTTTCAAACTGGAGACTTGAAACACTGAATCCCAGGCTCTAGAGCAAATAGCTCTGCCAGTGTAAGACACAGCATAATTTTATGTTCACCCCACACCTTTGTTATATGCCACCCTCCAGCAGAACTGTCAGGAAAAAGCCCAAACTAACAGGTAAGAGGAGTAGGTCTATGTGGGAAAATACAGCCAATACCAAGGCTATGTATAGATCCATCTACCTTAATGTTTTGTACAAAGAAAAATGGGCAGTCAATTAGGAACAGATTGAGGCAGACAATTTGGGTAGGATTGTCTGAAAAATGTCACAACTGGACTGATCAGAGCTTGCACACTTTAGTTACAGCATATTATTATTGAGCCAGATAACTGTGCAGTAAGTTTTATGAGTACATGAGTTTTATAGCTACTGAACTCACTCCTGTGTTAACAAGAAAAACATACTGATAGCTAAGGCACAGGGACATTCAGCAAATCCATCCTCATAATGCACTTCTGATCTTTGTTTCTGTGGTAAAATTAACATAAATGTCCATTCTTGTCACAGCATTTCCAGCTGAGGTGATGACAGTCAGCAACCTCAGGAAGACCTGCTTTTACAGAAAATATATTACAGTAAATTTGCTTTTTATCTCACCTTGGCAATTCTTATTCCTGTTACCCACTGATGCAGGGTTGCTTTATCATCACAGCACAAATACTTGATATATTGTGACTCCTTTTGAATCTGGGGGTGCTGAAAGATATTAATATATAAAATAAGACAAACACAGAAATTAGATCACTATATGAAAGTCTGAAGGAACCACACAATGACCCTGTGAAAACACATAATGAAGGTGATTTGAACAAAAAAAGGCAGCAAAAACAGAGTATAAGAAAATATAAAAAATATGGTGATTATGAACAATACACGAGTTGCCACTGGCAGCTTTTGCTTGAAATCATTTAAATGTATTGTAATGTGAGTTCAGAAATGTAACAGTGATCTAGAGTTCAATGAAATGTATAATTGTTCTGGTTCAGTGTCTAACACTCAATGTACTAACACTGAAGGAAGTCTGTTTCTCATTTTGTGGTTTGCCATACATGAGACACTTAGACTGAACATTGAACATAATTAGTTTTCAAAGACTATGTTAAATTTGTTTAAGTATAAACTTACAGCTCAAGCATATTTTTCCTCCTGATTGACTGCTTTTCTTTGGGCTCAATTCTAGCATTCTTCTTATATATTTTTATTCTTCTTTACTCTTCCTGTTTTTGCAAAAATTATATATAAAACTGTTGTATGTTCTGGAGAGAGGATCATTCAAAATCCAGCACCATCAGATGTATTCTTTTTCATTTTTTCATTTGTTTGTACCAGAAACCCCTACAATTTTTAAAACATTTTTTTTCATTTTATACAAAATTTAGGGTCTCTTTCCTTTACTGATCAAGGTAGTATGGATATATGTTGATATATCTTTGCAACTCAAAGACCACCAAAATGCCAGAGTTCCTACTTGCCTAGGACTGAACATTCTCTCTAAGACTCTGAAGGAATTTGGTTTCCCTGCTAAAGCAGAGAAGGATGAAGTCTTTAGTAACTTGAATGGAATAACATACTGCCATCTCCTGATATGCAAAGGAAAGAATGGATCCAAAGGAAAAACACTTTATTATCCCTTATTTATATGTTCATTTCTATCTATATTCTTAAAAATTGTAAGTGCACAGTTAGTGAAATATTGTGAATGCACAAAGAGTAGCTAAATATGCTCCAAGGATTCGCTCTCTTTTCAGCCTGTGCAGTAAAAAATTCAAAGCACACCCCCACCTAGCATGGACACTGGGTTTAGAGGCGTCATTAAGCCCCCAAAGCAGAGCAGTGCTGCACATGGGGAACTCAGCAAGGTCCCTCCCAGCACAGAGCACTGCCAGCCTCTGGCTCATGCAGGTGCCACCTCCTCACAAATATCTGCTGCTGGCTGGGATGTCCTGCTGCAGAGCCAAGCCTGCCCACAGCTGGGTGACCCAAAAGCAGGGCCAAACACAGCAGACTCGCTCCTCAGCCACGTGTCCCTTGCTCCCTGCCCAGCACTGCAGACACCACGCTTCCCTTGCTTGTCCTGACCCAGCTGCTCAGGAGGCCATGTTCTGATTAAAAAAAAAAAAACAAACCCAAAAACGGAACTGGTCTGGGTTAAATATAACCCATTTCATCATGCTGTAGCTTTGGTTTTTCTGTTTTTAAATCCAGCAGCCCACAGCATGACCTCACACAGGGCAAGGGAATAAGGAACATTGTGGCTTGGGGAGAGAAGGAGTAGCAAGGGATGGATGAGAGGACTGCACAAGCCACTATTGCTGCCAAAGCCCTGTATCATCAAATTATGGAGTGAGAGGGAACATACCATGGAGATAACTGTGAGGAAGAGAAAAAACAAAGGGATATTACCCTTATTACTACTTGTAACCATGTCACAAGTCCCTGCATGTTTGCACTCCCCTGCTCACGCTGGTCCCAGTCTGCAAACACAGAGCTGGCCATGTCCCCTGGACAATGAATATACTGAGTCTGCTTCTGACTCTGGAAGTGCCCGTGGCTGCCTCATTCCATCACCTTGCTCTGGGGCACTCCCAGCTTGAGAGCAAGGGACAGCTCCCAGTGCAAGCCCAGAGGTGCCAGCTCACTGCCACCTCGTGTCTTAACTGCAGAGCAAGGGCTGTGCCCACCTTGTGGACCCTCACCCACCTGGTACCCCACACATCACCCCTTCACACAGCCCAGTGTACAGGGCTGTATCTTGTTTTTATACACCTCTGCCACGTATCAAACAAGGCAGTAACTAGGCCCCTGGACAAAGAGCCTGCTCCAGCTCCCAGCATCTGCCTGTCCTTGTCTCCCACAGCCTCAGAGAGCCTGAATGCTGCTCAGAGTAGGCTCTGCTAGCACAAGACATGGCTGGGACACAATGCCCCAAAAATCCTTGTTTCCTTCCACTATTTCCCCATTAGGTGACCAAACACAGTGAAAATCAGAGAATTCAGCCTGAATGGTACCTTTAAAAGGGAAATGCAAGCAGGCACTTTTCTGTGTGACAGAGTACATCCCATATACCTGGGTTATGTTATCACCAATGGAGACAAAAGAACCAGGAGGTGCAAATACACTGAAACCCTTGTAAAATCGGTTCTTCAGGCACCTCTCAACCAGCAACCAGCATTTTTGCTTTAGTGTGTAAGGTCCTACTGAACCCAGCAGATGGCACCCAACCCTTTAAAAAAGGAAAAAAGGGAGCTTTTCCTTCCCCTTCGTTTTCATGGCAAGAAATCCATTGCATCTACATATTCCCCCCCATTTTTAAACACCACACCTACCAGAGTGTATTTTTATTACAAGCAAAAATAGAAGGCTTCCATAATTTAAAAAATGGTTCATGCAGACACCTGGAAGAATGTCCACACTGCATAACAAGGCAGAGGAGGTCAAGGCCTGGAGCAAGCTAGGTGATGGTGCTGTGCACACACACAGCCCTGCCACGGGGATCTGCTTCTAAGGTGCTCAGGAGAGGCTGCTGCAGCCCTCTGCCCTGGGGCACCCTATGGAAATACCAGTTCCACGAGAACACCTGTCCTGTGTCAGATCAAAGGTCCCTGAACCCAGCACCTGGACTCTGAGAGTGGCCAAGAAAGGGGGCAAGAGGAAGTACAAGATAAGGATGTATGATACTTCCTTCTCTGTAGCTCTGTCTGCAATGATTTTTGGTGGTTTTCTGAGAATCACGGGGTTTCTCCATAAATAGCTCTCTTCCAGGTACTTCTTCAGCTTTTATTGAGCACAAAGAGAGTTCTGGCATCCACAACACCTTTTAGCAACAACTTTATCAAGTTTGTCACACACTCTATGAAGAACCACCCCCTCCTCTGAACCTGACTGCCATTAGCTTTGTGTAACATTCTTGTTTTGGAAGAGCCACTGAATGTCTGACCCTTAGCCAGACCTTTCCATGCCACTCCTGAGCCTAGAGATCCTCATTATACCCTTTCTAGCCCACAGGCTTCTAGTCTCTTCAGTCATTCTTCAAGTCAAAGTAATTCCTTACCTTTGCTTATCCTTATTGCTCCTGCTTGATATTTTACAAGTTTATTATATATTCTCTTTGACATGAGAGGATCAGAACTGCACAGGTGAACAGAAACCATGAACTTGTGCCCTGTAAGGCAACATTTGCTGTTTTATCATCTGTGTCTTTCCTAGTAATTCCTAATCCTTGATTTATATATCTGACAACTACTGAGCACTGAACCTCAGCCTCAAAATGGCCTTCCAGAATTGCTCAGTCTGCCCTTTCCTCAATGATCTGAATAACATCATCAGCAAATTTCCTCAACTCACTCCTTACCCTGCCCATGAATATTTTCAGACTGTGGGGGGTCTCACAATCCTGAGAAATTGAGGGGGAATAGTCAGTGAACAAGGTGACAGTATCCCTTGCTGGATAACATGTGAGTTACTCACTGGCTACCCTTTACCCTGTCATTTGCTGGCTATTGTCTCCACCAGGCAATCCATCTCAACTACTGATATTCACCAGTGGGACCTATTCCAAATTGCCCCAATCAGTTCCTTGATTAAATTACTCCAATCAGCAACCGTGATTAAGTGCACAGTCACAAATATGTGCTGTCAATTAGGGACCAAACTACAGGCTGCTGAACCTCCAGCTCTGAGAAGGAAGGTCAGACACCTCAGAGCCATGCAGGCACCCTGTACAATCTCTTTGTCACAGCTGAGAACTGTAATGAATCTCATTTTCCAAGAAGCAGCAGCAGCACTGGCTCTTTTTACATGTAACTTTATCAATGACACATAAAGATTAACTCATTACTGGATCCACAGACCACTGAGGTCAACTGGAAATATCCCTCTCACCTCACAAGACCTTTGGATCAGGCCTAAGAGGACTGTTCCAGGCAGCAGCTGTCTGCAAGGCCAGACCACAGGAACAAACACCAGCAACACCAAGCTTAGCCCTGAAAATTCCTACCCATACAAGATTATTAGTAACTGTCTCAGATGGAGACATTTGGCTTCTTGTGGTTTTTAGATGCATGAAGCTTGCCACTTTAGGTAGGAAGGTAAAATGTTTCAGCCAAGGATTGTCACAGCACACCCACCCCACCATTTGCTCACTTGGAGGAACTGTATCATAGTGGAATTGCTTTGGCAGTACAATGGCAGAAGTCTCAGCTCTCAATGCTGACCTTTACAAGCTCAATTTTCCACTTAAAGCTTCACACAAAATCTACTACATAGTGCATTCAAATGATAACTCAGAATAAGTAATTTGAAGAAGAACCTAGGCAGCTGGAAGTGCCTGGAAATGCTGACTTAGTATGAAGAACCCTAAACATTCTATGATTCTGTGTGGACCAATTTCCTCCTTTAACAGCTCCTGTGTCTCAGGAGAGTGTTTATCCCAGCACACAGACATAAGCAGCTGTAGTCTGGTTTTACTAAATTAGATTCAGAGTCTGTGTAATAACTTGTCTGTGACACCACAGAGGTCAACAACATCAATAACAGCCATGTGAGAAATACTGCAGAAAACCACTAACCAGTATGCCACACCTCATACACAGGTAACTTATTTTGCTATAGGGTGCATACCATGTCTTTAAAGGATCATTAAAATCATCTGACAGCAAAGTGAAAACATCTCTGGAAGGTTTAGCACCTTTGCCTATGAAATATGCAGCACCAAAATGAATTATGAAAGACAACTGCTTAAACAGTAACAACTCTAGAAGTTATAGTTTAAAAGAAAAGTGGAAATATGCAAGTAGAAAGGCTTTCCAGAATTTTTCTCAAATAAAAAAAAAATGAACAGTGTTTTGAAATAATATGGACTATAGTGAACTTTCATCTTTCAATGTCAAAACTCTTAATAATGATGAATTAGTCACATCATTGAGCCTGATTTTGTAGGTACTAAAATCTGAGCATCTCAAACATCAGGCTGAAAAAGGATGTGCCATGTTTCACCCAGAAAAGCACTGAAGAGGCTTGGAACAGAACCTAGCATTCTCCCCTGTCCCATTGTCTCCTCTGTAAGTATCAACTGTCTAGAGATAAAAAAAGCAGAAGCACTCGAATATAAAGTTTGTTTTCTGAAGAGGGTTAAAAAAATATTTGTCCACAGATAGCATTTTCAGATATAAAGTAAACTCTTTGCCTAAGGAATAAAAGATAAAATGCATTGAAAACTTGAAGAAATGGGAACTGAATGATGTGGTTTCTGTTGTGTCTGCCAAAACAAATGACTGAAGGCCACGTGTGCATGAAACTGGAGATATCCCAATAAAATGTTCTTTTGAGTTGCCTTCTTCCAACACTGAAGATGAAAAGTAAACTGAAGTTATTCAGGCATCTCATTGCATTCCTTGCCCCAAAATATATGGATCATTGCTCAGTCTCTGAGGCAGAAACAATAGCCAGAAGCATAAAGAGTGACTAACTTTGGATCACAAGCTTTGGCTTTTGGCTGAATTTTCACAAAATGCTCAGTGCTTTTGGATACCTTAACTACTACCAATGAACTTGTGCTGTGTTGAACTAGCTTCCCCGAAAAGCTGAGACTCCACTGGCTCCCATGGCTGGAATTAGAATTAATAGTCATTACCTTTAAAAAGTCACACTGAAATGGTTCAGATTTGTAATCTACTATTTATCATGGTCAAATTCAGATGCTATGCACCCCTTGCATGAAGATGATGATACTTAACTGATCTCTTGAAGATGTGTGAGCTCTATGTATAAAAGAGTAATTGCTCTGTTATTAAGGAAATTATTCTTTTGACCTATATTTCTCTAATGACCTGAGGCAAAAATTTTAGGCCATTAAAAATATATATAATAGCCATTGTAACCAAAGAGGTCTGCTTTATGCAGGAAGTAATATTTTCCAAAGCTATCATATTTAATTTCTCCCTGTCCATTCTCTGTCTTTATTCTCCCTGCTGTTTATACATTAATCTGGCAAAACTGTGCATGTACATGACTGTAACCCCACATACCTGAAAGTGTTCTGCGTTAAAAAGTGTTTCTACTTCTGTTTTCTCAGTTAATCTAGCAATGAATTTACTCTGAAACACTTATCTGAAGCATTCATACCAAAACAATTTCCACATCTTTCACATTAAAAAAAAATATAAATCTCCTGCTTTCTGTCTTTGTTTCCTGCACTAGCCATTTGTTCTACATAGTTGTTATTCCTAGTGTTTTCTATCTCAAACACTCTAATTCTGACCTTCTACCTTTTTAACTGTCTTTGTGTTGAATGCATTATGTACATGACTCAGCCTGCATGGAGCACACGGTGTGAGGGAGGAGGGAAGCAGGAAAGAAGCAGCTAAATGCCAAATCACCTGCTAAAATGATGCTGCTATTGCAAGCAAGCTATTCTTTTTGAAAATTTACTTTCAAAATTCTTCGAACAATTAGAGTTCTTTTTTAAAATAATGGTGTCAAATGATGCCAGGAAAACTTAACTGTTTTGATTGCACAGGAAAATGTACCCAGCTGTAGAAATAGAGGATGATTTCCCTTTGTCTCAGTTTATCCCCAGGAAACCAATTTTTTTCATCCTAGATTAATTCAGCATTATGCACCATTACCTTCAGATTACTCAAGCATAACCAGCACCAATAAACTATAATTAAATCCACTCTTTGTCACAGGCACATCAGACTGACTAAACCAGCAAATTTGCATATAGATTACCTTGCTATTTGTCTGCTTTGAAAGATTTTTCAACATGGTGGGACAAAATCAGCTCCTGGATGAGCAGGCGTGCGCACGCACACACAGAGACAATCCACAAAATGAACATTACAGTCACCATTTCTGCTCAGTGCAATAGATGCTGTAGCTAGCATGATGGGCAGATCCCTTCCTTTCTGGTGAAATGCCTTATTTTTGTGGTCTTTCAGTTTCAGAATATAAAATAAATAATTAAAGGTCTCATTTATTTCCACAGCAATTCCCATATAACGTGAGATGGCGAATGAGAGAATTTGCAGGGAATCTAGATGTAAAACCACACATTTGTAAATGCAAAGGTGGTTCTGAGGAACTAAACCATTCCTACTTGCTGTGTGCTGTGTGTGAATATATTTTTGCTGGAAAGCAGAGAGAATTTTGCTCCCTCACCACTGCTCTCCCAGGAGTGGGTAGCACCCTGTGCAGGGTGGCACAGAGAGCTGTGCTGTGACCCTCTCCTGCCTCCTCTGCTGGGAGCAGAGTGACAAATCCAAACTCAAGAGAGGCAGGTTTGAATGTGGGTCCTTTTTCAAACTCGGCTGACCTTTCCTTTCCTCTTCTCTGCATATGGAGATCTCTATTAGGAAAAGACTCACTTTATCTGATGTCAAAGAGAAGGGTAGGATCATTAAATTTATGAAAGCATTAAACAGGTTGAGTACAAAATAGGAAGAATCTGCATATTTACAAGAGCAAATGTCAAAAAAGTATTTCTTATACTCAGAGGCTCTGTTTTTAATATTCTGAGAGTTCTTTGTGTTGTTCCAGGATCTTGAAATGTGGGACTTCCTTTGAGGGAGGAAGGTTTGTTTTGCAGTGGTATAGGGCAAATACACTGAAGAAGTTTAAAGCTCAGCACAGACCAAATAGCCAATGGGAAATAAAGCACAGTTCATTTTTAGTTGCCCCAAAGCCTTAGGATTCCTGAAAGCCAACTCCATTGGAGGCTCTGTGCCAGGCTGCAGTCTTGCCCTGAGGACCCAGGCACATCAGTCCTGCTCTGCTGCACACACAGAGCTAAAGGTGGTCCTGCTCTCCCCTCCAAAGCAGAAGGAGCCAACTGTGCTCCTTCTAGTTGGTCACAGCTGGGCTTTCTGTTGCCTGATATGGGGAAGTAGCTGCTTTGTTCTGTTATTGCAGTTGTCTCCTGAATCATCCTGAAAGGAAACTTCTGAATAAGCTCAGCAAAATGCTCCCTCTTTTGCTAGTAAACACTGTGATGTTTAATTGCTTCTGGCACCCCACCCTTTTGCCCATTATCTCCTCAGTGTCTTGATTATTAACAAACAAGCAATGCACATCTAATTTTTGTGCTGAGGTATAGAATATACAGTGGGGTGCTGACATAATGGGAACAAATGATATACAAGGAGCACTCACAACACATCCTGCTTCTCTAGTTGTAAGAGGAATATCCAGATAAGAATACTTATATTTGAGCTAGTTTAGGTGCAGCTCCAATATCCCAGGCTGCAAAAACCACCACAGCTTCAGGCTAAGTAGCAAAGCAACCTGCCCATGATGTGCATGATCTTGTTGCGAGACTAATACCAGCACCCAAGCCAGCATCAGCTACATAACCCAGGTATGATCACTGAAGTTGAAATGAAACACCTAGATTATACAAGAAACAGGACAGAGGGAGCAGCTCTGGATGGTGACTGGATACATGTCAGCTGGGACAGGCACTGTGACCAGAAGCTCACTGTCTCTGCAAGCTCCATACCTGACTGTACCCAAGGACAAGAAACTGGAGGAAAAGGCCACATCCCATTTAGAGAGATCAAAGGGAAGCAACAGTCAAAGAAATGTCATGAAGACTTTGAGGCAACACCCATATTATTCAGGGCTGTGCCAGTCAACCTGAAAAATCTCATTCTGGCTAAAACCAGGTCACCAGGACTGTGGTTAACATTAGTTACAGTGTTTGCATTCTCTTTACATTCCTGGCAATGCCTGGAACATAGATGTAAAAATGGCAAGAATGCTCTGCTCACTCTTAAAATTTTTCCTGAGTGCTCTCCCCTCCATAAAGACTCGACATAAAGATGACCAAGACTGAGGGTGGGGGGGAAGTAAATGCTTTCTCTTTTCTCCCTGCTAATGTGAGACAAGACCTTCAAAGCAGGAACAAATACTACAAATATACACACATTATTTGTTTAGGAGGCTCATCATACAACTGGGGACTGGAGGAAAAGAAAGAACACCTCCTTCAAGTATTAGGCCATATTCAACTCCAAACCAGCCTACCTTACTGGCCATTTGCTGCCATTTGTATGAACAAAGGGCATGTCCCTGGTTTTGAAGTAAAGATGCCAATAGCTTAACCACTGAGAAATTAATATGGTATTCTTTCAACTCAGTTCACAAAGCTGGGAAAATATAGTTCTGAATTCAGCAGGATTTTCCACCCAGCACAGAAGCAAGGTACTGCTGAAGCTGTTACACCCTTGCATTTCTCCTGTACTACAAAGTACAAGCTCTTGCCTCTGAGCTGGGCAGGTTCTTTTGTTTGAAACATAGCAGAGCAAGTGACTTGGCTGATGACTGCTCACTGTTTTGACATAGCAGTTCCTAAGGGGTCCTCAGATAGAAAATTTTAAATTCTTAAAATTTTTTAATTCTTTAAAAAATGTAGTGGCATGCTATTAAAAACTTTCCAAGTGGCATTACAGCTTGCCAGAGCTAATAAAGGCTTCCAGACTCTTTTTTCCCCAAATATTTCCTTTGCTTTACAGCCACTTCAGTGAACAGCTAGCATGGGCTGTGGCTGCTACTCTTTCAGTTACCTTCCCCCACTAGTTAGACAGATAATCTTATCCTGCCCTCTGTGGCCAGGCACCCATAGGGGAATGGAAGAGCTGTGAAAACACAGCAGAGCCTTGGCTGTGCAGAAATTTCCAACTGGCTTGGACTGAGCTGGGCATCCAAATTCCTCCAAAATTACTATATTACTAAAATTACTATTTTATACTTCCTGTATCATAAAAACAAATGTTTACCCATTAAATCCGTTGCCTTCTCCTCACTTCATCTGTCTGTGAGAGAGTGTTATTTCTTCTTGAGGACTTCATTTGCAAAATATGGCAGGATGAGAAATATCTCAAGAATGATGGTTTGTTTTCCTTTGACATGTCACGACAAGTGTCTCTCAGCAAGAGAGATTTTCTTCTGGGAGACTTACAGATCAAATCAGACAGGACAAAAATGTGACTAAGTGTGATAAATGGCTCAGTGTTACCATCCACACACTTCTGTGTCACCAAGGATCCAATCAGAGAGACTGACATTTAACTTTGCTCTTTCCCTCGGCCCACAGATCTCAAGATGTATTACATCCTCAGCTCCAGCCTCCAAAGGTAAGCCAAGGATATGAGAGAACTAATTTCAGCAGCATGGCTTTAAAAAGTAGAATTAATACTCTATTTATATATAGAATTCAAATTAATGTACAGAAATTATAATAAATATTAAACTCTTCACCACCCTCAGAAAGCCACACTAAGTGGGAGACTTTCAACTCTAAAACAACAGAAATATGAAGACATCAGTATTTGCCTGTACCTCCTGACCAACTCCAGCCACTGCAAGTCAGCCATTAAAAAAAGCCAAGTCTGAAACTGAGCGGGTAAAGAATCTACCCAATGATGATTTGTAGGAATTAAAAGGAAGAACAAGCACTGTAACAAACTCTATTAATCACTAAGTTACATTGTTCAAAAATAATTATTGATACAATGTTTTTTCTAGTGTACTGCAAACACATTTTAGAAGCATCAGAGCAAACACAATTTGCTAAGTAGGTTTCATACATTTATAAACCTATCAGACATGAAGCTTTCCTGTGTAAGCTTTTGATCTTGTTCCTCCAATTCCACATTGAAGATACAGCACTAACATCACACATGAGATAAAGCAAGAATTTTAGTTGAGGTGACTTTTTGCTAGTGTAAATAGCATACCTCTTTTCAGAAAAGATGCCAGTAAGTCCAGAAAATTCACCTAACTATTATGAACAGTTAAACACATTGCTACATGCATTCAAAAATCATGCTTTTATTTTCACGTGAACAGGATATGAAAAACTGTTAATAAATTAGTCAGGTATTTCTTAGACCAGTCATCTGTTTAGAAATCAATTTCCTCTTTTTTTAAACATCAGCTCCCTTTCCCCCTTTTTTCATAAAAGGTTGTACTTTTCAGAAGCAATGCTTACCTGTTAACTTCTGAAATCTCACCTGTGTCTCTTGTAGAGTGTTTTGTGGAGGACTATAGTACTAAAACTGTTAATCTGCGTTAATTAGATACATCTGTGTCAGAAAATAAATCTGTCTATAAACCACTTCTGCTTGGCCATATGCAAATTAAGCTATCAGACATTTTGGAACTGAATTAAAAAGTGCTTTAAGTGTGTGACTACAGCCAGAAATGTGGTACTGCAAGTACCACACTCTGATGTGAATATTTCCTGTACTTTTTTTTCTGAGATGGCAAGATACTGTGCTTTCTGATACTCTGTTCCCACTGCACGCCTATAAAAAGAAGAGCAGCAAGAAGATTATCTTCTGTCTTGTACACAGTGATATGACAGATAGCAAACTGCTACAACCTCAAACTTCATTTCTGCTGTCTAAACTCGGTGAAAAACAGGGGCTTCTTTTCTTTTCCTGAGAGGGATGCAGAATTCCCAGCCTATTTGCAGTGCTATTACCTGGAGAGGCAGCAGTGAGATACTTATTCAAGAACAAGCATTGATTTTCATGAGTGGATGAGCAACGGATTTTTCCTTCCTTCCAGAAACAGCAGTGCAATAAAATATGACAAATGAGATGCCTACTCCTGCAAAATTTTGCATCTCAGTTCAACAAACCCCTCAACAGGTATGACTAGACCACAAAAAAAGTAGACATGCTTTTTGGTGTATAATCCATAGTGCTCATAACATCAAAATTAGAGACTGCCAGACTTCTCATCATACATCTGCCCTGGGTGCCATCTGCCCAAATGTGTCCAGTCACCTGAACAGTCAGCATATTCAACCCTGTTTGAAGAAAACTTTAGGATGCAGTGTAGACATATATCACAGGACTGTCAGTAATAAAATTAAGGTCCTAAATGTATGTTGCTGATAATAAGGAAGAAAAGAAGAAATCACACATGATTTTGCAGGAGTTACTCTATCTTATCACTAGTGTAAATAGCAATTGTTTGCATATAAAAGAAACCATGTGATATTTGCAGAACTTTTTTTTGTACATTACCTTTAAGACAAAGCAGTAATCTGTAGGTGCCTTATACTTCACTTTGTGTTGATACCCATAATACACGTTCACGTTCTCAAACTGAAGGAAGCATGCCAGATCCCGTGATGTCTACAAATGAAAACCAAGCCCATCATTGTTAGAGCAAATTGAATTTTGATGTGAAACTCATTAATAGAACCTTTATCAAATGCATGAATGACAGTGAAGCTGACTGAAAAAACAAGGATTAATTTTAGGTGTCTGCTTTCTTAGAACAAAAATAGGAAGAGGGTCAATACATATTATGAATGATCTGTAGCACAGTTCAACATTTTGCTCTTGTTCTGGTTATGCTGTGCTTCATTGCTTTGTGTGGGGATTTTAGCTTATGTCTAATATGACAAAAGAGAACACCACAGTAATAAACCACACCCTTAAAATTCTGAGTGGAGAAAGAAGGTTTGGGGTTCTAAATTGCTTTGGGAGCTTATTTTTCTTTTGTACATGTAACAAACAAACCTCATCAGGACATAAGCAACATTTAATCTGTTTTGCTTTGAATTTTCTCAAATTTCTTGGCATCATTCTATTTCTGTTTATCATAACATTTGCTTGTTTACAATATATTGCTAAAGTAACAAGGTTTCTGTTGCTGGGTGTTTCTCAGTGATGAATTCTGCCTACAGTAACTTTTGCAATCCTTTGTGTGGAAATGCAGAAATAGCCATTTCACATGGTCACTGTTGGCTAAACTGAGAAATCAGGAAATCGTGGGGGAAAAAAGGAAAAATAAAACAACAAACCACAAGCTCCCTCTACCCCTAAAAATGGGGTATGATATGATATGAGGGTATGATATACTATGCATACGATGGTTCTTGTCTCCTGTTCTCATTCTTAATGATACTTTACAACATGCCCTTGAGTTTTGGCTTTATTTACAAATTGAGTTTGCAAGTACGATATGTGGTGAAACACTTCCCACTAGATGTAGACAGGACTTCTCTTTTTCTCCTGTCTCTGCTGCAGCTGATGATGCCAGAGATTTTGTCAGTGAGTGTGTGGACCTCGGTTTTTCAAGCATCCTTAAGTTCCTAAATGTGCTCCAATCCATCCCGTATAATGTGTTGTTCCTTTCCTTTAGGAACCAGGCAATAGTGATGAGACCAATATGAATGCAGTTGTTATTATCTTCCAAGGAACAGATTTTTATGCAAGGGACAAAGGCTCTTAATGTGAGTATTTGTGCAACGTTAACATGACACAGCAACGTTAACATGACAAAGCAACACAATTAGCAGAAATAGATGTTTTAATTATCTGTAATTCTGATGCTTTTGTTTTGTGACCCTGTCCATTAACAGCCCTTTTTTGAATGAGATGTAAGCAGGGCAATGCTGAAGAAAGAAATTAAGACAGCAGTGCTGACTGATGCTGGTTTGTTAACAAAGAACCCTGAAACAAAAACCACCCCTAGCATGTGTATGAAATTATCTGAACGTGCCCCTGTATTTTCACTTTTACCATGTATTTTACAGCAAGCACAAAGTGCCAAAGGTAGTCCAGAACTTTGCTTTTTTGTAAATACTGAAAACAGGAATATATTGGATGAATTTTAAAACAGCTGCAGCAGCTGAAGATATCATTGTCTGCCAACTGTTCATTTCTGTACCTCAAAGACAGACTGCTCTGCCCACAACTGAATGATGAGCAAGGTGCACGTGCACTTTTCATGCTGCCCTGACAAGGGATGAACTGTCATAGTTTAAGGGCTTTAACTGAAGAGCTCTACTGAATTCTACTGAAGTGCTTTGAGATGTTTAACACCCTCACAACATCCTGCTCATGTCCCAGAGATTAGATCTCCACAACAGACACGTGTACCTCATCCTCAGCTGTTCCAATACAGAGTGCAGCAATCACTTAGATCACCATTAACACAGACTTGAACTAAGAGATTTGACTTTCTCTGGAATGGCCAAGACATGGGCATAGGCATCCTTTTGCTGAAGCCTGTTACAGATGCAGGGGCAAACAGATGACTGTGCCACCATTTTAAAGAGCTGTGACTATCTCCTAGAGAACTAGATTTGTTGTGGTAATATAGTGACTTTAAAGCACACAATTCCTCAAACTGCTCAGTTACAGGCAGGATGGCACACAGCCTGTAATGACAAACAGGCAGTAAAGTGCTAAACAGCTGAAACAAGGGGACTGTGCTCTCCATCTGAGCCTATGTTTACAGCCTATCACCTGAAAAAAGAAAGCACTTCCCTCATTTGCACTATGATGAAAAGTCACTGGAACAGGTATCACTGGATGATGAAAAAAGGCTGAGTAACTCTCAGGACATGCTTGCCTTGCTTTGGCATTGTACTACTGGTCATTGTTGGAGGCATGGAAGGAAATGTCCAAGATGGACTTTGCATTTGACTACTCTTACACTTTTTCCACCTTAAGTGCCTTCTAAATAGCATTCTAGATCCTAATTGATAAGATGTTGTGTGTACAGCCTGATTTGAGGCATGAAAGTCATTATCTCAGGGTCAGGTAAAGTCAAAATAAATTGCTGTGAAAGCAGCAAGGTGATCTGTGTTTCACTGTGGCTCTGTTATAAACAGGTCACTGGAGCAGCAGCACAACATCTCTTTACAAGATAAATTTTTTTCCCCTTTGTGCTTTAATCAGGAAATGACAGAAGTGTTAAGTTTCAAAACACAAATCCTAACAGTAAAGCTTCACCAACAGCAGCATTTCTAAATATGAAGCATGAGCAGAACAGTGAGCAGTGGTAAATATGAAGCATGAGCAGAACAGTGAGCAGAACCATGAGCAGTGGTAACAGAAGTGGTTTTCAGTACACAAAAAAACCCAAAACCAAAAACCACCAGTCACAGAATCCATTGTTCTACCTCATCACTGTGGAAATTAAAAGCCAGCTGCCCTTATGTGCAATACATGCAATGCTGGCAATTCAGACTCTTTAGATATTTTTTAATACTAAATGTAAGTAAACTTGATTCAGCCAGGTAGATTACTCTGAGTCACTTCCTTCTACACAAAGGACAGTCTTAAAAAGCCATAAAAGACACAACATATTCTCTAGGTACATTGTATTAAAAAAAACCCAACATATTAAATAACCCCAGCATTTCACATGCTGCTAACTGGTGCAGAAAATCCAGAAAGTCTGTATCAAAGTAAAATTAGACCTTTTTTGTGACAAGAAATTAGTTTACCTGACAACTTTTTAAGATTTTCTTTCACAGGGAACCCATATAACAATGAAGCTTTTGGCAGCTCACTACCAGCTGACAGGTACTATGCTGCTTTTCTTTCCCCTCCTGCCTTCTGGAGGAGCACTATTTTATCAATCTTTTTATCTATCCCTTGAAATCAAAAGGAGAAAAACGTGAGAGGATTCAGTGACTGCATTCTAGTATTTGCACAAGTGGTGTAGTCAAAGTTGAACCATGGAAATCTCAGCCCTCTCAGATGCACCAGACAGTGCTCTTCAAATGGCACCTCGGGAGTTCTACACTTTCACCTCCATGAATTGTTTTATTGCTAGAAGGATTATTTGGCTTCCTGACCTTGGTTTTTCCTCTGGGTACATAATAAATTCCAGAAGCTCGTAGAAGAAAATAACGCCTCTTCCAGGACTTTTTTCCATCTTCTTTTAAATAAAGGGCCCCTTCAAGCTCCGGCACAATGACAGATGTCCCACAGAAGCTTTCCTGTGCAACAAGAATAATAATGCACAAAACAAACCCATTAAGCACAATCCTATCAATATATAGCAGAAAAATGCTCCCTTGAAAAATAAAGACATTTCTTGTGACAATGAACATATGAACATGGGGAATGCAGTTACTAGGGGGATGGACATCTTAGACAGGCAAAGGAAACTTTTCCAAGCTAATGCTGGGTGCTCACACACTGATAAAGAAGGCTTGCAAAACCTCCATCCCTTGGAGTCAAGTAAAAACCTACAAAGGCTTTTAAGTAGACATAGATGTGCTCAGTGAAGGCTATAGAACAGAGTGGTTGATATTGTTATTGTGTTTTTTCCTCTATTGCAGTGTTTATAGGTTCTGTAGAGAAATACTTTGGTAGAGAGATTCTTTAGAGACTGCTTAGAGTTCTAAAAACAGCTCAATCTCTGCCTTCACTTTCAAATACATGCTAGCATTTAAAACACTAATTAGATATAATAATTGTTTGCTTGAAGGGCTTACTGTTGGGTAATTTTTAATGCCAACACACTTATCACTTAATGTTTTCACTTAGAATTCACCAGGACTTCCGCTGGTTAACATCTGGTGCTTTCATGAGATGCACTACTTTTGAAATGTGAGTCCTTAGTCACCTGAGAAAAGCATTTTCTTCGTGAGCTTTTACCAAACTGCTTGCCTGGAGAACTGTAATAATCTTTTCTTTCAAATAACTCTGGTTTTCTCTCTTTCAAGTGTACATCTGAAGGAAAACTTAAGCAGGAAAGGAAGAGATTAAACAAACTTTCTGGAAAAGTGAGTGTGTCTTTTTCTGTTGTAGTACAGCTAATAAGTTGAGAAGTAAATCCACTTCTAACCTGAAGATAATTGTTTGGTACTGATCAACCTTACTAACAATAAAAAGTCCCAAGGGCTGGCCTAAGGGTGAAAAATCTGCATTTTTAATGAGGAGCAGCTGATGCAGAGGAAAGTCGACATATTAAACCTGAGATACAAAGCCACCAATGATCACAGAACTTCCTGTTGTTACACCATTTCCCACAAAGAACTACTTGCTGTTACTGCAGAGCAGATGCAAATGGTGGCAGAGTTTTGGTGACATCTGCATCAGCAGCCCAATAATTTGGCTTACCTCCAGCAAAGCCTCTTTGTTTTTATCGTTCATTTCTTTGCTTTCTTTCTTCCCTTTGTTGGCCAGGTAGAAATTCTGACAAAGACACAAAAGAAGTTCATGTTCATTATAAAGCTGGCAATACAAGTAACTAGATAACCACAAACTCACTCAATAGTTACTGAGTCTTTCAATACTGAGTGCCAATCAGCAGGTGCAAGAAACAGATGCTTATGGACTCTTCTAACAGATAAGTTTAATCACATCTGCTGCTCATGAATTTTAATTTTTTATTCTGAATATAATCCAAAGGTAATACAAGATTGATTTTGCCCATGTAAATATGGCCTCCAAAAATTTAAACCAGTGGCTTATGTTTTTGGCTCTTTTTCTGGATCAATGGGTTTGGGTTTTAGCACTCCCATTTTCATTGCTTCCTATATGATTACAGGTTGTAGAGAACCTAACATTTGATTTCAGGCTGATATACAATGAATACAATGCAGTATCAAAAGGCTAGAAAGCATTTTCCCTACAACCCAATCTGGTAATTTGCATGCTTTGTATCTTACATTCTGGATATAACTCAGCTGTCAATTTTTAGATAAAGTGCTTATATGCCAAAGCCTTTATCCAAAGTTACTATTGCTACTTTTGTACCCCTGCTCATCCTCTGCAAAATACTTATATGTAGTGAAGAAACTGTTCAAAAATCTAGAAGAAATCTGAAGAAGTGATCACCATGATATCTTAGCACATGTGCTCCAGCCTACCGAAAATAAAGCCTGCACTCCTCTGTTTGTGTGACACTGCAGCTGTCCTCAGAGGACCCAGTTCCTGCCTGTCCCACAAAAAAGGAACCGCGGTGCCTCGAGGACATGTTCACCCATAAAAACAAATTCTCTGACTGCGAAACAGCAATAACCAGTCTGCATCCATCTGCACTGTACAGATGGACAAAAGGACAGCACTTGGACTTATGTGCAGATTCTGACAAGCGGGAAGGATGCTAGGACCTGTGTGCTGGAGCATGTGCAGTGGCTTTGCTCCACAGCAAGCAGGGCCAGAGAAGCAGAGCTGGCTGCCTGCAGACTGTAAGGCAGTGAAGGAAGCAGGGAGATCAGGGATGGAAGCAGCATTTGGATTCATGCCCTGGAGACCAGAATGGTTACACTCAGAGTTCATGTGGGTTACAAGTTTTTCAATTTATCTGACTTTTCATCTCTGTTTTTTCATGCCTCAAGACTATGAGAAAGCGACAACATGTTTATGTGCTTAGAACTTCTCAACACTGAAACTGCAATATAAATGCAAACATTACCAAAATAAAAAATACCAAAAATACCACATAATACCAAAATACAAGTGAGAAGTGTGTAAATAAAGGAACAGGCTGTTGCCATAGTATAAGAAAGACACAAACAAGCAGCAAATCTGCCCTGCCAGTAGACCACATTTACAGCTGTGCAGTTTATCTGAAGTGAAACACTACTCTTCCACACAACCACATCTTCATTTCCAAGCAGTGCTGGGAACAGATGTCTGCCAGAATGCAAGCCTCAGAGCAGACTGTTTTTGGAGGGGCACCAGGAGAGGAAGCAGAAGATGTCTGGATCTCAAAACCAGTTCTTTAAAAACTGCTTTCTTAGAAGTTCACATTAAGTCAGGGGAGCTCAGAAACACAGACACCTGCAATGTGGCCTATGCTGATGCCATGTCTACAGTGTGAGAAACTTTAACATTCAATACAACAGACATTATCCTAGGAAATGCAGCTGGCTTCAGACTGCCTGGACAGAATTTTAGCACAAATCTCTAAGTAAGCTACCACTAAGGACCACAGCTTCGCAGTCACATCTAAAGACAATATTCAGAGTGGAAAAAAGCCAAAATCAGCTCAAAACAAAACCCATTTAAAAGTTCTGAGCAGCTGCAGCCCAGTGATCTGCGCTTGTGCAACAGCTCTCCTTGAGAGGCAGCACCACTGCAGCCCTGAAGCCTCAGAGGGCACTGCCAGGCTGGGCTGGGCCTCCAGACCTTGGGATGGGTTTGGAAAGCACAGGGACATGCAAGCTGTAAGGCTTCTTCTCTAGGTCATTATAAAGACATAGTACAACCACTAAAATACACAATGAAGATTTATCAAGGTAAGTACGCTTTGTCTCAACAAGGCTTGGCTCATCAACTTGTGGGGAGAGCATCCATCTGACTTAGTCACCCTTCTGTGGAACAAAGCTCCTCTGACTGCAACTGATTCACATTGAGGCATCTGGCATTTATTTAGCAGAAGCCCAGACCACCCTGTACTGAAATAATCAATCCTAAAGAGAGAAAGTTTGTAAGGATATCCATGCTGGATCTCTAATGCCACAGCTTTTTCATTAGGGGCTCTGTCACCTAACCCAATGTTACACAGATGTACACTGTTGTCTTTCACCTGTCAACACACACTTCATTTATTACCTCCTTTATGCCTCTTTCCTGAAATCTGGAAGTACATATATACATATTTGTCAGTGGCTAAAAAACTGGGGAGCAGACTGAACACTGTACTTGTTTCATTACTGTGTGGTCTGCTATTTTTGAGCAGAAGCATTCATCCTAGAGGAGGCAAAACACATGTGTCCAGAAGAGGTAATTTCAAGTCCAGTAGTCAAAGGTCATGACAAAAGGCAGACTCTTTCCTGTGTGAGGACACCACTTGGAAATGCATGTTTGGTTTGGGATGTCAGGTCATTAATGGGACAAGATGTAGCTGCAGGGCAACTTCCTACATATATCTACAGATTTGAGAATTAACTATTTCTATGCATAAAACCTTTCCACTTAGGGGCATACCCTTCTCCTTTGGTGTGGAAAGGCAGGTAAAGAAATAATCAGGGTGTATCTCTCTGCACTGTATAATGCTCAAACAGTGGAAGATAGAAAGTGTTTTCAGTAGTGTCCAAGAACATCTGTGTTGGCATGTAAGCAAAGCAAACCTGGATCACGATAAAACAGTACTTAAATACAGCACTATCAAACTTTCTGATTGGTGTTCATGTCTCCATACTAAAAAAATGAATTTCCTAAATGAAATAGCACCTCTCTCACACCTTTCACATTTTTCATTCACAGACCCATCCAAGAGGGAATGCAGCAGCAACTACTTGTTGCATGGCAAAAAAATAGGTGCTACAAGACAGCATGCTCCCTCTGCCTCCTCTTACACTTTGGTTGTATTTCTGCTTTCAAGCTCTTGAGATTGATTTTCCAGAAGATCTGAAAAATCCACAACAGCACAGATCAAACAGTGTGCATAAAACAAGGCAGGTGCTTCCTACTCATGACTAGCTTCTTTGAGCAACGGGCTGCCTGCTTATGCTCATCCAACCTGCACCCAATATGAGGCAAGAACTGGCCAGCTCACATCCCATTTCAGATCATTGCAACTGCTACTCAATGCAGCATGGTTTATGCAGAAAAAATAAAACAGAGCAAGGTCATATCTGCAACTCATATCATGGTGTGTCCCCTAGGAACCTGCCCATTAAAAATATTAGAAGATGCCTATAATTGCTCTGAAGATCATAAAAGTACTAAAACACATGAAGCTAAAGGCAAAGCTCTTTTGAAACCCCCAAAAGAGAGAGAAATTAAGATAACAAAACAATGGGAGTACAGTGAAAAACACCTCCCTTTTCTCACTTCTATTTCTTTGCACTTTTGCCAGCATGCTCAATAACCAGGTTCCCTGTCACCTTTTTATGTTTCCATCACTGGGTAACAGTGGATACAAAAGGAAAACCTTGATTTATAAATGTGGCCAAGCTGGTGAAAAACAAAAGTATCACCTGGTCGATAGCAGATAAATATTCAAGCATGAAACTTGCTATAGCTGTCTTGTAATGAAAGCTGTTACAAACCTTTACTCCACCTCCTTTGAATGCTGTTGGGAACTCTTGCTCTTCAGAATAAATAAAATATCAATTCAGTGTATGGATTCTCCATTGGAAGGTGCAGATCTAGCTTTTGGTTTACATATGAAGGAGCAGAAGCATGAAGTACTCACCGTACAGACTTTCAATAATTGTCATAAATACTGTCCAATAATAAGAAAACAAAAAAAAAAGACACCTGCAATGTGGCCTATAAAGCACACATAGGTGGCATTGCCTGCACTGTTTGATTTTATCAAGAAAACCCCACAGGAAATAGAAGTTCATGCAAACAGAACTGAAAAACAGCGTTCAAAGAGCATGACCAGCATTCACAGCAAGGAGTTTAGATTCAGCTACACCTTAAAAACAACTATTTTCCCTCGTTTTTCTTCCTTTTATAGTACCTTTTAGCTGAGAATTATTCTTTGAGATTTTTAAAAAGAGGTGTTGAGCCCTGACAACCTTTCCTTTCAAGAGAAAACCAGCATCACTCAACCATATGACAAAGCATCACCTTTCCAATGTTGTAAAGGTTCTCTTTATTTTCCCATGTACCAGAATGTATTTTTGTTTCACTCTTTAGTCATAGACTTGTGATGCTCCCTCTCTGCAGATGAGTCACTGGTGGCACTCATGGAACAGTATTTTACTGCAATTTCCCTACAGGGTCTATTATATCACAGTGAGCAGAGGGCAAAAGTGTGCCTGTCTTTGTGGCAAGGGGGACACCTGAGATTTTTATAAAAGCTTTTTCTAAAAGGAATTTCAAACACTTTAAAAAAATATTTCAGAAACAAAGCTGCAGAAAAACTACCAAGTGCTGCATGACAAAAATTACAATCTTAAAAAAAAAAAGCCACGGGCATCAACTGAGCAACATACTGCCAGCATGTAGAGAAAAAATCCTGCATTTCAGAACCTCAATTCCTCCTCAGAAAATGAAACACTCTTAATTAAATGTTGTTAAATAGGTCTATAACTAGTTCACAGAAAGAAACAATAAACATTGGCCTCACACAGACCTTCTTCAGAGAGGAAGGCATCTGCCCATCTTTATAAGATTTTTAAAGCACTAATTGTGTCCAATCTTTGTGATGAAAATTTTGTATCACTAATTTGTCTAAGAATAAACTGTAGGCACCTGGCCACCATTGGGATTTGCCTCTTTTTTTTACCCAGAAAAAGATATGCAAGTTAAAAATGGGTGAGATCTCCACAAAACCCTTGCAACAGAATGAGCATGAAATAAACAAGGAATTCAGCTGCTTCGGCACTAGCACCATGGGTGTGTCAAAGAAAGCATTCTGCAATTTGGGTACTCCCAAAATGAGTTTTATGGGGCAGCCTTGACTGAGCCAGGAGGAGGGTGAATATACTAAGCACTCAGTCCCAAAGCACAGGATTTCAGTTTCCTTTTGGTTACACCACAATTTCTGTACATAGTCAGCTAGGCAAACACCCTACCCCCCACAACTCAGCATTTCTGCTTGGTTTGCCTGTTCAGAGACTCACTGCAGATGTGTATTTTACAATATTTCAGTATTCACTGTGTACAGTGCTGATTACTTTCTGCCACAAAGTGCTGATATGTCTGTACTATTTTCCCCATTCACAATGTTTGAGTTTACCACGCCTGACAGATGGTCAGACTTTATTACTGGCAAAATATTTCAACAGTGTGATAGCCACAACTGATCCAGTTTGCTCAGACTTTGTTTGTTCATTTTAGAGCTTACACAGAGGGGCTAAAGCTCAATGACTGCAGACTTGTCCAGATCCAGCTGACACACGAGGACAGACCTACACTTTTGTTTGGTTCTTGTTTAGGTCACATTTATTGCTAAATTTCATTGCAACCAAAATGCAATATTCATCACAGCAGAATATCCATCAAAGTTTTACTTCCTGTTTGAGGAAGGGCTCAAAAACCACTTACCCAAATAACACTACAGTGTACGAATCAAAGCTGGAGTTGAACCTCTGCTGCTGGGTAAGTTTATGGGCTCTAGAAAGGAGGACACTTTGAGCCACAATATTGTATTTCCAAACCTGGTTTTGCTGTTTCATATTAAAAATCAACATTAACCCATGTACACTTCAGGATAAGTTTTCTTTCCCTGACTGTGGATACTTATATCAATGAAGGAAACTTCTTTTCCATAGGTTTTACTTGAAATAGAGGTTCATTCTATAAAAAACCCCAATTTCCTAATGAGCAGCTTGGTGAGATTTGCTGCCAAATTACATATTTGACTCTTTTTTTTTTTTGGCAATGCTGAATTGCTCATTTATCTCTTGCTGCCCTTAGGAACAAACCAGATGCTCAGTGAGCTAACAGTCAGCTGACATGGGGAAAAGATCCTCTGTCCCAGAATCCACCAACTGCATGTTCCAGGATGTTTGTGCATACAGCTTTGACCACATAACATAACAATTTTTGTATATACCTATCTGAATAATTTGATGCAATTCAGTGTGCAGACCCTCCTTTACAAAGATAAAGTGCAGAAGTTCCTGATAACCAATTCTCCTCAGCATAAACAAAACCCAGTAAATCTTCTGCAGCATTAAGTATATCCTTTATGAAGTTTTATGTACAACTGGCAAAAACTGGGCCTTCAAGGAAATATTTATATTCATCAGCAGAAATAGTGTAGAAGCTGTAGTAAAAAGAAAGGTTTTTACAGATGTGCCATTTCACACAGTTCTAAGAGCTGTACCTAAGCAGTGGCTTGTACTACAGAGGTGAACTACATGCTTCAGCTTTTACCTCTACAAACAGGACTCTAAAAAAGTATCAGAAAAAAAAATCAGAAAACTCCAATTTTCAAGTCCTTGCATTTAAAATCCTGGTGGGTTTTTTGGTTGAAAATATAAGTTTTGCTTTCTCTGAACTGACAGAGCTGAAAGAAATCATTAATATAATAGGCAACATGCAGACTAAATGACCTTAGTTTAGACTTTTATCCAAATACCATATTAGCTTACCTGGGGATTTTTAAATAAAGCATATTTTTGGCTTTTTTCCAAAAACAGAATCTTATTCTCAGTGTCTCGAGTCCAGTCTGATAACACTTCAACAACATTTTCATGGTCTTCAAAAAACCTTTCTGGAGAGACAGAGAAGATAATGTAAGACATTGAAACTGTTTCTGCCCTCTCCTGAGGCTGCAGAAATTCCTGTGTAAGAATGCAATCATTATCTGATTCCCTCACTCAGGGCTGGACAGTCCAGCACTCTTTTCCACTGCACAGATGGGAGCAGAACCTGTCACACACCACAGGAAATTGTGTCACATGGAAGGGCAAAGCAGCTACTGAAGACACTTTATGTAGCTGTGCCATGCTCCTGGATTCCTCCTGAATCTCTGTACTGCTGCTTGAAGACTGCAAGGGATGGAAGCAGTGACCCACCAGGAGCAGACAGTTACACCCATATATTTTATGGCTTTCTGCTTTTGATTGATTTTGGTTTTTTTAAGGTTTGCAGTACCACAGACTGGGGGGTGGAAGAAGGGATATAGATAAACTTTGGCTAATGAATTTTAAAAAAGTAAAGACTCAATTTATTTGTCGTTTTACTTCTTTACAATGCAATGAAGATTTGCTTTTTGTCAGCAGGAAGAATTCTATGCACTGAAAAGAAAATATTTGGTTTTAAGTAACCGTATTTAAAACCAGAAATAGCAGAGTAGGAAAAAACAAAGATAGAACTAATGTCAAGATATACTGGTTCACCCAGCATCTCTGTATTATCCTTACCAGGGTTGCTAGAGACCTAATTTCAGCTCTGTCCCCCCCGATCTGCTCTGAACCCCACTCCTCCACCCAGAAAAGCCACAGGGTGTGCTTTGTTAACTGAGGTAACTCTGAAACCACTTCAGTTTCATTTAGATAAAATATATAAATTGCTCAAATAAAACTCCTTTTAAAGGAAAAGGAATTCAGCATAACTTGACAGGTCATTTTGGAGTGTCCCAATCTGCACTTTTCTACAAATTTGGTACTGGGATAGGGAATTCACCCAGCTCAAATTTTCAGCAGAATTTTGGCAGTTTCCTGGGAACAGCCATACTCCCATTCCTGGTGATCAAATCTTCCAATGGCCTAGACTGGCCTAGCATCAGAGGAAGTAACAAAACACACATTTTGTAGGCTTTCTTTAATCCTCGTTACTTTTGACAAGGGTTTAGTACATCCCATCCAACCTCCACCTGGTGAATTAATTAAATTCACAGAATGAGAGTAGCTTCAAGACCCACCTGCATGGACACAGTAACTTTTAACACCAACAACATAACACTCCTCATTTAGCAACATTCTGCAATGCACTGGAAATAGGAAGCACTATATAAAACCCCAGTAATGGTTTGAAGGATGAACAGTACTTTATACTTCAAGATAGGCATGAAACAATTCTCAGACAGTAACATTAATTTTTGCCACATATATTTTTGTTTGTTCATTTGCTGTAGCAAGATTTTCTTGTATGAAAAATATGATTTTATCATCCTCAGGAGGGTCTTTTTACCTAATTTACCTAAAAAAAGTCAAATCTGGATGCCTATTATAAGACTGCAATAGTCTTTATTGCAATAGATTCTGGTACACCTACAGCCCAGTGTTACATCACCATCTCACTACTGAGATTATCTGTGATATTTAACATGTATTTAATTTTAAACTGTAGTTTATTTTATTTACAATGATAGTCTTTCAAAATAACCATATATGTAAGACAACCAGTAAAGGATCTTGTGATATAAAAGCAGCTTGGACCTTCAGTTCAGCAAGAATTATTTGCTGCTCAGATTTGCTCCTTAAAGTAAACATAATTTTGTTCTCTTTAATACTAATGTGGAAAGCAGGCAGAAAGATGAAGTGCAGAAAAGTTCTGTCTTTGTGCTGATGGTAATAAAGCTATCTAGAGCAGCCAAGAAGTATACTGACAAAAATTAAGAATGGCTCACATTGTTCTGATTTTGCACAAAATTAACAGCATGTTGCTGTGCATTGGAAGCAGAAGAAAGAACATGTACCATCCCATTCATATTGAAACTGCCTTCTGCAAACAAAAAGGCTCCATCCTTAGCAGACCTGGACCTGGTAATGGATCACTGCATCAGGGTTAATAGATTTTTCCTTTTTTCTTGAACAAGATACAAGTTCACTTCCTTCAGTATTTTCTCCTGTTCTGGCTTTTAAAATAATTTTTATTCATTATGAGAGTAATTCCTTACTATACCAATACCCTAACACTAACCAAAATCACCTAGCATTAGCTGTGACTAAAGTAGCACAACAAATTTTCACAAAAAATATCCAACCATTTACCCCTATGTTTGTAGCAAACAATCTCCTTGATACCTTCAGTTTTAATTGCATGATGGGAAATTCAAGTATCTATCCAGATTATGCAGAAACACAAGTACATTCTTTTTAATGACTATGGAGATTCAGAAACCATATGTTGATTGTGATGTCATCCTAATACTCAGACATGTTTGTCCAAGTCACCCTGGACAAAAAGGGAGCAACTTTCTAAGACAGGAAAACACTCCAAAATTATTCAGTGAGTTTTGTCAGATTTCTAGCATCAAATGACATTTCCAGTTTTTTCTTAGTTAAGATAAGCAGGAACAAAAGAATGCAGCATCATTATCTTAATCATGTAGAAGAACAGATTGGCAGTAAATTTCTGTACCACTCTTACAAGCAAATGAGCATCTCCTTGCTCATGACCAGTCAGGCTTTTTTCCAGTTATTTTAAAATTTCTATTGTTTAATTTAGCAGAATGACTACACCTGGGACTCTTTTAAAGTGCAATATTGATCTTTGACTTTATTTGAGAATTTTCCCATCTCTGCTGGGAGACTGTAAACTGAGAATGTTAAAGGCTGTTTGACAACTTCCCATTTCTCTAGGTCAAATGTGACTCTGAAAGAAAGCAGTGGCAATATTCCTTCTCCTTTTGATGTCAATACCTTTTCAGGCTGGCAAATAAAAAGATTCTAAAATATTTGACAATTAGTAAATACTGTGTTCTCAATGAAAGAAACCTTGAAGCCTTTTTCAAACAAGACTTATGTTGCACGGAACAATTTCTAAGTTTTGCGCAGCTGTTTTCTAGGACCCAGAGGCCAGGTTAATTACTCCATAAGTCATAACTTACCATAAGCAGAGCTGCAGCCCCATCACAGAGCAGTGCCCTGTAAACTGCTACACTTAGAAAAATTATTACCACAAATGAAGAGCATTAGAAATGACTGAAACACTTCTCACAGAGTCTTGTTTAAGGACATTTTTTTGGCTAGTATGTAATACATGCCTGCTGATAGCACTCCAGCACAGCATTGCCTCTTCAAAAAGTGGATTTGAGTACTAGTGTGTTTGGGTTTGTCATCACCTTGAAGTTCACACGGCTCCTTCATTTTGTGTAAAATAAAATAATGGATATGGTGAAAAGCAAGGAGCCTTCTGCAGGTCACAGCACAGCTGAATGGACTCAATTCTACAGCACAAACACATCAAACATATTCCTGCAGCATCCCTCAGCTTAGAGTCTGAGCTGTTCCAACATCAGGGGACAGATGGGCAGGAGAAATGTTACTACCTTTTCAAGATTGCCAACACTTACCTGATGTTTTAAGATTACCAGCCCTCTATCTATTTGCTATGTGACTACAGCACTCACCAATCTGCAGCTCAGGGTATGTCTCATACAGACACCAGTCCACATTGCAGTCACAGTGGGTTTTCTCAAAGAGATTGTCCAGAACATCCCGTGCCACCTGGCGCTCATCCACCATCAGGGACTTGGTGCTGTTATCGTTCATGTGCACCTTGATAACAAGCTGAGAACAAAGTCACAGAACAGGCAGTTAATTTCAGGAGCAACAAAAGGACTCGTCTGAATCTGCTAACACAGATAAGAAAGATAAACGCTGAAGGTTATTACTGATTCAAAGGCATCCTGTCCCAAAGCAAGCTGAGAGAATAAAACAGCTCCGAAATTTTCACATTATAATTTTCCGCAAAATAAAGATCTTTTCTCTAAAAATAGAATGAAGCCTTGTCCTACGCATGATTTCAGGAAAGGTGAAATTGCTATGAAGAAAAAGCAGAACTTAATCTCTTCTCTAAATCTACTAGATGTGCAATTAAGGAAAATGCTTGATAGGGAAACCAAGTGCAAAAGGACAGAGTGTCCTTAATGCAAGCTATAAATGTGAAAAATTTCATTTTATACAGAAAAAGAATGGAAGAATCTTGCCATGCCAACAAAATAGCCTGAAATTGGATTGTACTAAGATGGGCCATAATCCAGCTGTCATCAATAAGAAAACAGATGAGTTCACAGAATATACTGAGTTGGAAGGGACCCATCAGCATCGCTGAGTCCAACTCCTGGCCCTGCACAGGACAAGCCCAAGAGCATTGCTCCATGTGCCCAAGACCATCTTGAAACAAATGCTTCTTGAACTCTGTCAGGCCTGTGAACACTTTCCTGGAGGGCCTGTCCCAGGCCATTCCCTTGGGTTCTGTCACTGGCCACCACAGAGAAAAAATTCCCTCCTCTTCCCCTCATGAGTTACTAACTGACCAAATTAACATAAGACACTCATTACTTCTTTATATGGTGAAGTATTTGTTAAACAAGAAACACAGTGAACTTTCTTCAGAGAGGAACAATGCAAGAAAATGCTGAAGTACCTAAAATGTGATAAAGAACTGGAAGTCCATTATAAGAAGGTACTTAAAATGCTCCATTAGTACTGAAAACAGTAGAATAATTCTCTACAAGGTCTGTACATTGCTGGTGAGTTGGGAGGACTTTCCATATTTTTGTTTAAATAGTTCTTTATTTTAAAATGTGTGCATAAGAAGCTTTGGTTCTGTAGAGACAATCTGTGTAAAAGGTGATGTAAAGCAGAGTTAAGATCCCCAAGAGAAAATCTATACTATCTCTGGAAAGCAGAAACAAATGTAAAAAAAGCCATGAACTTGTTTTGATTCCAATCCTTGTAAGAAGAATCTTCTGTAAAATAAGCATCTGAGGCATAGTGCAGATTAAACAGAAAAAAGAGGTGTTTTACAAGCATAATCTAACATGTTTAAGGCAAAAGGGGATTTATGTCTGGTTATAACTGACTGCTCAGAAACATGCATGCAGCTTCCATCTTCACAGAATCACCAAACAGCTGAGATTGAAGGCACCTCTGGTGGTCAATCAGTCCATCATTGCCCAGGCAAGCAGGGCCACCTAGAGACCGATGGCCAGGACCCTGTCTGATGGTTTGCTATCATCTCCAGGGAGGAGATAACAACCTGCCTGGGAAACCTGTGCCAGGCTCACCCACCCCCACAGGGAATAAGTGTTTCCTGGCGTTCAGAGCCTCCTGTATTTCAGTTTGTGCCTGTTGCCCCTGGTCCCATTACTGGGCAGCACTGAAGAGAGCCTAGCTCCACTCTCTTTGCACCCTCTCTTGAGGTTTTTCTAGAGATAGACAAGCACCATATAGATCCCTCTCTGCCCTAGGCAATCTCAGCCTCTCCTCACAGGAGATACTCCTGATCATCTTCACAATATTTTCTGATCATCTTCCACGGGGTTGGAACTCTCTTGTGTTTGAAGGAGGTGATCTTTAAATATTGACCAGATTTCTTGATCCCTCCTTCCCATTAGGAAGTTCCATATGGGACTCTTCCAAGATCTTTGAAGAAGCCAAAGTCTTCTCTCCTGAAGTCCAAGGCTGTGAACTTGCATTTCACCATCATCCCTGCCCTCTGCCCTCTGCTTCTAGTAAAAGAGAGAAAACCAGCTTTCTTGACAATATTTAGTCAGTTTAAAACTCAAGAATGACAAAGTAATTCCATTATAGTGACATAGTCACAAGATTGAACCCACCTTCTACTGTATGGTTACAAATATTCACAGGGGGGAAAGAAGTTGGGAAGACAAAGTCTCCCAAAGAAGAATTGCTAACATTACAAGGAAAAGAGGGTGACCAGTGAGCAGTCATAACTTTAGTTACAGAGCTTTACAAAGTCAACATCAGTGAAATCCTCCCAAGACATTGTCTCAGAAAGAGCATTTGTAGATGAATGTAAAGTGTTCTGTGGGAACCACCTCAAGACTGGACATTCCCAAATTTATTGGAAACTTCCATTCTTCCTGGAAGCTCTGCAGGCTCCAACACTTCCCATCTTCTTTGAGCAAGACTGAAAGATCATGACTGTCTTTAGTTCACATCCATTACTCAGAATTACTGAACACTTGCAGCTTCTAATTTGTTGGTCTAAAATAATTTCTATTATGCTAGTTCATTACTACACTGCTGTGGAAAGATTTAGCAAGAAGACCCTCATCAATTTAATAGGGATTAGCTAAATCCACTGTATCCACTATTAAGAAAAGTTTAATACTCCTGGAATCAGCACAGCATAACTCAGCAACATTTTCATGTACACTCTGCTTTCCCTAAAGCAACTTATCAGAACAGTGGGTTTTGCCCCAACACTGAAAAAAAAAGAAAAAGATGCAATGCTTTCCAAGTCCTCTAAAAAATCAGTCCCTTGGCAGTAGCAATTATCCAGAGCCTTCTCTAGAGGTGGATGAGGAGAGTTCAGCAGAGTATCTTTACAGATAAACTATGGAAAAGCCTAGTCATTTTAGTAAGAAATTTATAATTAAGAAGAATGTTAACAGATGTTTAGGTGGTAGCTCTTATGGTAGCATTTATTATTTTATGGCTCACCTTTTTAACTTTGGCTTCCTTCAATTTCTCCAATGCAAGTTTAATCTTGTCAGCTTTAGCCTTTGCCTCTAGTTCTTCCTGAAAAGACACAAGATATTTGGTATATTAACTTTCTTGTTAAGTAATCTCAGCAATTTACATTTACTTGAAAAGGGTTGTTCTTGATATTTACATCCTGAAGATAAAGCTTGTTACAGCAACCCTCATACACACAGATAATTTCCAGACTTCTTGACCTAAGATCCTTCAGCCAAAGCTTTGGTTTACAAGTCCCATGCTCCCTGCTGTTGCTCAGCCATATAGTTCCTACATGACCTGTTCCTCAAATGCTACAAAAATGCCTGAAAACTGGACTCTTCTATGTTTCTGTACGTACAGTTGATACAAAAGAGAAGGTGAAGGAAGATCCAGCCTCAGTGAAATAGCATTGTGGATGCAGCTGCTTGGAAGAAAACTTAATTCTCATTAGGGTAAGAGAACTAGAATTTACTAGGATTATACTGAAATAAAGTAGGATTATACTGAAATTTTGGCTTGCAATTACATCACTTATAATTTTATACTCTGTGTTCAGTACATTAATTTATATGAATTCTTTGACTTGCCACATATGATCTCTTACTGCACAGATACCTACTGAGAAGAACATCTCCAATAGTTGGCTTTTATTCTATGAATGGACCTATTCATATTAACACAGAGCACACAAGTTCATTCCACAGTAAGAATCCCAAAAATCTCAGTATCACCCAGCTCTCCTTTTACAAAGCAGCTCTATCAACAACATGCCTCTCTCTTAACATCAATGACATTTGTGATCCCAGAAGACTCTGGATCCCCAGGTGCTAGGAATTTTAGTTACGTGTACCAAATGTAGCACTAGCTGCCTGGTGTTGCCTCTGTGACTGCTGTACAGATTTCCTTTATGCCATCTCTCTTCCAGAACTCTCCTCGAGTCACATTTGGAGTTGGAAAAGCACATTTTGGACAACAAGTGAATGTGGTTCCTGAGGCTGCCTTGGACTCCTCCAGTACTACTGGAGGGTTCACTTTCTTTCTAACTTAACATCCCTATTGCCTCTACTGAAGACTGTCTTGTATTTGCTTTTTTGCTTCTCTGCTGATTTTTGCTGTCCCTGCTGCTCTCTTACTTTCACAGTTTCCTCTGTTTAAAAGGGGTAAGATTTTGTGCTACACTACTCACAGGCTACCAACTTCCAGTCAAGGACTGTGGGAGAAAGTTCCTGTTCTGCTTCCACACAAGATTTCTGTTACTTTCAGCCTCCATTTGCTACCCTGAAGTCATAATTTTTAGTGGTCTTCACACCAAGAGAACTGACTGCAACTCATGGAAGATGCACTTGCAAGAAACTAAGCCTAACTAAGCATTGCCATCACTTCCCTGTCTCTGAGATATCATACAATAGCAAAGAAAGAGAAGGAAGGTTATCTTATTCATCCCAAGTTTTGGGGAATGTTCAAGTGTAGCTAAAGTACTCCTGACTGACTGAACTAAACATCTTTTGTTTCATCGCTGCTTCAAGCACATTTCCTGTTATCAAATTCTCCACTATAAATACCATGCAATCAGTTAAAAATATCTCATTTTTTTCTTTGCAGGTGTGGAAATTTGCATTGCTATAGCTCAGCAGTGCTTAACTTAGAGAATCCAAAAAAAGCTTCTGTAGTTGAACACAAGCAGTTGCACAAAGGTGGCTGCTGCAGGGAGGCTGATGGTTGTACAGAGGGAAAAGTACACAGCCTCTCACACTCTGACCCTCCCCTTACCACTTCCATGAAGCAAGCAGGAAAAGCAGCTTAACCGAAGTGGTTGAGTGTGGTGTGGGCAGGCTTGCTGATGAAAATTTTAGGCAGATGTAATTCAGGCTTCATCTGCATGCGTTGAACAGAATTCTCCCATTGTATAATCTGTGCAACAGAGCTCTCACCTGACAGCCTTCCTGGTTTCATAAGCTTTGACTTAATGCAGAAAAAGGAAATAAACTATCCGATGCAAAATTTTAGCAGTGTTAGAGAAATGCTTTGACAAGCTACAGGATTTGTTTTCCCACCACAGGATCATCACCACGTTTTCTGGATCTTTAAACAGAAGCACATAAAGTCATCATGTCAATAGTAAATGAAGAAGACTTACTTAGCTTAAGGGCAATTTTAAAAAGAAATGTCAGAGTTGATGGAAACTTATGAGACAGCTCTATGCTTCCCTGAAAGAAAGGCTGTACTTTATTTTGGCACACCTAAGGGTTAGAAAATAGGAGCTTAATATCACAGCAGCATTGAGAATTATTAACACTGTTCTTATTTGACTGTGGATAACCAGAAGTGTTAAACACAACTTCAGCCTTGATTGGCTCAAGAATCACTTATCAAGAATCTGGCTAACAGGAAGGTGGTTTTTGATGACACAAAATACATTCCACTTACTGCTGAATTTCATTTTACTGAGCAGAAATGTCATGTCAAAACAAACACTAATCAAGACCATGAATATTAATTTGAAATTGATTCTTTCCATATTAATTTTAAATGGTTATTACCTCCATCATTCACACTGCAGTCTGTGTAATAGCCCTGTGGACAATTTTGTGGACAGTGAGCCACAGTGGGTATGCCATTAGTATTTGAATACAACCTGTACCATAAAATGAGGCAAAGGCTGCAGGAAAAGTCAAACCAATGCCTTAATGAGGAAATAAAGTACTGCTGTTATATTCCTTAGAAATGCTTCTACATCCTGTTCCTATCCTTCTCTGACACTCCCTGAATCTGGAAAAAGACCAGAATATCATTAAGATCAGTCTCAGAGGAACAGTTCAGCTGAGGGAGAAGTGACTTTTGGCTACATATTTTTGATATAGAATTCCAGTTGTGTTTAGGAAGTATATGCTCTTCCCACTCTAAAATCTTGTTTGACCCTCAGGTAATGCACAATGTCAGTTAATAAAGAATTATCTCAGTACAACACTCAATGGAAAGAAATTCATCATGGCTGATTTCAGTGAGCTTTAGATCCCAGCATCAATAAAAATGCTGCCTGGAGGAGAGGCCTGAGGGTCCATAGTCAGGCTCCTGCCCAAAGCAGGATGGCCACCAGCATTAGATCAGGTCAGTCATGATTTCGCCTAGCAAAGCTTGGAAAGCCCCCAAAGAAAGGGAATCTGGGATCCCTCTTGATCACCTGTTCCAGTGCTACACCTCCATCTGAAGTGGAAAAAAATTTCCTAATGTCCTCTCTGAGACTATAAAGCTACAATAAGTAGCTGTTGCCCCTTCCATGTTGGTGATCTAACACTACTATAGAAGCATTTGGCTCCACTAGCTTTGCATCTATCCTTCAGGTATGTTTAGGCTGTCATTAGATCACTCCCAGCCTCCTCTGTCAGACTGGACAAGCACAGCTCCCTCAGCCTGTCCTTGCTGGCCCCTGATCACTGCACGATGGCCTCTGGCCATTCCATCAGCTCTCTGATGGACACTCTCCAGCACCTCCACATAGCGCAGTATTCCAGCAGTGCCAAGAGAAAGGAACAATAACTCCTTAGTTTGCTGGCCATACTCCTCCCAACAGAGGACAGCTTCCTCTGCTGAGATGACCTTTCACTCAAGGTTCTTATTCACTGTGGTACCCAGCAGGATCTCCTTTTCAGCAGGGCTGCTGCTCAGCCTGTCCTTTCCCAAACTGTACAAATGGTTATTAGACCCCAGGTGTGGGACCTTGTACCTTGCTGGGTTTCAGAGCATTTTGCTGGCCTGGCCCTCATGTTTTAAGTCCCCTTGCACTGAAGGTCTGCCAGTGATCCTGACAGTCAGTGCCCTTAAATAAAAGCTTCTTCAGCACAGCTGCAGGTGGGGTTTTATGTCATCACTCAGGTCACAGACAAAAATGTTAAACAATATAAACCCCAGTGCTGATCCCACTTGCTACCAGGCAGCAAATGTCAACTTACTAGCCCTTGAATGGCCAGTCTCAGCCCACCTAACCAGCCACCCTTCCAGACCATACTTGTCAGCTGACAAACCAGACTACTTAGAAGTTTGGTACTTCCTTAAAGATCATGAGTCTAAATCAAGATGGGGAAATTTTTGAAGGAAATGGATAAAACTCATCTCAATAGCATCTCTTCTATATCAGTTGTACTAGGTACATTAAATACTTCAGCTTTTGAAGCTGTTTAGCTGGTATTTTGCAAATGTTGATATTCCTTTAGGACGCGAAGTGAACTATTATTTTTGAGGTGCAGAAAAATGGCAAAGCTTCTCCCATGTTTATGAGTTTCATTCTTCAAACAGTGTTAAAAGGCCCTGAGCATCAAATGAAGCTTTATCTAGTGAACCACTTTTTATGTCATCAGACATATCCAATTTTCTGTTCCTTTTGCTAAATATGTCTGCTGTATGATTCCAAACCCAGGGGCAGCAGTGATGTTGAGGTGATTCATATTCAGTTCACACAGGCTTTTAAACAGCAATGAACTGACCACAGTTTTAAGCAAAACCAAGTGACACTTTTCATGCTCCCTAAAATATTTCTGTTCCCTAAATGTAAACACCTTCTCTCAATCTTAATTGCTGTCAACATGAATACTGAAAGAGATATATTTGTGTATTTCAAGATTTCAGATTCATTTTTTGTGGGGCTGCATCACTCTTTTAATGCCTTCTCTTCTCACAGGGCTGTGAGAGGAGAGAATTCTCACATTATTTGCCTCCCTGAAACCTCATGTCAAAAAAATACTACAAATATCACATTTTATTTCAGTTGTTAAAACAGCTCTGTAAGAAACACTAACATGAAGGAGGTTGTGGTAAGTCTGAAATTTTAGATACAGGTAAACCAGCTGCTCTATTTATAACTATATCTATTTATATACTATCTAACTATTTATGACTATAAATAGTTATAAATAGTTACCTACTGATAACTTTGACACCTTCTAAGAGCATTTGTCCCCTATTGCAGATAGTTTCCATTACTTTCTTTCAAAGGCAAACCAAGAAGAGCAGTAATTCCATGTCAGGACCACGAGAGGTACCTCTTGTGCTTTGTGCTTGTCCCTGGACCTGGCCACCTAGCAAATGTTGAGTTTTCCACAAATTAACTGCTTTTCCTATTTAGGCCAGGGATGGAGCTGGGAAACGTGCACAGAATTTTCTCATCAGTACAAATAGCACAGACTGCAATTAACACACATAGTGACATCTTTACCAAGTGGAGATCACTGGCCATGCTTTGCACTGATGCCAAAACTAAGCTCTCTATAAGATATTAACTGATCAGTGCTTCTTAAAAGAATTCAGTGATAGATTTCTGTTACAATAAACCATTTGCAATGATTATGCCTGTATTGGGCTATCAAAATGATGATTAGAAAGATGAAGGAATGGGCAATAGGTCAAGGAACAGGCAGAAACTGCTGAGGCCACAACAGTAGAAATGTCACTCCAGAGTTCATTCACATTTCACCATTACAGAACCTTCCCAAGATGCATCTACCTGGGAGATCCACTGGTGTTCCAGTGCCAAATACCACTTGCAAAATGACAAGAATGTTTAAAATAAGGTTTGACTCAGACTTACCTGAGTAAGTGGCTCAGGAGGAGGTGGTGGTGGTGGTGGTGGAAGTTCTGGTTCAGGGTCTGGTGGTGGAGGGGGCAAATCATCCACAGGCTGTCCAGTAATAGTAACATAGGGACTAACTTTAGAATAAATGTCATTATTCAAGCCTGTTGAAGGCAGAGTGACTGCACTTTGCTGGTTGCAAGAAGAAGTTTTCTGGGCTTGTAAAGTTTTCTGTTCAACATCATTAAGGTCTGCTACAAGGTCAGCCATTAAAGCATCCAGGTCTTGGTCCTCTAGGGCATTTAGGGATTCTGTAAAGAGAACCACACAATGTGTCAGAAAGTGAGGGCAATGCAAAGCACTGTTTCCAGTTCAGCAGAGATTAAACTGCAGAAGGCATGGTTACACGGTCATAGGAAAGGAAACAACATTTTACATGGGTTCAAGAAACAAAAGTGCTTTTGAAACAATCATTAATCTGCTCACACTGAAGTTCAGAGTACCAGGAGCTCTGGGAATACAAACTAAACAGGACAGTTTAGGAAGCTTCAGTTCCAGTGGCACAGTCTCAGGCCCTTATGATGTTACAAACATGGCCCTGATCCAGCAAGGTCACTGGGTACGTGCTTAGTGATATGAATGCAAGAAATTCCATGAGCTCCCATTAGGCTGTAAGCACAATACGTAAATGCTTAGCAAGTTCTGGAACAGCGCACAACAAACCTTGAACTGAGGCCTAGATCAAGAGTATCTCCATATATTCCTGCTGTTCTACAACTCAAAAATTAAAATGAAGCAGAATCAAAGAATATTAAGAGACAAGAAACTGCATGGTATCATCTGCAGCACAGCAGTAATTGTGTGATCTGTGACATATGCTTTTGAGGCTCCTTTAAGCAAGGAACAAACAAAAAAGTCTCTTTTAAAAGTGACTAATAAACCAGATAGAAACATTGTAACTTTTTCTTTCTGGTTTCTACTCTGACAGAGTAGAAAATAAAATCCTATACCAGAACTCCACATGTAATTTGTGGTTGTTTCAACTAGCCATGGTGTAAAGATACAGAGTCAGTGATTTAAATATCTTTAAAGAGTCCAGTTAAGAAATAAATAAACAAATAACTCGGAAAACATTTAAGTGAGATTTTGAGAGGGATGGAGGGCACTGAATTACATACTCAAAAATGCTAATATAGTTCAATAATATAGTCATGAGACTAAGTGTGAACATGTCACTAGGCCATCTCAGTTTACTCTGCTCTCCCTGTTATGTCAATATAGTATTTAATAAGTTTTTCTTTACAGTGGGAAAGTTGGCTTATGATCCTCTCTATTAACATAGTTCTACCCTCTTTACTGATAGAGTCTTTAGGAAGCCCAACAAGGAACTGATCCTGGGGAAAAAACCAAATCAGGCTAATGCAAACCACCAGCCCTCAGTCAAAAAACCCCCAAGAAAACCCCAAAAAACCCAAAAAATCCAAAACGCAATCACAAACAAAATCAAAGGAAGGGTTTTTACTTATAACTCAGATAAATCCCCTCATTTGATTTACCACACAGCCTCAGCAAGCAGCTGTACATACAAAAGTGACAGTGCAAACCAAAATGAGAATAAGCACTGAAAAGTGGAAGCAGCTGAAGCTGACACTTCCACTGGACAGAATTGCTTACGCAGCTCTGACATCACACTGAGGAACTTTGTCTTTCACCAAGTTAAATCCTTACATTAAAAAGGTTACATTTCAGAAAGTTATTTGGGAGACTTCTCAAGTTTGTTTTCCTCTACACTCAGACATTTTTAAAAGTCTGACTTCTATTTAAACTGAGTAATGTCCCAAAAAAATTGTTCCCTTTGAAGTTTCCTAAATTGAGACACAAAAATATACCTCCCCCTCCAGCAAAACAGGGTTTTTTTGTTTGGTTTGGGGTTTTTGATCAAGGCTATATAAAGATTTTCTTGTCATTTGTTGCTGTGAGGTATATTAAGCAAGTATAAAAGGTAAGAAAGAGTCCATTCAGCTACTTACCATTTAAATCTTTAAAACCAACTGTAAAGCTAAATTCATTGTTGGACACTTTGGGGCATGGAGGTGGTACAGTCTCCACTCCTAAACTCTGTTAAGGTAGAAGAAAAACAGGTATCTGATGATACTGTAATGGTAATTACTACTACATTACATTAACATTTGAAAACCAATTACCTGAATTTATCTAATGAAATAAATTCTTTTTCAATAACAGAATGGCATGCACTGGTTTCTGAGATTATGTTGCACTGGAAGACTACCTAGGGCCAGCACAAGGGCTCAAGCACTGTGTCACAGTCATGGCAAGGGATTTGCTGCTTCTCAGGGCAATGTTGATGGCAGCAGCTCCTGTCAGGCACCACCTGGGTGTGGTGTGGGGAACAGCAGAGAACTGTTTCTAATCGAGACAGTGGGCAAAGCCAGACTGATTTTCAGCTTCCTTGGGTTTTTTGAAGGGGAGTGTGGAAAGAGTTTAGCTGTGTACACATTTGAGCCACAGTATCATTTTCTTTCCAGAGTGCCTTACTTACTAATATAAATGAAACTTAGCTGTTGCTTCCTCCTATTGGTTGAAAAGAACCAAAACCCAAATACAACAAACAAAACCCCGTGCTACTGCAATGTAAACTGCAAACCTGTGTAAATGGAGATTCCTAGTTTGCAGCAGAAAAGGCCAATTCTGAATTTTCATTTCTTTTTCAGCCCTGTTATACCACGTAGAGGTATCTCTGCATGCTTCTATCATTTACACTTACTTTAGGAACTGATAGACTGGTGAAAAAGTGTGAAAAACTATCTAGAGTCTTGTTTTGAAAGTTAAGAGTCTGAGGGAATTAACAGATCCAGTTCACCTAACTGAAAGTCTTCAGGCTTTCAGACACCCCTGCCTGCTTCTCCCACACCATGCTGATGTGAGATGTGATGCCAGAACTTTAGAGAGGAGGAGAAGCCTGTCCCAGTTTCAGGATCACCCCGTCCCACCAAGAAGTGCACCGGGGAGCTCAGAGACAAGAGACTCACTCTCTTACACTCTTTGCATCACTGCTCTTGTAACACTGCTGTGCCCAGTCTGAGGAGGTAAAATTTATCACAAGCAGTCTTTTGTTCTTTTGAAGGCATAATAATGAAATGAGATTATCATAAATCCCACCACAGAAATATAAATACATAAAATAAATATGCACATCTACAAAAAGTCCTAAAGAGCAGAAAGGCTACCGAGGGACAAGGTATTGTGATTTGACAGCTAACAACACCATGTGAAATCTTGGCTTTCACCCAGTTTAAACACAATTCCTGTTCTGTGGCTCAGAATTATTGGTATTTATTTTGTCAAGCACTGGCATTCACCAAGAAGAAAGACCCCCTCCAAATAGGGGCTGTAACCAAACTCACACATCCAAGTTGACAACTTAAGTGTTTTCAATCATTCATTTATTAAAATATGACAAATATATTCTCTTTGTAGATTTTTTTTTCTAGAAATAAAAACTCTCCTTTCATCAGCTTTTACAGGAAGTATTTCATGATTAGAGCTTTAGAAAATGGCTCATGCTGTTTTATATTCTCAAGAGTGTATTCTGCATTGGGAACAAAATCTCTATGAATTCTTGAATGCCACTCTCTCTGCAGCTTAATATTTTGCCATATCTAAAGAATCCTTTAAACATATATTCAAAATGTCGCTTTCATTTCCAAAGTTCACATTTGACACTTAGGCTACATCCCATTTACCCATGTATGCTAAGCATTCATACCTGAAAATTCAGACTCAAACTCTTCCTGTTTTCACAGAATCCTTTAATTTCTTTGGATCAAATCCAGAGGAGTTTAAATTGCTGGGCTGGTTTTTTTTTTTTTTTTTTTCAGAAAATGTCTCTCACAAGCATTAGATATCTTTAACAACCTACCCTGTACTGATATTACCTTATTCTTTGGGCCACTTGTTTTAACTTTCAAGCAGAGAAATTTAGTTGAAGGTTTACCACAATAATGTAACTGTATTTATTCAGAGTGGAAGTGCATGAAAAATGTAGAATAGTTCCCTCTTTTCTCTAACACATAAGAGCTACTTTTCTAATCTTGATGGAAAAAAAAATTATTTACCTGAGTCAGCATGTCCATCTCCCCAAGTAAATTGCTGAACATTTCATCTATATCATCACAGGTTTGCTCCATCTAAAAAAAAAAAAAAAAAACAAACCACAAACAAGAAGTTCATTTCAGTTCATTTCAAAGCCAGTAATGGCTGAAAACAGAAGATACACAATGCTCTTTTATGTTGTGTTCACAAATAACTTTAAAACATTGCTCATGACTTGCAAAACCCTGAATCTATACCTTAGAAGTATCTACTAACAATTCAGAACCCTTATGCTGTACATGCTAAAACACACGCTTCAGATCTATGCTCATAAGAAGTTCCAACTACCTCCTTTTACCATTTGCATTTCATACAATGTCATCTGCTAATAAACCATGGTTGTACCTTAAACATAAAAAAATGCAGCCTGTGAGAGACAGAGAGAGGGAAACAAAGCTTGATGTTGAGAAATTCCTGAACATTTCATCTTGAAAGCCTTTTTTCTTTGGCTTAGATGAATAATACTACAGGAATTTATTGGGCATTATCAGGTTATGGTTACATGACCAACTTTTTGGCTCAATATTTCTCTGTTTTTCTTTCAATTATTACTGCACTGAGAGAACTGCAGTCTTACCTAATCTCAAGAGATGTGAGGAAGCACACTGAGACAAGGAGAATGGGTACATGCTGCATGACCATCGATGGCAGCACTTGCTGCAAGAGGGCAGTATGAGGACAGGATCCCACAACAGTGGTGCTCAGCTGTGGGGAAGGCACAGCTCCTGTAATAATCTCCTAAAAATCCTAATTATCGCCTAATAATCTCTGTAATAATCTCCTCCTCATAAATCTGTTCCTTTGCAGGGAAAGAAGCAGTGTAAAAGGGTATCTGCCATGGAATGCTACCAGAGACCAGGACTAAAAACATCGTTTTATGAAGAGGCTCAAGCCTGCAAAGGATTGAGAATTGTGGTACTAAACACATAAAACCAGGGGTCAAACTAGGGCCAAACTTTGATCATGCAAGTCGTTCTATCAGTTCTCTGGGGTTGTGTGCAGCTGTATTGGATTTTGTGAAGAGGTTTGGGCGATAGAGGGGCATGGCTGCAGTGGTGATTTCTGTGAGAAGGAAGTTTTCCCCATGTCAGACAGCGACAGGAGTTCGTGGTGGCTCCAAGACTTGGTGCTGGCCAAAGCTGAGACCATTGGCAATGCTGGTGGCACCTCTGTGGCCTTAGGAAAGGGTAAAAAATGCTGCACAGCAGCTGTGAAAGAAGAGTGGGCAAATATAAACACTATAACCCTGCAGACCCCAAGGTCAGTATTGAAGGAGGGAGAGATGTCCCAGATGCTGGAGCAGAGATTCCCCTGCAGGCCATGGTGAAGCCCATGGTGAAGCAGGTTGTCCCCGCAGCCCATGAGGGACCATGCCAGAGCAGGTATCCACACCGCAGCCTGTGGAGGTCCTCCTGCCCTGAATGAAGATGAGGGCCATGGTGTGCCACACTGAAGCAGGCTCCGGGAGGGAACTGCAGCTTCTGGAGAGGAGCCCACAGAGCACAGGTTTTCTGGCAGCACCTGTGACCCCCTGAAGGACCCACACCAGAGCAGGCTGCCCCTCTAAGACTCCACCTTGTGGGAAGGATCCAGGCTGGAACTGCTGCTGAAGAACTGCAGCCTGGGGGAAGGTCCCAGGTTGAAGAAGTTCATGAAGGACTGTCTCCCTTGGGGGGTCCCCATGCTGGAGCAGGGTAAGAGGAAGGAGCAGCAGAGATAAAGCATTATGAACTGACTGCAAACCCCACTCCCCACTTGAGTGGGAAGAGGTAGAAGAGTTGGGAGTGAAGCTGAACCTGGGAAGAAGGGAAGGATGGGGTGAAGATCTTATTCATTTTTTATTTTGCAGTATCCTACCATCTTATTAACTGGAAATATATTAATTTAATTTCCCTATGTTGAGCCTGTTTTGCTCAAAGGTAGTTGGCAAATATCTCCCTGTTCTTACCTCAATCCATGAGCTTTTCATTGTAATTTCTCTCTCTGTTCTGCTGAGGAGGGGAAGTGATAGAGCACCTTGGTAAGCACCTGGTAGCCAGCCAAAGGCAACCAACCACAGCACCTTACAAGATGAGAACCAGGCTGGTGCAAGAAAGCAATCAACTGAGGACAATTCTAATGACTATAAAGACTGGTAAGAAAAGAAAACCAGCAAGTTTCCTATTCTTCAGTCTTAATGTTTTTCCTTTAATAGAGCATCTTGATTCATGTAACTATTCCATGGATAAATAATAAAGGTCACTAAACCCTAAAATAAGTATCTGCTTTCTGAGAATTGTGATGTAACTAAACAAGGCACAGACAACCAAGAACTGAACTTTCACATTTCTCTCATATCCCAGAAATAAAAGACTTAAAGATTTGGGAAGTGGATACTCTTAAAGACATTTTAATAGGATGTGGTTGACAGAGTTGAGTGCAATCGAAGCCCAGACGTGGAAATTGTACAGCTCTGCCCAAGGAACAGACATCACACAGGACTGAGTGTGTGGAGAGTTAAAGTCAACTTATCTGCTTCCTTTCCAGCTGACACATCCACATTGGATGGCTCACTCATGCTCTGTCTGTATCACGCTTCTCACACAGAGCCTTGTACACAACATCCTGGTTTTGTAGACTCAGCTGTATGCTGGTGGCATATCATTACTGAATCTTAATTCATTTATTTGGATCAACAGCTGTGTAGCTTCCTACACACCTGGCACTTGGAGAATCAATTTTCATAGAAAGGCTAGATCAAATGGCACTTATTTGATCAGGCAGAGTAAAGATACATTTGTTATGTGACAAAAAATGGTACAGCAGTTCATACTGACAAGTATCTCATCAGTGTTTAAATAGTGCTGAATAATTTTATGTTTTCCTGTTTTCTGATTTAGGAGATGAAAATATCTTCTAAGGAAATCTTATCAGTTCCAGTAGATTTTTTTAAGCATTAGCTACATCAACTTTCATGAAAAGATCCCCATACAAGTTCTTTTGACAAACTGAAATCCTCCTTTACTATATTTTTACAGAATAGAAATATAAAAATGGCAAAAAATTTACTTGAGTTGTAACCAGTTGCAAGTTCTTATCATGAGGAGTAATAAGAACTGTCTAAAAGGGTAAAAATCAAACCTAAGGACCCTCTTCAGTAACTAACAACATAAACAAAAAAGATAAAGTCATGTTGTCATCAAGCCACTGCCTGTACTGGTATTTTATTTTCTCTTGAATTTTTGTTGATTTGGTTTAGGAAGACAAAATTGTTATCATAATCAACAAAAATGCTGAAATTTTTTTTTTGTAAAATACACTGAATAATCTATTAAATTAGTATAAGAACTCTACATATTCACCAAAGATCTTGCCAGGAGCTAGAACAACTTAAGATAGTAATATGAGTCCACCATGACATGGAGTTGCAGAAGACTGTCCATACACTCTTCTTCTCTCCACTTATATCCATTTCTTTTACTTCATTGCCACAATAGAAAGAAAGAGATAAGAAAATTTGCAGATTTGCAAATTATCCTGTTGGATGTTGCTGCATTTTGGATCAGTAAATTTTTCTGAATTTTACAAATAGCCTTGAACTTATTCAAACCAGAAATTCAGGGTGAAATGTGTAGCAAAGTGCCCAGAAGAATACTGAGCTTCATACCCAGTCCTACTCTACTGCAACTTTTCCATCAGGTTCTTCTTTATTCTGTATTCATACTAAGAACTCTTAAAATCACTACTGACTACAATAAATCAAACAGAAAAAAACCCTAACCAAACAGAACAGTACTTTGTTTCCCAGACTATGCATAAGATTTTAAGCAGAGAAAAAAAGAGTTACAGAGTCATGTAAGTGAGAAAGAAAAAAGAGAAGGAAGAGAAAAAAAACAGAATTTAAAAAAAATGAAGAAATTGTGGCTGTCACAAAAAATACCCAAAAAAAAAAACAAAAACCAAACCCAACAAATAAAAAAAAAAAAAAAAAAAAAAAAACCAACCTCAAAAAAAAAAAACCAACAAAAAACAAAACACCAAAAACCCCAAGCTGAGAAGGGCCTTGTGGGAAGCCATATATGTGAAATGTAACGTATTTTTAAAGTGACTGGTTTTCAAACTGATGCCTTCTGGACAGTAGCACAGTTAAAAGTACTCCTTGTTTTTTATTTCTGCCCTTTTCACATTCTCAAATCTTCACTAAACTCCTATAAAAAACTTTTTAAAAATTTTTATTTTATTTAATACTCCTATCTTTTTCATATCTAAGAGATTGGGACATTTTCTCTTCAACTTCCTATTCTAACTATCAATGAGTCTCACTTTTAGTTTATGTAATATATAAATATTGACTCATTAATTCACCCTACTATTTAACAGAAGTCCTGCAGAGCCACTGGATCTATTAATTTTTTTTACCTTCCCAATTTACATCGGAAATTGAATTGTTTGATAGAATCTTTAACACTCCACAGGAAGAGTAAAAACAGTGGTACAAAATTCACCCTGCTTTAAAGAAAAAAAAAAGAACCTATTTAAAAATGAAATGAAATCTGAAAAAGTGACCATACAGTGTACATAGAAAAACCCCCAGATATGGTACTATACCAAGCAGAGTTTGAACCGTCAGTATTTTAGAATCTTGTTCTGAGAAATATTCAAAGCTAGCCCCTGCTCACAGGAAAATGAAATTACACAGGAAGTTACACGGTAAAAAGGCTTCTGCACCGGGGAAAGCACAAAGCCCTGTGAAACTGAGCAAACACCAACAACATTATCATCTCTGCAACTCAGTAGAGCCGGTGCAGTTTAACCAAAGGGCTACAACAAAAAAGGAATGAGGAACACCATGATGTCAGAGGATAAAGACTTAGAGTGGATTTTTGCTATGAACAGTATCAGGAAGCAGCCCACTTAGTGATCTGGTGAGCTGGTGTGTTACAGACACACTCGTTACATTCAAAGCATTGTTGCTATTCTTAAACTGCCACATACGTAAGTAGCAGAGATAAAAATACATGAAGTATATTTGGACAAGTCACACAGAAACATCAAAAGCACACCTTAGGGTCCTAGTCTCTGCACTACAGAGTGTAAATGTCAGAGTACCAGCACCACCAAAATGAACAGTTTGACTACCCAGGTGACCACCAACAGCACAGCAACCTCCTGCTATTGCTTAATGCTTAAATGCTTTCTGGAGTGGAATAAAAAAATCTTTAATATTTTAGAGACACTCCCTGAGGAGTAAATTGCTCAAATCAGAGATTCATCCTTGTATACTACAAACTACACAAAGTAGATCATCCCACAGCAAAGAGAGAAGATGGAGGAAAACTAGGGAGGCATGATGAAAGTGACAGAGTCCCACCATGAAGTGAAAAGCTGGAAAGAGAATAACTGATTGTCACAGAAAGCAGGTGTGAAACTACTGTGATTTAAAAAATGCACCAAAACCTAGGGGAAAGTTACTGAGGCACTATTTCATCCTGACGTACAACACAAATTCAATGGGGTATTAAATGAAAGTCCAAATAACTGTTCCAGGGAAACACACAAGGTGTAACTGTGAAACTCATCATCAAAACTGGTGAGTAAGCAAGATGAGGAGTTGGTTTTCTCTACGTGCAGTTGTAGGTAGAAGTGTTAGCACAGCAGAGAGCTTCAGGCAAGGATGATGAACCTCATGATTTAAGACCTAAAAATAAAGACTCCACCAATTTGGAACCAGAGTAAAGCTTTCACGACAAACAGGTTACCCCAAACCTTCCAGCATGAGATTTCTTGCCTCCTTCTGAAGTACATGATGCCAGCCACTGCTGGGGATAACCTTCTGGCCAGATGGACTGCAGGTCTGAAACAGATCTAACTAGGCTCCTCACAGTGATTTTACAGCTAGATGCCAAGGAAAATCTCATACTACCTACGTCTCTCATATACCTAAATGAGGCAGGATGGAAGTACCTTAACCAGCTATTTCATCACATCTAGTAAAAAATCCTTAACAGACATTTAGGCCCACTTTTATGAAGCAAAGTACAAGAGAACATCTGTCTCTGCAGACTCCAGCCTAGAGGAACATGATCCAATCAGTTACTAATTCTACTAGATACTACAAATGGAAATTGAAGTTTTGGACTGGTACAACAGAAATGGTAGCTGGCCTCCATGTTTCAAAATCACAATCAGATTTGGTAATTAGAATGCTGACTTTCCTCTTTCTTACGTACATGACATGGCTCTGTAACTCTCTTCTGCTTTAACACTAGCTCATATTTTAAAAAGCATGGATCAAAAGCAATTAGACTGCTTCCAGCACTGTAGTTGCCTATCACTGATAAGCACAGTATTTTCCAATAAAAAGCTTGCACACGCTGATAATTCTGAAAGCAGTTTTTTGCTAATATTCACTATTCTTCTGGGAAATGTGGTGTGCCAATAACTGTAGGCTTATCTGCAGCTGAAGTTACACTGCACATTTATCTCAGGGATGGTGTGACATGCTATAACTCCATTCATGAGGGAATAAAAGTGACACACTAAAACACAAGTAGCTTCAGGAAGACTGTACAACTGCAAAGTATCCTTATTAGATAATAAATACATGAAATTTGGCTTTGGATTAACACTAAAGCGGTAGATAAATACAATCAAGAGAGTCCTACTCTAATGTTAACATGGGATACTAGAGCTCACATTCTACTAATTCCAGAATCACCTACCCAGAGGTAAACACAAACATTGTTAGATAAAAGCACCCCAGACTTACAGATCGTACTCATGTTTCACATAAATTTTAACTATGTCATTTGTACAATTAAACCTGAAAACTTGTTCGTTTTTTTGCCATTTTGGAAATACACAGACAGGAACAAACCTACAGTGAGTACTGATTTTGGAAAAAGTCTTTATTAGTCTAAAAGTCCCAGATTTCACAGACCTGAAAACTACACTGTTTCACTTAAATTATGGCAGCAGTTGTATTTGACACTTATTTGCCAAGATGATAATAATAAACACTACAGGAACTCCTATGCCATCTTTTCCAGTGATATTTGAGTACTCCATTTTCAGAGAGAGAGACACAGGGGGTGAGGAGGGTGGGGAGAGACAGACAGACATTTAATATGTTTGTAAAGCACCACAGGATGTTGAGTGTAGGCCATCCTCCAGATGCTGCAGCCTCAGCATCCATCACCTCTGTGATGGATCCCCACCTTCCCCCCATGCACTGCCCCAAACACAATTTTTTTTTTTTTTAACAGCCTTGTCAAGAGTGGTGTCTGGGAGAAGCAGCTGTGGGTTCTGTTCTGAGGGTGAGGCAGGATTGCAAGATTACTGAATGGTCACTGAGGCTCACTTAACTGAAGCTGAAAGGAACAAGGGAGTAAAAGCTTACTCACAGTATGTAAGGAAGAAGTTACCCAAGGCCAGAGGAGGGGGTTAGCAAAATAGGGATATGGCGTGCAGGCTGGGTGTGAGACTCCTCACTAAGATCCTCTCCCCAGTAACTCTCAGGCACACACACAGTCTGGATCCTGGGCTCCAGAAAATGTGACCCAAATATACTCAAGCAGCTGGGGAACTGTGAGTTAAAAGCACCTTATGAAAGGTGGTGAGGGGGGGAAACCAACCCGGTGTAAAGCACATATGCAAGGAGAAGAAAGCTTGGGAGCAATTTCTGTGTACCAGAACTGCACTTTGTACCTTCCTGTCAGCTCCCAAAGGGAATTGTTTCTATGGAAATCAAAACAGTGCCACTTCTGTTCATTTTTATACAGTATCCTCACATCAGTCAATGTGCTTCAGTCTGGCTTGTGGGTCTAAGAACATTATAGAAATACAGCTACTGTTTTGGTCATCTTCTTTTTCTTTTGTCACAGAATTATTTACTGCAGAATGGTCCAGACTGGGGACTTTCTCCTCATGAGCCATACAAGGAGGGCAAACTGCACAGAATAAAATGGTAGAAGACATATTTCCAGCCCTATGCCCTCACCCAGGCTGGTAAAAAAACCAGTTTCCTATTCTGTGCCAGATTAATGGCACACAAGAACAATATTTCCATTCTACCAACATATCTTCTCCTGGAAAAGGCAGAAGGCTGGGTGGAAGTGTGTCCCCTGAGCTCATGAACCACCAGCTTACCCAGGCTCATCCATTTTGAGTTGGTAACATGTCTACTTCAGCTCTACTCAGGTATAGACAACTTCAGACATACAAGTTATCAGAACTCAGTATCAGAACCTGCCATGATGGCAGGGCAGAATAGCAGAAGAGTAATGTAACCTTGAGTAACAGAAATTTATGGTTTCCACATTCCTTCCCATAATCTGTAGCTTGTTGATGCAATGTTTTCCTTCCTGTTTTTTTTTTTCCTGTTACCCAACACTGCTGTCCAGAACTTAGATGACAACAAGAGACTGTAATTTTGATGTTTAGCTTCACAGTCCATGAAGTAGGCTGATCCCACATTAAGAGATTGTCTAACAAGCAGAATGCAGTAGACAAGGAAGCCCACAGATGAGAGAGGAAGGCATACAGGGGGGTACAATGAGAGAAAAATCCTTCCCCTCCTCAATTCCCTAAAGAATCAAGACGTGTTAAAAGTGTGGAATAGGGAAAATAATAGCATAAACTTAGGAAGAGGAAAAAAGGAAAGAAAAGTTACAGTACCAAATCTGAGTGCAGGAACTGCTATGCTGGATAGACAATGGCTCAGCTTTTCCAGCACCCACTTCCTCCCACAGTGAGCCACTAGGTAAATACAAGATATGCTACAAAGGTCCATGACACAACTGTCTCCCCATACAAATAATTTATTCCTATGACCTCTCATTGGCAAAAGCTCTAAATCACCATTTTCTTTCCTATAATCACATATTCTTACTACTGCCAGAAAAGCTTAAGGGATGGCACACATGGTATGGGAAAGGAACACTGAAAAAGGAAGACACTAAATAAAATGCTCTCACAGTAAGAGTAAAGCAAATGGATGAATTTGTAAAAAAATTATTGAATCCATCTGTTTATTTAGTACAAAGTTAATATATTAAAATCAAATAAATTAATTATTAAAATAAAATTAAATGCTTTAATATGGATTTATAGATATTTCATCAAAGTACCTTGCTCAGTAACATAGTGAGTAGTAGAAAAATCAAATGAGGATTTTTTTAAAAATCTCAGTTTTACTACTGACTGAAGTGTCAGGTACAATTCCAAGGCTCACTGCCAACTTTTCACCTAGCAAATTTGCTTCTTTCAGTCTATACAATGCAGTGATTACAGGCAGCTTTAAGCAGCAGGTTCCAGATGAAGATGTGTAAGGAAAAGTGGAAGCCTGCAGTCCCCACAGAGAGGACATTGTATTGGTGTGGCAGTGGTTGCTTTGTCACAACCCAGAGAGCCCTGAACTGCACAAAGAAACAGTCATGTAAAGAAAATGCACCAGAAGGGTGACATTTCCATTCTTAGATTTCTCTAAGGTTTTCCATGAGAAGGAAATGTCACTGCCTCCCTCTCTTTTTTCCCTCAGAAGTGGAGGAGGGATGGAACAATGCTGATCTGGTCACAGCAACTCCATCATGGAGACAAGGGGAGACAAAAAAAGGGGAGACAAAAAAGGCCAATCTAATGACAGATATGAAAGGCTTTGCTGGAATTCATGTAAGAACATAGTCCCCATGGGACAGAACTGCAATTAAGTTTGTGATGGATTCCTTCCTAGAACTGGCATCCAAAACCACTGGCTCATTAATATTTGCTCTCTCAAACATTAGGTCTGTCACCTTCCCCTCAGTCATGAGGATATGATCACTAAGGGACAAAACTAAGCTGTGACCACAACAAATATTTGTGAATGTTATCTGTGTTCATGGTTTTGGCACATATTTTTGCTTGGTCAAGGCTACCTCAGGTACTTATGTCCTGCAAAGCACATTACAGCAGATATTTCAAAGACAATATTTCATCAAAAAGCAAAGAGAACAGTAATGTCTATTTGACTGGTGGTGTATTTTTGTGTGTGCTTTTGTCTTTTTTTTTTTTTTAATTTGCAATCAGACAGAAAAAACACATCACCTTTCAAAAATATTTTTTGGGCTGATAATCCTTCTTATTTATGTGCTTCAATGAAATCCCCATAGCAAGTGAGGGAACGGGGCCTTCCAGCACTGTTAGAAAATACTAGAAAAATCTTCAAAAGTACATCAAATTCTTGCTCTGATGCAGAAGCAATGATGTTTCTGCAGTCTGGATTACCTGAAGATGCAGTGAGAGAACCAAAATGGATCAACTACGGCCACCAAGAAGCACATTTTCATTGCTGCCAACATGGACCTAATGCCAACAGTTTAAATAAACATTCTGCTGAGCTTCTTAACTTTCCTGGTGAGTTGCCTTTGAGGCAGACACATCATTTTGCCTAAAACCGGGGACTCTAATGGTAATTTGCCATTTTTATCAGCAAAAGCATCCAGTGAATGCCTGTGTGATTGATTTTGCCTCCTAGTGACTCTCTCTATGCTTGATGGACCAGCAATGCTGCTAAAGGCAGATTTGTTCCCCTTCCCTCCTCACTCTCCCTGACAAGTACAATGACGCGATTTTCACCAAAGTATTTCCTTTATCAGATGGATTGTCTGAGGACAACCAAGGACTTTCCGTTGGTAGTGACACCAACCATGCAGGGTGTGCTCATCACTGATAGCAGACCCAGAGAGTTTTATCCCTCAATACTGATGTCACATGGCACACTTGTACATCCGCTGCTTTAGATCACAGAGTGAAAGCAAAAATGGAAATGCACTGAGGTGTACAAAACTTCTATCAGATATGATTTTGTTTGCATTTCTAAATGGAGCAGCAGAGAAAAATTTGTTTTGTATATACACTGAAGATCATCCTTCTTCTAGGATTCATAATGCATCTACTCTCCAAAATACTCCTAATATTTCAAATTACCTCAGCCCTTATTTATTTGAGCCTAAATTCATAGCATGCTGAATCAATGTTCAACATGAAAAAACAGAACTGTGCGCAGGCTGGAGTAGCTCCTGGCAGCAAAAAATTATGAGAGCAATTAGGCCACATATCTGAAAGGTCACTTTACTGGAAGAAAGTCTTTGAAACTAATGACAAACCTAAATTTTTTGAACTATCATTACCAAACTAGTTTGTGAATTTGCACAGTAAAATTTTAAGTCAGATTAAAGTCATCTGTGCTTCCTTTTCATTCAAAACCCAAAAGCAGTACAATAAATTGAAACTGAGGGGTGTGAGGAACATATATGCTGCTGTAGTTGCTCAAAAGTGTCCTACAGAAACTTGAGAAGAACATAGCACCCAGTTTCTTTCACAGTACAACATATCTTCTACAATGGTAGCTCTACTGATAATACCTAGGGTAGCTAGGGATCAGTAGGCTGGACAATAAGGAAATGCCCTAAATGCCTGTTTTTCCAAGAGCCACGGAACACTCCTAATCATGGAAAGACATATGATAGCATTTCTATGAGATCTGCATCTGACGTGGTTGTCCTAACCTCTTTTTAGACAATGAAGGGAAAGGAAGACAATTTTATAGAGCATGATTGATGGCTGCTGCCTAAAACCATGCCACCAAAGCAAGGTTTAGCAGTATCCATCTCTCTGTGTAAGAGACTGTAAAGGTGACTCAGAGCCTCATGTGACTCAGATGCTCATGTCTACAGCTGGATGAGGAGTGTCCTGCCTCTAAAGCCCAAGAAGTGCTTTGGAAGGTCTGCATGGATGCATGTTACCATTGTCACTAGAGACCTTCCAAAGGAAGGCTAAAACTTCCATACTGCTGCAGGCAAATAAGAGATCTTGTTTTCACTTTAACCCCAGATCAGCACCTGACCATGGGAAGTCATCATCAGAACAGCTCAGACTGACCTACAACAAAACAATCAAGATATACTGCAACCAAAGATGGAAAAAATAGTCTGTGAGAGAGGAAAACCCATGTAGTTTGCAAAGAGAGCAGGAAAGAAAAAGGGCCTTGATATCCTAGTGATATACAGGAAAACAAAACTCAGCTACATTCTTGTAAAGCAACCTCTGAAACAGAAGCATGCTTTTGAAAAAATCCATGTTCCCTGATCATCTTATCAAGGGTCAGGTGTTCATGAATCTGCAAGAAAGACAGGTCCTCTCCTGAACAAGGCAAACCCTTCTCTCATCTGCAGCAGTGCTACAGACTGGCAGTTTTCTCACACATTTTTCAGGGCCAAAGAGATGCAATAGGTGATCCCTCCATCCACAGGTTGCCCAAGTCCTAGCTATCTCTTCATCACTTAGGGCAGAGCACGAGAAGGAACGCTTTCTGCTTCTTATTCCTCTTACTGCTTTAAGACATTTCTTCTAACAGGAAAGGTGAAACACAGCAAAAGCAAAATCTTAATGGATTGGGTAAATCTTTTTACCTGCAAGAAATCTTGGGGCTCAGTACTGAGTTAAATTGTTGTAACATCCAACAGGCCCATCTGCTCATACTGTTGCCTCTTTCATGCAAATTGTTACCCTACCAATTACCAATTGTTAGTCTCTTTGTAAATTACAAAGAGATCAAGGTTACACCTGCTTTACAGGTACATGAATTATGGCATGTGATCTACTAGACACTGCCCAAACACAGTGACTTTTGATCTGCAAAAAATCAAACTTTGCTGTAATAAACACACTTGATAACAAAATAAAAAAGCACTTCAAAAGCATCATACCCTGCTTGAAGATACTATACACTGATAATCACAAATTCCAGCATGAACAATTAAAACACAATTTACTCAATAACTACATTGAACCATCAGTCATTATGCCTCCAAACATCAGAACAGTCTGTAATACCCACAGGAAGTATTTTTAAAAGAAAGAGAAGTCACAGGGAATGATTAAATGTTCCTTTCAGAGATAGTACATTTTTTCAGTTGTGTTCTCAGATGGATCATAATTTTCTGAATAAAACAAGGACTACTCAGTTATTTGTAATATTCCATTGATTCAACCTCCCAAAGACATTTGTATGCCATATTTCAAACCAAATTATTTCAATTTTTAAGCAATGCTTGCACAAAGCATGAAGTACAATTAAATGTAATAGTCTCCTTAGAAAGCTCACTGGGGAAAACAGAACTGAAGAGGTTCAGCAAAAAGTGAAACATTCTGTTTTAGACAGCAAGTTTTACCCAAAATTCATACTCTTTACAAAGTTACCAGAAAAAAAAATTGTAGATTTAGTGGGCACAAATGATTAGGAGACTGCACAGGTGGAGCAGGTCAATAGCACAGCTCCCTGGAGCACTGGGGCTCACCTGTTTGTCTCTAATGACACAGATGGACTACATCCAGCCCAACCACGTTTACTGCACTGCTGTGCAGCAGCAGGGTAATTGATCAACAGTAAAATCAACAAATTTCATGTGTGAAATAAGATGGAAGCAGGTTTGAAAGAGATGAGAAAACACACACGTCATGTAATTCATAAAGAGGAAGTAGAACCAAAGAGGAAAAATGACTGCCCAAGTTCTGCAAACTGGAGTTCTGACAGGGAGAGACAAACTGGAGCCAAATTATTCACAGAACCAGAGTCATCTCGAGCAGAAAGTGAGAAGTTTAAAAGTCAAAAAGTTAAGCTGCTAGTTTGGTGGAACCCTGCTTATTTTGTTTGTAGGCTGCATTCCTGCAACAAATTTTTAACGACAGTTAAGATCGTTAGGCAGCTGGATCGTATGCTGCCTAAAAGACACCACCGGACACCTCTTCCCAGTGTGATAATGAATGGATTTAATAACTTCTCTTTTTGGTGCACGAGGGATTGAAAAACCACCCCAAGCTTGTGGAGATTGCATTTCAGTTACTTCTCCGTGGCATTCAGCTGAGGGTATCCTGCGGAATGGACGCTCTCTGAATCAGGCGACACTAAGAAGAGTTTTTCCCTACACCACGTGGCCAAAGACCACCACCAGGAGAGAGATGTAAACTGTGCTCCTCAGAAGTCTGTACTGGCTGTTTGGCCACGACAGCACCACCTTCTACACGCTTAGTTTAAGACTGATTAGAGACCAAGAGAATACACCGTATTCCCTTGGTGTTTTCTCTTGGTCCGCAGCTCTCTCCCGCCTGCCTTCCCTTTCCCAACGCTAACCCTGAAACGGGGCCCTGCGCATCCCTCGGGATCCCCACCGGCCTCGGGGAAGCTCTGGCACCCCTGCCTTGCAATGATCAACCCCCGGCTGACTTCCCCCAGGGAGGGGGCACAGGGAAGGTCTGACCCGGCTTAACCCCGCCGAGGGGAACCACCGGCTCCGGGACCCAGCGCGAACCCGCACGGTTCCGCACAGCCCGCCGCGGCCACGCCGGTCCCAAGGGGAGGGAGCGCGGTGTGCGGAGCTGTCCCCTCTGCGGGGCTGTCCCCTCTGCGGCTCCCCCCGCGCTGCCCAGAGCCAGAGCGGCCTTTGCCGCACCTCCCACCCCGCCGGGAGCCCTCGGGGGTCCCTCATTCCCTCCCTGCCCGCTTTACCTTGGCGGGCGGGCGGCGGCGGCTCCGGAGGCTGCGAGGAGGCGGGGGCGGCTCTGCGGGACCCGGCCCGGCCCGGCCCGGCTCGGCTCGGCTCGGCTCAGCCCAGCGGGGCCCAGCGCTGCCGGAGGGAAGTGGGGCCGCCCCGCCGAGCTCTCAGCACCTCCCTCCGCCCCCAGGCCGGCCAGAGGCGGCGGCCCCGAGTCCCCTGGGCAAACCCCGGCCGGACCGAGCAGCCCAGCCCAGCCCAGCCCGGCCCGGCCCGGCCCTTGCGCTCCCCTCCCGCGGCCGCTCTCGGCTGGACAGCGCTGTCAGGCGCGCTCGGGTTTTCAAACAGATTTGAGTTTCTTTCCCCGCTCCCTTTAGTGACTCTACATCTTCTCTAACGTGCAAGGCACTTCTCTAACTGCTTTCATGGCATTTTTTTATCACTTCGTACCTTTGGAAAAGGCTGCCTGGAAGGGTACTTAAATTTTATTGTTGAAGTAGGAATGATTTTATAACGCGTTATATTACATAAAAAGTTGGGGAGGAAAAAAATAATCGAGACGTTTCCATCTGAAGTTTAAAGAGCAAGTGTCAGAAAATTCAGTGTGGCCTTGAAAACATTGATGTCACCAAGTTTAAGAGAGATTTTGCATACTGTAAGCCATGTGAAAATAGAACTCTCTCGATTCAAAATCCTGGTTTTGGTACCTACAACTTTGCCAAAACAATGCTTTTAGCAGATTTTTTTTCTTCTATATCTAAAGCAATGACAGAGAAGTGTAGTGAAAAAAGGTGAAGATGTCACCATCGCCTCCTTCTGTTACTTCAGTTTAGAGAAGTCACCAGGTAGTTTAGCTTACTCTTGTGTTTATTGGAAATTTGTATTAAAATTCCAGATTTTGCTCCAAAGTGGCCAAGAAATCCTGTGTTTCATTCCTCCAACACTGCTGGAGATGAAATAATTATGGCAGAAGGATGGTAGCATTTTAAACTACCACTATGTTTTGCACAGCAAATATGTTTCAATGCTTTGAGGGGCAATTGCTTTGAAAAAATCCAGCTGAGACAGCTCAGCCATATTTAAGAATGCATTTAGGAAAAAGTGCATTGTTCTGCCTGAATTATTTCAAATTATTTCACTGGCTAAAATTTACCAGAGTCTTTAGTGAGGTCAGAGCTTCATTTTTGGCCAGGCTCAGGAAAATACATCTAAATTTGGCAAACAACATTTGTAAAATCATGGAAATAGTTATTAAACTATTAGTTATTAGTTGAGGAACTAGGGAGTCTGAGATTCCATGGATACTGCATGTTGTTTTTGCTGACTTTATTTGCAGTTGCTCCTTTTGAATTTTTGGTGTCATTATGGTAAGAAAGATGTAATTTCAAAAGATTCATTGGCAATTATGTTTTTAAATTTATCCCAAAGTCAAATTTTAAATCAGCACTTAGCACTGAACACTCTGCATGTATTAAGGAGTAATATTGGATGTGCATTTTATTGTCAGAAAGTATATTTTTATTTCTGTATGTGACCTACCAATAACATGGTCACACCCTGAATACACTGGTGGTTTCACACTTATTTAGCTATTGTTAAATACATAACCAAAATATTTGTTAAGATAATATAGAAAACATCTATTCTGCTTGTAAAAGTAGCCTTTGTTTGCTTTGTCTCTAAATTTGTTCCTGTCCTCTCCACATATCCTGAAAAAGGCTGAGAGAGCTGAATGGCAGTATTTGCATACATTTGCAATATACTTGCATATATTTGGCAGCTCTCCAAAGCTCACCTGGCATTACCTATAAAAGGAACAGTCGAGATAAGAACAGCATAACTCTAGAAAGCAAAGGAAAAGAACAGAAATTCCAGAAAATCCTAAGTGCTATCTCTGCAGTTTTTGGTCTGTGTTCAGGAGCATGACGATTGTGCTCCAGTGGGATGGGTGGAGGCCATCACATATTCATAGGGTGGGGGGAATGCTACAGCAGATACAGACTTGATTAACACTGTGTGTTCTAATGTTAGAGAAAGCAAAGTCTGTGGGAAGAGGAAGTGGAAATAAGTAAAACTTCCTAATTTGTTTACTGTCAGATGAAATGAATGTGCAGCAGAATCGTTCCCCTGAATTCCAGCCCTACATTCTGCCTGCTCTCCTCCAGAAGCTTTTAATTTTCTAATGGGAAGAGGAGACATGCACTCCACCCAGGTTACAGCTGGGCATTTCTCAACAGTAGCATGACTCAAGTGCAGTTAGAAATGGTTCTTTTCCTTTTCCTTTTCTTATCTTGGGTGAGTAGATCACTGGGTAGATATGCTGTCATTATACAGCCATTGCTGAGGAAGAAAGAAGAGAGCTTTCTTGACCTCTCCAATCCTTTTGGATTGCATGTCCTAGTAATGTTTCTATAAAGCAGCAGATAATTTAGAATTAAAGCAGAACATCTGTTTTTGAAAGGGAACAAATAGATATATTTCTAGTGCCAGGAAACCAACAATCCCTTGGAAAAAAAAAAACCAAAACATTTTACCATAAATATGTTCCCTTAAATTTTATTGAAATCACTTTATACACTGACAATAATTACCTGACTTTGCAGAGACTGACCTTAATTGTCTCTACAGGGTAAATTAGACACTATGCTAAGATCTTACCTGCCCAGAGTAATGCAGGATCAGCCCATAGCCCTCAGTGTTATGAATGGAGAGGGTGCAGATATATAAAACACTGCCAAGCCATTGTGCCCCTGGCCAAGATTAAAAAAGAGGAAAATAAATCAGTGCAATTAATTAGAACTTTTGTCATAGCAAAACACAGATAATGCAATTGCAATTGAAAGGGTTGTTTGCTTTGGGGTTATTCAAACAAAATAACTTTCAGGTGGAAGAATGGAAGTTTTGATCATAGAGGACAAAGATATAGATACAAGCTACAAGATAGGATTAAAAATATGTGTTTAAGGGAAGTGATATATAAAGGCTGGAGTATCCTCTTTTCAAGTAGTACCATGCAAATACTGAAAATCTTTGGTACAATGACTGGATGTTCCTCTAGGATACATCAGATAAGTTCTTTCATCACAATACTTTTTCCAGAAAGCTTTAGGAGATTGCAATTAGTGAGAAGTGACTCACATCACCACAGCAGACTGCAATGTCAGAGCATTCTGGAAAAATGTTTGGCATCTTCTTATAAGGCCAAAAGTAAAAAGTATATGTATAAGGAAGTAGTGATGACAGGTTTTATGTTCTTCCAATATGTATTAATTTAAGGGTGGGTTTTTAAAAAAATTCATTTGTGTTTGTGCAATACAACAGAAGACCTGTAAACCCTGAAACTTCCTTACATGAAAGATGGAAAGCTCGTATTTAAGAGCTTATATTAAAGAAATTACCAAAAGCAACATTTAAAAAGTCACAATAAATCAAATTGAAGTATGACTGCATTGCATACAGAAGCTAGTCAACAAGAATATCATATAAAGTTCTTTAAAATTATAGCAAATTAAGAAGCTGAAATTCAGTGTGCTAAAGAGAACCATGACCCTTCTTCCCATCTTCTCTTCCATCCTTTTGAAGGCATCTTTCAGCGAATCAGAACTAAAAATAAAATTATTTCTCCATTACTCTGAAGAGGAAAGCATTGGTTCTTACAGTGGAAAAACCAAAAGCAAAACAAACCAGTATCTTAACCTGGATGAAAAGCTGAAGAAGATGTTTTAACCTGAAAATGTTAGCAGTGAAGCTGGCAAACTCACACTTTTAACTGCAGAAAATTAAAAGTACTTCTGAAAAGTCTGTGATCAAATCTTATTTAATAGAATTCTATCCACCATCATAATTTTAAGATGTATTTCCATTTTTCTTTTTCTTCTGTGTATGATAGGGCCTTGACTTAGGTCAAAAATGCTTCCAGTTTTGCATGTAGAATATGTTTAGGAAACTATTTAGATATCCAGGATTTACACTGTTAAAATTTCTTTTAGGTCTTGATTAATAAATCAGAGATGCCTGAAGGCAATTTTTTCACTGGACTCAATGAGTTTTAGATCAAAGTTTTCCTGCTCTCACATATAAAAATCATTGTGTACATCCATATTTCTTATAACTGCTCATACATAGCAGATATCTATCTATCTATCTATCTATCTATCTATCTATCTATCTATCTATCTATCATCTATCTATCTATCTATCTATCTATCTATCTATCTATCTATCTATCTATCTATCCCTTTCTGTTCCTTGTAGACATCTGTTCAAGTCAGCCCCCTTCTTCACTTGTGAGAGCTGAGCATCCAACATAAATTGCAGCTGAGGCAGGAAAAGCCTGACTAACACATCTCATTTATTACCTTTATTAATCTTATGATGAATGAAATCAGCTGCACCCTTAAAAGGAAACCTGTATATGTCATAGCATGGAATATTGAAATCTCATCTAACTTGTTCCAATACTTGTTATTAACTAGAAAATTGTAACCTGAGGGTCTTCATTTGAAAATGTCAGCATTTATTATTAATATAATTTCTTTAGCTGTAAAAAATAGGCTTTTTGATATTGCTCAGAGCAATGTGTGCAAAAGTTAGCTTAATGAGAAGTATCATTTTAAACTGAGCATTTGATTTTACAAATGCTAAACTAAGTGTGAAATGAGTAAGGTTTTGAAGCTTCTTACTGAAGTAAATATAAGGTACTTGAAGACAAAGAAAGAATTATCTTACTTTATTAATAGAAAGAAATTAATTATGTATTTTACTAATTTAAAGCTATTCAACCCATTCCTTACTCACTTCTTTCCTCTGGGATTTATTTCCCTACGCACTTTTCTTTCCTGATTGTTAAAATGTTGTAAGCATGGTTTATACAGGTGGAATGTTCTCTTGAAGTTTCGTCAATTCAAAGATGGATGTGTTAGCTTGTGTGAGAGCAAGCATGGAAATTGGTCCTCTGGTCACACCAGTTTAAATTTTCCCCTTTTTAAAATAAAGTTTAAGTGTTCTCCATTACCTGCTACACTTTGACTGTTTCATTACATTCACATGAATATTGAATAGTTCCCCGTTTCCTGGAGGCCCAGGGAAAGATTTAGGAACCCTTAATAATCTTCTTTTGACAACACAATAGTAGTTGCAAACAACTTTATAACTTAATTTTTAGATTTTTTTTTTCTGTTGTTCAGGGTTCAAAATAAATTTTTTCCACCCCCTGCCCACTTCCCAGCCATCCATTATTTTCACAGTGATTACAGAATTCTTTGAGGAGATAATTGTCAGCATTTTTTTCTGTCAAAAAGTATCTCCAAAATCTTTATCTTCAAAAAATTTATTCTTCTTTCCCTCTCAGCAGGTATTTTTTAAGTACAAATGCCAGGTTAAATCTTTTTGCACATTTGATTTGCTGTAGCTGCATGTCAGTATTAGGCTGCAAAGTTTTCTGCTGTGTCTGTCACTTAGAGCATATGTGTATTGATTGTGTAACATTTGCCCAGATGTAATGTGCATATGGAGTGAGGGATAGCATGAGGAAAGCTGCACTACAAACTACCTGTATGGTTTTTTCTGGTGTGCAGAAGTGCAAAATAGAGTTTTTCCACAATCACTTTTTTCTCATCTGCGTAAACACTGTCTGCAAGAAACAGATGGAAACCTTAAGAAATAGGCATCAGAACTGTTTTACCCACAAAGTTCCTGATAGCTCCTGCAAAAAACATTTCACGTGTGTGGCACTTACTGCTCATAAGGGGGGAAACTAGAAAGCAGAACTTGCTTTCAGACCGTGTACTAAATATGGAAGCAAGTGTGGGAACCTATTTTTAAGAGTTTCATCTTCTAGCCCCACCTCAAAGGGAGGTGCATATGAAATTAGTTCATGCATATGAAATTCACAGCTGGAATTTGGCTACACATTCAATCCTTCCTGGTAGGTCTCAGTGAGCCAGACCAAGGGGTGTCTTAGAAGTGCAAGTTGAGTCTACAGAAAAAGTACATGTATGGCAAAAATTTAAGGCTAAGGGTTTTGTAATACCATGGCAGCTTTGACCTGTCTTGGCCAGCTCAGATTATGTTAGATTTGTGTGAGACACAAGACAATATTTAAAAAAATAAATATTCTTTAGTTTCCACCCTACCACAATCTTGTATGATGAATCCTGAGAGAAAAGCTATGTGCTAGAGCTTAACACACCGCAGCAGTGATCTCAGCTTCACATGGCTGCTGATAAATAAGATAGTCAGGGAACTGGTTTATTTCCCTATTGTTCGTAAAATATTTGCTCCAAAAAATTATAGATTTTCTGAAGGGTATTATTTACTTTGTTCAGGTAATGCACAGCTGAACTCTGAATATTTCTATTAAGAATTTGGAGACCTTGAGCTTTCTATCTTTTTTTCTTCAGTTCAGGTAATGTACAGCTGAACTCTGAATATTTCTATTAAGAATTTGGAGACCTTGAGCTTTCTATCTTTTTTTCTTCAGTTCAGGTAATGTACAGCTGAACTCTGAATATTTCTATTAAGAATTTGGAGACCTTGAGCTTTCTATCTTTTTTTCTTCAGCTTTCTGTGGCCTGTAGTTGGTGCTGGTCTGTAACCAAATGTCTATGAGTCAAGCAAGAGTCAAGGTAAGACTCTCCTTCAACAGTGCAAAGAAATTACAATAACCCAGCTGTGGCCATTTGTGTCACTTTTGCTCAAGAAGCATCTCACTTGATTCACAAGAGCATAAGACAATGAAAGGTTTACTGGGAGAGAACCAAAATCTGTGTTTTCCAGATGAAGTTGTCAATATAGTTTTTCCATAGAATACAAGTTGAATATGAGCTCCCTTTGAAATTTAATAGGATCAATAATGTTTAAAAGAGGAACTTGACAATAGCATTGTGCTTCCTCTGGTAGCTTTTATTTTTGTTAATGTTAGGAGAACACAGTGAATTCTCACTTCCTCTTTAATTGAATAACTTCTGTTTTGCACTATTGCAATATAGAGTTGTATTATTTTTAGACTATGGTTATAACTAATATATTAAATGCTGTCATATTTCCCTCATATGATAGCTTGAGTGCCCATTTGTCAACAAAAAATAGTACTGTTGCACAATGATACAGCCACCTGCTGACCAGAACAGAGCTTTCTGTGAGAATCAGGAAAAACAGAAGTTAAAATCATTCAACAGCTTAGGTATTCCAGCCAGAATCACATGCTTTACTGGTCTTTCATGTTGCTGAGGATCAGGGTTCCTATACACTAGCTATGTCCGTGGAGGCAATTTAAAGAGTTTGTTGCAGGACACATTAAGGCAAGATGCAGCTTTGGGGTAAAATTTTTGAAGAAACTATGTCAAATAATATATCTTGAGCTTGAAAAACTGTTCCTTCTGCTCTAAAAATAAAATAAGCATGAAATATCTTTGGCTGATAATGTTTCTCTGAAAGTAAGGAAATGACTTTTTCAAATAGACCTAACTACTTCAATATCTTTAACAGTTTTGTCCAGGACTTTCTGAACAAGGGGTGGTTGTACTTCAGCAAAGCAGCTGAGGAAGTTCTTGTCCCATACTCATGATCACTCCACCATGACTGGTGTTTATGCACTGTGCTTCTTATGCATGTTGTAGTTTCTGATTCTGCTCCCTTTTTGCCACAGTGACATTAGTCTTCATCTCTACTATTACATCTGAACATAATTCAGATTGTGTACTCTTCACATTTCACTCTTTAATAGTATTTTTGCTCATTTTCAAATGCAAATCCTTTGCAATAGCATTTAGATTATCCCCAGCTGCCAGAAACTTTTCTAAGTACAGGTAGCTGTAGTAGAATAGCAAGTATGTGTACTACATTATCTTGAATTTAAAAAAGCCTTTTGCAGAGACTTTTTAGAAGTTTTAGATGTAAAAAATAACATGTGAAGGCTGTCCTAAATTTTAATAAATGGGCAAAGAAGAGATGAGGGCTTATGAGTCTATAATGAAAGAGAGATGGTGTGGAATGTGGAGAGTACATGGAGGAACTTGAAAAAGATCAGTACTTTGTATTTAATAGAGGTGGGAAGCCAGTGCCAGCTAAGGAATGCAGAGACAAAATGACACAGTAAAAGTATTAGGCCTAGAAAATAATTTTCAGAGCAAGAAAGAATAAATGAGGAGAGAAAGACCACAACAGGAAACCATGGATAAGAATTTGAAATGAAAGCCTTGCTTCAAGCTTTGACATATGGAAAGAGAGCACCTATTTTAGAGGTGCTGCAAGAAAACAACCAGCAATCTCTAGACACAGCTGGCCTGGGAATATCTGAGTCAAAGATGATGCCCAGTTTACAGCAGAGGAGGAAAGTTTGTGGAAGCAGGTATTTTCTTAAATCTTCTTAGGCTCAACTTGAGCTTGAGTTTACAGCTGGATAAAGAGAAAAGTTGAAAAACATATATTGCAAGTGAACCTGGAACATATAAATGTGCATTCCAAGTAAATTCAGCAACTGACATGCACTGTTTTTTTTAAGCAGTCAGTATTGTCGCATACTCAGTATGCTCTTGATTTGTTTCTTTTGAAGACTGTAAAGCAAACTTTGCCTTGGTGGTAAATTGTTATAAAAGTTACAAGACTTTCAGAGATCAATGCAGCATCTTTAATCATAATTTTCTTCTGTATTCTGGTTTTCCTTTTCCATGCCTTTTGATGCATGCATACAAAATGAACATCCCTTTTATGTGAACATACTCCAGAAAAAAAGTCTTCAAGATGTATAACTTTGCAAATATGTTCTTGTCTCATGAAGTGAGGATAGTCTTGCCTGACAACTCTATATACCACTTTTCCTCTGCAAGGATCATATGAAATGAAAAATATAATCCTCTTCAACTAAAAAGGAAAACTTCCATAGGTGAAATCCCCCTAATGAGATTCTTTTCCCTCTAGTAACTGTCTCACATTCCTTCCTTCTAAAGGAAGCTTGTTCTTTCCCTTAAAGCATATAAACTGATAATAAAGCAAGGGAGAGGAAAGTGAAGGACCTAAACAAGGGTGTGGAAGACCTGAGCTTGAGGTCTTTTAAGTCTGCCACTGGATATTTGTAACTATGTTACTAGTGGCACTAAAAACGACCTAAAAATGTCAAAAGAGCTAAATGTTGCCTCAGATTGTAAAATATATTTGGGTCCCATTAGCTCTGTGACTGTGCCTGGATGCCTGGAAATCTGCACCTTAACTGTCTAGGAATCAAATCACTATGGGATTAGGGGTGCATAATGCAGAGAGAACATTTCTTTAAGTCTCAGATGTGTTCTGAACATACCTGCACTGGACTGTGACCCTTTCACAAACTCTGGCCAGGTAAGTACCTCAGAGATCTAGACAGGTGATTTAACCACAGCCCTGAAACTCTAATGCAGCTCCTGAAAATACAAACACAGGATGTAAGTGAAGCTAAGGTAGTACCTGAGAAGAAAGACACAGATATTTAGCTTGCTCAACAGCCTTTTTCTTTATGGAAACAACTTTTTTGCCAGGTTAATATTATTTCTAGAAACAGAGGCCAAAGCAAACACTCTCCTTGGACTATCTAATGAAAATCTATCTTGAGTAGAATAAACTCAGCTGGGTCTCGATCAATCAGTGTTTGAAACATCTCCAGTTTGACTGTTAATGTGATTTTTTTTTGCCAGAATCTTGGGCTTTAAATTTATTTTAGAACTACAATGTTGAGGAAAAGTCTTTATAATTGATCCTAGTCTATTTTTGGGATTACCAAAATAAGGTCTTGATGGTGGGCAAATAGCCATACTGAAAAAAATATCCCAAAACGTCTCACAGCTTGGAGCAAAGATCAACATAAACTGTTTACAAAGGGATTTTGAGAGACCATCAGACACTGTAGCACTATTGAGAAGAGCCAGGTGTTTTACTGTGCAGATTTCTGCCCTAGGAACCACAGAAGTTAATTTGCTTGTTTTATACAGCAAGAGTGTACTTCTCTTCTCAAGGAGAAAGTGAATCCTTATTTATAGAAAGGCAAAAAGAGAAGCTTATCTTGAATGTTTGTTTCAAGAGCTTTTATAATTGCTAGGAAAACACAGAGCCCCTGATTTACATTTGCTCCTTCACATGAGGTAAATGAAGATCAAGTCTACAGTATTTAGTAGTCTAAACAGTCACAATTTAATTATTTTTGCAAGAATAACTCCCCTGTTCTTAAAACTTCAAGGCTGCATATGGAAATGCACAGATCTAAATTGATAATGCTGCCTGTCTTTGCAGAAACTATTCACAGCTATGCCCTTTCCTTTGGGTATGTCTGAAAAACTTTACACAAAAAACCTTCATGAATGAAGATAAAGAACTGGAAACATATAAGCACTCCATGCTATCACTCCTGTGCTGTTTCTCCCATTGTTGGTCTGGAAAATCAGAAATTGTCATAAGAAAGAAAGAAAAAGAAAGAAAGAAAGAAAGAAAGAAAGAAAGAAAGAAAGAAAGAAAGAAAGAAAGAAAGAAAGAAAGAAAGAAAGAAAGAAAGAAAGAAAGAAAGAAAGAAAGAAAGAAAGAAAGAAAGAAAGAAAGAAAGAAAGAAAGAAAGAAAGAAAGAAAGAAAGAAAGAAAGAAAGAAAGAAAGAAAGAAAGAAAGAAAGAAAGAAAGAAAGAAAGAAAGAAAGAAAGAAAGAAAGAAAGAAAGAAAGAAAGAAAGAAAGAAAGAAAGAGAGAAACTTGTCTTAGTAATTATTAAAACTGAAGTTTTCTTCCCATTTTCATGCTGAAGGCAAAAGGCACCAAGATGCATTTTATCTTTCTTGTAGCTCTGCAGTCTGGCTTTTTTGAAAATGACACTGTTATAAGTTGTGTCCATAAAGATTATCTAGCTGTCTTCTTATTTGTTCTCTTTGGCAGCCTCAAGACTGACTGGTGATATTTTTCAGCATTAATGAAATATAGACAACACTCAAGATTCTGTGATTTTCAATTCCAGGTTCAAGTCCCCATTTTAAACATTTCATACATTCAGTGACTGTATGTCTAAAAAACAAACAGAAAGATTATCAGATTCAGACCTGGTGTGTCTCTGGTCTGAAATGTCCACTGGAAGATTTCACATAGGTTACATTTAATTTCTTCATTTTTGGCTTGTGCTTGACATAGTAATTGTTTCTAACTGTTAGACATAAATCGATTAGCAGGAACATTGCCAAAAACTTTTCAAAATTTTAAGTATATAATTCCAAACACAGTTGGTTTTGGTTTCAGCTTTTTTTTATGTTCCAAGAAAACTAATCTTAACAGAATCTGTCAACCAAAGTAAAATAGAAACAGGACCATCTTGTCCTACTTCCATACTGGCAAGTCCTGTACAGAAGTTTTGGAAGTGAAGTTTAGATTTCTTAGTCTGTTATTCTTTATAACATAAGACAAAATCCTCTACACATACAGTCTGTAGTAAGCCAAATATTTTTTGTTTCGAAAAACATTGTTTTGTGATTTGAAGATTTTCAAAGATAATTAATTTGAAGATTTTCAAAGATAATAATTAATCCAGTGTTGCACTCAACAAATTCCTGATTTTGCAGGGTTTGGGGTTTTTTTTCTGCTTTGATTTTCTGCATGACACCATTTATAACTGGTTGCTTTACCATTCACTCTAGTGAATCCAGGACCTTTTCCTCTTTTTTCACCCATATTAGGTTTTAAAAATATTTTCTTTAAGCACCATTTTCCCTTCAGGCTCTTTGATGTTCCAAGAGTAGTTGGTACATTTTAATCTGACCTACACCATAATTACATCTGTTTAGATATATTTACTTTTGCAGGGGCCATGGACTTTTGATAGGTGGTAACCTGCCCACAATTTAATTTATACCAAATATTTAACATACAAGTATGTTCAAAGCCAAAGCTTTTATTAAGGCTGTAAAATACAACTTTCATGACTTGGAAAATGCAAGAACTAAGGCTGCTGGTTTAAATTAATTTCTATCACATTTTTTGCAAACACCTGAGTATGTATTGATGCAAACAGTTAAAAACCGGCAAAAGTGTATAAAAACTCAGACTAGATTTTATAATAGGAAAATCTGAGAGAGTATTACTAGCTAAGGATAGTTTCTGCTACTCCTGTAATGAAAAAGAGAAACTGCAGGTTAGATTTGAGGTTGTCCTCCGGCCATTAGAAACAGTGTATGGAAGGAAATACAGCAGCTAAAGTGGATAAGTTAGATAGCTCTTGCACCTGCTGACATTGATTTAAAACACCTTTTTTTTTGTCCAGCTAGGAACCCTGCCCCACAACTCTTGTTAGCCTGAATGTACACTGATATGATGTACCTCAAGCACACTTTCTGTATGAAGGCATGGAAACACAATAAAGTCTTCCAAAACTTGCTCTACATCCACACAAGAGAAATCTTCCCTCATCATTTGCGTGCTTTTCCCATTACCATGGTATAGGGATCCTGAAGAAAAAGAGAAGACTCCTTGTTAAGGTGCTTTGATCAGGAGAATTTCTGGGTAGCCTGGTGATCTACAAACTTTCAAAGTAGAATGCAAAAATATCTGTCAAGGAGATTCTCTCTAACCAAGTATGAAACCATTAACAAGGATTCTGTGCTGTGCTTCTAATGCTCATGTGGCAGTACTGAAGGAGTGCAGTCAGCAATTCGGGGAACAGAAGGTGACTCAAAGATTATTATCACTTCAGGAGGCTGAGACTTGTAGCACTGAACTCGTGCTGACCAGCCAGTCTAGCCAAGTCTGAGATATTTTTATCATTGTGTCATCCAGCTATGAGTGCATCTCTTGGAAACACTGTTCTGTTGGCATGTTTTCTGTCAGAAGTTGCTGGTTCACTGAGAGTGAAACATTTCATGAAAGCTTATCTCAGTGAGCCTTCTAATGGAATACAGATAACTTCTGATAGTCCTCCGCAAGGCAGGACAGCTGCCAGTTTTCCATTCAGTCAGATCAACTCCTGTGTCTCTTCCTTATCTCAGGGATCCAGGAATACAAGGACCTCCTGGTATTCAGGGCTCCACTGCTCTTGGAAAAAATTGTTGCTTTTTGGAAATGCTGGGGATCCCTGTTTCCCAAATAACATTGTTAGCAGAATGTCAATTTCCTAGGAAATGTTTTAACAGTTTTCTTTCTAAATTGGGACAAATTAAAATTTCAAACGGCCAAGATTTCTCAGAAAATGCAAAGTCTGAGCTCTGACCAATTCCAAGTATTCATGGTACACTCCAGCTGTAAAATCCTAGATTATGTGAAGTCTGAGAGCCTGGAGGGTTATCCACAGGGCAGATACAGCTTACTTGGAAGAAGCAGTTGCAACACAGAGCAGGTCTGCAGAGCTGTGTGCAACCCTGTGAGCCAGTGTGGAGCACACTGACACACTGATATGAGGCAGCAGACAGTTTTTCAGAGAAACTACAATGGGCTGTGGAAACAATGAAATGCTATTAATTTCAAGCTGTGGTGTATGTATTCTCCTGCTCAGTTTTAGTACAATTAAGAACTACATTGTGAAAAGGATCTAGTTTTCCCCCAGCAAATTGGGAAAGAGATTTGTATTTCCTGTCTATGGTCTATTTTGACCATAGATGTAGAAGCCACAAAATAAACTTGCACTACCAGAATAATTTGATCTGCTTTTTTTTAATGAACATTCACAAAAATTATTTCAGGTGATTCCCTTAAATTGGATTGGTTAGATAACAGATAATTCCCAAACTTACTTAGAAAAGGAGATTCTTCATTTGTTTGTAGCTACACTGCAGAGCTGTTGCTGCTGCTTCTGCGCAGGTGGCTATTAACCATATGTGTTATCTGAGACCTTTAGCATTGATCCTCTCACAGAGAATAGCACTTCTTTTTTCCAGTTCTCAGTATCCATATGCCAAGGTAACAACTTCTTCTTGGGTGCAACTTAACAACAGTAAAGTATGTCCCTTGAACTATACTGTTTCCCTTTTCTATTGCTTTCATGAAACCCTGAAATCTTGTGGAGGGGGGGAGTTGTTTTAGTATTGTCATTATTCAGTGGAGTTTCTACGTCTTCTCCCTTTGGACAGCTGTGAGTTCCCATTTCTTTCCCCCTGCCAAATAGATGGTAAACTGTTACCTGTAAAGGGCTGACAGTCTGGACATCTAAGGGAGGCTATTTGTGGGATTGGATGCTAGTTCTTGATGGAGGATGTACCAGAGAGAAGCACTGCTTCAGCGACTTGGCTCTCTGCTCTGTTCATCTAGTGGTTCAGTCATCTGAGGAATAGTTACAGGCAAATTAGTCACCAGATATCATTGCATGCCATTTTGCCTGACCTAAAATCATTAAAGGAAGGAAGGAATAAAAGTTTGAGGTCTATCCCTTATGTATTGCAAACTGTTTGAAATGGCTGCTTTAGGCAAAACTTGTCAATCCCTTGACATGCACTATTACCAGTTCAACTATTATTAGTTCATCTATACTTTGGTTAGGAATCTGTTTACAATGTATGGAATTAATTTATTGAAATCCAACCTAGAAGTAGGGGGCTGAAGATTAGTGGTCATTTAAAAGAATTTCTAAAGAAAAAACTTAGCAGTTCTGAAAATACTGAAAACACCTTGGGAGTTAAATTTGCTAATTTTCTGAAAAACAGTGAAGGATACAAGGCATTGAGCAAAAGTAGTGTGTTTCAAATGCTGCCTGATAGCAAGTTAGATACATTCTGGTAGGATTTCTTTCTCTTTAGTTTCTTTTCCTTCCTTAGCTAATGTTTGTACAAAACTCCCATTAGCTTTAATAGCAAAACTCAAAACTACTCCCATGTTTTTCATCTGGAATAAATATTGATTTAACTATCAGTCTTCTTTGGTAAACAACATCTACTAAAAATGACAGCAATACTTGGAATTTTAGCCTAAAAATAGTCTTGTAAAAAATAAATAATTGAAAACAACTAGACAAAAAATATTTATTTTGTTCTGGTTGGGTTTTGATTAGAGAAAAATGCGTATGTGGAAAGGTATGTACTGTAAGCAGTGCTGCTGGATGAAGTAGTAATTCAAATTGCTAAGTTAAGCATGTCTGTAAGGCCTGCAGGATCAAATAATTGTTCAACATTGTTATTGTAAAAGATTGTGAAAAGTGGGAAAACAACGTGGGGTCTAGATTTAGGTACCTGGCAGGGATTTTTTCCAAAAGTGCTGCATGGTTAAACTAGAAATTAAAGAGAAGTAAATCACAATTATAAAATGTGTTATGTATGACTGTTTGGATGTGTTTTGTCATCCACATTGCAAAATATCATCCAACTCCAAACGTTATTCAAAAATGCTTAATGCAGGTTGTCTGGACATTTCAAAAAGTGGCTCATGCACAGAGCGCGCTAGAAAGAACATTTTACTTCATTCAGCTGCCTCAACAAAGAAACAAGCAGAGAAAATGTGCCGCTGATCTTTGGTGAAAGCCACCGGCCTTTAAGGACGCGGTGCATCCTCCCGGGTCTCTGTCCCCTCCGCGCCCGGTGCCCAAAGGCAGCGAGCCCGAGCGAGGGGCGGCCAGGACGGGCCGGGACGGGATGGGGACGGCGACAGGGTCAGGGACAGGGTGGGGGACAGGGTCGGGGACAGGAGGGGACAGAAAGGGACGGGGTCGGGGACAGGGTCAGGGACAGGGTCGGGGACAGGGCCGGGGACAGGAGGTGACAGGAGGGGACAGGAGGGGACAGGAGGTGACAGGGCCAGTCGGGCCGTGCCGGGCGGGCAGGCGCGGGGCCCTGCTGCCCTCTGGCGCCCCGGGCCGGCAGCGCCGCGGGCCCCCCCGCCCCGGGGCTGCGCGGGCTGCGGGAGATGCGGGTGATGCTCCCGCAAGGGTCTCGGTAAGATGGATCTCGAAAGGGGCAAAGCCCACCGACCGCTGCACGGGGAGCGATAGAGCTGCTGTGGCTGCTTGAAGGGGGAGCTAAATTAATCTGGTTTGAGTTCTTTCTGGGTTTGTGGGCTGGTTCAGAGCAGCAGGGCTGTTTTGCAGCAATTAGCCCAGTCTTTCTTGCCTGTCACATCCAATTTTGGCACTTGCAGAGGGTGCTTTTTGGGGGAATCTAACAGGATATGCTCTTTTCTGGACAGACACCAAACAGGTACCAGTGCCTGACCAGGGCTGTAGCTGTGCAAACCAGTGCTGAATTATTTTAATTACTGTCAGGTCTGAAGAACACTCCCCAAACTGCAACTAGTGTAGATGTAGGAGCCCCTCACTTATTTCTTTGTTCTGAGCAGCTCCTTTTGTGCCAGCAAACACAGCCAATCTAAAAAAATGCCATGAAAAACAAAGGCATTGCTCCAAACCATCTTTCAAACTCATGAAGTAGGGACTCTCCATCCTTACACAGTGCCCATGCGGGGAGGGAAAGCAGGAGTACAACAGGTACAGCTTTATGTGTATTTACTGAAGTCACTGACTTCAGTTTGGATGTTCAGAAGGTTTGCTGGGTGATTCTGGTACCTATGCACCTGCTCACAGTACCTACAAATAGTGTCATGTAGCTGATATGCCCTGCACTAGACATCAGCAGAACATACATTTTTACATGTGTCACCCCCTCCATTTAATTGATGCACAGCTTTTCAATCAGAAGGGATGGCGTCCATGAGTTTATGCTACTTGTCAAACCAATGGAAGCATTTCTCACTGCTGCATTCTGTGTTACAGACACTTCCAAATGTCTGTAACATTTGGAAGTCAAATGTGTGAATCAATACTCATGTTGGCACTATCAAAAAGCTTTTTTTTTCCAGAAAAAAAAATTGTTATTAAGGCTCAGGTTTGAAGGTAAATTCTCTTCTTATTTTTCACATTGGTGTATAAAGAACTCAAATTCAGGAGAGTTGCTCTTGATCTGTGTAGTGTCTGAGAACATCATGTCTCATGTCATTTAATGAATTATTAGCCTGAAGTTGTAGCCACTCTGGGAATCATCCCCAACTCTATAGCCTTTTTTATGGCATTTCTGAAGATGATCCAAAGATGAGTTTGTATCTTATGTAACTTTATATGTACTGGCACAGATCCCCAAAATAATACAGCTGTGGTAGCAATGTACTGGCTGCAAAACATATCAAGGAACTAGAGAAAAAACACAGGTATTCATTTAGAAGAAAAAAAAAACCTAGCTCATGCAGAGCTCCATACTGGAGCTGGGCTGTGGATTCCCCAGAGGGACAAACTGTGGAGGTTTATCTCCATTTATTCTATGCCTTTTTATAGACCTACTGCAAGCCATAGGAAAACACAGGCTCTCTCAGGAGCAGTTGACCCTGGAATTCTATTTCTGTTGAAGGGCAAGGCAAAGAGTGAAGGAGCTGTTGGGCATTTCATGTAGAATCTGAGCTGACAGGTATCCCTCTCCCAGGCAGGTGTTCTGGAGCCTGGCAGGTCACCATCCCTGCAGAATTCAGCAGAGGTTACAACCCCTGTGTATTGGAGCCTTTACTGCTGCTGCTGCACAGGGCATTTCAGTTTTGACAAGCCAGTGTTTTCAACATAAGTAAAGCTTGGTCAAAAAATGGCAAACCAGTTTGCAAGTGGTGTATTTGGTATGCTTTTCCAGTGGCAAGGGAAACAGTAAATGAATCAGCCTGAAGATTCCCAAGAAGTTTCAAACAGTTTTTGTAGGGAAAAACAACCCTGAAACAAATCAACCAACCAACAAAACAATACGGTTTCTCCTCTTTCCTGTATAAGTGATAGCAAAGGGACTGTGTGAGAGCATTGCAAAGATACTCTGAAGGGGTTGTATACGTGTGTGACACCGTAGATAGAAGGAAGCTGAAGCTAATGAATCAATAAATAGAATTTTCCGTAATTCTTCTGTTCATAGCTATTGTATCTGTGCCGGCCGACTTCCCAAAGCGGCGTCGCAGTTAGTGCTGAGATGGACACATACTCGGTGTCGCTTTCCCGCGGCAGCATGTGGAAGAGATTAGGTAAGCGAGGTGGCTCCTGCTGCGGGGAGTTATTCACGCCTCGGAGCACTTGAAAGGTATGCTGATCCTCACACCTCGGTGTGAGCGCTGCCAGGAGCGGCCCGGGAAAGCTGCTTTATCAGACAGCAAACACACCCGGGCATAGCCCTATGGCTGCCCTGCTCAAAATCGGTCCTTGGCTCCGGGTCTGCTGTGGCCCTCGGCAACCTCCGAGAAAGCGGCAGCTGCAATCGTGGTTACCTTCGATGGAAGCTCCTGACGATCGAAGTGGGAACCAAGAAATCCAGACTACCCATAACTTTTTCAGCCGCGTGAAATTTTCTTTACTGGAGACTGTGTCGCGCGTGTATTTCACTCCTGTTGGGTTTGAGGTTTTGGTTGTTTGGCTTTTGGGGTTTTCTCCCCCCCCTTTTTTTTTTTTTTTTTTTTTTTTTTTTTTTTTTTTTTTTTTTTTTTTTTTTTTTTTTTTTTTTTTTTTTTTTTTTTTTTTTTTTTTTTTCCTAATGCTCAGTAAAACCACTCGAAACAAAAGCCAGTCTTTTAAGACATGTACATATCGCTGTCTGGGCGCCACGGGATAACACAGCCGGGAACGCCGGGGGGGAAGCCGGAGCCGGCGGGAGCCGCGGGGCCGCACCCGCCTCCGGTCCCACCGCCGCCCCGGGCAGCGGCAGGCGCTGGAGCAGCGAAGGAGTTAAAGGGAGGCGCTTGGGAAATCTGATGCTAACGAAGCCCCAGGAATGTTGCACATTTCCATTCCCCTCCAGCTTTCGGAGGAGGTTGGTCCCCGCTGCGGGCAGCCGCTCCGAGGAGCCCGGCCCCGAGGCCGCACTTGCTTCGGGCGCCGCCCCGCACCTTCCCGCAGGTTACGCCGGGAGACTCCGGGGAGGGACGGGACGGGGGTGAAAAGTTTTTTCTAGATTTGGGATGCTGTGACCGTGCCTGCACCACGGAGGGAGAGAAGGGTGGGGGGCGGGGTTCCGCGGCTCTGCGCACCCCGGGCTAGGGCGGAGGGCGAGGGGCATCTGCCCTGACCCGCCGCGGCCTCTCTTCTCTTGCAGGCGCGGCCAGAGATGCCGGGGAGACGGCTGTGGTGGGCGCGCTGCTGGCTCGGCGTCTGCCTCTCGCTGCTGGGCGCGGGGGGCGGCTCGGCCGAGCCCTGCCAAGGACCCCCGTGCCAGGGCGGCTCCGCGCCCCCGCCGCCCTGCCGCGGACCCCGCTGCGGCGGCCGGGCCGGGCGCCCGGCGCGCTCCTTCCTGCAGGGCGCCGCGCCCCTGCGGCCGTCGCAGGGCAAGGCAGCGCCCGCCGCCCCGCTGCCCGCCTGCCCCGGCGGCGACTGCGCCGCCAACGCCACCCAGCGCGACTGCCAGGGCCTGGAGTGCCGCCTGCTGCCGCCCCGCCTGCGCCCGCGGCCCCGCGGCCCGGCCTGCGCCTCAGCCCCCGCTGAGGGCTGCCCCGAGCCCGCCCTGCTGCGCGCCGCCGACAGAGCCGCCCAGTTCGCGGGGGACGACTTTGCCCACGGCGCTCCCGAGCGAGGCGGCGGCGCCCCGGGCGTGCAGCTCACCTGCGACGTCAAGCCAGGTGTGGGGCGGCGCGAGGGACCGCGGGCGGGAGGGCGCACCCCACACCCTACACCCCGCACCCCACAAACCATCTCCGCCCTGCCGGGGCACGTAGGGTTCCTGCAGCCCGCGGAGGCTCGGTGCGGTCACGGAGAGCCGCAGTGTGTTGGGTCTGCTCGGGACGGGCAGGTGTCTGCTGGGCCAAGGGGCTTCAGCACCTCTGAGAGCCCAGACGCAGGGGCACCTGAGCGACTGTGCCACAACTCCTCGTTTTGGGAGAGTTAGGAAGAAAATCCGGCACTGGTCTTCACATTATGTGAGGGAATTGCTGCCGTGGCTCCTCTCTCTGCTCCCCTTCCTCTCCCCTCCTTAAACACTTGCACCTCGGAGACCTAGAGCTGAGTAAACGTGGCAGAATCTTTTTTTAGTGCAGTTTTTAAACAAGTTTGAGTCTCTCTCTTTGCAGTCTGGTACTTCTGGTATTCTTCCTTTATAGCACTATCATAAAAAGCTTCCATGGGGTGCATTCCATACCCAGGCTGGTGCCATTGGTAAGAAGCCTGCTATTGGTGCCAAACTGTCTCGCTGTAATAGCCAGGGGGAAAAAATGGTAAAGGGTCTCTTGCAGTGCATTGTTTAGAACCCTTGCCTCTCCATTGACAAGCAGAGCTCTGGTGAATTCGATATCCCTGTAGGAAGCCAGGTACGTCTGTGGTTATACTCATAGGTCAGCAGAAGGTGTCTCTAATGGTCAAGGATTTGGATTTACTGACATGAAGAGCACCAACAGGTCTTTAATAACCACAAAACAGTTTAGATTCTGGTTTAATGCCTTGTCTGAAAGATAGCAAATATATTAGGAAGGGTGGTTTATTTCCCATTGATGTTAAAAGCTAATGAAAAGCATGAAGAAGGTAGTTTAAGCTTTGTCACATTTGTGTGGCAAATGAGTGCCGTGGCTGCTTCAGACACCACAGAACATGCTAAGCCTACAAGTTACCAAGGTCTACCTAGTGAAGTGACATCTCCTCCAAAGGAGGCTTCTGCAGTTGGTGATTCCAGCCCCAGGACTGGCATTTGAGCTCCCCTTAAGCATAATGCAGTGACACTGTCTACCTTCATCTAGCCTGAAACTGTTCCCAGATGTCTTGGAGAACCTCTGTATGCTCAGTGACCAAAGATGGACAGAAAACAAGTCAGTATGGTTAACCTCCCTTTTCTCTGCTTCTGTGCACACTCTTCTTCATACCGTCCCCATAAATGCCGTGCCTCTGTAAAGGGTCAGAGGGTGAGGATGTTTGGAGACTCTGAGTTCACTTTTTCAGTTTTATTCTCTTTGCAGGCCTGATGCTGGGTGAAGTTTTGGAGGAAGAGAGGTGTGGTTAGAAGTTGCCCTTAACAAAATCCTTTGTGCATTCACCTTCCTGTGGCAGAGAGAAGTGTCCCATATATTGCAGAGAAAGCAGTGTACAGCTCTGCCCACTAAACCGTGTAATCTCGTGGGAGGCACTGTCTACACGGAACACACAGAGAGCAAACCTTGATAGCACAAAAGGTTCTATGTGAGATTTTAGATGAGGACCACTGCACCCTCAGAAATTCTCCTCTTGTACTGCTGTTGCCTTGTGCCTGCTGCTGCAGTTGGTGTCAATGAGTTTTGCTGTAGACATGCTTCTGTCCAGACTGGACAGAGGACATATTTACATGTTTTGCCCATTCCAAAGACAGAACCCAACCCAGACTTTCATAAGGAAGCTTTCTTTCCTAGGAGTGGAAGAACAGCATACTGTTCTTTATGAATGTTGAATTTATCAGCATCTAGCAGAAATTCCATGTATTTGGCATCAGGAACAAATAAGGCATGGTGCCTGTCTTTGGTTTCCTTCAAGTCAGTGTACATAGGCAAGCATCCAGTGTTCTGCTCTGCTTGTGACCTCTCACATTCTCTGTGTTTCCCTGAGACCTTTTGAACATAGGTCAGTGGGTTTCCTACAGTAGTGCAGAGGAATCTCCATTGGCAGCTCCAGTCAAATCTTGCAAATGAGCATGGTTTGTATAGCAATTCCAGCATGGCTTGTTTACTGAAACAAACAGAACAAATAATGTGATAATCAGATCTCTAACTGGGAGAAATGCACTGACAATTGTCTGGGGAGTGCTGCAACTCAGGCAGGTGGAATGTCCTTGACAAAGAGGGAATGGCTTCCAACTTACAACAGAGCAGGTGTAGATAAGATATTAGGAAACAATTCTTTACTGTGAGGGTGGTGAGGCACTGAACAGGTTGTCCAGAGAGTTCATGAATGCCCCAGTCCTGGAAGTGTTCAGGGCCACGTTGGATGGCTCTGAGCAAGGTGGTCTAGTGCAGGGTGTCCCTGCCCATGGCAGGGCATTGGAACTGGATCAGCTCTAAGTCCATCTTCATTGGAAGATGAACTCTTCCAACACAAGCCATTATTCAGTGATTCAGGAGACAGGTCAGTGACTGTTCCTGTCTTTCTGTGTTTTTAGAGGAACATTTCTGTCAAGGTACCATTTCAGCACATCACTAATACCAGCTGAATGAGGTGTTCCTTTGCCATTGACCTCTCCTCAGACAGCAGGGGAGCTGGAATATACTGCCTAGGTGACTCAAAGGCTATTTTTTCTCCCTGCGTTAATTCACTGTGCACAGGTGGAGAGCGGGTGGCCCGCCCCAGTCTATGTCTGCCAGCTTTGTGACAGTGCCTGAGTAGATTTGCAGTGATTCTTTAGTAATTAAAATATCCCTGCTCTAGTTAACCTGCTGTAAAAAATTGTGTTTTGGTGAACCAAGTAGTCTGTTGAACCTGTTGAAAAGCCCCATTCATATGAGTTGCAGGTTCAGATGCTTGCTGAGGCCATGCCTGATGCCCGCCCTCCAGGGTACAGGCCAGTACCAGGGACTCAGGCTGATTCCCAGTGAGGTGTCCATGTCTGCAGGCTCATGTGCAGGAGGCAGGTGCCTGTCACAGCCAGCACAGCCCATCTGTGGGGTTACACAGACTCACTGTCTGGAAGACTCCTGCCAGCTGCAGCTGAATTACCACTTATTTTGGCCAGGTGAAGATGCTGGAGTGCAGGCTTGTAGTCCCATTTCCCATCAGATGAGCCCATTGTCCCTGCTGTTTCTCAGCAGCACCATGAGTGCACCTTACTTCAGATGAAAGACTGGCATCCCAAAAGAAGGAATGTGCAGAAACTGCATTTTGTTTTCTTATCCTGGTCTTTGTTTTCTCAAATCCAGTATACTGAAAACTACCCTAATATTTAAGTTAATGCTGAAAAATAGAAATTAATGTGTGCCTTATGCTGTGAGTAAAACTAACCAAACAGCAAAATATTTTGGGAACTATAAACAAGAACTAGATGTGGTCTTTATTCATTGTGTCATCTTTCATGTTCTCTGTTTGGAAGAATAAAAATTAGTGCTGCTTAAGAGCAGATGAGTGATTATATGGGTTGAGGATTCTCTCTGGCTGTGTCCAGCAGCAGATACTGTAGAAAGTACAACACAATATTTTCATAGATCATTTTCCCAGCTCCAACAGTTTGTTGCTTAGATTTCCTGAATCTGATTGATGTCTATCTTTAAGCCCCAAATTGATTTTATTTTTTTAAGTTTTGGTGTGTGTGGAACTGCTGCCTTCATTTAACGTCCTTTAATTCTTGTATTGGAAGAAAGACAGAAGAGTCTTTCCACATTTACTTGCTCTAAGATACCTGTAATATAGCACAGTTGTTTGGTTTCTTTTTTTTCTTTTTCCCGATCCTGAAAAGTCTTACCTACTTTCTCATATTGCAGTAGTATCATATGTTAGATTTTCCTTGCTGCCCTTTTTGTGAACTTGTGAGTTCTTCTATACTCCTTCTTGAGGTGGGGAACCAAGACTGCATTCTGTATTCAGATGCTCTATTGATTAATGTAATGTCATAATGATATATTATGTTCTGTTTTATGTTCTTCTTCTAATTAGTCCCAGCATTTTATTTGCCTTTCTGAACTCTGTTGGGCACTGAACTGATGATTACATGGCTCTAGCCCAACATCTGTATCTAGATATATTACTTCAAGACCATTTTCAAGGAGTAATAATAATCTACAAGTATGACATTTGATCTAAAAAAAACTTGAATTTTTTTTTCAGTGAGAACCTCAGTTCAACTTTATCTCCTCTGAACTTCTTTTTTGTCATTTTATTGCTGCTGCACAGTATCACAGACTCCTTTTGCACGTCTTTGCAATTGACCCTTACTTTTACTACCCTTAATAGCAAGTTTTATCGCTTCATTTTATCACTTCTATAGTGAAAATTGGCCATTTACTCTTTACTGTGTTTGAACATGTACATAAGAATGATTAATCTGTTATTGGTGTGGTGATTAATTTACACCCTGAAGCAGGGGCAAATGATGATATCATGAGCTGCTTATGAAATGGAAAACCTTGTGGTTTCACGAAGGGGCTACGAGGATTGTAAAGGAAACTGACCTCATAATGATGAATTTCGTGAGACTTTTCATTAATTTGCTAAAATTTGAATGCCTTTGAACAGATAATAGAACAAGCTTGGACAATAATAGATCATTTGTATTTCAGGAGAAAATGAAGTTCCATCTGAAGATGCCCTAATACTACAGCTGCACCTTGCGAAAGGGCATGAGAAATTCACAGAAATGCTAAAAAGCCAACAGCAGATCATTGTTGATTTGCAGCAAAAACTTGCTGAACAGCAGCATGTGTTGGTTAGCCAGCAACGGGAGATTCTTGAACAGCAAAGAAAAATGTATGAGCAAATGGACCTGATCAAAGTCCAGTATGGCATGCTTTTTGATACAGTGAAACAAATGTCATTTCAGAGTTTGCAAGAAGATATTCAAAATTATTTTGAAAGTCATCTTCTTAGACTTCAGAACCGGGTCAGAAATCACCTCCAGAAGTCATACTCTGTGCACAAAGTAGAAGTGGATGCAAAAGTGATTAACGTTGGGGAATCTTTGCTGGACTGTGGCCTTTGTGAAAGTGACGAATTTTGCAATTTCCAGAAGACACCTTCACAGTGTGAAAAGTGCACGTTGTGTCCTGCTGGTTTTTTCCAAATGGCTGAGTGTTCTGCAAACTCTGATCGGATTTGCCAGGTGAAACATAATTCTGTGTCTTTCAGTTACTGCTTATGAAGCATTGTGTGGGACATATTGGGATAACATTCGGGAAATAACTGCTTGGAGAGCTAGAGAAATTCAGTTTGAGTCATCTCTTTTACTGAATGAGTCTATGCCAGAAGGTTTTCTAGTGTGTTTCTCTTTAGCATTTAGTTGTTCTAAATGAGGCACTGGTTTGTGCCTGTTGGGTCTGACACTTTCCCAAACCTGACAGCTGGCAGGACTTCAATTCTTTTCATTGTGGTGGGGTCCTAAAACATTTAGACTTATGCGTGCTAAATTTGTTTATTTGATTCCATTACAGTCTACAGGAGCTTCTAGACATCTCTGAAAAACACAGGAAAGCTTTATTAAGCATAAGTCAGACATTTCTTTCAAAGTTTGGAAACGGAAGTTGTCAGTTAAAACAAATGTAAGAACTGGTTCCTTCTTAAACATAACATACAAATACACAAATATAGAACATGGATACTTGTTAAATACATTTTATTATAAAATACATTTTGCTATACAAAACAAAACTAGCTTGCAAGCAAAATAAGATGGTTCTTTGTTTGCTTTCTGTCATTTAGAAGTCCTAAAATAGATGGGCAACTTTAAATATTAAAGCAGTATATTTAAAGCAGGATATTTAAAGCAGTATCTTGTTTGCCAAGTGTTGCCCCCAGTTCTTAGCTTAGCGTGAGCCTGACCAGCTGGAGCAGATACTGAGAACCTGGATGTGTCTGTCCAGTTCCCTCTCTGATAGTCTCAATTTTCTTTAATGCTAGCATTTAAAGGCAAATGTAGGCTGTTTTTCTTTCCCCTCTGCCTGCTGTTAGGTGAAAGGAGGGCTTGCTGGCAGGGAGTATTACTTTCTAATGTACTTTTCATGTGTGTTTTAGTTAGCAGCTTCCTCACAGATGAAATGTCCTTAAAAGCCTTTCCTAACACTGTCTCAAGTGTTGTATTGTCCTTAAGATCAATTGATTGATGCCCCACTCTTGGGGATGTGCATCATAACAAGAATTATATGTGCAACCCCTCTGTTCAGCTCATCTGCACTCTGTTTGCTTTCTGTGGCATCACACAGTGGTTTTGGATACCTGGTTAAAACACGTAACAAATCCAAATCAAAATTGTCCTGCTCTAACATGCTTATGGATCAACCTGTTCTCCATCCCTACGTACACCTGTTATGGACAAATGGATGTCACAGAGCCTGAAATGCCTGTTTCAAATTTAAGTTGTCATGTTAAACTGTTTCAGTATGATTCTTGTGACTTACAGGACAGAGATGAGTGCACTGAATCTCCAAGCATTTGTGGTGAGAGGATAAAATGCCTCAATACTCCAGGTAAGTTATATTCTCTGATAATTAAAGAATGAGGATAATTAGATCTTCAGGACCAGGCCAAAGAAATAGATAAGGACACAGGCTTGTATGTCAATGAGTAGTGACATGCACAGCTTGCTGGATACAAAGGGGTTAAAAAATACTAATCTGTAATTTGATAGCAGTTCTTCTGGACAATGGGCTATTTAGGACATTAATATCCCATGGAAGCAATGGATGGTCCCTTTTGCCTTATTTTCCTTGGGGTTTATATGCTTTGCTTTTAATTTTCTCTTATGACCTCACTTCCTTCTTGTTTATGCTGGTGCAAATAGGGCCCAAATCAAAGATATTATTCCTATTTGGAGAAAAATAGTTGTGATTTTCTTTCTGGTGCACTGGGGTAGATACCTGATTTGATCTAATGAAGACTCTTATAAGACCTCCCTCCATTAATTTTATTCTCCTTAGCAACAATATTGTCAAATACTGAGGAAAGATCAACAGTTTCTATTATTTGGGGACACTTTGGGGGAGTTTTTCAGATATTTAAGAAGAAATCTGTCTGGTGTTTTGCACTGCAGACTTCATTATTTCATTACATTCTCATGGCAGTCAGACACAAAAGAGCAAAATTAGTAGACATACTGAGCAAATTTTATCCAGGTACTAAGTTTCTTTATATTGGTCTAATTTTTGGTCATCCAGAAAACCTTGAAAGGAACTCTGTGGTCAAATAGAGCATTTTCACCAATTGTGGCCTGTACCTGAGATCTCACAGTCAAATAACCCAGGAAGGGCTTCATTAGATGCTATGTTTTTCCTCCTCTAGGCTTTTAGACTTGTAAGAAGGGGTGGCCTCTTTGAGGGGCAAGGGCTGTTTTCAGCTGTTTGTGAGTGATTTTGTGCTTTTTTTACCCAGTCACTGGTGGAGAAAAATATGGGAGCTTAGGAAAGAATTAAAAGAGGGTGTGGGTTTTCTTCCTTTGTCCTTACTTCCTCTGGACAGGAGCTGTGTTGGTTTGGATGGTGTTACTACAAACACTGCAGCAAACTGGAAATGACTTGAGGAAGAGAGCGCTTAGTGTTGCCTGGTGTGGTAAATGCTGCACACGAGGTACCATCAGCCTTAGAAAAGAAGAGGGAAGACATTTTTGGAGAGTTTTAGAGGTGGACAGCTGGAGGCAAGACAGTTTAGAGCACAAAATTTGAGTCAGAGCATCAGAAAGGTGTAAGGCTTTGTCTTGTCTTTACAGAGACATTGGGTTTGCTCCTGTTTGTGTTTTGTTGGATGGAAGCCCACAAGGCTTCAACCCTAGGAGAGGAGAGCCACCAATGTGGTAGCAATTTGCTGTTGCTCCAGTCTGTGGCTTGGGAAGGGGAAGGCTGTAATGAATTTATTCAGTGGGTTCTGTGGAGGGGAACCAGACCAAAAAAGGATCTGTACAACTGCAGGAGGAACTAAGTGAGGGCAGAACACTGCCAAGAAACAGATGGGTAGTGATGGTGTGTCAGACCACAGAAAGGCAGTAGCAATGTATTTGGAAGGAGAGGAATCTTCCCTCTCTTCCTCTTCTCCCAGTTTTAATGGTGGTGTGTAGATATGTGAAAGCAAGTTATTACCCTTCACCTGCACAGGAATTAGTGTCCTGTCAGTGTTGTTCCCATCTGTCGTGGAAGAGAGAGTGTTCCTGTAATTTTTTGTTAGAGGTGACTTTCAGCCTGTCTGTTCATGGCAGCTCATGATCTTACACAAGTGTGATTAACGTGGCGAAGGAAAGGCTGAGACGGAATGTCTGTTTTGGGTAAAGAAGGGGATGTGATGTGACACAGGGATGTGATGTGACATATGAGTTCCAGATGTTGAGTGTGGTTTCTCAAGCTGCACGCAAAGGTTGTTGCATCTGTAGCAACTCTTGTTCAATGTGCAGTGTGAGGGGAGACAGAACAAATAACAGTAAAGAATCATGTAACTAGGAGCCTCTCTTTCTTCACTCTTCCACTTTCCTCTACATCATCCTTTCTTTCCCTGCTGCTTTTTTTCACTTCTATGTGGGATGAGAATTGTTGATTTATTTGATTAAAGACTAGTCATTAAGTCATTGGTCATTAAGTCATTCAATAACAGTTAGGGGTATGTAATCAGTGAAAGTAGGGTTTGGTGCATCATTTCCTTCTTAGACAACCATGGGAGAGTAGTCAGACTGTTTATCCAACAAATAGAATCAGCCAAAGGCACTCTCCCTGGAATGCCATGCAAAATAAAGAGGACTTACTGTGGAACTTACTGTGGGATGCAGGAGAAAGAGGAATGAAAACCTTGAAAGATAGTCCTGGTTTTTAATGAACCATATTGATAGGTGATGATCCAAGTTTGACATGGAGCATTTAAAAAGAGAACGATTCCCATATTAATCTGCCCAAATGTAACCTTTGCATCAGGCAGTTGTGAGTAGTAGCAGCAGAAAAATACACACATAGCTTACTGTAATTGCCTTGCAATTACCTGGCCTCTGTGAGTGCCAAGGGCTGGGGTATGTGCTGCAGGAAGACTCAATTTCACAAAGCCAGGTTGAGTACAGCTGGACTGCTCACTGTGAAACCAGGTGCAGCAGGGCTCAGAGCAAGCAGCCAGGCAGAGGTGGCAGAGGTTGTAAAGTGATAAAGAAGGAAGCAATCCCATCATGCTGCTGTGCAGGTTTCTGATGTTTGGCTATAATTTGCTGCTGGACCTCTTCTGTGCTGCTCTTGCAACTGTGGTCACAGCAAGGAGCAGTCTGGGGGCTGCTTTGAAGGCACCTATTTGAAGTATACACAGGGGGAGCACCTGCTGCAGTTCTAACCAATAAAAGACTAGGCAGTAAATTAGTGCATATAGCCATCACAAGTATTTTTGAAACATGCTATTAGTAAACACTCAAATATACATTAAAATATCTGTAAGAAACAAAGAGCATAAAAAGTGTTCCTAGGCGCTGCTGAAGATTTTCTGTGCCGTGTGAACCAGCTGTATGTGTGTACTTAGTTCATCCGGTATTTCTCAATGGTGGTGGAGCTGCTGATATGAGAAGCAGAAGTGGTTAAGAAATGTTGTGTTCTGATTTCAAAGGGAAAGATTGTCTGGGACTTTTTTCTATACTTCCTTTAGAATGTTTTTAGTTGAAAAAAAATGTAATCTTATTTGTTTGACTTTTGTTTTTCATTAAAAAACAAGACACTTTCAGAGAGGAGCAAAGTGTTAAGTTTCTCTTGACTTTTTTTCAGATGGAAAAAATCTTACCATTCTGCAGTGTACTCTTGATAAAATGGTACCTGATCTTAGAAGGAGTATTCTCACATCATAAATTGTACAGTCCTACATATTGTTGTTAGTGGAGAATCATCACTTAAGTGAATGAAGTGTAAATAGACAAAGTGATATGAGGGTGAATATATGAAACCTGTATAAATTAACACAGTGTTGGTGTTCTCTGCTGAATAATGCAGTATCAGAAGTGAATTCTAGCCAACATCCTGACCTCCCTTGTGGCCAGGTTCACGTGTACTTGCAATTTGCAGCAAGTGTGGTGGGCTTTTCTGTCTACATCAGCAGTTAGCATTGCCAGCCCCACCCTGGGCTAGCAAGGGAGAATCCATTGTTGGGGTCCATGCAAATGCTGGTAGTCACAGTCTTAGAGCAAATCCCAGCCAAGGTACAGGAAGCTTCCACCTAAAGAATAATGCAAGTGTGTGACATAGGATCTAGATACTAAAGGATATTTAAGAAGATCTATTAGAAAGATGATTATTGAGTTTTGATCATGGTGGGAAAAAAGCATAAATGACTGCATTAGTGATTAAGTTTTGAGGCACAGACTGCAGGTGGTTATTTAAGATGCCTCAGATCTTGTGTGTTGATTCAGATCCTGAAATCTCCATGTACAAAGGTTTTGGGTTCTGGTTGCTCCAGGTGGAAGCACTGGCAGCTGGTGGTGCTCTTGGAAAATTGCCACAGAAAATTACAGGCTGTTTTTAAAACCTGTTATTTTGGTGTGCATTCTTTGATCCACTGAGGTCATGGTGTACCGTTTAACAGCATGAAATTGCTTTATGTCAAACAAAGTAATTTCAAACAGCACATGTATATTCTCCTCATGTTTGCAGCAGTGCTTTACTTAAGCTTTATCACAACCACTGGTGTCCTGTGTCTTAGGGCAGTGGTTCTCCACTTTTTAAATGCATGGGCTATTGCGTAATGATTTTAAGCCTGCTGTTTACAGTTTTGGTTTTCCTATTTGTCCCTTACAGGTTTTTTAAAAACTGTATATGGAGTGAATACTAGGGATCCTTATCCCTTGGGTTGCAAAGCACTGCTTCAGCAATTACAGTGACAGCAGAGCTACCCTGTAGCATGGCTGGGCAGGCAGTGCACGTTTCTCCCTGTATAGGGGAGCTCTCCATTAGTTGAAAGGAGCTGCTTGGTGTACCAGTCACTGTGCCTTTTACATCAGAGAAGGAAGAGACTGTCTTTGGGGCAATATCATTGTATCTGATACATTACAGATTTTGGTTAGGATTGCCCCTATTTAGCTTCTTTTTCACTCCAAACCATTGTGCTTGGCTTGGACAAGGTGAGTTATGCCTAATATTTCCTCTGTAATCTATCGAGGTTCATTTAATAGCATAAAGTGATCTGACATCATAACTGTCTTCAGTTTTCTCATTTTTGATTAGAGATATATCAAAGATACTTGATATGTGAAGCTGTAGAGTTCTTATTTTTAGTGTTTTAAAGGTATGACAATAAAAATAGTCCATTTCCTGTGACCAGGTGGTTTCCGGTGCCTTGGAATTGCTGAGAAGGATGCAGTTTTGGGAATGTGTGGAGAGGAGTATTTCTTTAATAAGGAAATGCAGGAGTGCCAAGCATGTTTAAAGTGTGAAGATGGAATGGTGGCTGTGCCTTGTTCCACTGTCAGTGACACAGTTTGCTCAGCAGCCAGTGAAAACAAGCTCTCAGAGTCCTGGGCTGCAAACATCGTTCTGCCCTCCACGAAGTCTGGCATCTCTCAGGTCTACTCTGGCTTGAACTTGAAGATAAAAGAAAAGCTCCCCTGTGATATCCTGTCCACTGAAGAGAGCAGCCTGGTATTCAGGCAACATGGTCTGTTGTGGACTGACCTGAATTTTGCAGTAAAGCACAACTGCAGGAACTTTTTGCAGCTTTCCTTAAAGCTTAATGGCAGCGAGGAAGACCATGAACTGAGTGGTGTTCGCATCGAGCAGCCAGAGGGAAAATATTTCCAGAGCACTAGTTTAAGCAGTGCTGCTGAAGTAGAGCCCACCCAAACTCTTTCTGTGTATTTGAGGAGCCCTAATCAATTCTGCAATCAAAGCAAAGACTTAAATATTTATGACCTTAATACCCCACTCAGTTTGTTTTGGTTGTCCCACGACACAGGTGCTGTGGCACTCAGTGCACAGATGTCAACAGCCATGCATTACCAAACCAACTATCGACCTACCTTTAAAATAATTTCTGTTTCTGACCCTTATATGCTAAGTTTATCTCATGATGGTAGAGCCATAAAGTTCACTGAAACTGGTGTTGTCAAATTTGTGTTTCATCAGGCATTGTATTCCATGGGTCATACGTGCGTCCGGGAGGGCTTCTCCTTAATTTCTTACATCAATAGGAATGGTACCAACAGAGAATTAATGAATGTATTTAAATCTGGGGTAAATTACAGGGACACATCAATATCTGCTTCTGGGGCCACAAAGGTTGATGCTGGAGATCTGGTTAGCTTTGAGATACTTTCTCCTGCACAGTGTAATGTTCGGTATTTTGGAGATAGTTCTGGAATCAGTATGTTCAGCCTCATCTGGATCCCTTCAGCGGTTTCTAGTGCCATATCAGCCACAGTTTCTGTTACAGGTCTCCCTACTGGAGCAGTGAGAAACAAACTACTGGATTTCACCCAGGTCTCATCCAATGAGAAACAGATACAGCTGGTTTCTTCTGGACAGCTTGCTCAGAAGTATTTTATTTTTACTGAAAAAGGAGTTGCCAGCATTGCATTTAACTTAAAGCTAATCCATTCATGCAATGTGCTCAAAGTGACTGTCAATCAGCTGACCATGGATCACATGCAACCCACAGCACTTGCTCAGCAGATTGGAGGTCAGATGCCAGAGGGAAGCATTTGGACCAGTGTGTCCCTCCGTGCATCTTTTGAAGTACATAATGGAACACTGATATCAGTTTCTCTTGACTGTGTGCGTGGAAGGATCAACCAGATCACTCATGAACATGGAACCAGCATATCTATTTTATGGATTTCATCTTAATTTCTGCCCAGTGAAGTTAGTGTGGAATTGGGGTTTCAATTGTACTTGGATTCTGCTCTGATTCTATACATATTTGACAATATACTGTGTTGACTTGAGCAGGTCATCCCTGCACATCCTAAAATGCACTCCATTTTAGGAATATTTAAATATAATCTTAACTGAATGATCCCTCTTTAAAGAAAACAAGAGCTTTTAGTGAAGATTTTAATTCTGTTACCATCTTCAGACAGGGGAACGTGGAATTCAGATCAAATTCCCTTATTTTAATAAAACTGCCTCTTAAAGTAGGTTATTTCTGGACCACAAAAAAATTGCAGCTGAGGGCAAATAGCATTTAGTACTGTGAAACAGCCAAATAATTGAAACCTGCTTTAATTTTTTTCATGCAACAGGCTAATAAAAAGACTAAATGTACTTTGGGGCTAATTCGTCTATGTCTTACAAAATGTTGTGCTTTCCATAAATTGAGAGAACATGCCTCAAATAGGTGATAATGTGGCAACACTGGAGTATACATTCTTAATGTTGTGGAAAGAGACTGGGTCAAAAATAGGATATTATTTTTACAACAAAAACAGTGGAACTAATGACTGCTCTGATTTCATTTGGAAGTAATCTGCATTTAAGTTATTTAGGAAGGCTTTTCTCTGTTTTTAGTTTTGCCAGTGAAAAGTTGCAGAATGAGAAGGAAGGAAGTCTCTTCTAACAAGGAAGAGTACATAGGCAAAAAGAAACAAGTATTAAAAGAATGTCTTGAAAATTAGACTTCTGAAAATTAAGCAAATTTTTATTCCATTACTTTTAAACAGCAAAATATTTTTCTGATCAAAAACCTCCATTATTCACAAGTTTATTTATTTTGCCAAACAGGTACTTACATTTAAAAGGCTTTTTTTTTTTGTCAAATCAGTCAGTTAATTCAATGAAATTGTGTATTCATTGACACTAATTTTTATCTTCTTCCAACTCATCCATCAAGCTAATTGTTTCTTTTTCTAAACTGTATACACTGTTTTATCCCATTTTCTTCTGTCTCCTCTACAAATGCTTTTTTACTCTATTTCTTTTTTTTTAGGAGTAAAGAACAAGCCTTGTCACATCTCTTTCCAGCTTTCTTTCAGCATTCCTACAAAAGGATCCATGTTTGTGTCACAGATGTAACTACAGAAGAGAGACATAAGCAATGCACTTGCAGGCTGCTCTAAATTAACCCTACTGAAAGGAAATATTTTGCACTATATGATTTTAATGTGTCTGCCTGAGTATGTATAGCTAAAATATATGTACATTGCTGTGTTTTAATCTGTTTTGGGGTTTGTTACACTGTTTTTGCTGTATGATGGCCTCCTATAATTTTCTGTAATAGAATGAAACCAAGTGCAAGACTTCTACCTGGTCATTGGTTTAACTTGTGACATTATAACTGTGTCCTTAACATCTGAAATTATCTTTCTATCATCAATTTTTTCTTCAAGAACATGCTCAAGGATTCTGGTTTTTGACAAACCTCTCCTGCTCCAAATAGAGAACAGTAGTTTTTCTTGCTTTCAGCTGCAAAATGCAAGCAGTCTGTCAGAGTACACCTCCCTGGGCATTGTGTTGCAGCCAGTGTAAGCACACAAACCACTAATCCTGGTGTCCCCAAAGTCTGTCAGGGACAGAGATCTCAGTGCCTGTGTGTAGCCAGCATCTCATTCATGCTTGCAAGGTCATAAGGAGGGATGAATTAAAATAGCTATTGAAGGTGTTCAACATTTGCACAATACTGTTATCATTACAGAGGACATTTGTAGTGGTAGAGAAGGACTTCTAGAGTAACAAGCATCTGTATCTGTTGTGTGCAGAAGAGCTGTGTTACCTGGGAGCAGAGCAGTTTTTCTGGGAACTTCACTCTTGGAGTCTACTGAGACTGAACAAAGATGAAATGGCACAGGAGTAAAAGTTCTTCTGACATTCTGCTTTCTGTGCAAGGGTGCATGTGATGTAGGAGAAGCTCTGCAGAGAGCACACCTGGGTGTTTTTATGGTAAGAGGGAGAGGCAATGTTAGAGAAAGGTAGAATGTTTTTGTTTTAGAAAAAGTTAAGGAAGTCACTTCCTCATAAACAGAGCCCCTTATTATCCTTTGCTGGTTTGTGCTCTGCAGTTCTGTTGAAGGTTGTCACCCACCAGAATGACAGCTTAAGACTCATTCTAGATTTAAACCTGTGTAGCAGAGATCAGAATCTGGTGTTTGAAATAATCTGGTACATCTTTAGCAAAGTGCAGATGTTACTTGAATATAATAAACATTTGTCTATATGTGGCATATAGACAAATCTAATGGCATGATTTGTATGAGTGTGCTTTATTTGAGTGGGATTGTGAGATTAGTGCAGTTAAACAGGGAAGAGAATGATGCTACAATCCTGTATTATGTATGCTGGTGGTATTTGCATTTAAATGCACTGTTATGAAAGGATACAGAAGGTACAAGGAAGGTACAAGTGAACGTTATTACAACTGAGAGAAGTTCCAGAGAATAAATTCTTCAATATAATAAAACTTTTTGGAGGGTTCTGTGGGGTATGCCCATAATTTCTCTTAAATTTAGAGTAAGTTTTTAGATGCACAGTGGCAGAAACACAGTAGTTGGCATCCATCTGGTCATGATAATTTATCTAATAATGTTTTACTCATGTCATCTGAGATAAGGCACTCAGAGAGTGGGAAAAAAGTCTTATCCAATATGTGTTATTAATTGCAATTTGCAGCAAGATTAGCTTTATTTCAAGCAAGAGAAGGCTGATCATTGAGCCTCTTTTGAATCTCTCCCTTTCAAAAAAAAGAAAAACCCGGATCTGTCGTTGAGGGCACTCAGACCTTGGTTGTAACAACAGGAATTTGAGTGAGTATGTTGGAATCAGTAAGATTTATGATAGCCTAATTAATGGCATAGTATATAGCCTTTGCATCTATGAAAATGATATATATTGCCTCATACCATGCAACATTAATTGGTGCTCTATGTCCTGAATAAGATACAGTTCAAGAGGAATTGATGCACAAAGAATGCTAATCTTATGGCACTTACCCCATTTGCTGTAATAAATTGCATGTTTTGTTGACAGGTATCTTATAAATTATATTTACAAATTTAGAACTTTTTTTTTCTATTAATAGTACAGTATAATACTGTGAAGTACAGAATCCATTTAAAAATTTTTATTTTGCATCTTTTGATACCACATTCAATAATATGGTTAAAATAGCTGGGGACAGGCTCTTCAATCTTATCTGCCAGAGAATGTTTCCAAAGGAAGGATTCACAAAATAACAGAGTATGGGGCTAGTAGATTCTACCTGCACAGAATGAGTTTAAGTTAATACATACAGGAAAGCAGGTGGTTATTTCACTGTGTTAGGAAGATAATGGACAAATGGTTATAGAAACCATTACAGGAGGAAAATAATTTAGGTTGTATAGTGCTGCTTATACAAAAGAAAAAGAAAATTGGCTTACAAAACCTTGATTTGTATTGGGAAACATTTTGCAAGGTCAAAGGTTTTACCTGAATATATTTATTACCTATGCAAATTTTTTATGCTTTCTGTCAAGTCAAAACTAGGCAGAATATGTGAAGTCTGTTTTAATATTGTGGATATTCCTCTGTTCTGTGGTCTCTGCAGATTGCAGTATACTGTGAAAACTGTACTATTTTCTAGTGGTGCTTTTTAAAAAAATTTCTACTTTGAAACATTACCTTGTTTTAAAAATAATGTTTAGACACTTTCCTCTTTTAATATTATATGTATTATATGTAATATGTTTTAAGAGAACTTCACTGAGATAAATAAAATGATAAAACTTCATTGGTATTCTTGTTCTATTCTGAGGAAGACTAATGGTGGCTCTTGTGTTTTTTGCCGCTGACTCTCCTGGGGTCAGCATTTCACGGATGTGCTCTGAGTTAGTCACCTGTGCCTGCTGAAGTGGCACTACACAGGAACAGTAACAGTGGACATTTCTAGAGATCTGCTTGCCTTCTGTTCCCATGGTTGAAACAGCAAGAAAGATGAAAATTGTCATAAGAGCAGTGCAGTTTATCCTGGTCATGGCTAGTGCCCCACTAACACAGAAAAGAAACAAATTTGTCCTGCCTTGGTGCTTCATGGGCTCTCTGTTACGTGTGAAAGCTTTTATGGTGTTGGGGGTGGGTCCATATCAGACTGTTGCAGTAGCCCAGCTGTGCTTCTCTCAGGGCCTGGCCAAGTTAAAGCTCATGTGTTCTCAGTAGAAACTTCACAAGTGTTTTAGATTGTACATCTGTTTCTTCTTTCTGGGGATGCTTTTGTTTATTGGATGTGAACAGAAAGAGAGATGCTGTCACAAAGGGATTGCAGACATCATTAACATACTCTAAATTACCCAAAGATAACATTCAGAGGAAGGAGAAAAGAAGTATTTGTGAAATACTTCTGTTGAAAGTAGGACCATCCTCCTCCAGGCTGGATCCAAACTGCTTCATCTCTTCTGGCCTTCAGCAGCTGACACTGTTTAAGCCCTTTCCCTAACACCCCAAACCATCTTGATGTTTGTCTGCTCCCCATGATAACTGTCTCAGGGTCACCTTACAGTTCTCTTCAGGGGCCTGATGTTCCTTTGTACAACATCCACATGTGCAGGTCTCAAAGCACACTTTGCCACTGAGCCTGGTGCCCTTCCTCTGCTTGGAGTGTTTGCCTCCTCTGAAGATATTAACTGTGCTAGTGGCAGTGCCTGTGCTGCTTTTGCTGTGCTGCCTGGCAGAAATAAGTAGTGAGTGAGCCCCAAAATAGCTGAGTTGCCCATCTGCTGGGCCTCAGCATCTCCCTATCTGTACCTGTCTTTCACTGTCTGGTTCTGGTTGTATGAAAACCAAATAACTGTAAAAGAGGGATCCAAGAAACTTGCATTAAATAATAAAATTGCTATTGCTAAATCAGTTTCTTGTCCATCTGCAGTTTGCACAGCTTTCCTCAACCCTTCCTTGGAGCTCTGCAGGCACATCTTGACCTGCAGGATTGCATCTTTTGTTAAGGGCTCTTCAAGGGGAAATGAGCTGCTCTCCAGACATTCCAGTGCAATCCAGTTAAATGGCATTTCTTGAAAGTAGCCTTAAAAGGCTGGATGTGATTTCCTGGCTAGAAGGGTGTTAATGCCTGGCTTTAGCAGAACCTTGAAGTAAAAGCCTGTCATGGTAATATACATATATACATAAATACATACCTACAAATATGTATGTATATATTTATATAATCATCTTGGTCTCCGTTAAATAGAATTTTTTTCTAAAAGAAGAACTGTGGAAAAGCATTCCCTGCATCTTCTTATAAAATCAATGTCTTCAACTTTTACCTTTGCCGTTTTTTCACTGGAAACATAGAGGAATGAAAGGGAAATTAAAAAGAGAAGACTGGGGGAATGGAGATAGAAGGGGAGGAAAGTGGAAGAAGGAAAAAGCAATCTCCAGTGTTTAGGTAATTCCATGTATAGGAATGTAAACTAATTTTTGTTAGAACTTCTTGGGCTTTCAATCAGTTGTATTTAAACATTTGTTCAACTGAAAATTCCATCACATTTGGCTTCTTTTCTGTCTCTTCTTTGAAGCATTTCCCACCCACCAACTTTTGTAAACTAAAGTGGTATTAGAGTATCCTGAATATGTTAAAGTACTTTACTCAACTGGAACATTAAGTTGGGTAATTTGGTTAATTAAATACCAGTTTATATTGGGAATTCTCTGGATATATTTGTTGGTTTTGGCATGCAAACCTCAGTTTTCATCATTACCTCTTAACTATGTTTATATTGGGAACTGCTTCTCATTAGATAAATGAGCGTTCTCTGAGCTCCACGTTATTATCACTTGACTGCTAATGGTACCTTTAATTCTCCTTTGGGTATTTTTCTATTATAGTCAATAATCTAGACATGTACTAAAGTGTCTTCAGGAGCTCTGTGCGTGTGGAATGTTGACAGAGTGTCCTGGTCACAGCTGGTTTTTCCTGACTTGCTTCATTGTTTTAAATCACAAGTTGTATTCAGTTCAGAAGTCCCTATGATAGATATGGGCTTTCAAAGCAGGTTTGGCCTGGTGAGTGATTTAGACTGGTAATCACATCTGAGTTGCATGAATGCAGCCTTCTCTTGCAGAGTATATAAAAACATCTGAGAATACTCACAGATTGAATGCAGGTGTCTTGAGTAAAGAGCCAGAGGAGCTTTACATCAAACTCAAATAAAAAATTCATACTCTACTCAGGAGGTAAAAAAAGAAAAAGTCTTAGTATATACTGTAAAATACACTGTTTGTTGAAGGAGAAGTACATTTGTTGGTTTTATTAGGAGAGGAGAAAGAAAATGTGTGCTTTATACCAAGTAGAGAAGACAAATTGCTTAAGATGCCTTTATGCCTGAAAATGCTCTATATTTCATTTCTTCTTGAACAAGTACCTAGATTTCTTTAAACCTTTGCTTCAAACTAGTGCCACATCAGTAACTTTAATACAGGCTTGATTTGTGCCAAAACATTTGAGGGTATTTTTTCCGCTGAGTGCCAGACAAGTGTAATATGTTTCAAACAGCACTGAGCAGTCCTTGAAAAATAGTGTCCAATACTGCAAGTGTCTCAACAGGTACAAGCTCTGTGATGCTGTCTGAGGCAGCCATTTTTATCCTCACCTGCTTCAGCCTCCTGAAGCCCTTGTCCCAGGGTGGTCAAGCTTTTCCCCACCTTTTGTCCTTGCTGGAGGTGTGCAGTGACAGCTGTACTGGGTAGGAAGCTGGGTAGGAATACTTGGGTTTGACTTGCCATAAATGTTTTTTCCCCTCTTATTTATCCATTCTGCCTTTCATCCTCCTTTCATGGTTAGCCATAAGGCTGAAAATCCACTGTTCCCACCTCTCCACCCCTGATATGCACCTGTACTTCTGCTCTCTCAGGTTTTGGTGTGTGTCAGGGGTTTCAGTTCTTGGTTTGTGTCTCCAGGCTTTCCTCTCATGCTCATCTGGGAAGCACCACATAAACACCACATGCCTCTGAAAGCTCAAATACTGCATAACCAGAGGTGATGTGTCCTGTTTGGAGCTGTAGAGCCCTAGCAGACAGGGAGGTGGCACTTTCATACCTAGAGATGATCCATTTCCATGGCAGTGCTCTTGCAGCATTTCACACTTTTGGCATCACCCCTTGCTCTTAAAGTATTAATGTGCTTGAAAACTTCTTTCAGGTTCTGTGTTTGCATATGCACTTGAGAATTCACTTATATCCTGGGAGGAGAGGGAATACTTCTTTTTGTCTTACCTTTGCAATTACTCCCAAAGCCAAGTGTATGGAAAGGACTCGCCTTCATCCAGTCTTCTTTGGTTTCCAGAGGCCAGAACACAAGTCCTACCTTGCATATAAGATAGTAAATACTTACAGTTTTATTGGTGTGCTACTGATAAAATATATTTCAGAACTGACGATCTCAGAATTTGGCCAGCTCTGCAGATATAGTTAAATTACAGTGCAGGTATCAAAGTCTTTGAAGATTTGTTTCTGTCCAGGTTGGGCACAATATTCTTTGATAAGGAACAGGTTGGAGAGCACATGGAAATACTGATTAAAGAGGCCAGGCTGGCTGTGGGAGGGGGACCCCTCCTGAAGCTCAAGAGTTGACATGACTGAGGGTCCTGCTGCAGTCTGGCCCTTGCACGAGCAGGAGTTTGTGGGACCTGAGCAGTCCTCAGGACATGCCAAGGTTTAGGAAAGGCTGGGGTGTGTTGAGGTTATTTTGCTGTTGTAGCATTTTTGTTGCTCACTGCTGTACTCCTATGGGCAAATAATACTTTCCTTGGAAGGTTGCCTGTATTCAGTATCTAACAGCAGCTTAAGGGAAATTTGTTCCAGAAGCCCATCCTGGTTTGAATATCAGAACAAAATGCCTAGAAATTGCACATGATGAGACATGGAGGTCTTCATGAAATGGGCTGAATTTTCACAAATCAGTAGGAGCACAGGACACATCACTTGATAATAGAGACTTAGGCTGGTAACTGTAACAGTTGCCCTTAGTTTTTGTGCTTTTAAAACATGCTAAACCCAATGCAAGTATCCAGGCTAAGGTCTGTATTAGGGATTGTGGTATTCTTATGGGTATAAGATAAATAAATCTGGCTGATAAATAAATCTATTTCTAACTTAACTCAAAGAAGGCTTCCTTCTGTCTGTGCTGTAGTTCACCTCATCTGTATCCATATCACAGAGCCTCCCAGGAAACGAGCAGATACAAATTCACTGGACTTGACACTGATTGTGAAGTGTTGAGGGCTCCTGGTCACGTGTCTGGATTTATGGAGTGAAACGTGAAATCTCCTCTGCAATCATTCCTTCCAGCTATCTGAAAGATCCACGTGGATCTGCTCTCTTCTAATAAATAACCACTGTGAAGCAGGGATTTGAAATACACTATTTTTGGTAAATTGAAAATCCTTACTTCAGCAGTTATGGTTACTGACAAGATACATCACTGAGGTCTGGATCAGGGGGCAGATATTCAGTCTGTATTCAAGCTCCGAGCCCAGACTTTAAGACCAGGACACCCTTACCCATCACCAAGGGAGCACTGTAGCCCTGTTGACAGCAGTGTCTTTGGAGCTGAGCAGTGCCAGTGGCTGTTGCTACAGCAGGAGGATGCTCCAGGCCCATCCCCACCACAGAACACCTGGTGTCCCCATTCAGAAGCAGAAATTCACCCACCCAACACTGACATTTGCTCTGCTACAGCAGCCCCAGTCTGTGTGCAGTAACATCTCTCCACACTTCACATCCCTGCAAACAAGCCAGGCCCTGGCTACAGCGTGTGCCCAGGCAGTGAGTGGGGTTCCCTACAAGCAGGAAAGGCTGTGGCTGGGGGCTGCTGGAGCCCACTGAGGAACAGAGACAAGAAAGAATTTGTTGGGTTTCAGGGCCACTAAATGCTGATTGTGCTCATGTTACCCTTGAGGTGTTTCTGTACCCTTCAAGGCTGCTAATAAAAGGTTTGTCTGCTAGAGAGGACTTTTATTTTGTTCCAGTGAAATACTCTGGGCAGGGCAAGGTCTTATTTATCACTGCCACAGCTGAGCAGTCATAAAAGTGGCAATAATAGTTAGTTGATAAGAGCAGGGAAAAGGCAGGTCTCCAGCCCTCGGGAAGGTTTTGACAAATGACTGCTCCCTGGATTGGAGGTGTTGCTGGCTTGGAGACAGATGGGCTCATCTGTTGTGTGCAGGTAATGCTACAGGTAAGTGAGAGAAATTACTGTAGGCGTGGCTGAGGTCATTACAGCAACCTCTTTATCTGCCATCGGCATCTTTTGCCTTCATAGCTAACTCATTCTTCTTTGAAGGAGATCAGGGAGTGAGGGATGAGTGAACTCTCTAGGCACAAAGAAAACGATGTCTTTTGATTTTGGTGCCATGCATTAAACAGGTGTGTTTGTGACAAATCTTTGCCCCAAACTGTTTTGTTGCAAGTTACATGGACTCCTGACTTGCAATCAGTTAATGAGAGATTTAGTCCTTCCTTTTAAAAATTTTTGTATTTTCTATTCCCTTAAGTGTATCACAACAGGTATCAGCTGGCATTAACTGTAATAATTTGTTAAAAATTTCTGTACAGGCTTAGATGAGTGGCAATTGAGTTTTAAATCCCTATAAAGTCCCTTTCAAAAGGAGACAGTCTGTATCTTGCCTTGTACAAAGTTTTGGGCAGTACAGATTTGTTATGTTTCTCCTCTCCTCTCATATTTCTGAATGAACAAATAATTGTAAAAAAATTGTAATGTTTCAGGTAGATATTTTGGAGGCTTTAGTCCATTTCTTAATGTGAGATCTATGCTGATATGGCTTAGGTGCTCTGAGATCAACAGTGGAGTCTTCAAAGACCAAATTAATCTGACAAAAGAAAATACCCAGAGCAGAAGCTGTAAGAATGAAAACAGAGAAGGTCACAATCACTCCCTTTCCTCATTTTCTGTGGATTCCAGCTAAACCTAAATTTTATTTGATACAACAGGATGTGTTGGTACTTTATTAGAAAGAAAAAGAGGGTGTGAGGGAAGAAATCTAGGAATTCCTCCATCAAAGACCTTGGAAATGTTTTTGAACATAAGTTTTAATGGTAGAAATATTTAAGAGTGTTTCTAAAGGTAGATTGGATGGGATTCTCTCCTCTTGACACTCATTTGTTTTGATTTCTTTTTGCAGCTTGTTCATATTTTAAATTTGAGAAAAAAATGAGAAAAAGATTTCTCATGAGTAGATGAGGAAGCTTCTTAAAAACAGCAGGCAGTAGAGATCTTCAAAGATTTTTTTGTACACCCATATTTTTTCCTTTTTGAGAACTATTGAAGCAAGCTCTGTGTCAGTAAAGACAAATGTGTTGTCTTCAAACATCAAGGTGAATCAATGGCCAGTTGCCCATTTTGTCAGACCAGACAGTCAAAAAGGAAGCAGCACCTTTGACACCCCAGCCAAAGACTGGCAGGACAGGAGGTGCCATTGCCCCTTGCCACTCCTCACCTTGTGCTTTGAGCCCCAGTTTAGAGAACCCCCTGGTTTGGAGAAAGGCCATTGCCAAGCTTTTGGAGGTTTCAGAGCAGGTTCTGACACTCAGAGCTCAGAGCAGAGACACTGAACCCATCACACAGCCTGAAATCACTATGGACTGCTCTATGCACTGTGGAGGATTATTTGGCTCTTATTGGTGCTCTTTCTACTTATCTCCAGATTTCTTAAAAAGGACTGGAAGCCCATTACCACAGCCTGTGTTTTCAGTGCATTTCCTGCCATCCACAGCATGCCCTGAGAGTCCTGTGCTCTTTCTTGTGCTTTAGAAGTCTAAAAACTGTTGTCTCAGCACAGCAATTTCTACTATAAGAGTAATGGGTTCTAATTGTTTCTTTGTTCTAAAGAAAACAAAATTTGCTGGACATGAGATAGACTAGAAAAGAAAATTGAAATATAGAGCAAGGAAAATACAGCCTGAGCACTGGGGAGATATCAGATGGCCTATTTCCATATAATTGGGCCATTCCTTCATCTTCCCTAAATTGAGAAGACTTTCCTCTTTCTTCTCTTCCAAGCTTACAGAGAGCTGTGCTGGTTTGAAGGCAGAAGTGAACAGAGCTTTGTAAAACGTCAGACTTTTATGGGTAATGTCTGCTCATTTCCTTATCTCTACCTTTCCAATTTTGTAATAAAACTGCTGATATGCAGATGAGAAGAGATTTTTCATATACCATTACTTGATTCTGAAGTACAGAGCCTTGAACTACACCCATGTTTCCCTGCTACATCCTAAGAAGGAAGCATTGCACATCCTTGGAAATGAACATGGAACCATTCCCTGGCCTGTATCACAAGCTGGGGTTTTGTTACCTTTTACATTCTTCCCTGGCAGTTTATTGTTGAACCCCATAGAAGTCATGGCACTGGCTAGATCATGGCTACAAATGCTCTGTTCTTGTTTGGATTTCAGGGATCTCACCACAGGCTGCTGGGGTGGCTGGGCTGCTGGCTCAAGCTATTTGCCTTTGCTGCTTTAAAAATGGAATAAAGGACCACTGCACCACTACAGGGGTGTTATGAGGGTAAAATTCATTCCTAATGGCAGTGAGGTATTCAGAGGCAGTGGTAATGAGGCTCTATGGATGTCTGGAGTATGTGCTTCACTGCACATCTGAAGCAAAACACGTCTGTTTCCTTGGCAACCTCTGCATCTCTACCATTGTAGCTGCTCTCCCCTGGATGTGGAATATCAACCATCATTACTGAATCATGCTCACATTTTACTCCATCCATATTCTGCTATTAGAAAAATTCTGTTTGTTACATTAACACTGTGGGCTCTGAATGGGGCAGGCCTATTCCTGTGTGTCCCTTCCCTGTGTCCCTGCACCTCCCTCCCCCCAGCCCCCTTCTCCTCAGCTGAGCCCTCTCTTCTGCTAGCAGCAGAAGCCTCGAGGTCACCCCACCTTTGGTGGGAAGCAGCAGCACTTCTCTAAGCAGTGCATAAATAGGGTAATATGGAAACACATCATGTACATGTCCATGCACTGCCCTTGAGGAAATTAAAACAACATGAACTTCCTGAACAACAATTAGTGCTGCCATCTGTTACTGTCAGCAGATGTACATGATAACCTTGTGTTCATGCTCTTGGAAAGAGCTGTGTGTACTTGGAAAGAGCTGTGTGTATTTCACTTATGTTATCCATAACATCTTTTTCTTTTTGCAATGTAGAGGTATGTGATATTATCTAGCAGTTTTATCCTGATGTGTCATGGTTGTATGAATGCCTTTACATAAAACAAATATCACAGAGATCTGCAGCTCTGAGCTGTGTGCAGTCACTGTTTCCAGGCCAGTGAGGGTTTATATCCCATGGAAGCCCAAGGGCTGCTCCCGTGAGGAGGTGCTCACCACAGCCTGGGGACTGTGCAGCCTCATCCTCCCAATGCAGCCAGTTCTGTGTCCTCCTTTGAGCTGCTGTGTGTTAAGATGAGTGGTGGCTGCCAAAGATCCAATCCTATGTATGGAGAAAGGCAAATGTGTCATGTTCAAACAGTTGTCCCAATTCAAAATAAAAACTTCAGGTTTTAGGGTTCTTCTCACTGTCAGTCTAGCCCAATTACCTTGTAAAGATAAAAGGGAAATAGAAGAAAAAAAAAAAAGAGTTGAAAACACACCTAAATTCAAATTCTCATGCTCTGCTTATTCTCAGCACCTGCATCCCTTCCACTCAATTTCTCTGGGATCCGTTGCTCTGAGCACTGCTTCACTTGCCTTCCCCTCTGCTCATGAACAGGTTTGCAGCTCTGTACATTTGTGCTGGGTAATGTGCCGTGAAAAAATGCCTAACAAAAGGGTTAAGGTGTTGCAAGACTGAACATAGGAATCAATTTCTGCTTAAGAAATGGAAAAGGAAGCACAGAATGTGGGCCACAAAGCCTCTTCTGTAAATCTGCCCAGTCATTCAGTGCTTATCTGAGCATGATATTACCACAATTGTATCTTTAATGTGAGTGAGACCTCCATCCATTTTCTAAAAGCTGGAATGTGAATATATACAAAAGAAATGAGAATCTTCCTTATTTCTGGCAAGCTCTGAAGACAGATAAAGGAAACTTTTCTCTGTGAGATCTAGAAAGATTATCCTAGCAGTTCCTCCTTACAGTTTAATGTTTATACATCTCCTTTTGCCTAAAATTGGTCGGTCTCTACTAAACTCTGTTTTCTGGTGCAATATCTGCTGCAAATTAAGGCATAAGGAATTGCTCTACAGTATCCTGGGAGACCATTTTCCATTTTAAAATCAATGCTAATTAAGTGTACATACTTTAATGTTGACATAAATCAGTTCCAAATTTCCATGCTGCCAATATCTTAAAAAAAAATCATTTGCCTTGATTCTAATGAGCTCTTACCTCAGTGTACTTTGTGTGTGCCAATTAATTGCCCTTTTTTTACATAAACATAGATACACACACGTATAGTATCTACATATAAAGAGGAGGTAAAAAATAATGGAGATTTAGATCTTTTCGTCAGATAGGATTGAAATTCCCCTTAGCTGTAAGACTCCTCTGAAACCAAGTCTTCTAAAACATCCTAAGTGGGCTGTTGGGTAAAATCAGAAATCTCCTTATGTGTTTTTGTGAGAAGGCTCTGACATAGAGTCTAATTCTTGCAGGGTAGTCACTCTCTGCAGCTCTCCTGTAAGAATTCAAATTCCTGGAAGAAATAGAACTTCTATCCACTTCTTAGCATTTCATGCAATTAGATGTACTGATTTTTATTAGGGTGATCTGTTTCTCTAAAAATTATTAAAGGATGTGAGCATTTCCCAGCAGGTATTTTAAATAGCTGATCATGGACACAGCAGCAGAGCTGTACTATTGGAAGTGTACAGAGAACAGCAGAATGTTTTTTGCATTTGAGTAGGTAGCAAGAAATCTTTGCCTATGTGACAAAGAGATTTTATAGTACATGTTTACTTTAATGAGGGACAGGGTAGTAGAAATATATAGATATATATATAGATATATATAGATATATATAGATATATATACACACACACACACACATATATATATATATATATATATATATATATATATATATATATATATATATACATACAGACAAAAATATACCCCAGAAATATGGGAGCCATATGGGGGAACAGAGTAATTCCCTGTACTGGGAAAAAGGCTCAAGTGTGACAGAAATCTCAGTGAAAATAAACTTCAGGATTCAGTAGGCACTTCTGCAAGGGATTACCAAAGCAAATGTAGACTTGCCTCTAACAAGAAACAGAGTCCCATATTCAATAAAAAGCAATTAGACCATTATATTTAGGTCATGCTAAAACTGTGAGAACCAAGGAAGCACAGCCTTTCATATTATAGTTCATATTATAGCTGTGCACCACATTTCACATTGATTGGACTTCTAGATTGCCTCCAATCAAAAAAACCCCCAGGCTTTTTCACTGTATGGTGCCTAATGGACTGCATTTCTGCAGGGAATCAAGTCAAGCCTGTGTGCTGCCTTCAGTGGCAAAGCTTGTTTGAGAAATTCCTTTCTTCCTTCCTAACAAGAATTCTTTCTTGAACAAGAATTGTAATGCTCTGCCAAAGTTTACCACCTCCAAGGTGTGAAGTTATGGCTGGTTTTGAGGCCATGCTGTAAACCAGGTCACTGGAATGTTTAAAATAGCCACCAGAAGCTCCAGGGCAGGGGGATCTGAAGGCAGCTTTGTCATCACCACCAGCACTGCATAATTGCTCAATAAGTGTCATAACTGAGTCCAAGTCCACAAAAGAAACATGGAAATCCATGGAAGCACATAAAGAATGAAGAGTGCTGTCTGCCCTTGCCTTCCAGCTGCATGGGGAACAGCTACTGGACACAGCTACAAAGAGGAAAAGAAGCAGCATCCAAACCTTGGTTTAGTTATATGCAGCACATCTGATCACACCACATTATTGGGAGCTACAGATTTGCTAGCAACCTGCAGTTGTTTCAGAATTTCATCTTGACTTTTAGAACTGTTGGTGGCAAAAGCCCCTATGAGATTATTCTCATGATGCTCTTTTCTGACTATTCCTGAATGGAATGTTTAATTTTTATTAAAAGGTATTTTAATTAATTAAGTTGCATTTTAATAAATGTAAATGCTTCTTTCAATTTATTTAAAATTAAAAAGAACCAGCAAATTTAAAATTACTTTACATCTCAAAAGATGTTTAATTTCATCCCAGCTCATCCTCACCCTTCTGCTGATAGACTTTGGCAATTGTTTTGGGAAGGAGTGGCTTAAAACCAGATGTAGAACCTTGTATGGACCCTGATGATTCTTCTTTCAGAAAACTTCTTCTTGCAAATCCAGCAGTGATCTTTAATGCATTGTCTTATACTTTGACCTATGATTTCAGCATCTTCTAAACAATAATCTGGAATAGCAGCCTTCCTGTTGGCAGCCCTCAAATGCTCAAATGTAGGATTAAGGAATGTAGCCATAGTGTCCAGACCTCTGATTTTGCAGATTTTGCCGATTTTGCCAAGCTGCTAGAAATGTACACTGGAAGCAGCTTTGGGACATTCTCACTTGAGTTCCTGCCCCTACAAGCAGATCTGGAGCATGGAAGTTAAAAATCTCTATTCTCCTTCAGAACAAGAATCCCTTAGTGCAATGTCAGCGAGGGCATACCATAAGACCAATGTTCAGTCTCTGTGTGTGGGCATTACCTTGGACCAGAACTCACCTTTAAAAGGTGCAATAATGCAGCAGTAACACAAGCCCTTTGCTGCTGGTGGGGCTAAAAACCACTTCATGTGTCCAAGAGACTTCAGTGGTTGTAATGAAGGTGGGACATGGGCTGTTCAGGTCACTGTAGATGTGCCTGGTTACAATGCTGGGTCATCACAGGCACACTGAGAATGGAAATTTAACCATGTGCCAAGAGGTATTGCCTTCAGCTTACGTTTTCCATAAGTTCATCTTCTTTTTCAGTTACTGTCAAGTGTTATAATCTGTGACTTTGAAAAATATTATTCCTTTGAGTCTATTCTTAAAGAGGATATTCTTAAAGAGAATCCATTCCAGCAGGCTGAAAGAGTTTAACACCATCATCTGCTCTATTCCTGGATCCCTGTGTGTGGGTAATTGCCTGGAATCCCAGCCTGTCCCATCTGCTTTCACTAAAGGACAGTGTATCTCTGCCTTTAGGAGATTCAAACCAGACACCTCTATTTGGGCTGTGACCATCAAGCATCAGAAGGAGACAACACTGAAGTTTTGTTTGAAACACACGAAGTGTAACAGAAACTTTCTTCAGTTGAGTTGCAGAGTCTGTGCATATTTAACACATAAATGATGCTTTATGCTTCACCAATGCCAAACCTCCAAAATATTAATCATATTTACACTGTTTGAAACTGTCTCTGGAGAAGTACCCTAAAAATTCAGTTGGGAGGGGTGCAAATACTAATTTTTTTTCTTTAAAGACAAAGATTGAGCTTTCCTGGGGACAAGTCTGAAAATAGACAGTCATGAAGAGTTTCAGTTCGGGTGTTTCTTCAATCAATTTGTCTAAATTTGGCATAGAGCAGTAAGGAGGTTAAATTCCCAGTCATGTAACATCCCAAAAATTACAGGACACACACATTCACAGATACGAACACACAGAGCCCTAACAAGAGTGGTAACAGGGGAGAAAGCAAAATACTCACCCAAATATTACCTGCATGACTTGATGCACTGCTGGAAAATGTCCAGATTCCATGGTATTACAGGAATACACAGCATATTGTTTAAACTTTTTGTTCTGTTTTGCTTTTTAATCACACAAGCTATGTTTTTCTTGTATTTATGGATTTGTACTTATCCTTTGTAGTGCAATTCTTGCATTCAGACTGAGGCAACCGTCTTCATTCACCTAAAAGGCAACTGCATCAGGCACAGAAGATACATGAAAGAACTGTTGAAATCTCTGAGTCTGAAGACTTGCATTGTGGATAGTCCTGTGGATATCCTTGTGGATAGTCCTGTGTTTCCACCTGCCTTTGCTTCTGACTGCTCCTTTTCAGTCAGACCTCCAGTGGACACACATGCCTCAGAGGCACAGCTGTGTTTGTCTGCCATTCACCTCCCCAAGCTGCCTCAGTGTATCTTTGTAAAGTAGTGGATGGTGGTAGTTTCATAGACTTTTAAAATAACATGATCAGAGATTTGTTTTTCAAAAAAAAAATTCAGTTTTCTTCAATAAGTTTTGAAAGAGGTGCTAAAACAAATTGGTAATTAGTCATTCACAAGCAAGATGGTGCAACACATAAAAGTTTAATTCTGCTTCCAGCAAAACCAATGGCAAAGTTCCCAATGACTACACTGGGGCAGAATCTGACATTGGCTGCTTGACCTTCTGCCTTCTAAAGGCAAAGAGTTTTTCAATGAATATAATGAACACAAAAATAACCACTAAGAATAGCTGTACAACATTCAGGAACAAAGAAACTCAATACTCCTTGTACTTAATTAAGAACCAACAAGGAAAAAATTACATGTCATTTGCTCAGCTCAAAGGAGAATCAGATTAAATTGTATTTTCTCAGAGCTTTTTTTAGAATAATGACTCAAATACCATTATTCAATGAAATTGAATTACCAATACTGCTACTGTTTCTGTTTGTTGTACTCCAAAGGGTTACATGGGTAAGCAAATGAAAGAAGGCTGTCAATACCTGTATCTATTCAATGCAGTACAAGCTCTATGTGCAGGTGTGTGTAGAGATGCAACATGTGTGTATATATATTAAAATAACATGTGAATGAAAAGATACAAGCATTTGCTAATTATCTTTAGGAAATGGGCACACTCATACAAATCACTCTGAACTTGAAGAAAGCATATTTCCCCCCAGGATGAATATACCTGTGGATATACATTTGTGGAGTGAGGCTCCAATACACTTTGTTGAGTGAGGCTCACTAACATTGTTGTACTCAAAACCCTTATATTTTCTTCAGGGAGACAAAAAAAGAAGAAAAGAAAAGGAAGGAAAGGAAAGGAAAGGAAAGGAAAGGAAAGGAAAGGAAAGGAAAGGAAAGGAAAGGAAAGGAAAGGGAAGGGAAGGGAAGGGAAGGGAAGGGAAGGGAAGGGAAGGGAAGGGAAGGGAAGGGAAGGGAAGGGAAGGGAAGGGAAGGGAAGGGAAGGGAAGGGAAGGGAAGGGAAGGGAAGGGAAGGGAAGGGAAGGGAAGGGAAGGGAAGGGAAGGGAAGGGAAGGGAAGGGAAGGGAAGGGAAGGGAAGGGAAGGGAAGGGAAGGGAAGGGAAGGGAAGGGAAGGGAAGGGAAGGGAAGGGAAGGGAAGGGAAGGGAAGGGAAGGTAAGGGAAGGGAAGGGAAAAGAGAAAGAAAAGAAAAGAAAAGAAAAGAAAAGAAAAGAAAAGAAAAGAAAAGAAAAGAAAAGAAAAGAAAAGAAAAGAAAAGAAAAGAGGGTCCAACAATAAGCGCCCAAAAAATTATAGTGCAATGTACTTTTCCTTCAGGTATGAGATTGCATTAATTGAAGCAGAGGAGAGAATGAAATGCTGCTGCCTCATCTCTGGTAGGGGATGCCTGGATAAAAGAACAGCATCTCCAAGACCATGTCTGGCTTTTGCATGTGAAGGAAATCTGTGGGAGGGCTCTGTGGAAGAGATAGTGAGAAATCCAGTTTGTTGTCCAGAAAGGTCTGCACTGAGTGAAACCTGCCCTGCACAACCTGCAGCCCCGGGAGCCAGGCTCAGGACACCCCTGGCAGCTGCTGCAGACTGGCCACACTGAGGACCTTGTGCCTCAGTCTCTCATGTCTCAAGGTGGGGTTGCAGATTTTGAGGCTTTATTAATGATTTGATCTAGTTGGTTTTGTCCCATGCCTCAGTCCAAATTAAGCGTCTAGTTTGCAATACTGAGCTGGCCACATAAGTATTTCTGTTCAACTGTCTGGACATTAGGAATCATACTGGTGTTTTGAGATACACAGATTTCAAATGTTAATTGGTGCTACAACAACTAAATATACAAATATCCCTGACACTTTTTCACAAAAATAACATCTCTTAGAGTTCTTGTCATGAATGTCTGGACACGATAGGTTTTTGCTGTACAAGAGATAAGAATAATATGGTTTTGCAGTGATTATCCAGGATACCCCCTTGAAGAAAAGCACAGTTTAAGCAGCTGTTGCTGGCAGGCTTGTACATACCTTGTGGATGCACAGAGCCCCTGGAATAAGTTTATTATAGCTTCTGGTGAGAAAGTAGAATGTTTTATATTGCCCTTTCTCACAGCTTTTCTTACCCTACATTTTTTTCACTGGTGAGAATTTCTTGGTGCCCCTCTGACTCCATTTTGCTGCTGAAGCAGAACAGGAGCACAAGCAGCAATGTCCTTCTACATGCACCAATAACAACATGGAAGAGGAGAAAATATTCTCAAAATATCATTTTCATACCAGTATATTTAAAAAGAGTTTGCAAGTTTGCAGTGAATAATCACATTGGCTTTTTTTTTTTTTGTATAATTTTGGATTGAATTTTTCTTAAAAGAAACAATTACTTGCAAAATTTTCCAAACCAAAGCCCACCAGTTTTTCCCCAGGCAATTTTTTTTGTTGGTAGAAACGTATCGTTACCTTTGGCAGAGTCTGAGCATGTTCACACTTGCCTTTGCACAGCTACTTGAGCTTTCTACAGCAGTAGCAGGTAAGATGAGGGTCAGTAACCAGAAATTGGGGTCAGTTTTCCAGATATCACATTACATAGCTCAATCACTACCTCTCTCTAGAATGTTTCATCTAAAGACAATAAAGTTGATCTGCCTTTTAAAGCAAGGTCACTCAGTTTGTCCCGATTCAATCTCCATTCTGTGAATTTTTACACAAAGACCCAAGTGAGACTCTGCTCCCTGCTGTTTAGCATGTGAGTGGGTGTACTTTGATGGGACCTGATTTGACTATCTACAGAAAATGGAAACAATGCTGAGCTAGTGCTCCAGTCACTCCAGTCACAGTGTGATTTCTCCTGCAGGAATTTTGCATACAAGTCCCAGTAAATGGGTGCAATTCAGAAAGCATATTTTCCTGCTGTCAGGTGGGAGAGATTGAAGCATTAAGTAATTGGATGACAAATAAAGCAACAGCAAAGACACTTGTCCAAGTGTTGTGAAGCTGCAGGGAAAACAGAACTTTCCCTGCTGTGCTGTAATGTTTGACTTTTCCCTTGGGGAATTCCCAAGCCCTGGCCCTGACCCTCGCAGAGAATGGCAGGAGGCTCCATTAGGAGCTGTGCAGGCAGCCAGGGGTGAAGGGCACAGGCAGAGACAGGGCTGAAATATCCATCCCTGTGACTGGCTCAGAGGGGACCCAGGTAGCCAGGGCTGAAATATCCATCCCTGTGACTGGCTCAGAGGGGACCCAGGTAGCCAGGGCTGAAATATCCATCCCTGTGACTGGCTCAGAGGGGACCCAGGTAGCCAGGGCTGAAATATCCATCCCTGTGACTGGCTCAGAGGGGACCCATGTAGCCAGGGCTGAAATATCCATCCCTGTGACTGGCTCAGAGGGGAGCCATGTAGCCAGCTCCTGTTCATTTGCATGCTAGTCTTCAATGCTAGTCAGCATTTTTCACAGAAGTTGTATAATGATGGAGCCCTGAAATACAGTCATTTGGTGACATCAGAGCAGTGAGATACAGCTCCTTGCCACTGCTGTCCAGATGATTTGTGCTTTTCATTACAGCAGTATAATAATAAAATCAGAGTCTGGAGAAGGAAAATGACAGACAAAAGCAGACGCTTGCCAGCAGTGTGGTATGACAAAGTCCCTTGTTCTGTCTGGATATATAAGACTTTTACATCAGTAGAAAGCTATTTAGTTAATTCTCATTAAATTTATTGGTAGGGTGACTTTATATAGGTCTGACAGAATGATTTGGTAAAGCTGGCACCTGCATTTTTCTAGGTATCTTTTGCTCTAATGCTGAAATAGCCCACCAGGAAGTAAAGCTGGCTTTAGTGGTCAACTTCAGCAATCAGTGGGAGAAAACAGCCAGAAGATGCTGAGGTCTGCAAAGCAATTCCTTTGTCAGGTAATCACACCTTTATGGAAAGACCCTGAAAATCTGAGGATGTGCTACTGCAGGATCGAAGCTCCAGTACTTTTCTCTGCATGTTTAAGGATCTATCCTAGGGAAACAAGAACACAAAAAAAATGTCACATGATTGAATGGTTTGGGTAAAGGGGAGAGGCTTGACCATTGCTTAAAACAGAATAGTAAGAAATTGAAATTTAGAAAGGGTCAGGTTTTTTTTCAGTGGAAAAAAAGCTGATGTCCAGATCACAGCCATTTGTCACACTCATTAACAGGAAAATACATGAGTGAAAATCACAGTAGGGGTAAAACTGCAAGAGGCTGGAGAGGGATGTTTAATGAAAGAGGGGTATCTTCAGAAGCAGAAACAGAAGATAGGCCCCTTAGGTAAACATTTGTAATGCAACAGCAATACCTCAGGAGCCAGGGGCAGACTGCTCATGGTGCTCATGGTTTCATTGTGCACATGATGGAAACAGACCTTACAGACCTGCAGCACAGCAGAGACAGCAGGGCTGCCCAAAGCCTGTGGCACTTCAGCCCCAGCAGGGTGGCATTCCAGGGAGCAGTGAGATAAATGGTCCAGCCTGGCCTCACTCCAGCCCTTGGCTGCTCCCAGATATTGCTTTTCTTGCTCACTGATCCATGCCTGTGCCCAGATCTCAAGGGACATTTGTTCCAACAGGAAAACCTGTTCTTTTGAGAAGAAATATCTTTTCTGGTTGGTATCCTGAAATGAGCAACAGTGCTGGTGACTCTGCAAAGCTGAGAGAGGGAACACACACCTGAGCATGGGCCACAGCACCTTTCAGAGCATCCACAGGTACTGCAGCAGTACCCAGAGTAACTCCAGAAGCAAAGACTGAGCTAAGTTAATGCTGGAGAACTTCTTGCTGCATGTTAAAATGTCCCATTTAATTTAATGATCAGTGTGTTGTGGTTTTAGGGCTTGTCAGAGGAAACCTGGGAGAAACATCAGTACTGTTTTGCTATAAGCTGGGGTATGGTGCTGTATGTTGTCATTTAAACATTTGGCCACTTGTACTGAAAGGAAAGCAGAAGTTCCCTGCTTCCTATTTGAAGAAGAATATTAAAATATTATGAAGCACCAGACAGAAAATGAGGGCTAGTGAGTGCTCAGAACACACTAGGCATTATATAGCAAATACCCTAATGGCCACATGATTGCTCAAGTGTTGAGTTTTGCAAGATTTTGTTTCTGGCGCTTTATCCAAATAAGAAGTAGGGGAAAATGCAGTAGGGTGTGTTGTAAAACAGGGGTGGATCTGAAAATAAATACTTCTCTTGCACCATTTCATGATAGTTTAATTTACAAAGAAGATTAAACAAACTGAAATCTATTAAAAAATAACAAGCATATGTCTAAGAAAGTAATTGCCCATACTAGAATCAGACGAACAAAATAGTTTCCATTTGTAACTGCATATGCAGCCAAATCCCTGTAATTTTCATAGTAATCTGAAAACTGAGTCACAACCACTTCAGTAAAACCTTTGTCTTCACTGAGTTTACAGAAAACTATAATGAGTTTAAAACCATCATTTAAAAACTGAAACATATGGGTTTTTTTCAGAATACTGGAACTGGAAGGTAGTTAAAACTACAGTTCTTGTTTTTATTTGTTTTTTTCCCCATTTCATCTCTGTGTAGCATGGCCTGTTGCTTACTAAATATTATGACTAAAGACAGCTGTGTTTATTTCTTTTTTAAAGAAAGTAGCAGCTAGAAAAAAAAAAATCCTTGCTCTCTTTTAATTCACACTTAGGAAATATGATGATGTCCTTGTAATCTTAGTAGCTCAGAAAGAGAAAGAAATCTGCAGCATGCTTCTAGGCACTTTCCAAGTTATTTTGACATAGAGAAAAGTAGCAGATCAGCCACCAGCCATGAGATGCAGCTGATTTACTGGAGCTTGTTTAAATGCTAACAATCATTAATGCCTGTTAAATAATAAGGTATACATGAATAATCCACTTTTTTCTATACATGAAGATAAATGGGCTAATGTGTACTCCGAGGTTTTCATCACCCTAGTTAATCTTCTCTTGATCCCTGTCCTTCTGCTTAAAACATCTCAGGCACATTCCATCTAAAGCTCTTCTAATAGAAAACATCAGCTTAGGGTAATGAATGAAAGACAGTGCTTCATTGATCCTGGCAGAGTAACTTTACATCCATTTACTTTCAACAAACACTTGATTTCCATATATATGTTTTGTATATATATCTTAGGCCCTGAGCAGTGCTACCTATTCATGAAACATTTTCAAAAGACTTCTGTTACCCTTGCATTATGGAATTTTGTAGGAAATAAACCACCCTGCAGAATTAACAGAAAATGTAATCCTGGCCACAGAGGCCTTCATGGGCCTTCAAAAAACACAGGCAGGACCTCACAGTCTCCCATGAATGCTCCAGTTTCTATTTTTTGTTTAATATAGCAGTGCAGTGCTTCCGTATTTATTACATTTTCCAAATGCTTTTAAAAACATTAGAGAATCATCATTTCATAAGTAATTTGAAGGCATTTCATGCACTCTTCTCATATTCAGAAACACAAGCTTCCTTGTTTAATTTTTGGTGAAGAATTGTTTTGTCACAGTACAGTTCACCCAGAATAAGGGGCAATGGTTCATTGTGCTGTCCGTGGGCAAACTTACACAGTTCAAATTCTTGTTTCTCTTTGCCTTCCTTGGGGAGTAAATCAGCATCCAGCTTTTTGGAGAGTGGCTGTCAGTCCTCTCAGCCTTTGCCCAGGAGTATGGATCTCCAATCTGTCCCCCTCTGTGCTTGCCTGCAGGTTTCCCCCCATCACTCTGCTGGGAGCAGCCAGCTGGAAGCAGCTAATTTTACAACCTCAGCTCCTTTCTATCCTCTGTGCACACCCAGGATGGCTTTAAAGCTGATTTGTAAAAGCCAAATTGGCAGCCTGTGGCAATTCCTGGATAAGTACAGGGTCAGGGGTGGGTTCCCCATCACCCACTGCCAAACACAGCCGCTCTGTCACTGGGGCTTGGGACCATGTGAAAACAGCATCAAACCCAACCAGCTCTGGGGCCACCAAGCAGCAGAGATTGGCCATTGGCTCCTGGGACTTCTGGAGGCAGCAGCACTTCTGTCTCTGACTTCAACACAGCCAGAATCTCAACCACCCATCATATTAGACAAGTTGTGGGAATTTACTTGTCTGCAGTTATCTTGAAAGCACCTCCTGTACTTGCAACTTTTAATTTTAACATCATCTTCTGACATACACTGTCTTGATCCAGAGGAAAGCACTGCCCTAACAGGCAGCTCTGTGGTGTGCTGGGATGCTCACCTGTGCTGCCTGTGGCTCTTGCAGCAGAAGGCTTGGCTGGAGGTGGTGGGACTGCACTCTCCTCATCCCAGCACAGCATCCTCACATCAGCTTGCCTTGACTTTTAAAAAACCTTCTCACAGGCTTTATTTTATTTCTCAATCCTGCTCCAATAAAAGTTACGAGAAATTTCTCTTCTCTTTGTTGGTCTCCACCAAAATTAACACCCCTCCTATGCTTCAGTCACTCCTCCTTAGCAGGCAATTAATGCCTGAAAAGCTTGACTGCATGCCCTGCCTTAATCTCTCTGACTCACTCATCCCTAAACCAGTCCATGAACCTATGCTTTGAACTTTTCTTTTGAAAGCTTCATTATGTAAAATATCTTCTACAGAAAAGAAAATGTTTCTGGGCAGAAAGTTAACTGCAAAGTTCAGCTAAGGTTTTATTAACAGCTTGGCATGTTTAATTCCACATTGCTATTTATCTCTGTGGTGTGCCTCATTGATAAAAACATTATCTTTATAGACATATGGTAGTAAAATGTGGATGAAGTATGATGTAAGTATAGACATGAGAGGAAAAGGAAATACAAGAAAATCAGGTACTGAGAATAGACACATATTCATGCCTTAGAAATGTAAGAAAACAAAATGAGAGGAACAGCTCTATTTAATGAGTTTATATATATTGGTTATTAAAATGCTTACATGAAAATGTGACTAGGAAAAATATTAGGAATCACTGTAATGATATATAAAATAGTGTTTTATTGTACCAGCAGATTCTTCCAGATAGCTAGCAATGAAAGGTGAAGTATATCTCAGCTGCTACCAAGATAGTATTAGTCTGCTTACAAATGTAACAATTTAATTGGACAGCCCCGCATCAGCTTGTCTCTTTTAAAAAGAATAACATTGAAGGTGAGAATGAAACAAATAATTTCATGTTACTAAATGATTCACCATGGCAAAACTCTAAGGTGTCCTGAATGCAACAGAAATACAGAGAAATTACAGGAAAGACTAACAAAGAAATCCATCTTCTTAATCATGTCACATTTAGTGGCCCTCCTGGCTGGGTACCAGTGTGTCAGGTAAATCCTTCAGCTCTTCCAGGCCAGTGGAGCTCTGCATTATTGATGTCTGGTTCCTACATCAGCCTTCTGTCCCTTCTCCTGACAAATTCAGGCTTCTATTAAACAGTCAAACCTGCCACTCACTGAAGGTCTTCTTCTTGTGAGAAGAACCAGATCACAATCGTGTGATGTAGAAAACAACTACCTAGTCTGAAAACATTGTCCTTTCCATGGAGAAAACCCATCAAGCTCAGAAGGGCCAGCACAGGATACCTTTTATTTCCCTCTGCACCCAAATGCTGCAAATACATAGCAATTGCTACCATTTGTCTCAGTGCACAGTTCAAAAATGCTTTACAGTCTGCAGTTGTGAGGGGAGGACTTTTTTCTCCCATAGTAAATGACTGATCTCAGCATAATGGGATATTGCAACATTTTTTATGCAATATGAGCTTTTCCTCCTACTCCTTCAGCGAAATTCTTAAAAAGAGTCAGTGGAAGACACCTGCAGAAAATGAGAAATCTTCTCCCCCTATCCTTTTCTCAATTTAGAAGAAGCAAATTGCAGTGAGTTAAAACCACATGAACAAGTGGCGGTGGGAATGCCTGCTGCCCTCTCTCCTGCCTCCTGCCATGGTTGTGTCTGCACTGTGCATTTCAGCTCTCACCTCTGATCTCTTCTACTCACTGATGTTTTGGAATTAGCCAACAGCATTTTGTCATCTTTCTCTCACTTTTCAGCCACAGGGAGCTGTGTCTGGTCTCTGGGGTCTGGGTGGAGGGAAGGCTGGGTGGTCACAGTGCTCTGCACTGCTTCACCAAATCATCTCTGTGATGCAGGGCAGCTGCCAGGCTGCCTCCACCTGGCCAACACACCTCCAAGGAAACTGTCACACAGGGTGGGAAACAAGTTTTTGACTTGATGAGACTGAAATGAGGGAATTAATGCTGAGGAAAAGCCACACTCACTGCAGAGGGCTCCAGACTCAGCTTTAGTCACTGATGGGTGCTCAGGTTTAAGCTGCCTTACCCTCACCAACTTGTCACAGGCCAAAGGGTACAAAAAGACAGAGCTGCCTCACTTTGGTGTATTCAGGGCACAAACAGGTCCCATCAGGAGGCACCTGGAGGCGTGAGAGCACCTCAATCTCCAGCTGCTTCCTGGCTGGCTGTGATGAACTCTTTCCCAGGGGCTTGGCAAGTGTCTGGGGCAACGGAGGAACTCTGCTAGAAATGAACTGAGGTATGGAGGGAGAAAAGGGCCAAGTGGGCTCAAATGCAGCTTGGATCAAAACAGCTTTGATTGATCTTCTGGCCATGCTAGACAGAAGTGTGGTTATGATCTCAACATGTTTGGGATATGTCATTTCTGAGATGAGTATGGGCCATTAATTCTTAAGTTTTTGTTGAGAACCTTACCTGTGTAGAAAAATGGCAAGTTCAATAGACTAAATAGTGCCCAGAAAAAGTACATTAGTTTTAACATGATTTGGTTGATCAGAAATTAAATTGTGGAGGGACACAGATATAGCTTTTGTTTCCTCAACACAAATTCATTCAAATCAACTTGAATAGATTTTTTAGAAAATCTTTCTCATGTCATTGAACTGAAAATCCATTATTCCTCATCTAAGTCACTTCATGTTTTTATTTCTTATTTCTTTTCCTCTTAATTTTCTAATGAAGTAAATATGGTTTCTTATTTGGGCTGTCAGAGCATAGCAGTTACCCAGTTCCTGGTGCCTCTTTAAATGTATGATAGTCATATCTACACACTGAAATTTGCCTCCAAAATGTGTTTTCAGGTCAGGAACCCTTTCATTAGTCCTGTAGTGATTTGTAATGGTTTGGCAGCACTTTATCTATCTAGAAAGCAGAAAAATACCCAACACTGGGCACCACCTGCCACAGGGCATGAGGGCCTGGCAGGATTCTGCAAGGATGGGCAGTAGCTGGTTCCTCCCACTCCAGCTGACCCCAAAAGCAGCTCCCTGTTTGGGCAACCCTTGGCTGGGAGGTGAAAAGTGAATATGTGAGTCCTGCCCTGGGAGAGCTCCCTGAGAAATGGCTGTGGCTGAGGAGGTGCTTTGCATCAGCAGTGACAATCCAGGCTTCTCCTTGGCGTTTGCCTGTCAGGCCTTGCCTCATCTCTGGGCTCAGCTGATTTGTTAGGTGCCACAAATGGCATTGAAGCAAACGGACATTAGTTCAGGCAGCCAAGACATCCTGTAAATCATGTAGCTCATAAACTCTGTCCCAGTGCATTTGCAGTCAGCAGGAATTTTGCCATAGATTTGGGCAGGGCTGGATGGAACTCAGCTTGTGTGGGTGGAGAGGGGTGAGATTCACAGCCACCTTCCTTCAACACATACTGTCAGTAGCTGGCACCACAGGGGTATTTTATCACCTGCTCACTACTGCCCTGGGCTAATTTTCAAGGTGAGTCAGGGTGAGAGAGCAGCCAAGATCATCCAGCTGGAAATATGGAGTCATCACCAGCAGGATCTGGCTTCTGTATTTCATCCAAGACTAGGCCAGGGCTGTGCTTTGATGTGCAGCATCAGTGGCTGTCCCCCTTCTGCAGACCCAAGGGAATTGTACACCCTGTCCTGCTGCCTTGGTCCTGCACCCATCCCTTCCTTCTCCCTCCCAGTGCCCTGAAGCCAATGCAGGGAGACTGTCAACTCCATGATCTGTTTTATCTGCTTAAAATATTACAGTAGCTATGTAAACAAATTATTACTGTGGTCAGAATAGGCAAGACAAACTGAGAAATTTGAAACAAATTCAGAAGGCTGAGTTTGTTTCCCTGCTCCTGGTTTTAAGGAGTCAAAATGGGCACCCAGGCTACTCCTCCACCAGAACTGCTGGGAGTGAGTTCAAACTCACCCCCTTCTCTCCCTGCTCTGCTTTTTATTTTGTTACACTCAAATTTCAGTCAAAATCTGGATTTCTGGTTCTGACCTGTCTCATGGTACTGAGATTTGAGATTTTTTTAGGAAATTTCTGCCGTATTTTGCAACAGTTGATGATCTAGGAGACAACCAGCTCTGTGGTTAAGGCAGGGTAACAGCAGTCTGGGGACCTGGCAGGTCAGCAGGCAGGTCAGCCTTTGCCCAAGGAGGGCAATAAATACAGCTCCTTACATCTATTATAACACTGATTACCTGAGATCTCTACAGCTTTCCTACTACAGTGGATTTCTGAAAAATTGACTTCATGCTGATCCACAGCATAGATTGTCTTGGAAACTGTCACTGAAAGGCACTGCAGGTAGTCACAGATCAACCCAGGGCTGCTGCCTTGAGGCACACAAAAATAGAGCAAGAGAGTGTCAAAGAGAGTCCCTGGTCCTTGCCTCTGCCTCAAGTGGGGTCATCTGTTTCTTGCTTAACATTTGTCCACCCTGTTCTGAAAACCTCCAACACCCTGTGCTTTCCCAAGGCAATCTGCTTTCAGGCTTTATTAGCTGTAACACTGAAAAGCTGTTTCTAATATTGATTTGCATCATTCCTGATGCAGTTTGAACACAATGTTTCTTTCTGAGCCTTCGTGACCACAAAGAAATAAAAATCCCTTCCTCTCTACAGTAATCTTCTAGATGTTAGAGGAGACTTTCATCATAAATTTGACATGGTTTTTAGGCAGACAGTTCAACTTTTACTATTTCCTTGAAGATTATATGTTTTTAGATTGCTAATAATTATTGTTCTCTTCTTAGTATCTTCCTGGAAGTGTGATGCCTAAAACTGAATATTATGTCCTTGTTGGGGCTGTACCAGTCCTCGCTGTTGACTAGGTTTGAAGGATGACTCAGTCTGTGGTGCAAGCCATTTTCCCACTCATATATTCCAGGCTGACTATGTACTTTTTCTCTCTGATAAAACATTGTTCAGCAATAATTGAGACCCTTTTTTGAAAGGCTGTTACATAAAGCACCTTCAATCTATGACTGTGATTACTGGCAAGGTCTTGGAAGCAGGGGGGCTGCAGGGGTGGCTCTGTGAGAAGCTGCCAGAACCTTCCCTATGTCTCACAGAACCAATTCCAGCTGGCTCCAAGGGGAACCCACCAGTGCCCAAGTCTGAGACCATCAATGGGGGTGGTAGAGCCTCTGGGATAAGATATTTAAGGAGGGGAGAAACAATGGTGGAGAGAGGAGTGAGAATATGTGAGAACAACAACTCTGCAGACACAAGGCCAGTGCAGAAGGAGGGGCAGGAGGTGATGCAGGAGCCAGAGGAGAGATTGCCCTGCCCTGTGGTGAGGCCATGGTGAGGAGCTGTGTCCCTGCAGCCCATGCAGGGGGAGCAGAGATCCACCACAGCCTGTGGAGGAACCCACCCTGGAGCAGGGGGATGCACTGAAAGAGGCTGTGACCCTGTGGGGAGCCAGTGCTGGGTCAGACTCCTGCCAGAACTCGGTGACTCATGGAGAGGAGCCCACCATGGAGGAGGTTTGCTGGCAGGATTTATGATCCTGTGGGACACTCACCCTAGAGCAGCTTGTTCCTGAAGGACTGCACCCCATGGTGGGGACCCACACTGGAGCACTTCATGGAGAACTATAGCATGTGAGAAGGACTCAAGCTGGAGAAGGTGGTGGAGGATTGTTTCCTGTGAGTGCAACCCCACAGTGGAGCAGGGGAAGAGTGTGAGGAATTCTGTCTCCCCTGAGAAGGAAGGAATGGCACAGGTGACACGATGAACTGACCGAAGTTCCCCACCCCACTGTGCTACCACAGGGAGGAGGTAGAGCAAATCTGAAGTGAAGCCCAGGAAAAAGGGAGGGAGGAGGGAAAGGTGGTTTAAGATTAAATTTTTATTTTCTCATTATCCTACTCTGATTTGATTGGCAATAATGAAGGTAATTTTTCCAAGGTGTGTCTGTTTTTCCAGTGATAGTGACTGGTGGGTGATCTCTCCCCATCCTTATCTCAACCCATGAGCTTTTTGTTAAATTCTCTGTCCCCGGCCCAGCTGAGGAGGGGAGTGCTAGAGTGGCTTTAGAGGCCAATGTCCAGCCAGGGCCAACTCATCACAGTCCTGTGTGAAGTGACACCCTTCACTTGCATTTACTGAAACCCAACCTAATTTTTCATCTTATTTTTCCAGGTTGTCAAGATTGGTTTGAATTCAGCTGTTGCCTTTCCTCTGTTCTTCCCAGATTTCTGCCCCTCCCTGCACCACACCATCAAGTCACTTGAGAAACAGTCTGTATTCCACAGTCTGAGTCATTAGTGAGCAGCTGGACAAAAATCAGGTCTGGGACAGACTTCTGCAGAGCTGTTCTCTGTGCCACCTACAGAAAACTCTCTGTGTACATTTATTAACCAGTTTTGTGCCAACCCCATCACAGCTTCACTCAGATTACATGTCCACAGAAGGGATTAAGAGCATTTCTTGCCCCTATGTGCACCAACAAGCACTTTATTGGAGTGCTGGTGTGGTTTCAGATCTCATTTGACAAAGTTAGATTTGGACCTGAGGCCTCATGGTGCTATTTTGGAAAGTCCCAACCACCAAAACACTGAATGAGAGAGGAGACCTTCTCTGTGAACCTTTCTTCATGTTCAGACTATTTTTTCTGCTGTTTCTCTTCTTGCAGCAGTTCTTCATGAGCATCAAGTTAGTTCATGTTCAGTGACTACATAGTAATACAGCCAAGGATGATGGACAGCACAGTGCTCTGTCCTGGGGTCATGGTCCAGTGGTGGACTTGGCTGTGTGAGGTGAATTGTTGGAATAAATGATCTTAAAGGTCTTTTCCAATCAAAACAAGAGTACTAAGAGGGCTCTGTTACAGCCTGCAGAAATCTGTCTTTGTGCAAAAACCAGGGTGGTTTTTGTGTACCCAAGAGAGAGCAGGGGTATTTTTTAATTGCAATGTTCTCTGTGATGCAGAAGTCCAACTTGCTGCAGCATTGGTGCTGTCTGCTTGGATTTAGACCCTGTGGTGACTTGTGCTGCCAAATGTGTCCAGTTTTCCATAGAAGTGGTTTAATTGGTTCACTCTAAAAACACGCCTGGATGCAAGTAATTTGCCTACAATGTGAGCAAAGAGGAGGCTTTGGAAACATGAAAACTAGTGATCAATAGCTGCAATTCATTTAAGTTACTGCCCTTAAATTGCTTTCAAGGACTGTAATGCATCAGTAATTTCGCTGTTACAACTGAGGCATCTGCAATCAGCTCCAATCACTGTAAGGCTTTTTAGTTTGATCATTTTTATCTCTTCTTTCATAATGATTGTAGCTAAACTAGCAGAAGAAAAGGAGAAAGTGATTGCAAATTGTCATCTGTAGAAGACAAAGTCTGTCACAGGGACAAAAAAAAGAACTAATGGCAAAGTGGTGAGATGATCTGTGCATACCTCTTGGGTGCCAGTGTCTCTTCAACAATACATGATTTGCTTGTAGATTTTTCTGCAACACAGCTCAAAAAAACCCCATGAGATAAGAGAAATGGCAAAGGGATAAATGAATCAACACAAACTGAACTGTGATATGCACAAACAAGTCCTTAAGTGTGTGCCTGAACAGACAATTTTGACCACTACCATAAATTGTATGTATTTTGTATTTCACTTCAATATGATTATTTCTTTCAGCTACTGATGTATATTGAAATTTTAGTAAATGTGAGATCTAATCTGTTTGGTTAAGCAAGGAAAACACTTCTGTAGGAGTCAGCATTGCAACTAATTTGTATTGAAGGTAAAAGGACAGAGTGAGATATGGAGGCACTTGCACTATATCAAATGCTGCTGTTTGTCATTTGCTGTTGGATATGAAGTCCTGAGGCAGCTTATTGGGTCTGTAGTCTTAAAACAGGTAACAATTTTTTTTAATCCAAAGTTATTACAGAAAATAACACAGTGATAAACTTCCAGTCTAAAAATTTTTATTAAAGCTTCTATTCAGAACTACCACAAATCTCACTGAATAACAGGATCTTACTTATGGCACTCTGCATTTTATTAATGTCCTGCTCATTAGTATCACTATTAATACAGTTTAATTCTCAATCTCCCAAATTTAATATAGGTTGACTTATTTGGAGTAGCAGCCCGAAGTGGTGGTGTAAGAGCCAATAACCATAAAAGTTGTAAGGGATAAGGGGATTCATAAGGATAAGGGATGGGGATTCATAACTCATTTCTGTGTGTTCTGATCCCAGCAGTGGTGTGAGTGCCTGCTGCAGAAGGAAGGTGCCCAGTCCCACCTGCCCCAGGAGTCCTTCCTCTCTGCAGGCACTGTGCAGAGCTGCTGTCCTTGGTTCTCTGAGCTGTTTGCAGCCAGGAGGGTTTGTCATGCTGGTAAAACGTGCTGGTGGAAGTCACGCATCTGGGAACTGGTGAAACTACCTATGTCTCAAAGTCAATTTCATTGAAAGAGGAATCCAAACCTAAAAACTTCACATTTTATTTCCAGAATCTCTATTGTCAGAAGGAAATACTGGTGAAACAGAAAATCATCATGTGAGACAAAGTCCTGGGAGAAGATCTGTGCCCCAAGTCTTTTCCATGCTTTCCAGGCAGGAGCTGACAGTGTTACAGCTTTTACTGCTGCCAGGCTTGGGCTTCCACTGGCTGCCAGTGCAACACAAACAGCAGGGGCTCATCTGAGTGGGGAAATGAGCTGGAGCTGCTTGGCAGGGACTGCTCTGGAGTCACTTTCCATGGTGGGCATTGCCTCCCAGCAAGGAGCACCTGGGGAGCTCTGCTGGGCAGTCCTGGTGTGTGCAATCCCCAACCACACACCCCATCCTTCTTTATAGGCTGCCTTTAAAGAGCTGAGGGGTGCAGCTGACTCTTTTAATGCAAGTAATTTCCTTTTAGCTTCTCAGAGCAACAAAAACATGTTTACATCAGGTCCCAACCATCTCTTCTTCCAGAACCACTTTCATTACCAAGACAGAGGAGGATGGGTAGGAAATAGAAGTCCAACAGCAGGGAGTGTAGAGGTGGGAGAAGATGGAAATTTAGTGATACAAGATTATATAAAATAATAACATTTTCCAGGGTAATGGGACAAATTAAGTACACCTACTCTTATACTCCCTGTCCTGCTTGTTAGTTTAATGTTTGTATATTTTCGTTTCTATATAATTAAAATCCGACGGTTTTAATGTCCAGTGCAGGTCAGATGCCAGTAACACACTAGATCCTGTTACTTGTAATGTGAAATCCAGTGTTTTAGAAACAATTCCTTTCTATGGAAGGTGAGAACTCCTTTAGAAATTTCACATACTGCAGAGCAGTGCATTGGACTTGCCCCTCTTGATCGTTGGTCACAGACCTATGGAAAATTGTCCCTGGGGCAGGACAGGTCACAGGCTAAAAGTGAGCACTCTGCAAGACTGGGATTAAACAATCTGGGTTAACATAATTTAAAATTAGATATTTGAATGCTTTTGGAATTCTGAGCATCAGGCATCAGCTGGAGTGAGAACATGTGCTGGCTGAGACAGCTGTTGAAGAGTAGTGGGAGAATGGGAGGTTTCCATCCTTGCTTGACTTGTGACTTTTCTGTGCCTAGGGAAAACAACCTTTGCTCTGTTCATGAAATGGGAATTTATGGAACAGGAGTTCTTTCATCTTCACTTACAATGCAAGAATTTCAGCAGCAAGGCTTTTATTCTATTACAGAAAGAGGTAAATATTCCTTTTCTTCTAACCTCAGACCCAGTTTCTTGCTCCAAAGTACAGTGTAAAATCTAGACACCTGCACCCTAGAGTGCTGTAATGAACAGTGCCATGACCTTTAGGTGTTCTGTCTTTTCAGTGAAGAACAAAGTCAGGTCTAATTCTTTCAGCTGCAGCACTTGGCTTTCCCTTGATGGCCGAATTAGTCCCTTTCCTTAGGCTGGCCAGGTAGAAACATGATGGCTCAGACACTGTAGGACTCAGACATTAGCACATTAAAGACAGAGATTTGTAGCTTTGTATGGGGCTCACTTTCTATGTAGAATGAATTTCTGCTTGGCAGTTAGCCTGGCTAAGTCTGATAGAAGACACACATCTTCTTGAGCTCTGTCTTGCTTTGTTCATTCCTTAGCCATGCTGACACAGGAGTCAAGCACAACTAACCTGATACTTAACCCTGCCTTCCTTGGAGATGTTGGGCAGGGGAGAGGTAATCTCTCTCTGGGTCCTGCCTGGAGGACGTTTGCAGAACGAGCAGCATCCACCAGGAGCCAAAGTCATCAAGAGCCAATGACCACATCAGCCACACCCTTGGGTGCTCCATAATGTTTATGACAACTTCTTCAGCCTCTCATCTGCCCCTCAGCCACTGTCATGGCTGACAATAGGGCACCAGGGCCAAGGATTTCCAGAAGCTGCACAAGAGCCCACCTACACTGGTTTTTTTTCTGCATTAACCCCCCAGCAGTAATTAACTACTGGGTATTGAGGCAAGCCAGTCATTTTACAAGCCCAAGCTTCATCCATTCCTGTGAGTATAGTGCTCAGAAAGGCTAAACCAGTGCTTCCCTTCCCAGTGCCAAGTGGAGAGCTTCACTGGGATGAGGACAGTAACTTATCCCCACAAGTTCTCCCTCTATTTCCTTACAGATCTCCTAGCTGGGCTCTGTGCAGGTATTCAGCACAGGTGTTCATCTTAAATTCTGCTAGAGAGTTAAATTATAGAAAAAAAATCCCATTTCAGGCATGAGCTTCCAGACTGCCGTGGCTTTAACAGCATTGTTTAATTTCTCTGCTGCTGGTAATGCACCGGCAGCACCGCAGAGGGTGGAAGAGAAATAGAGCAGATTGGGAGGTAGCCTTGGGCAAGGAGAGACATAAAGTCTAAAATCTTAAGTTTTTGTATTGGTTGTTTTGTCTTTTTTACTTCACAGCCATTTTAAATTGTTGCCATTGTATAGTCTGTGCTGTCCTGGCAAGTGCCTTGACTGCGTTCACTGCTGTCCTGAAGGCTGATTTGAGTCTGTTGTTAATTTGGGGATAAGTACTTGTGAAATAAAAAGACAAAAACAGAGCATAAAAAAAATTTAGGCTGTCTGAGGTGAAAAAATGAAATCCATCTTGTAAAGATAAGGTACAGGAATAGCAGAGGGCAGATTTACCTTTGTATGCTGGTGCTGAGTATTGCCTCCCAAAAAGGTCTGGAGTACTGACTCAGAAAAAGTCTGGTGGTGCAGTTGATATTTTTATGTTACAGTAGTGAACTGAATGCATCTTGTAATGAACAAATCCAGCAGGAGACATCAAGAGTTCCAATTAAACATTCTCTTTATTGGGGCCTTTCTCCAAAATGGCACAAATGCTTAGAGTGCTCATCAGTGCTGCCAATGAAAAGACCCAGAGTCACAGGTTACACTTTTATTTGGATTTAGATCAACACCACAGATAAGATACTTTGGTCAAACACAAGAACAGATTGCTATGCCGCTCCTTCCTGGCTGCAATAAGTACAGTAATGTGTAAAAAAAAATGCTGGTTCTCCTGGAACACCAAATGTAAATCTTGGATTGGCACATACATCTAATAAACACGCTGTTTGCACTTAGCACTTTAAAAGGAATTGCACATGCAAGATGTAACCAGGCTACTGATCACCTTTGTCATTGTCCCTGTCCTATTTTTACTTCGTAAGTTCTTTGCTTGCCTTTTTCCCAGCAAGAAGAAAGAATATAATTTGCTGCTCTACTCAGTATTTCAGTGATTATTCTGCTGATTTTGACACGTTTAGCAGAGGTCACATTGAGGCCTTCCTGATAGAACTGGTATCTCCTCTACAGCTTGGCTTGAAACACAATGCAGGTGGCAATGGAAATCCACTTTGTGAGGTGAGGGGCGTGCCCAGAAGCTGAGAGGAGAGTTTAACACCAAGCAAAGATACAGTAGAGGGACAGGCATGAATGCAGTTCTTACAATATCAAGAGTCAATACTACTACCACACAAATAATGACATATCAATAATATATTGTACAAGCTTATACAGCAACACATGTTGATTTGCAACATTGTACAGTTTAAATCTAAAGTGCACAGCCTCAATCTGAGGTGACAAAACAGTACTATCAATATAATAAAGGCAACACAATTACAGACACTATTTATTTCCTCTTACTTCATGTCCTCATATTACACTGAATCAATACTCCATTTATCTAGTTTAGATGAAATTAAACCCACATTGCACTTCTTTTTTTGTCTTCAAGTATTTTAGAGACAGCAAAACCATATTGCTTTACAAACACAAGTTGGCCATTCAGGCAAAGTTGAAACCAAAGCTTTAGTAGGGTTATAAGTAGACAGGTCTAAGCTGCAGAACTCTTACCAACACTTCCAGATGTTGGGGGGAGAAAGGATAAATTTAATTTTCCATGCCAGAGACACCTCTAAAGCTAAGGAATGATGCAGCAAATAATTTCTGCAAGAGCTGTGCCCATGGTTTCTAAAGAGGTTTTGAGGCGCTGTAGGGGTTGTTCTTGGGCAGATGTAGCCATATCTTGACTTCACGGTGGACAAGGATGGAGTCCAGCACTGTGAAAATCTTTTGACAAACCAGCCTGTACTGAGACCCCACCCCTGTCACTCAGATTACAGTCACATTTAATTTATGTCTTGTCTTGCAGACTTGTACATCTGTAAGAAGTCTTCACCTTTTTAAAGTAGCTGTGAGGTTTTCAATGTAGTCTGGGACTGCTCACAGCAGAAATAGTTTTGAGATAAGAATTTACTCAGCTGTGACCTTTTTTTTAATAGGCTTTTTAAACACAGAACACAGAAACCATCCAAATACAACCTCATTTCAGTCTTGGTTAGCACTGTATATCGATTGTGCGTCTGCTCAGGCCACGTGGGAAACATAATTAGGAATAATAGCATCCTATTGTTGTACTGTAACTGATCTTATTAAGTGGTTGTAAGAGCTGCAGTCCTCTTGAGGTTTTTCAGTAACCAACCCTGGAGATGTACAATCCATATGACATGGAGAAAGAATGTATTACGTGGGCTTGTCTTTTAAAATAAGCAGTAATAAATATTCGAGGCACCTCCATCAAAAGAAAAAGAATCCCAGTTAATTTTCAGCTTCTGTACTTGCAGTTTTATAACCCATATAAAATAAAAATATATAGTTTACAAAATAGGATTTTTTATATATATATATATTTCCTTTTGTAAAACTATACTTATTTAAATACATTTGAAATGTTGCTATAGGTAAATTAGAAATTCTGTTCTAATACTACGAAAAAGGCAAAATCCTTTCACTTTTAAACATACAGCATGTATATTCTGCATCTCACCACCCCCTCCCACTTCCCCCAAACTGATTTTGTCATAATTTTGGGCAACTTTGGCATCATTCAGTCTGATTGCTGTTAATTTAAAGTAATTACTGTGTTAAAATTTGGGGTAAAATTTTAAGTATCTTCTGGTCTTCCTTATTTGTTTCAATGAAGCTTTTTTGTGCACCTAATTATTAAGGAGGCATTCTAAAACTCAGGAAAGGACTTTAAAGGAGCCATGTTTCTTGATTTTAAACTGTACTCTACTCCAACGCCACAATATAGAAATAGATTTACTTTGGAACAAACTACAAATACATTCGCACAGTTTGTGACAACTTAATTGTCTACTTAGAGGTCCAGGAACAGGCTTTCACACCCAGCTCTTATAGGTCTTGTCCCAGGCGCTCTATTTCATCAATCAGGAAGTCAATGTCCTGGTGAGTGGCCGCAGGGTTGGAGATGACCATGCGGAAGAAGTTCACTTTGTCCCCCAGGGGCTGATAGCTCACCATGGTGGTGCCATACTCCATCATCCTGGCTTTTATCACTGGTGCCACCTGCAGAGCAACAGAAAGTAGGGGAGGAGGGTGATGACTATTATTATTGTCATTATTATAATTATTTTCATTGTTGTAATCGCCCTCATTGTTATTAAAACATAGTGCACTTCCTTTTCTTTATAGAGGATGGAGGGCTACAAGCAGCTGAAATGAAATTACATCCAATATTAATAAAAACATTAACCTCCAGTAAGGAATAAATGTCACAGTGAAAAGGCATTCAATTTATCCTGTTTCTTTGTCGTGCTCTTTAAATGAGCACGACAAAGGAAATGGATAAATTGAATATGGGGAAAATTTCCCTCTTCTACTCCCTCAATATTTCTGACAGGGACACAGTAGCTGCTTTTTGTACGCTCACAACATGGCTACAATTGGTTTCATATGCCTGGGTGCTGCAGTGCTGCTGAGCTTTTGCTGCCCTTGCTGTGTTTAGTGACTGCAGTTCCCAGTGCCTCCAGTGCATAAACACAGGGCAAATACGGGCTCTGGGCACGGGGCAAAGCCAGGGAACACCAACCTGGGGACCAGAGAAGGTGGTGCCACACTGGCCTGCAGTAAAAGGACCTTGGAGCGGTCATTTGCCAGCATCTCCCTTGCCCTGTGATATCATTGTGGGCACTGCCTGCCTGCAGGGTTTCACTGCTCACCTTCATCAGGCGGCTCGTCCTCTCCTCGCCGTCCTCCACTCCACGCAGGCTGGGAGGGATGTACCAGAAGCAGACATTGGTGTGCTGGGGCTAAGCACAGAATAACAATGGTTTATGTTGTAAGAAATGCTCATAATATCTCAATTGAAATTAAGTTCATGCCTTCCCTCCCTCCCATACATCATCTTGTGACAGCAGTCAATGGTTTTCATTATTGTGGTCCACTGAGAGTCATCATCATTATTAATGCAGAAAAGATAATTTTAAGCAATTTATTCCCAGGGTGTCAGATGCAAAAACACATCATCCAGCTGGGCAAATATATTTATGCGTTTCTGAAAGGCATCTGGATTTTGCAGCTCCTGTCCCCTCTGGGGGCTGAAGGCATCGTGTGGCTAAGGCAAGAGTCTATTACAGATAATTTAGAGGTGAGGACCGTGTCATTTACTTTTACTACATGACAGAAGAATACAGAATCTGATTTTGTAAACAGGAGCCACAGGTGTTGCATAAGATAGTCTAAGATTTTCTTGCATTTAATGGAATTTATTACTTCTCAATTTGATTCAGCTAGCTGCTGTATTAAAATGCATGCAGCACAGCATCTTAGCTCATTTAACATCTATGGGACCACTGAGCAGAAAGGCATAAAGTAAGAACTCATTGACATTTTTTGAATTTTTTGTGCATTTTGTGGGGTACTGTACACCCACTCCTAGGAGACCCTGCTATTAACAAACTGCAATTTGTTTTTACAACTTAAGAGCTTGTTCTCATTGTTCCTCAGTGTGTTGTGTCAGGCTGAGACACCAGGGTTTTGTTTCAGCAGGGTTAAACTGAGAAAATTGAACACTTATGCACAGCTGCCTCATCTCCCTTGTCCCTGCATTCCATGAGGCAGAGAGGAACTGGCACAACAAGAGGTTTTGTTACAAGGGTCCCTGCTTTCTGTCTCATGCTGTTTGATTTGACCTGTTGGTAGCATCCCAATAGGTAATGAAGCAAACACTGTTGACCAGCTGAGAAAAAGAAGTTGCACTACTTACCTTTCCATCAAACACCATTTCATACCCTTCTCTGTTCTTTATTTTGTTGTATAGGTACTCAGCAAGTTCCAAGCACTTATCAATTTGTGCTTCAAATCCTGTGGTTCCCTTTACAGAGAGATGAAGAAAAGAAGTTATCTAAGGGTCTGTTCTATGAATTAAAAGGGCAAAAGGACCATGCAATACTTGCCAACACATCAGCAGAAGTCACCTCTCAGAAGTCCCTGTGAGATCAAGGATCTGATTCTATGTGATAAAGGCACTTTGATAAGCAGAGCTCATTTGTCCCTAGCTCTTGCCACTGACACCCCTGTAGCCAACTCTGCAAAACAAGCATCAGGCACTTGCTTGGTTCTCAGGAATATTTTGCTGAGAACCTGAATAGCACCTCAAAGGGTGCCTCTGGCAGATTTTGCAGAGAGGCTGAGGATGGTTTTGGACAGTTTGCACTGGCACAGAGTGGGGGTCTTCAGGAGGTGTTGAGTTCCAGAAATGGGGAGTCTCCCACTATTTTCAGGATAGGGGATTTTCATCTTCCATAATAATATGCTGGGGACTTTCCAATAATAATTTTTTTTCATTTTAGTTAAGCACAGAATGGGTAGATACAGTTTTAAAGCCCAGTGTAATGCCTGTGTAAAAGCACACTTTGTTTAGATACCACCCTGCCTCTGTAGTGTTCTTCTCTCTTCTTTTCTAACAGATACCATACAAAATCAGAAGCTGTGTTTTTAAGAGCTGCAGAAAAGCCTGATTTTTCTTCCCTGGCAGAAGTCATAATACTCTCTGTGACATCATAATTGTTACTGCAATCACCAACTATGATGCCCCAAACAAAGGAGCAGCTTCAAGAGGGAGGAAGGGGAATAAACAGCTGGAATAGATAAACTCTTTAAGAAACACACACCCTATTTTGTAATGTTAATATTCCAAGCAGAGTGTGAGAAGAGAAAAAGCAGTGCAAGGCATATTGAAAAAATGGGTTGTAGGAGAAATGTCTCTGAGTAATGGATGAATGTCCCTGCTAAATCTGTTCTGGCAGTGCAGAACTGACTTAAAAAGCCCTTGTCATTATCCCTCTGTGTATAAAGATTTTAAAACAGAGTAGAGGTAGCCCTGGGAGAAAGGCTTGGAGTAAAAGAGACATGTGGCTAAAATCACCTGCCACTCTGCAGACCCCAGTTAGCACCACAGCTATTGCATCCTCCTTTACAGACTCCCACACCTCCTCAGAGGTTTAATGAAGCACATGAGAATCTTGAAGGCTTTCTGGAAATGAAAACAGTGATCTCATCTCCTCTGAACCAACCTTAGGCAACCTGATGTAACAGATTAAATAAATACACACAAGAACTTATTTAGCAATACAGATAAAGTAATCACTATAGCTAGTGTTTACAGATTTCCCAGGGAAGTTTTCCTCTATCCTTCAAAAGACTACTTCCTATCTACTGCATGCAATTAGGTATTGCCTAGGTATTCCAGTCTTGATTTGCCATGTATAATTTCTGAATATAATTAAAACATCTTTTTATTTCCAGAAATCTTTGTAGCAACATTCCTAGGCACATGATTTATGCTGTTAGACTCCTACAGTTACACAAGGCAAATGCTATGCAAAGCCATATAGTTCAAGTTTCAAATCATGTGTGCTGCTTTGAAGCTACATCCTTAAAAGTATAAAACCCCCAGAAAATAATCATGTTCTTTCTTTCATGTTATATATGTGAAATTCAGGTCAGGTATTTTCTAAAATTATGATTACAGGAAAAAAAAACCCTCAAGTGTATCTGGTGTGCATTATTTTAATACAGATGTGTAGCAGGCAGTCCCACCTTTGCCCTCCACATCAGCCACAGCTTGAAGACATCAACGTGCCGCCCACACTGCAGAGCCTTGTCCCCCGTGTCGTAGGACAGGTCGTAGTGCTTGTCTTGTTGGAAGAGGTAGGAAGCATGCATTTGATTGCAACTCTGCATCAATCCCTTATGGACACAAGGACACAAGCACAGGGATGTCAGCACACATTTGACTACTGCTCTGAGGGCTGCTTTGGGTGAAAAATTGCAAACACCCAAATTCGGCCGAATATATGCCCATGCGCCAAAGGAAGATCAAAAAACCCCACAAAACCAGACTTAGTTGCTCAATGGATTAATCCCTATCAGTGCCCAAGATGCCTTGGTACCTGATCTAGCAATGTGTAATCCACTCCCAGATCCAAATAATTTTTTTAAAAGCTGGACATTGTGCTTCCTAGCAATCTTATGCTTAACTTAATTTTTGGATCTTGCCTTTTATTCTTTGTTCTGGTTCCTTTTCCTCCTTTCCTTTGAAGGCTTCTTTTCTGAGTCAGACCAAGACAATTGGTGACTAATCTAAAGAATATCACAGCACTTTTCAATTGCTTTGGTCTCTAAAATTCTGATTTTTATTGTTTTCTTTCTTTGTAGGAACAGTTCTTTTCTGCAAAGCCCTCAGCTGTAGCTTGGATGCTTAAGCGGTATAGAAAGCTTTGAGCAGACAGAAGAGCATATGGCCTTTAAAAACCCAGTTAGACCTATTTCTGGGCTGCAACATACCGTTCTAAGAGGTACCTTTGTGGGAGGGATAGAAGCCAACAAGGTGAGGAAACCTGGCTCATGAAAGCATGAGGTTTCCTTTTTAGCTTTTTAAGTAAAAGCCACATTCTGGCTCTAGTTAAGTTCTCAACCAAGTTTATGGTTTACCTTAGGGCTGTTGCCTAAAATGGCAATTTCCAGTCCAAGAAGAATCATAACATGGCTGTTTATCATCAAGTCTAATCTTTATGTGTAACTCAAAACTGAGATAGCAAAATGAGAGGGGGAAAAAAATTGACTTTCTCCTAATCTGAACCATCTGTTCACACTTGAAGTCAGGGATGGTACTGACTTCAGCTGGGCAGGCTTTGTCTTGGGGAACTGACCTAGAGGGCAAATAAAAGCCAGTTTCTCTCTTCCTAAGTGCAATCACTTTGTATACAATCTGTTGTACAGCTGTTAGCAAAACAGCAACCAGCTTTTTGATAGCTGGTCTATTAAGTGGTGGCTGTACAGCAGCTGTCCCACTCAGTGATGGTTATATGAAAATTACAGGCTTGAAGGGTAATTCAAATTCTAGCACTAAATGAAACATTTACTTTTTATTCCAAGTGCACTTAGTGCTCCATTTTTACTTCCATGCGCCCCGAGTGGATATATAGATCAAAGCTGGGTAGGAATATCATAAAAGTCTAGAAAATGTAATGGTGCCTCGATTCTGGACCAAATGTTGTGCTGCTTGTAAACCACGACTTTCACCCCAAGAGGACCAGAGTTTGCATGCAGTAACATCTTATGCTACACAGCAACTAGTGGGATTACACAGTCATGCAGCCACAACTTAACCATGGATATTTAGAATGGAAAGTCACAAAACTCTATAGATATTGCCATTGATTGCCTCATTTTTGCAAGACACCTGCTTTAATTACTTCTGCAGTCATGGCTGAAGCATATGAACAGAGGTCTTTTCTCAGTTCCTGTTATAATCCTCATCACATTAGCAAGTATTAGCTATGGCACAGTTATGAAGAAAATATCCAGGATTTTCAGCAGTAAAATGCCAGAAAGAAGCAGAGAAGCATGTACATTGTGACATACCTCTTCTCTTACTAGCAGGGCTGAACACTGCAGTGGGACGCCCATCATCTTGTGAGGGTTCCAGGTTACTGAGTTAGCCCTGGGACAGAAAACCACATGAAACTCAGACATTGTACTATGTGATGAAACCCCAGAGGCATTTAGAAATAATTAGAGTAATACCAAACATGTAGCAATACTCACTTTTTTCCTTTTTCTGAGCAAACAAAGCTGAAAATGATCATGGCTAGGTCATTGATATTAGGAAAGTAATGCCTTCACAGGGGACCTAATCCACTCCAGTTGGCTTTTGGATGACAATCCTGGCAAATTACCACAGGATAATTGCTCTATCCACTAAAATTAATCAGCATTAAACCTGCTGGGGAGTCATCTGTAATTTACAAACATGGGCCAAACTTCTTAAAAAACACGCACTTGACTGATGAACTTTCTAAAATTGCACAATCAATTAAAGATGCAGATAAGAAGCTGGCAACTCAGCAGATCTCCCTCCTTCTATTCGAGTTGCAGTAAGACTTTCACAACTAGCTCACACAGGCATTTAAAAAATTCCATAGAATACTTCTGGGTATCACTAAGTCTCTGAGTAATCTGGGAAAACTGGCCCAAAGTAATTTTTATTGTTGCTCTGATGACAGCAAATTTTTGTAGCTCCCTAATTTTTTGCTTGGCTAAAGCAATTCAAACAACTACAATAATAAGCATTAAACTGACCCATCTTTCCAGAAAAGAGTGATTCTGACTCAGAACAGTCAGTGGGTCCAAACTGACTGTTTGGACCTTCAGAACACATGTGTTGGAAAAACTGCTGTCAGCCTAGGTTTTGGGAACAAGCACAGAGCTGACACAACACAGTCTAGAGGAGAGGCATTTGGGACTTTGGTGAGGGCTGAATGGAAGATTGTCCAGTTGTTTATTATTTTAATTTTGTGTTATGCTAAACTGGCTATTTCGTAATTACTATTGTTGCATATGATGAGTTAGCTGATAAATGTATTTATTTGCATCCAATTTGGCAAGCTGTCAAGGACACATAGTGCATGTGATTTTATCTAGTGCAGTGATTCATATTTTGATGGTATAAATGGTATAAATCAGTCAACTGAGGGAACAGTTAAAGGGCCCAGGGCACACTTGCAGGTAACACTGATGAGAACAGAGGTGGGCAGGTTAGAATCTAGCAGCGTTTTCCTTTGTAGCACTTGGAGGCAGTGCTACAGGTTTATGCACCTCCTGCCAAATTGCTTCCACTCCTTCAAAGCAAGAGACTTCAAAATTCACATGGACATCAGGCAGCACTTCTGTGCTTTCTTCTTTGCTATTTAAATGGGACTGTGCAAGTGCCTGATGCAAAATCTGTAGGGAACAGTCTTCCACAGGCAACATCTGGCCACTTGGCTTGGCTTTTTGAGTATTTGGCAGCTTTTAATCAGCTCAGTCAGTCATCTGATTACAACACCAAAGCTAATGGTTCTGAACATTCACTCAGGTCGATGAATTTCCCTTGATATGATACTTTTTAATTTTATTTGTGCCTATGCAAAATCAGATGGAAATTCTTTAAGAGACCTCTAAGTAACAATAGTGGTATGCATTTTCTCAAGCAAAAGGGTTACTTACTGACAACAGCCAGATGGGAATTATCTGTCTAAAACATTTAATCTACCTTATGGTCACTTATTTACCTAATTACATACCAACTGTGTACAGAAAAATAATTAATTATGTAAAATAAAATTCCACCATTTTTCATTTGCTATCAGTTATTTTGGGCTTCTGTCATCAATATGTGTTTCAAGAAATTGCTGACCAAGACAAAAAGTAAAAAGGTCTACAGAATCCACAAATGTTTTCCAAAAGCATCTCATGTTTGACCAAATAACTGAGCAGCAAAAACCTATGTGATTTTTTGGCTATGGGTCAAAGACAGAAAAAAAAAGATTTTCCTTTATAGATTTCAAATGGATGACAGGAGAGATTCATGACTGGCAGAATTTGGTCCTGAGCCATCATTAAATACAGACTGATGCAACCACTGAGCAGCCACAGCCCTGGTAAGGATGCCCAGCCCCTCTAAGGGAGCCCTCACTCACTGCACACAGGATTTTCTCATGCAGCTGTGAGCCCCTGCCTGAGCCCTGCACGGGGGACACCCGGCTGGAACTCCTGATGCTGGCCAGACCCATCTGCTCCACACACTGGGGCTTGTGCTTCCCCCGGGTGCCTTCCAGCACCCTGAAATCTGCCATGGGGAGACTGGAGGGCCTGGCAAGGACAGTCCTGCAAGTCATCCTCCTGTGACACGAGTGTTTCTGCTGGCTGGCTGTCACCTGAAGGATGTGAGAACTCAGGGCACACTGTGCTGCAGTAAATGTTCCCTCTCCCCTCAAACACGAGTAACAGCTTCAGTTCTCTTCGACTCAGACCTGTGATGACTCCATTATCTACCATGAAACAGAAAGGTCCTTAAAAGGTCTGCTCTAAAGGTTCCCATACCCGAGATCTGGACACACTGAAATGAGCCGCTGTGTCCAGTAAGGAGAGGAACAGCATTCAAAATACCAAATTGCC